>NC_132905.1:14166958-14774458 GCF_047675955.1 Chlorocebus sabaeus
TTCCTGTGCAACTTACCAGATAAATCTAATCGTTTAATATCTCTACCAGTTGAGAAATACATCATTAGAGGCCCTCCATGGGCCCAACTGCAAAATCCCAAAGTTCATTCCAGTTCAAAAAGACTTAATTGGCTGGGCGTGGTGACTCAGGCCTGTTAATCCCAGCACTTTGGGAGGCTGAGACGTGAGGACTACTTGAGGCCTGGAGTTCCGGACCAGCCTGGGTAACATAGCGAGATTCCCATCTCTACAACAACAAATAAATACAAATTTAAAAGAAAAAGAAAACCTGCCAGGCGAGGTGGCTCACGCCTGTAATCCCAGAACTTTGGGAGACCGAGGCGGGCGGATCACCTGAGGTCAGGAGTTCGAGACCAGCCTAACATGGTGAAACCCCGTCTCTACTAAAAATACAAAAATTAGCCCGTCATTGTGGCACACACCTGTAATCCCAGTTACTCAGGAGGCTAAGGCAGGAGAATTGCTTGAACCTGGGAGACAGAGGTTGCAGTGAGCCGAGATCGCGCCACTGCACTCCAGCCTGGGCAACAGAGCAAGACTCCATCTCAACAACAACAACAACAACAACAACAACAACAACAATTAGCCAGGCGTGGCGGCGTGCCTGTAATCCAGGCTACTCGGGAGGCTGAGACAGGGCGAATTGCTTGAACCTGGGAGGTGGAGGTTTCAGTGAGCCGAGATCGCGACACTGCACCCCAGCCTGGGTGACAGAGCGAGACTCTGTCTCAAAAAAAGAAGAAAGAAGAAGAAGAAGAAGAAGAAGAAGAAGAGGAAGAGGAAGAGGAAGAGGAAGAGGAAGAGGAAGAAGAAGAGAAGAAGAAGAAGAAGAAGAAGAAGAAGAAGAAGAAGAAGAAGAAGAAGAAGAAGAAGAAGAAGAAGAAGAAAGAAGAAGAAGAAGAAGAAAAAAAAAACCTGGGCCGGGGGCGGGGGCTCACACCTGTAATCCCAGCACTTTGGGAAGCCGAGGTGGGCGAATCATGAGGTCAGGAGATCAAGACCATCCAGGCTAACATGGTGAAACCCCATCTCCACTAAAAAATAGAAAAAATAAGCCAGTGGAAGCAGGGTACCCTTTGGGGAACAGGAGGTCAATAAAAAGTTCAGAGGTAAAAAAAACAAAACAAAACATACGTTTGTGTTTTCTTATCATCCCACTGGCACCTACATCTTAAAAGCCACTGTGATCTCATGTGAAATATTGCCACAACTTTCCATTTGACCTCTCTCCATTGCTGCCCAGCCAACATCCAATCCCCCGCCACCAAGCAGCCAGAAGGATCTTCCAAAAATCCAAATGTGACCATATCCTTTAAAACCCTTCAGTGGCTTCAGTTACCCTCAAAGCCCCACACCCCACAGGGTCCTCAAGACCCTGTGACCTCTGCCAACTGCCTCCCTCTCCAACCTCGGCTTCTTGTGATTCTACGTTTCAGAATCAAAACGTAGTCACTAGTGTTAAACAAAACAACCCTGACACCAAGAGCAAAACTCCCTCTCAAAAAAACCCCAAAAAACCCTGACACATAGTCAGGGAAGGCTATGCAATGAATGTTTGTATGCCTAATAACAAAAACCATCACAAAAGACTCACAAACACCACAAAACAACCTTAAACAAAGGCCATCGCAATGCAACGTGGCTGCGTTTTAAATAACTAAGCTCTTTGATTGTGTCTGTGGGGAGGCCTGAGTTCCTATAACTGAGGCAGATCACTTGAGGTCAGGAGTTAAAGACCAGCCTGGTCAACGTGGTGAAACCCTGTCTCTACTGAAAATACAAAGATTAGCTGGGCCTGGTGATGGGCGCCCATACTCCCACCTATTCAGGAGACTGAGGCAGGAGAATCGCTTGAACCTGGGAGGCGGAGGTTGCAGTGAGCTGAGATCATGCCACTGCACTCCAGCCTGGGAGACAGAGCAAGACTCTGTCTCAAAAAAAAAAACAAAAACAAACTCATGTTTCGGTGTTACAAAATAGCTCATGTTCGGTGTTAGACTTGTCAGGCCAGACAAGTCTAAACTTTAACCTCACACCCAGTTCCTAGATTAGTCCCTTTTCCAGCTCAAGTTCAGCCAAAGCCTCCGGGGTCCTTAGCTGGGGGTGGCACCACCTGCTCCCTGCCCCGGCTTTGTTCCTGTTTTTAATCTACTGGGGCTGGGTGCATTCAGAGGTAGGGACAGGCTAAAGGTCTTTGGGTTGTTGGTTCTGTTGATGGGTGAGTTCCAAATGCTAGCTTTCTCTTGTAGGATATTTCATTTATTTGTTAAAAATATTTATTTAGAACACACCATTCATGTGCCAGACACTGTTCCAGCCACTGGGGATAGGGTGATAAATGAGATAAACAAAAATACCTGTCCACGTTAAGCTCCTATTCTAGGCAAGAAAAAAAAGAAAGAAAATACATGCGTACTTAGCACATTAGAACGTTCCAAGTACTGTAAAGAGAAAGCAGACTGGACTTAGTGACTCATGTCTGTAATCTTAGCATTTGGGAGACCGAGGTGGGCAGATAGCTTGAGCCCAGGAGTTGGAGACCAGCCCGGGCAACACAGCAAAACTCTGTCTCTACAAAACAAAAACAAAAAATTTAGCTGGGTGTAGTCCCATGCCCCTGTGGTCTCAACCACTGGGGAGGCTGAGGTGGGAGGATTACTTGAGCCTGGGATGTGGAGGTTGCAGTAAGCCAAGATCATGACATTGCACTCCAGCCTGGGTGACAGAGTCAGACCCTGTCTCAAAAAAAAAAAAGGGAAAAAGAAAGCAGAGATAGGAGCAAGCCGGGAGGGTCTGGGGATGGGAACCTCCCTGACCTCCCACAGTTCTTCCTGCCCCTCTCCTGTCTCACTGGGCACGGGCCACCTGGGGCTTGTGGTTGTTTTGCGCCAACCTAATATCTTGTTCCTGCCAACAGTCGGAGGCCAACTGAGGCTTTTCTGTCCTCCACAGGGAAGAGCATTGGCCTAAACCTGCAGACACCATTGCAAAGGGGAGTCAGCTCAGGTAAACCCGCTGGCGAAGCATGATTCCAGCGTGGGGACACAGAGGCCGACACTTCTTGCTGTAGGTGATTTAATGTTAGGCCTCAATATTTCACTCCCCCTGTAAGAGTATGACACATCCACATCCTTACCGGGGTCCAGGGGAGGGTGGATAGACTTATCCATCCCATATGTATTGCTTGTGGCTGGGTGACTTGCTTATTATGCTAAGAGGATTTTCATAGACACGGCACAGGCAGAAGCCTAGAATGTGTCGGCACTGCCAGGCCTGCCCTCTAATGCTCCTGATATTTCCCACGAGATGAGCGTGCCCCAGGGAACTTCGGCTCCGGCTGCAGGATGAGAGGCGTGTGGAGCACGCAGAGTTCCAACCCTCAGCCTGGAGTCAAGCCCAGACTACATCAGCCTAAGCCCCACCAAGCCACGGGTGCAGGGGTGAAAAGCAAATGCTAAGTGTCCATGACATTGACTTTCAAAGGGCGCATCATGTTATGTGATTCATCTCAGCAACAATGAAGATATTCCTCTATCAGTCGGTCGGTAAATAATTATTGACGATGTGCTAGGAAGGTGGAATGATCAGAGTAGATTTGATCCCTATTCTCATGGAGCTTACTTTCTAGAGGGGAAGACAGATGATGAATGAATAAATATAAATTATTCTATTAGGTTGGTGCAGCAGTAATCCCGGTTTTTGCCATTAAAGGTAATGGCCATCAAAAGCCGGGAGGAGCCAGCACTGCAGTTCATTAAAAGTAATGGCAAAAACTGCGATGACTTCTGCACCAATCTAATAGAATAAATTACGAGTGTGCAAAACGTTGCAATGGGAAACTTCCAAGTGCCAGGATATCATCTAGCTTCCTGGAGTCAGGAGATGGGGGTTTTCAACCTAACCAAGCTGAAGTCCAAGTGATGGGGGCAGGCGGGGGGTGAAATTTCAGTGGAGACTCCAAGGATGAATGGTAATTAGAAAAGTGAACCCAGATGGTGAGGGGGAAAGTGTTACAGGCACCGAGAACAGCATGTGCAAAGGCCTATGTGGGGAGGACATCCTGTGTTCATCGACCTGAGGGGCGACCAGCAGACTGGAGCAGAGCGGGTTGAGAGGAGGGTGGGGAGCCGGGGAAAGGCACTCCACGCAGAGGGCACAGCAGGGGGAAAGGCCCAGAGTCAGGCCTGAGCCCCTGTGGTTTGAGGAAGTGACAGAGGCCTGTCTGGCAGGAAAGAAACCGCAGAGGGGAGACCATAAGGCCAGGGCAGAGGGCAGGGCCGTGCTGGGCACTGTGGGCTGTGGATGGTACCTGGCATTTATTCTTGGGTGAGGGGAACGTGTTAGAAGATTTTAAGGAGAGCAGGAACATTTGGGGATAATGTGTATTCTAGGAATCTCAACCAAGTAAATTCATAGTTCGAATGTTCCCAAGACTTCTGCACAGGCAAAGTGAAAGATGGTTTCTAGAGCTGTGAGATAAGATCATGGTAAAAAAGAATGACTAAGTTCCTAAAGGTCATTTCAAAGGGTGGATTTCCATCTTACAATTGAATATAAGTAGATTGCAAGGTTGATGGAAAGTAGAAAATTTCCTGACTGGCGTGAACAGAAAAGAAACATCAATTAGAAAGGAAAACATTTATTTATTTACTTCCCCTGCAGTTTTCCTGACTGCTACATTTCAGGAGAAGGGATGGTTTATGAGGGTCAAGGAGCCGGAGGCATGGGGAGGAGCTGGTGTTTTTGTTCCGGTCTGAGGGTCCTGGAGCTGGAGCTCACGGGAGGAGCCGGTGCTGCCACTGATGCCTTAGGGTCAAGGAGTTGAAGATCCCAGAGGAGCTGGTGCTGCTGTTCCAGTTTGAGGATCGTAGAGCTGGAGACCCAGGGAGAAGATGGAGCTGCTGTTCTAACTTAAGGATCATGACGCGGAAGAGACAGTCAGGAGCTGGTGTTGCCACTGCTTAAATCTGATTGTGTTGGACCTGCAGCCAGGGGTGGAGCCGGTGCTACCTTTGAAGTCTGAGAGTCATTGAGCTGGAGGTCCAGGAAGACGCTGGTGCTGCTGTTCTAGGGTAAGGGTCACGGAGCTGTAGACCTAGGGAGAAGCAATGTTGTTTTAGTTCGAGTAGGGAACCTGGTGACCCAGGAAGGAGAGGTCATGTTCTAGTTTGAGGATCGTGGAGCTGCAGACCCAGGCAGGAGCAATGTTGTGGAACTTCAAGGGTCTGGAAGCTGGCAAACCATGGAAGAGAAGTCATGTTCTAGTTTGAGGGTCATGGAGCTCCAGACCCAGACAGGAGCAATGTTGTTGAAGTTTGAGGGTCTGGAACCTGGCGACTCAGGGAGGAGAGGTCATGTTCTAGTTTCAGGGTCATGGAGCTCCAGACCCAGGCAGGAGCAATGTTGTTGTAGTAAGAGCGTCTGGGAGCTGGCGACCCAGGGAGGAGAAATCTTGTTTTAGTTTGAGGGTCGTGGAGCTCTAGAACCAGGCAGGAGCAATGTTGTTGAAGTTCGAGGGTCTGGAACCTGGCGACCCAGGGAGGAGAGGTCATGTTCTAGTTTGAGGGTCGTGGAGCTGCAGACCCACGGAGGAGCAATGTTGTTGCAGTAAGAGGGTCTGGGAGCTGGCGGCCCAGGGAGGAGATGTCTTCTTCCAGTTTGAGGGTCGTGGAGTTGCAGACCCAGGCAGGAGCAATGTTGTTGAAGTTTCAGGGTCTGGAACCTGGCGACCCAGGGAGGAGAAGTCTTGTTCTCGTTTGAGGGTCGTGGAGTTGCAGACCCAGGAAGAAGCAAAATTGTTGAAGTTTGAGGGTTGGGAAGCTGGAGACAGAGGGAGGAGAGGTCTTGTTCTCGTTTGAGGGTCGTGGAGCTGCAGACCCAGGGAGGTGCAATGTTGGTGTAGTAAGAGGTTGGGAACCTGGTGACCCAGGAAGAAGAGGTCATGTTGTAGTTTGAGGGTCGTGGAGCTGCAAACCCAGGCAGGAGCATTGTTGTAGAACTTCAAGGGTCTGGAAGCTGGCAACCCATGGAGGAGAAGTCATGTTCTAGTTTGAGGGTCGTGGAGCTCCAGACCCAGGCAGGAGCAATGTTGTTGAAGTTTGAGGGTCTGGAACCTGGCAACTCAGGGAGGAGAGGTCATGTTCTAGTTTCAGGGTCCTGGAGCTCCAGACCCAGGCAGGAGCAATGTTGTTGTAGTAAGAGGGTCTGGGAGCTGGCGACCCAGGGAGGAGAAATCTTGTTTTCGTTTGAGAGTCGTGGAGCTCCAGACCCAGGCAGGAGCAATGTTGTTGAAGTTCGAGGTCTGGAACCTGGCGACCCAGGGAGGAGAGGTCATGTTCTAGTTTGAGGGTCGTGGAGCTCCAGACCCAGGCAGGAGCAATGTTGTTGAAGTTTGAGGGTCTGGAACCTGGCAACTCAGGGAGGAGAGGTCATGTTCTAGTTTCAGGGTCCTGGAGCTACAGACCCAGGCAGGAGCAATGTTGTTGTAGTAAGAGGGTCTGGGAGCTGGCGACCCAGGGAGGAGAAATCTTGTTTTCGTTTGAGGGTCGTGGAGCTCCAGACCCAGGCAGGAGCAATGTTGTTGAAGTTTAAGGGTCTGGGAGCTGGTGACCCAGGGAGGAGAGGTCATGTTCTAGTTTGAGGGTCGTGGAGCTCCAGACCCAGGCAGGAGAAATGTTGTTGAAGTTTGAGGGTCTGGGAGCTGGCGACCCAGGGAGGAGAGGTCATGCTCTAGTTTGAGGGTCGTGGAGCTCCAGACCCAGGCAGGAGCAATGTTGTTGAAGTTCGAGGTCTGGAACCTGGCAACCCAGGGAGGAGAAATCTTGTTTTCGTTTGAGGGTCGTGGAGCTCCAGACCCAGGCAGGAGCAAAGTTGTTGAAGTTCGAGGTCTGGAACCTGGCAACCCAGGGAGGAGAAATCATGTTGTAGTTTGAGGGTCATGGAGCTGCAGACCCAGGCAGGAGCAATGTTGTTGAAGTTTGAGGGTCTGGGAGCTGGCGACCCAGGGAGGAGAGGTCATGTTCTAGTTTGAGGGTCGTGGAGCTCCAGACCCAGGCAGGAGCAATGTTGTTGAAGTTCGAGGTCTGGAACCTGGCGACCCAGGGAGGAGAAATCTTGTTTTCGTTTCAGGGTCGTGGAGCTCCAGACCCAGGCAGGAGCAAAGTTGTTGAAGTTGGAGGTCTGGAACCTGGCGACCCAGGGAGGAGAAATCATGTTGTAGTTTGAGGGTCGTGGAGCTGCAGACCCAGGCAGGAGCAATGTTGTTGGAAGTTTGAGGGTCTGGGAGCTGGCGACCCAGGGAGGAGAGGTCATGTTCTAGTTTGAGGGTCGTGGAGCTCCAGACCCAGGCAGGAGCAATGTTGTTGAAGTTCGAGGTCTGGAACCTGGCGACCCAGGGAGGAGAAGTCTTGTTCTCGTTTGAGGGTCGTGGAGTTGCAGACCCAGGGAGAAGCAAAATTGTTGAAGTTCGAAGGTTGGGAAGCTGGAGACTGAGGGAGGAGAGGTCTTGTTCTTGTTTGAGGGTCATGGAGCTGCAGACCCAGGGAGGAGCAATGTTGTTGTAGTAAGAGGGTCTGGAAGCTGTCGATCCAGGGAGGAGAGGTCTTATTGTAGTTTGAGGGTCGTGGAGCTGCAGACCCAGGCAGGAGCAATGTTGTTGAAGTTTGAGGGTCTGGAACCTGGCAACCCAGGGAGGAGAGGTCATGTTCTAGTTTGAGGGTCGTGGAGCTCCAGACTCAGGCAGGAGCAATGTTGTTGAAGTTCGAGGTCTAGAACCTGGCGACCCAGGGAGGAGAGGTCTTCTTCTAGTTTGAGGGTCGTGGAGCTGCAGACCCAGGCAGGAGCAATGTTGTAGTAGGAGGGTCTGGAACCTGGCGACCCAGGGAGGAGAAGTCTTGTTCTCGTTTGAGGGTCGTGGAGTTGCAGACCCAGGGAGAAGCAAAATTGTTGAAGTTCGAAGGTTGGGAAGCTGGAGACTGAGGGAGGAGGGGTCTTGTTCTTGTTTGAGGGTCATGGAGCTACAGACCCAGGGAGGAGCAATGTTGTTGGAGTAAGAGGGTCTGGAAGCTGTCGACCCAGGGGGAGAGGTCTTATTGTACTTTGAGGGTCGTGGAGCTGCAGACCCAGGCAGGAGCAATGTTGTTGAAGTTTGAGGGTCTGGGAGCTGGCGACCGAGGGAGGAGAGGTCTACTAGTTTGAGGGTCGTGGAGCTGCAGACCCAGGGAGGAGCAATGTTGTTGTAGTAAGAGGGTCTGGAACCTGGCGACCCAGGGAGGAGATGTCTTGTTCTCGTTTGAGGGTCGTGGAGTTGCAGACCCAGGGAGAAGCAAAATTGTTGAAGTTTGAGGGTTGGGAAGCTGGAGACTGAGGGAGGAGAGGTCTTGTTCTCCTTTGAGGGTCGTGGAGTTGCAGACCCAGGCAGGAGCAATGTTGTTGAAGTTTGAGGGTCTGGAAACTGGCAACTCAGGGAGGAGAGGTCATGTTCTAGTTTCAGGTTCGTGGAGCTACAGACCCAGGGAGGAGCAATGTTGTTGTAGTAAGAGGGTCTGGGAGCTGGCGACCCAGGGAGGAGAAATCCTGTTTTCGTTTGAGGGTCGTGGAGCTCCAGACCCAGGCAGGAGCAATGTTGTTGAAGTTCGAGGTCTGGACCCGGCGACCCAGGGAGGAGAGGTCATGTTCTAGTTTGAGGGTCGTGGAGTTGCAGACCCAGGCAAGAGCAATGTTGTTGAAGTTTGAGGGTCTGGAACCTGGCAACTCAGGGAGGAGAGGTCATGTTCTAGTTTCAGGTTCGTGGAGCTCCAGACCCAGGGAGGAGCAATGTTGTTGAAGTTCGACGTCTCGAACCTGGCGACCCAGGGAGGAGAGGTCATGTTCTAGTTTGAGGGTCGTGGAGCTGCAGACCCAGGCAGGAGCAATGTTGTTGAAGTTTGAGGGTCTGGGAGCTGGCGACCCAGGGAGGAGAGGTCATGTTCTAGTTTGAGGGTCGTGGAGCTCCAGACCCAGGCAGGAGCAATGTTGTTGAAGTTCGAGGTCTGGAACCTGGCGACCCAGGGAGGAGAGGTCATGTTGTAGTTTGAGGGTCGTGGAGCTGCAGACCCAGGCAGGAGCAATGTTGTTGAAGTTTGAGGGTCTGGGAGCTGGCGACCCAGGGAGGAGAGGTCATGTTCTAGTTTGAGGGTCGTGGAGCTCCAGACCCAGGCAGGAGCAATGTTGTTGAAGTTCGAAGTCTGGAACCTGGCGACCCAGGGAGGAGAAGTCTTGTTCTCGTTTGAGGGTCGTGGAGTTGCCGACCCAGGGAGAAGCAAAATTGTAGAAGTTCGAAGGTTGGGAAGCTGGAGACTGAGGGAGGAGAGGTCTTGTTCTTGTTTGAGGGTCATGGAGCTGCAGACCCAGGGAGGAGCAATGTTGTTGTAGTAAGAGGGTCTGGAAGCTGTCGACCCAGGGAGGAGAGGTCTTATTGCAGTTTGAGGGTCGTGGAGCTGCAGACCCAGGGAGGAGCAATGTTGGTGTAGTAAGAGGTTGGGAACCTGGTGACCCAGGAAGAAGAGTTCATGTTCTAGTTTGAGGGTCATGGAGGTGCAGACTCAGGCAGGAGCAATGTTGTTGAAGTTTGAGGGTCTGGAGCCTGGCAACCGAGGGAGGAGAGGTCATGTTCTAGTTTGAGGGTCGTGGAGCTCCAGACCCAGGCAGGAGCAATGTTGTTGAAGTTTGAGGGTCTGGAACCTGGCAACCCAGGGAGGAGAGGTCATGTTGTAGTTTGAGGGTCGTGGAACTGCAGACCCAGGCAGGAGCACTGTTGTTGAAGTTTAAGGGTCTGGAACCTGGCGACTCAGGGAGGAGAGGTCATGTTCTAGTTTCAGGATCGTGGAGCTACAGACCCAGGCAGGAGCAATGTTGTTGTAGTAAGAGGGTCTGGGAGCTGGTGACCCAGGGAGGAGAAATCTTGTTTTAGTTTGAGGGTCGTGGAGCTGCAGACCCAGGCAGGAGCAATGTTGTTGAAGTTTGAGGGTCTGGGAGCTGGCGACCCAGGGAGGAGAGGTCATGTTCTAGTTTGAAGGTCGTGGAGCTCCAGACCCAGGCAG
Organism: Chlorocebus sabaeus; assembly: GCF_047675955.1. Classification (NCBI taxonomy): domain Eukaryota; kingdom Metazoa; phylum Chordata; class Mammalia; order Primates; family Cercopithecidae; genus Chlorocebus; species Chlorocebus sabaeus. The sequence continues at coordinate 14,177,059 of NC_132905.1, forward strand.
GAGCAATGTTGTTGAAGTTCGAGGTCTGGAACCTGGCGACCCAGGGAGGAGAGGTCTTCTTCTAGTTTGAGGCTCGTGGAGTTGCAGACCCAGGCAGGAGCAATGTTGTTGAAGTTTGAGGGTCTGGAACCTGGCAACTCAGGGAGGAGAGGTCATGTTCTAGTTTCAGGTTGGTGGAGCAACAGACCCAGGGAGGAGCAATGTTGTTGTAGTAAGAGGGTCTGGGAGATGGCGACCCAAGGAGGAGAAATCTTGTTTTCGTTCGAGGGTCGTGGAGCTCCAGACCCAGGCAGGAGCAATGTTGTTGAAGTTCGAGGTCTGGAACCTGGCGACCCAGGGAGGAGAGGTCATGTTCTAGTTTGAGGGTCGTGGAGCTGCAGACCCAGGCAGGAGCAATGTTGTTGAAGTTCGAGGGTCTGGGAGCTGGCGACCCAGGGAGGAGAGGTCATGTTCTAGTTTGAGGGTCGTGGAGCTCCAAACCCAGGCAGGAGCAATGTTGTTGAAGTTCGAGGTCTGGAACCTGGCGACCCAGGGAGGAGAGGTCATGTTGTAGTTTGAGGGTCGTGGAGCTGCAGACCCAGGCAGGAGCAATGTTGTTGAAGTTTGAGGGTCTGGGAGCTGGCGACCCAGGGAGGAGAGGTCATGTTGTAGTTTGAGGGTCGTGGAGCTCCAGACCCAGGCAGGAGCAATGTTGTTGAAGTTCGAGGTCTGGAACCTGGCGACCCAGGGAGGAGAAGTCTTGTTCTCGTTTGAGGGTCGTGGAGTTGCCTACCCAGGGAGAAGCAAAATTGCTGAAGTTCAAAGGTTGGGAAGCTGGAGACTGAGGGAGGAGAGTTCTTGTTCTTGTTTGAGGGTCATGGAGCAGCAGACCCAGGGAGGAGCAATGTTGTTGTAGTAAGAGGGTCTGGAAGCTGTTGACCCAGGGAGGAGAGGTCTTATTGTAGTTTGAGGGTCGTGGAGCTGCAGACCCAGGGAGGAGCAATGTTGGTGTAGTAAGTGGTTGGGAACCTGGTGACCCAGGAAGAAGAGTTCATGTTCTAGTTTGAGGGTCGTGGAGGTGCAGACTCAGGCAGGAGCAATGTTGTTGAAGTTTGAGGGTCTGGAACCTGGCACCCCAGGGAGGAGAGGTTATGTTCTAGTTTGAGGGTCGTGGAGCTCCAGACCCAGGCAGGAGCAATGTTGCTGAAGTTTGAGGGTCTGGAACCTGGCAACCCAGGGAGGAGAGGTCATGTTGTAGTTTGAGGTTCGTGGAGCTGCAGACCCAGGCAGGAGCACTGTTGTTGAAGTTTAAGGGTCTGGAACCTGGCGACTCAGGGAGGAGAGGTCATGTTCTAGTTTCAGGGTCGTGGAGCTACAGACCCAGGGTGGAGCAATGTTGTTGTAGTAAGAGGGTCTGGGAGCTGGCGACCCAGGGAGGAGAAATCTTGTTTTAGTTTGAGAGTCGTGGAGCTCCAGACCCTGGCAGGAGCAATGTTGTTGAAGTTTGAGGGTCTGGGAGCTGGCGACCCAGGGAGGAGAGGTCATGTTCTAGTTTAAGGGTCGTGGAGCTCCAGACCCAGGCAGGAGCAATGTTGTTGAAGTTCGAGGTCTGGAACCTGGCGACCCAGGGAGGAGAGGTCTTCTTCTAGTTTGAGAGTCGTGGAGCTCCAGACCCAGGCAGGAGCAATGTTGTTGAAGTTTGAGGGTCTGGAACCTGGCAACCCAGGGAGGAGAGGTCATGTTCTAGTTTGAGGGTCGTGGAGCTCCAGACCCAGGCAGGAGCAATGTTGTCGAAGTTTGAGGGTCTGGAACCTGGCAACCCAGGGAGGAGAGGTCATGTTCTAGTTTGAGGGTCGTGGAGGTGCAGACTCAGGCAGGAGCAATGTTGTTGAAGTTTGAGGGTCTGGAACCTGGCAATCCAGGGAGGAGAGGTCATGTTCTAGTTTGAGGGTCGTGGAGCTGCAGACCCAGGCAGGAGCAATGTTGTTGAAGTTCGAGGGTCTGGGAGCTGGCGACCCAGGGAGGAGAGGTCTTGTTCTCGTTTGAGGGTCGTGGAGCTGCAGACCCAGGGAGGAGCAATGTTGGTGTAGTAAGAGGTTGGGAATCTGGTGACCCAGGAAGAAGAAGTCATGTTGTAGTTTGAGGGTCGTGGAGCTGCAAACACAGGCAGGAGCATTGTTGTTGAACTTCAAGGGTCTGGAAGCTGGCAACCCATGGAGGAGAAGTCATGTTCTAGTTGGAGGGTCGTGGAGCTCCAGACCCAGTCAGGAGAAATGTTGTTGAAGTTTGAGGGTCTGGAACCTGGCAACTCAGGGAGGAGAGGTAATGTTCTAGTTTGAGGGTCGTGGAGCTGCAGACCCAGGCAGGAGCAATGTTGTTGTAGTAAGAGGGTCTGGGAGCTGGCGACCCAGGGAGGAGAAATCTTGTTTTCGTTTGAGGGTCGTGGAGTTGCAGACCCAGGCAGGAGCAATGTTGTTGAAGTTCGAGGTCTGGAACCTGGCGACCCAGGGAGGAGAGGTCATGTTCTAGTTTGAGGGTCATGGAGCTGCAGACCCAGGCAGGAGCAATGTTGTTGAAGTTTGAGGGTCTGGGAGCTGGCGACCCAGGGAGGAGAGGTCATGTTGTAGTTTGAGGGTCGTGGAGCTCCAGACCCAGGCAGGAGCAATGTTGTTGAAGTTCGAGGTCTGGAACCTGGCGACCCAGGGAGGAGAGGTCATGTTGTAGTTTGAGGGTCGTGGAGCTGCAGACCCAGGCAGGAGCAATGTTGTTGAAGTTTGAGGGTCTGGGAGCTGGCGACCCAGGGAGGAGAGGTCATGTTCTAGTTTGAGGGTCGTGGAGCTCCAGACCCAGGCAGGAGCAATTTTGTTGAAGTTCGAGGTCTGGAACCTGGCGACCCAGGGAGGAGAAGTCTTGTTCTCGTTTGAGGGTCGTGGAGTTGCCTACCCAGGGAGAAGCAAAATTGTTGAAGTTCGAAGGTTGGGAAGCTGGAGACTGAGGGAGGAGAGGTCTTGTTCTTGTTTGAGGGTCATGGAGCTGCAGACCCAGGGAGGAGCAATGTTGTTGTAGTAAGAGGTTCTGGAAGCTGTCGACCCAGGGAGGAGAGGTCTTATTGTAGTTTGAGGGTCGTGGAGCTGCAGACCCAGGGAGGAGCAATGTTGGTGTAGTAAGAGGTTGGGAACCTGGTGACCCAGGAAGAAGAGTTCATGTTCTAGTTTGAGGGTCATGGAGGAGCAGACTCAGGCAGGAGCAATGTTGTTGAAGTTTGAGGGTCTGGAGCCTGGCAACCGAGGGAGGAGAGGTCATGTTCTAGTTTGAGGGTCGTGGAGCTCCAGACCCAGGCAGGAGCAATGTTGTTGAAGTTTGAGGGTCTGGAACCTGGCAACCCAGGGAGGAGAGGTCATGTTGTAGTTTGAGGGTCGTGGAGCTCCAGACCCAGGGAGGAGCAATGTTGTCGAAGTTTGAGGGTCTGGAACCTGGCAACCCAGGGAGGAGAGGTCATGTTCTAGTTTGAGGGTCGTGGAGGTGCAGACCCAGGCAGGAGCAATGTTGTTGAAGTTCGAGGGTCTGGAACCTGGCAATCCAGGGAGGAGAGGTCATGTTCTAGTTTGAGGGTCGTGGAGCTGCAGACCCAGGCAGGAGCAATGTTGTTGAAGTTCGAGGGTCTGGGAGCTGGCGACCAAGGGAGGAGAGGTCTTGTTCTCGTTTGAGGGTCGTGGAGCTGCAGACCCAGGGAGGAGCAATGTTGGTGTAGTAAGAGGTTGGGAACCTGGTGACCCAGGAAGAAGAGGTCATGTTGTAGTTTGAGGGTCGTGGAGCTGCAAACACAGGCAGGAGCATTGTTGTTGAACTTCAAGGGTCTGGAAGCTGGCAACCCATGGAGGAGAAGTCATGTTCTAGTTTGAGGGTCGTGGAGCTCCAGACCCAGTCAGGAGCAATGTTGTTGAAGTTTGAGGGTCTGGAACCTGGCAACTCAGGGAGGAGAGGTAATGTTCTAGTTTGAGGGTCGTGGAGCCTCAGACCCAGGCAGGAGCAATGTTGTTGTAGTAAGAGGGTCTGGGAGGTGGCGACCCAGGGAGGAGAAATCTTGTTTTCGTTTGAGGGTCGTGGAGTTGCAGACCCAGGCAGGAGAAATGTTGTTGAAGTTCGAGGTCTGGAACCTGGCGACCCAGGGAGGAGAGGTCATGTTCTAGTTTGAGGGTCATGGAGCTGCAGACCCAGGGAGGAGCAATGTCGTTGAAGTTTGAGGGTCTGGGAGCTGGCGACCCAGGGAGGAGATGTCATGTTGTAGTTTGAGGGTCGTGGAGCTCCAGACCCAGGGAGGAGCAATGTTGTTGAAGTTCGAGGTCTGGAACCTGGCGACCCAGGGAGGAGAGGTCATGTTGTAGTTTGAGGGTCGTGGAGCTGCAGACCCAGGCAGGAGCAATGTTGTTGAAGTTTGAGGGTCTGGGAGCTGGCGACCCAGGGAGGAGAGGTCATGTTCTAGTTTGAGGGTCGTGGAGCTCCAGACCCAGGCAGGAGCAATGTTGTTGAAGTTCGAGGTCTGGAACCTGGCGACCCAGGGGGGAGAAGTCTTGTTCTCGTTTGAGGGTCGTGGAGTTGCCTACCCAGGGAGAAGCAAAATTGTTGAAGTTCGAAGGTTGGGAAGCTGGAGACTGAGGGAGGAGAGGTCTTGTTCTTGTTTGAGGGTCATGGAGCTGCAGACCCAGGGAGGAGCAATGTTGTTGTAGTAAGAGGTTCTGGAAGCTGTCGACCCAGGGAGGAGAGGTCTTATTGTAGTTTGAGGGTCGTGGAGCTGCAGACCCAGGGAGGAGCAATGTTGGTGTAGTAAGAGGTTGGGAACCTGGTGACCCAGGAAGAAGAGTTCATGTTCTAGTTTGAGGGTCATGGAGGTGCAGACTCAGGCAGGAGCAATGTTGTTGAAGTTTGAGGGTCTGGAGCCTGGCAACCGAGGAAGGAGAGGTCATGTTCTAGTTTGAGGGTCGTGGAGCTCCAGACCCAGGCAGGAGCAATGTTGTTGAAGTTTGAGGGTCTGGAACCTGGCAACCCAGGGAGGAGAGGTCATGTTCTAGTTTGAGGGTCGTGGAGCTCCAGACCCAGGCAGGAGCAATGTTGTCGAAGTTTGAGGGTCTGGAACCTGGCAACCCAGGGAGGAGAGGTCATGTTCTAGTTTGAGGGTCGTGGAGGTGCAGACTCAGGCAGGAGCAATGTTGTTGAAGTTTGAGGGTCTGGAACCTGGCAATCCAGGGAGGAGAGGTCATGTTCTAGTTTGAGGGTCGTGGAGCTGCAGACGCAGGCAGGAGCAATGTTGTTGAAGTTCGAGGGTCTGGGAGCTGGCGACCCAGGGAGGAGAGGTCTTGTTCTCGTTTGAGGGTCGTGGAGCTGCAGACCCAGGGAGGAGCAATGTTGGTGTAGTAAGAGGTTGGGAACCTGGTGACCCAGGAAGAAGAGGTCATGTTGTAGTTTGAGGGTCGTGGAGCTGCAAACACAGGCAGGAGCATTGTTGTTGAACTTCAAGGGTCTGGAAGCTGGCAACCCATGGAGGAGAAGTCATGTTCTAGTTTGAGGGTCGTGGAGCTCCAGACCCAGTCAGGAGCAATGTTGTTGAAGTTTGAGGGTCTGGAACCTGGCAACTCAGGGAGGAGAGGTAATGTTCTAGTTTGAGGGTCGTGGAGCTGCAGACCCAGGCAGGAGCAATGTTGTAGTAAGAGGGTCTGGGAGCTGGCGACCCAGGGAGGAGAAATCTTGTTTTCGTTTGAGGGTCGTGGAGTTGCAGACCCAGGCAGGAGCAATGTTGTTGAAGTTCGAGGTCTGGAACCTGGCGACCCAGGGAGGAGAGGTCATGTTGTAGTTTGAGGGTCGTGGAGCTGCAGACCCAGGCAGGAGCAATGTTGTTGAAGTTTGAGGGTCTGGGAGCTGGCGACCCAGGGAGGAGAGGTCATGTTCTAGTTTGAGGGTCGTGGAGCTCCAGACCCAGGCAGGAGCAATGTTGTTGAAGTTCGAGGTCTGGAACCTGGCGACCCAGGGAGGAGAAGTCTTGTTCTCGTTTGAGGGTTGTGGAGTTGCCTACCCAGGGAGAAGCAAAATTGTTGAAGTTCGAAGGTTGGGAAGCTGGAGACTGAGGGAGGAGAGGTCTTGTTCTTGTTTGAGGGTCATGGAGCTGCAGACCCAGGGAGGAGCAATGTTGTTGTAGTAAGAGGTTCTGGAAGCTGTCGACCCAGGGAGGAGAGGTCTTATTGTAGTTTGAGGGTCGTGGAGCTGCAGACCCAGGGAGGAGCAATGTTGGTGTAGTAAGAGGTTGGGAACCTGGTGACCCAGGAAGAAGAGTTCATGTTCTAGTTTGAGGGTCATGGAAGTACAGACTCAGGCAGGAGCAATGTTGTTGAAGTTTGAGGGTCTGGAGCCTGGCAACCGAGGGAGGAGAGGTCATGTTCTAGTTTGAGGGTCGTGGAGCTCCAGACCCAGGCAGGAGCAATGTTGTTGAAGTTTGAGGGTCTGGAACCTGGCAACCCAGGGAGGAGAGGTCATGTTGTAGTTTGAGGGTCGTGGAACTGCAGACCCAGGCAGGAGTAATGTTGTTGAAGTTTAAGGGTCTGGAACCTGGCGACTCAGGGAGGAGAGGTCATGTTCTAGTTTCAGGATCGTGGAGCTACAGACCCAGGCAGGAGCAATGTTGTTGTAGTAAGAGGGTCTGGGAGCTGGCGACCCAGGGAGGAGAAATCTTGTTTTAGTTTGAGGGTCGTAGAGCTGCAGACCCAGGCAGGAGCAATGTTGTTGAAGTTTGAGGGTCTGGGAGCTGGCGACCCAGGGAGGAGAGGTCATGTTCTAGTTTGAGGGTCGTGGAGCTCCAGACCCAGGCAGGAGCAATGTTGTTGAAGTTCGAGGTCTGGAACCTGGCGACCCAGGGAGGAGAGGTCTTCTTCTAGTTTGAGGGTCGTGGAGTTGCAGACCCAGGCAGGAGCAATGTTGTTGAAGTTTGAGGGTCTGGACCTGGCAACTCAGGGAGGAGAGGTCATGTTCTAGTTTCAGGTTCGTGGAGCAACAGACCCAGGGAAGAGCAATGTTGTTGTAGTTTGAGGGTCTGGGAGCTGGGGACCCAGGGAGGAGAAATCTTGTTTTCGTTCGAGGGTCGTGGAGCTCCAGACCCAGACAGGAGCAATGTTGTTGAAGTTCGAGGTCTGGAACCTGGCGACCCAGGGAGGAGAGGTCATGTTGTAGTTTGAGGGTCGTGGAGCTGCAGACCCAGGCAGGAGCAATGTTGTTGAAGTTCGAGGGTCAGGGAGCTGGCGACCCAGGGAGGAGAGGTCATGTTCTAGTTTGAGGGTCGTGGAGCTCCAGACCCAGGCAGGAGCAATGTTGTTGAAGTTCGAGGTCTGGAACCTGGCGACCCAGGGAGGAGAAGTCTTGTTCTCGTTTGAGGGTCGTGGAGTTGCCTACCCAAGGAGAAGCAAAATTGTTGAAGTTCAAAGGTTGGGAAGCTGGAGACTTAGGGAGGAGAGTTCTTGTTCTTGTTTGAGGGTCATGGAGCAGCAGACCCAGGGGGGAGCAATGTTGTTGTAGTAAGAGGGTCTGGAAGCTGTTGACCCAGGGAGGAGAGGTCTTATTGTAGTTTGAGGGTCGTGGAGCTGCAGACACAGGGAGGAGCAATGTTGGTGTAGTAAGTGGTTGGGAACCCGGTGACCCAGGAAGAAGAGTTCATGTTCTAGTTTGAGGGTCGTGGAGGTGCAGACTCAGGCAGGAGCAATGTTGTTGAAGTTTGAGGGTCTGGAACCTGGCAACCCAGGGAGGAGAGGTCATGTTCTAGTTTGAGGGTCGTGGAGCTCCAGACCCAGGCAGGAGCAATGTTGTCGAAGTTTGAGGGTCTGGAACCTGGCAACCCAGGGAGGAGAGGTCATGTTGTAGTTTGAGGGTCGTGGAGCTGCAGACCCAGGCAGGAGCACTGTTGTTGAAGTTTAAGGGTCTGGAACCTGGCGACTCAGGGAGGAGAGGTCACGTTCTAGTTTCAGGGTCGTGGAGCTACAGACCCAGGGTGGAGCAATGTTATTGTAGTAAGAGGGTCTGGGAGCTGGCGACCCAGGGAGGAGAAATCTTGTTTTAGTTTGAGGGACATGGAGCTCCAGACCCAGGCAGGAGCAATGTTGTTGACGTTTGAGGGTCTGGGAGCTGGCGACCCAGGGAGGAGAGGTCATGTTCTAGTTTGAGGGTTGTGGACTTCCAGACCCAGGCAGGAGCAATGTTGTTGAAGTTCGAGGTCTGGAACCTGGCGACTCAGGGAGGAGAGGTCATGTTCTAGTTTCAGGATCATGGAGCTACAGACCCAGGCAGGAGCAATGTTGTTGTAGTAAGAGGGTCTGGGAGCTGGCGACCCAGAGAGGAGAAATCTTGTTTTAGTTTGAGGGTCGTGGAGCTGCAGACCCAGGCAGGAGCAATGTTGTTGAAGTTTGAGGGTCTGGGAGCTGGCGACCCAGGGAGGAGAGGTCATGTTCTAGTTTGAGGGTCGTGGAGCTCCAGACCCAGGCAGGAGCAATGTTGTTGATGTTCGAGGTCTGGAACCTGGCAACCCAGGGAGGAGAGGTCTTCTTCTAGTTTGAGGGTCGTGGAGTTGCAGACCCAGACAGGAGCAATGTTGTTGAAGTTTGAGGGTCTGGAACCTGGCAACTCAGGGAGGAGAGGTCATGTTCTAGTTTCAGGTTCGTGGAGCAACAGACCCAGGGAGGAGCAATGTTGTTGAACTTTGAGCGTCTGGGAACAGGCAACCCAGGGAGGAGAAATCTTGTTTTCGTTCGAGGGTCGTGGAGCTCCAGACCCAGGCAGGAGCAATGTTGTTGAAGTTCGAGGTCTGGAACCTGGCGACCCAGGGAGGAGAGGTCATGTTCTCGTTTGAGGGTCGTGGAGCTCCAGACCCAGGCAGGAGCAATGTTGTTGAAGTTCGAGGTCTGGAACCTGGCGACCCAGGGAGGAGAAATCTTGTTTTCGTTTCAGGGTCATGGAGCTCCAGACCCAGGCAGGAGCAAAGTTGTTGAAGTTGGAGGTCTGGAACCTGGCGACCCAGGGAGGAGAAATCATGTTGTAGTTTGAGGGTCGTGGAGCTGCAGACCCAGGCAGGAGCAATGTTGTTGGAAGTTTGAGGGTCTGGGAGCTGGCGACACAGGGAGGAGAGGTCATGTTCTAGTTTGAGGGTCGTGGAGCTCCAGACCCAGGCAGGAGCAATGTTGTTGAAGTTCGAGGTCTGGAACCTGGCGACCCAGGGAGGAGAAGTCTTGTTCTCGTTTGAGGGTCGTGGAGTTGCCGACCCAGGGAGAAGCAAAATTGTTGAAGTTCGAAGGTTGGGAAGCTGGAGACTGAGGGAGGAGAGATCTTGTTCTTGTTTGAGGGTCATGGAGCTGCAGACCCAGGGAGGAGCAATGTTGTTGTAGTAAGAGGGTCTGGAAGCTGTCGATCCAGGGAGGAGAGGTCTTATTGTAGTTTGAGGGTCGTGGAGCTGCAGACCCAGGCAGGAGCAATGTTGTTGAAGTTTGAGGTTCTGGAACCTGGCAACCCAGGGAGGAGAGGTCATGTTCTAGTTTGAGGGTCGTGGAGCTCCAGACTCAGGCAGGAGCAATGTTGTTGAAGTTCGAGGTCTAGAACCTGGCGACCCAGGGAGGAGAGGTCTTCTTCTAGTTTGAGGGTCGTGGAGCTGCAGACCCAGGCAGGAGCAATGTTGTAGTAGGAGGGTCTGGAACCTGGCGACCCAGGGAGGAGATGTCTTGTTCTCGTTTGAGGGTCGTGAAGTTGCAGACCCAGGGAGAAGCAAAATTGTTGAAGTTCGAAGGTTGGGAAGCTGGAGACTGAGGGAGGAGGGGTCTTGTTCTTGTTTGAGGGTCATGGAGCTACAGACCCAGGGAGGAGCAATGTTGTTGGAGTAAGAGGGTCTGGAAGCTGTCGACCCAGGGGGAGAGGTCTTATTGTACTTTGAGGGTCGTGGAGCTGCAGACCCAGGCAGGAGCAATGTTGTTGAAGTTTGAGGGTCTGGGAGCTGGCGACCGAGGGAGGAGAGGTCTACTAGTTTGAGGGTCGTGGAGCTGCAGACCCAGGGAGGAGCAATGTTGTTGTAGTAAGAGGGTCTGGAACCTGGCGACCCAGGGAGGAGATGTCTTGTTCTCGTTTGAGGGTCGTGGAGTTGCAGACCCAGGGAGAAGCAAAATTGTTGAAGTTTGAGGGTTGGGAAGCTGGAGACTGAGGGAGGAGAGGTCTTGTTCTCCTTTGAGGGTCGTGGAGTTGCAGACCCAGGCAGGAGCAATGTTGTTGAAGTTTGAGGGTCTGGAAACTGGCAACTCAGGGAGGAGAGGTCATGTTCTAGTTTCAGGTTCGTGGAGCTACAGACCCAGGGAGGAGCAATGTTGTTGTAGTAAGAGGGTCTGGGAGCTGGCGACCCAGGGAGGAGAAATCCTGTTTTCGTTTGAGGGTCGTGGAGCTCCAGACCCAGGCAGGAGCAATGTTGTTGAAGTTCGAGGTCTGGAACCCGGGGACCCAGGGAGGAGAGGTCATGTTCTAGTTTGAGGGTCGTGGAGTTGCAGACCCAGGCAAGAGCAATGTTGTTGAAGTTTGAGGGTCTGGAACCTGGCAACTCAGGGAGGAGAGGTCATGTTCTAGTTTCAGGTTCGTGGAGCTCCAGACCCAGGGAGGATCAATGTTGTTGAAGTTCGAGGTCTCGAACCTGGCGACCCAGGGAGGAGAGGTCATGTTCTAGTTTGAGGGTCGTGGAGCTGCAGACCCAGGCAGGAGCAATGTTGTTGAAGTTTGAGGGTCTGGGAGCTGGCGACCCAGGGAGGAGAGGTCATGTTCTAGTTTGAGGGTCGTGGAGCTCCAGACCCAGGCAGGAGCAATGTTGTTGAAGTTCGAGGTCTGGAACCTGGCAACCCAGGGAGGAGAGGTCTTATTGCAGTTTGAGGGTCGTGGAGCTGCAGACCCAGGGAGGAGCAATGTTGGTGTAGTAAGAGGTTGGGAACCTGGTGACCCAGGAAGAAGAGTTCATGTTCTAGTTTGAGGGTCATGGAGGTGCAGACTCAGGCAGGAGCAATGTTGTTGAAGTTTGAGGGTCTGGAGCCTGGCAACCGAGGGAGGAGAGCTCATGTTCTAGTTTGAGGGTCGTGGAGCTCCAGACCCAGGCAGGAGCAATGTTGTTGAAGTTTGAGGGTCTGGAACCTGGCAACCCAGGGAGGAGAGGTCATGTTGTAGTTTGAGGGTCGTGGAACTGCAGACCCAGGCAGGAGCAATGTTGTTGAAGTTTAAGGGTCTGGAACCTGGCGACTCAGGGAGGAGAGGTCATGTTCTAGTTTCAGGTTCGTGGAGCTACAGACCCAGGCAGGAGCAATGTTGTTGTAGTAAGAGGGTCTGGGAGCTGGCGACCCAGGGAGGAGAAATCTTGTTTTAGTTTGAGGGTCGTGGAGCTGCAGACCCAGGCAGGAGCAATGTTGTTGAAGTTTGAGGGTCTGGGAGCTGGCGACCCAGGGAGGAGAGGTCATGTTCTAGTTTGAAGGTCGTGGAGCTCCAGACCCAGGCAGGAGCAATGTTGTTGAAGTTCGAGGTCTGGAACCTGGCGACCCAGGGAGGAGAGGTCTTCTTCTAGTTTGAGGCTCGTGGAGTTGCAGACCCAGGCAGGAGCAATGTTGTTGAAGTTTGAGGGTCTGGAACCTGGCAACTCAGGGAGGAGAGGTCATGTTCTAGTTTCAGGTTGGTGGAGCAACAGACCCAGGGAGGAGCAATGTTGTTGTAGTAAGAGGGTCTGGGAGATGGCGACCCAAGGAGGAGAAATCTTGTTTTCGTTCGAGGGTCGTGGAGGTCCAGACCCAGGCAGGAGCAATGTTGTTGAAGTTCGAGGTCTGGAACCTGGCGACCCAGGGAGGAGAGGTCATGTTGTAGTTTGAGGGTGGTGGAGCTGCAGACCCAGGCAGGAGCAATGTTGTTGAAGTTTGAGGGTCTGGGAGCTGGCGACCCAGGGAGGAGAGGTCATGTTCTAGTTTGAGGGTCGTGGAGCTCCAAACCCAGGCAGGAGCAATGTTGTTGAAGTTCGAGGTCTGGAACCTGGCGACCCAGGGAGGAGAGGTCATGTTGTAGTTTGAGGGTCGTGGAGCTGCAGACCCAGGCAGGAGCAATGTTGTTGAAGTTTGAGGGTCTGGGAGCTGGCGACCCAGGGAGGAGAGGTCATGTTGTAGTTTGAGGGTCGTGGAGCTCCAGACCCAGGCAGGAGCAATGTTGTTGAAGTTCGAGGTCTGGAACCTGGCGACCCAGGGAGGAGAAGTCTTGTTCTCGTTTGAGGGTCGTGGAGTTGCCTACCCAGGGAGAAGCAAAATTGCTGAAGTTCAAAGGTTGGGAAGCTGGAGACTGAGGGAGGAGAGTTCTTGTTCTTGTTTGAGGGTCATGGAGCAGCAGACCCAGGGAGGAGCAATGTTGTTGTAGTAAGATGGTCTGGAAGCTGTTGACCCAGGGAGGAGAGGTCTTATTGTAGTTTGAGGGTCGTGGAGCTGCAGACCCAGGGAGGAGCAATGTTGGTGTAGTAAGTGGTTGGGAACCTGGTGACCCAGGAAGAAGAGTTCATGTTCTAGTTTGAGGGTCGTGGAGGTGCAGACTCAGGCAGGAGCAATGTTGTTGAAGTTTGAGGGTCTGGAACCTGGCACCCCAGGGAGGAGAGGTTATGTTCTAGTTTGAGGGTCGTGGAGCTCCAGACCCAGGCAGGAGCAATGTTGCTGAAGTTTGAGGGTCTGGAACCTGGCAACCCAGGGAGGAGAGGTCATGTTGTAGTTTGAGGTTCGTGGAGCTGCAGACCCAGGCAGGAGCAATGTTGTTGAAGTTCGAGGGTCAGGGAGCTGGCGACCCAGGGAGGAGAGGTCATGTTCTAGTTTGAGGGTCGTGGAGCTCCAAACCCAGGCAGGAGCAATGTTGTTGAAGTTCGAGGTCTGGAACCTGGCGACCCAGGGAGGAGAGGTCATGTTGTAGTTTGAGGGTCGTGGAGCTGCAGACCCAGGCAGGAGCAATGTTGTTGAAGTTTGAGGGTCTGGGAGCTGGCGACCCAGGGAGGAGAGGTCATGTTGTAGTTTGAGGGTCGTGGAGCTCCAGACCCAGGCAGGAGCAATGTTGTTGAAGTTCGAGGTCTGGAACCTGGCGACCCAGGGAGGAGAAGTCTTGTTCTCGTTTGAGGGTCGTGGAGTTGCCTACCCAGGGAGAAGCAAAATTGCTGAAGTTCAAAGGTTGGGAAGCTGGAGACTGAGGGAGGAGAGTTCTTGTTCTTGTTTGAGGGTCATGGAGCAGCAGACCCAGGGAGGAGCAATGTTGTTGTAGTAAGATGGTCTGGAAGCTGTTGACCCAGGGAGGAGAGGTCTTATTGTAGTTTGAGGGTCGTGGAGCTGCAGACCCAGGGAGGAGCAATGTTGGTGTAGTAAGTGGTTGGGAACCTGGTGACCCAGGAAGAAGAGTTCATGTTCTAGTTTGAGGGTCGTGGAGGTGCAGACTCAGGCAGGAGCAATGTTGTTGAAGTTTGAGGGTCTGGAACCTGGCACCCCAGGGAGGAGAGGTTATGTTCTAGTTTGAGGGTCGTGGAGCTCCAGACCCAGGCAGGAGCAATGTTGCTGAAGTTTGAGGGTCTGGAACCTGGCAACCCAGGGAGGAGAGGTCATGTTGTAGTTTGAGGTTCGTGGAGCTGCAGACCCAGGCAGGAGCAATGTTGTTGAAGTTCGAGGGTCAGGGAGCTGGCGACCCAGGGAGGAGAGGTCATGTTCTAGTTTGAGGGTCGTGGAGCTCCAGACCCAGGCAGGAGCAATGTTGTTGAAGTTCGAGGTCTGGAACCTGGCGACCCAGGGAGGAGAAGTCTTGTTCTCGTTTGAGGGTCGTGGAGTTGCCTACCCAGGGAGAAGCAAAATTGTTGAAGTTCAAAGGTTGGGAAGCTGGAGACTTAGGGAGGAGAGTTCTTGTTCTTGTTTGAGGGTCATGGAGCAGCAGACCCAGGGGGGAGCAATGTTGTTGTAGTAAGAGGGTCTGGAAGCTGTTGACCCAGGGAGGAGAGGTCTTATTGTAGTTTGAGGGTCGTGGAGCTGCAGACACAGGGAGGAGCAATGTTGGTGTAGTAAGTGGTTGGGAACCTGGTGACCCAGGAAGAAGAGTTCATGTTCTAGTTTGAGGGTCGTGGAGGTGCAGACTCAGGCAGGAGCAATGTTGTTGAAGTTTGAGGGTCTGGAACCTGGCAACCCAGGGAGGAGAGGTCATGTTCTAGTTTGAGGGTCGTGGAGCTCCAGACCCAGGCAGGAGCAATGTTGTCGAAGTTTGAGGGTCTGGAACCTGGCAACCCAGGGAGGAGAGGTCATGTTCTAGTTTGAGGGTCGTGGAGGTGCAGACTCAGGCAGGAGCAATGTTGTTGAAGTTTGAGGGTCTGGAACCTGGCAATCCAGGGAGGAGAGGTCATGTTCTACTTTGAGGGTCGTGGAGCTCCAGACCCAGGCAGGAGCAATGTTGTTGAAGTTTGAGGGTCTGGAACCTGGCAACCCAGGGAGGAGAGGTCATGTTGTAGTTTGAGGGTCGTGGAGCTGCAGACCCAGGCAGGAGCACTGTTGTTGAAGTTTAAGGGTCTGGAACTTGGCGACTCAGGGAGGAGAGGTCATGTTCTAGTTTCAGGGTCGTGGAGCTACAGACCCAGGGTGGAGCAATGTTATTGTAGTAAGAGGGTCTGGGAGCTGGCGACCCAGGGAGGAGAAATCTTGTTTTAGTTTGAGGGACATGGAGCTCCAGACCCAGGCAGGAGCAATGTTGTTGACGTTTGAGGGTCTGGGAGCTGGCGACCCAGGGAGGAGAGGTCATGTTCTAGTTTGAGGGTCGTGGACTTCCAGACCCAGGCAGGAGCAATGTTGTTGAAGTTCGAGGTCTGGAACCTGGCGACTCAGGGAGGAGAGGTCATGTTCTAGTTTCAGGATCATGGAGCTACAGACCCAGGCAGGAGCAATGTTGTTGTAGTAAGAGGGTCTGGGAGCTGGCGACCCAGAGAGGAGAAATCTTGTTTTAGTTTGAGGGTCGTGGAGCTGCAGACCCAGGCAGGAGCAATGTTGTTGAAGTTTGAGGGTCTGGGAGCTGGCGACCCAGGGAGGAGAGGTCATGTTCTAGTTTGAGGGTCGTGGAGCTCCAGACCCAGGCAGGAGCAATGTTGTTGATGTTCGAGGTCTGGAACCTGGCGACCCAGGGAGGAGAGGTCTTCTTCTAGTTTGAGGGTCGTGGAGTTGCAGACCCAGACAGGAGCAATGTTGTTGAAGTTTGAGGGTCTGGAACCTGGCAACTCAGGGAGGAGAGGTCATGTTCTAGTTTCAGGTTCGTGGAGCAACAGACCCAGGGAGGAGCAATGTTGTTGAACTTTGAGCGTCTGGGAACAGGCAACCCAGGGAGGAGAAATCTTGTTTTCGTTCGAGGGTCGTGGAGCTCCAGACCCAGGCAGGAGCAATGTTGTTGAAGTTCGAGGTCTGGAACCTGGCGACCCAGGGAGGAGAGGTCATGTTCTCGTTTGAGGGTCGTGGAGCTCCAGACCCAGGCAGGAGCAATGTTGTTGAAGTTCGAGGTCTGGAACCTGGCGACCCAGGGAGGAGAGGTCATGTTCTAGTTTGAGGGTCGTGGAGCTGCAGACCCAGGCAGGAGCAATGTTGTTGAAGTTCGAGGGTCTGGGAGCTGGCGACCCAGGGAGGAGAGGTCATGTTCTAGTTTGAGGGTCGTGGAGCTCCAGACCCAGGCAGGAGCAATGTTGTTGAAGTTCGAGGTCTGGAACCTGGCGACCCAGGGAGGAGAGGTCATGTTGTAGTTTGAGGGTGGTGGAGCTGCAGACCCAGGCAGGAGCAATGTTGTTGAAGTTTGAGGGTCTGGGAGCTGGCGACCCAGGGAGGAGAGGTCATATTCTAGTTTGAGGGTCGTGGAGCTCCAGACCCAGGCAGGAGCAATGTTGTTGAAGTTCGAGGTCTGGAACCTGGCGACCCACGGAGGAGAAGTCTTGTTCTCATTTGAGGGTCGTGGAGTTGCCGACCCCGGGAGAAGCAAAATTGTTGATGTTCGAAGGTTGGGAAGCTGGAGACTGAGGGAGGAGAGGTCTTGTTCTTGTTTGAGGGTCATCGAGCTGCAGACCCAGGGAGGAGCAATGTTGTTGTAGTAAGAGGGTCTTGAAGCTGTCGACCCAGGGAG
The DNA here is from genome assembly GCF_047675955.1 of Chlorocebus sabaeus. Classification (NCBI taxonomy): domain Eukaryota; kingdom Metazoa; phylum Chordata; class Mammalia; order Primates; family Cercopithecidae; genus Chlorocebus; species Chlorocebus sabaeus. Next base: position 14,193,217 of record NC_132905.1, read on the forward strand.
GAGAGGTCTTATTGTACTTTGAGGGTCGTGGAGCTGCAGACCCAGGCAGGAGCAATGTTGTTGAAGTTTGAGGGTCTGGGAACTGGCATCCCAGGGAGGAGAGGTCTTCTTCTAGTTTGAGGGTCTTGGAGCTGCAGACCCAGGGAGGAGCAATGTTGTTGTAGTAAGAGGGTCTGGGAGCTGGCGACCCAGGGAGGAGAGGTCTTCTTCCAGTTTGAGGGTCGTGGAGTTGCAGACCCAGGCAGGAGCAATGTTGTTGAAGTTTCAGGGTCTGGAACCTGGCGACCCAGGGAGGAGAAGTCTTGTTCTCGTTTGAGGGTCGTGGAGTTGCAGACCCAGGGAAAAGCAAAACTGTTGAAGTTTGAGGGTTGGGAAGCTGGAGACTGAGGGAGGAGAGGTCTTGTTCTCGTTTGAGGGTCGTGGAGCTGCAGACCCAGGGAGGAGCAATGTTGGTGTAGTAAGAGGTTGGGAACCTGGTGACCCAGGAAGAAGAGGTCATGTTGTAGTTTGAGGGTCGTGGAGCTGCAAACACAGGCAGGAGCATTGTTGTTGAACTTCAAGGGTCTGGAAGCTGGCAACCCATGGAGGATAAGTCATGTTCTAGTTTGAGGGTCGTGGAGCTCCAGACCCAGGCAGGAGCAATGTTGTTGAAGTTTGAGGGTCTGGAACCTGGCAACTCAGGGAAGAGAGGTCATGTTCTAGTTTGAGGGTCGTGGAGCTCCAGACCCAGGCAGGAGCAATGTTGTTGTAGTAAGAGGGTCTGGGAGCTGGCGACCCAGGGAGGAGAAATCTTGTTTTCGTTTGAGGGTCGTGGAGCTCCAGACCCAGGCAGGAGCAATGTTGTTGAAGTTCGAGGTCTGGAACCTGGCGACCCAGGGAGGAGAGGTCATGTTCTAGTTTGAGGGTCGTGGAGCTCCAGACCCAGGCAGGAGCAATGTTGTTGAAGTTTGAGGGTCTGGGAGCTGGCGACCCAGGGAGGAGAGGTCATGTTCTAGTTTGAGGGTCGTGGAGCTCCAGACCCAGGCAGGAGCAATTTTGTTGAAGTTCGAGGTCTGGAACCTGGCGACCCAGGGAGGAGAGGTCATGTTGTAGTTTGAGGGTCGTGGAGCTGCAGACCCAGGCAGGAACAATGTTGTTGAAGTTTGAGGGTCTGGGAGCTGGCGACCCAGGGAGGAGAGGTCATGTTCTAGTTTCAGGTTCGTGGAGCTCCAGACCCAGGCAGGAGCAATGTTGTTGAAGTTCGAGGTCTGGAACCTGGCGACCCAGGGAGGAGAAGTCTTGTTCTCGTTTGAGGGTCGTGGAGTTGCAGACCCAGGGAGAAGCAAAATTGTTGATGTTCGAAGGTTGGGAAGCTGGAGACTGAGGGAGGAGAGGTCTTGTTCTTGTTTGAGGGTCAAGGAGCTGCAGACCCAGGGAGGAGCAATGTTGTTGTAGTAAGAGGTTCTGGAAGCTGTCGACCCAGGGAGGAGAGGTCTTATTGTAGTTTGAGGGTCGTGGAGCTGCAGACCCAGGGAGGAGCAATGTTGGTGTAGTAAGAGGTTGGGAACCTGGTGACCCAGGAAGAAGAGTTCATGTTCTAGTTTGAGGGTCGTGGATGTGCAGACTCAGGCAGGAGCAATGTTGTTGAAGTTTGAGGGTCTGGGACCTGGCAACCGAGGGAGGAGAGGTCATGTTCTAGTTTGAGGGTCGCGGAGCTCCAGACCCAGGCAGGAGCAATGTTGTTGAAGTTTGAGGGTCTGGAACCTGGCAACCCAGGGAGGAGAGGTCATGTTGTAGTTTGAGGGTCGTGGAGCTGCAGACCCAGGCAGGAGCAATGTTGTTGAAGTTTAAGGGTCTGGAACCTGGCAACCCAGGGAGGAGAGGTCATGTTGTAGTTTCAGGGTCGTGGAGCTGCAGACCCAGGCAGGAGCACTGTTGTTGAAGTTTAAGGGTCTGGAACCTGGCGACTCAGGGAGGAGAGGTCATGTTCTAGTTTCAGGGTCGTGGAGCTACAGACCCAGGGTGGAGCAATGTTGTTGTAGTAAGAGGGTCTGGGAGCTGGCGACCCAGGGAGGAGAAATCTTGTTTTAGTTTGAGGGTCGTGGAGCTCCAGACCCAGGCAGGAGCGATGTTGTTGAAGTTTGAGGGTCTGGGAGCTGGCGACCCAGGGAGGAGAGTTCATGTTCTAGTTTGAGGGTTGTGGAGCTCCAGACCCAGGCAGGAGCAATGTTGTTGAAGTTCGAGGTCTAGAACCTGGCGACCCAGGGAGGAGAGGTCTTCTTCTAGTTTGAGGGTCGTGGAGCTGCAGACCCAGGCAGGAGCAATGTTGTAGTAGGAGGGTCTGGAACCTGGCGACCCAGGGAGGAGAAGTCTTGTTCTCGTTTGAGGGTCATCGAGCTCCAGACCCAGGCAGGAGCAATGTTGTGGAAGTTCGAGGTCTGGAACCTGGCGACCCAGGGAGGAGAAGTCTTGTTCTCGTTTGAGGGTCGTGGAGTTGCCTACCCAGGGAGAAGCAAAATTGTTGAAGTTCGAAGGTTGGGAAGCTGGAGACTGAGGGAGGAGACGTCTTGTTCTTGTTTGAGGGTCATGGAGCTGCAGAGCCAGGGAGGAGCAATGTTGTTGTAGTAAGAGGTTCTGGAAGCTGTCGACCCAGGGAGGAGAGGTCTTATTGTAGTTTGAGGGTCGTGGAGCTGCAGACCCAGGGAGGAGCAATGTTGGTGTAGTAAGAGGTTGGGAACCTGGTGACCCAGGAAGAAGAGTTCATGTTCTAGTTTGAGGGTCATGGAGGTGCAGACTCAGGCAGGAGCAATGTTGTTGAAGTTTGAGGGTCTGGAGCCTGGCAACCGAGGGAGGAGAGGTCATGTTCTAGTTTGAGGGTCATGGAGCTCCAGACCCAGGCAGGAGCAATGTTGTTGAAGTTTGAGGGTCTGGAACCTGGCAACCCAGGGAGGAGAGGTCATGTTGTAGTTTGAGGGTCGTGGAACTGCAGACCCAGGCAGGAGTAATGTTGTTGAAGTTTAAGGGTCTGGAACCTGGCGACTCAGGGAGGAGAGGTCATGTTCTAGTTTCAGGATCGTGGAGCTACAGACCCAGGCAGGAGCAATGTTGTTGTTGTAAGAGGGTCTGGGAGCTGGCGACCCAGGGAGGAGAAATCTTGTTTTAGTTTGAGGGTCGTGGAGCTGCAGACCCAGGCAGGAGCAATGTTGTTGAAGTTTGAGGGTCTGGGAGCTGGCGACCCAGGGAGGAGAGGTCATGTTCTAGTTTGAGGGTCGTGGAGCTCCAGACCCAGGCAAGAGCAATGTTGTTGAAGTTCGAGGTCTGGATCCTGGCGACCCAGGGAGGAGAGGTCTTCTTCTAGTTTGAGGGTCGTGGAGTTGCAGACCCAGGCAGGAGCAATGTTGTTGAAGTTTGAGGGTCTGGACCTGGCAACTCAGGGAGGAGAGGTCATGTTCTAGTTTCAGGTTCGTGGAGCAACAGACCCAGGGAAGAGCAATGTTGTTGTAGTTTGAGGGTCTGGGAGCTGGCGACCCAGGGAGGAGAAATCTTGTTTTCGTTCGAGGGTCGTGGAGCTCCAGACCCAGACAGGAGCAATGTTGTTGAAGTTCGAGGTCTGGAACCTGGCGACCCAGGGAGGAGAGGTCATGTTGTAGTTTGAGGGTCGTGGAGCTGCAGACCCAGGCAGGAGCAATGTTGTTGAAGTTCGAGGGTCAGGGAGGTGGCGACCCAGGGAGGAGAGGTCATGTTCTAGTTTGAGGGTCGTGGAGCTCCAGACCCAGGCAGGAGCAATGTTGTTGAAGTTCGAGGTCTGGAACCTGGCGACCCAGGGAGGAGAAGTCTTGTTCTCATTTGAGGGTCGTGGAGTTGCCTACCCAGGGAGAAGCAAAATTGTTGAAGTTCAAAGGTTGGGAAGCTGGAGACTTAGGGAGGAGAGTTCTTGTTCTTGTTTGAGGGTCATGGAGCAGCAGACCCAGGGGGGAGCAATGTTGTTGTAGTAAGAGGGTCTGGAAGCTGTTGACCCAGGGAGGAGAGGTCTTATTGTAGTTTGAGGGTCGTGGAGCTGCAGACCCAGGGAGGAGCAATGTTGGTGTAGTAAGAGGTTGGGAACATGGTGACCCAGGAAGAAGAGTTCATGTTCTAGTTTGAGGGTCGTGGATGTGCAGACTCAGGCAGGAGCAATGTTGTTGAAGTTTGAGGGTCTGGGACCTGGCAACCGAGGGAGGAGAGGTCATGTTCTAGTTTGAGGGTCGTGGAGCTCCAGACCCAGGCAGGAGCAATGTTGTTGAAGTTTGAGGGTCTGGAACCTGGCAACCCAGGGAGGAGAGGTCATGTTGTAGTTTCAGGGTCGTGGAGCTGCAGACCCAGGCAGGAGCACTGTTGTTGAAGTTTAAGGGTTTGGAACCTGGCGACTCAGGGAGGAGAGGTCATGTTCTAGTTTCAGGGTCGTGGAGCTACAGACCCAGGGTGGAGCAATGTTGTTGTAGTAAGAGGGTCTGGGAGCTGGCGACCCAGGGAGGAGAAATCTTGTTTTAGTTTGAGGGTCGTGGAGCTCCAGACCCAGGCAGGAGCGATGTTGTTGAAGTTTGAGGGTCTGGGAGCTGGCGACCCAGGGAGGAGAGTTCATGTTCTAGTTTGAGGGTTGTGGAGCTCCAGACCCAGGCAGGAGCAATGTTTTTGAAGTTCGAGGTCTAGAACCTGGCGACCCAGGGAGGAGAGGTCTTCTTCTAGTTTGAGGGTCGTGGAGCTGCAGACCCAGGCAGGAGCAATGTTGTAGTAGGAGGGTCTGGAACCTGGCGACCCAGGGAGGAGAAGTCTTGTTCTCGTTTGAGGGTCGTCGAGCTCCAGACCCAGGCAGGAGCAATGTTGTTGAAGTTCGAGGTCTGGAACCTGGCGACCCAGGGAGGAGAGGTCATGTTCTAGTTTGAGGGTCGTGGAGCTGCAGACCCAGGCAGGAGCAATGTTGTTGAAGTTTGAGGGTCTGGGACCTGGCGACCCAGGGAGGAGAGGTTATGTTCTAGTTTGAGAGTCGTGGAGCTCCAGACCCAGGCAGGAGCAATGTTGTTGAAGTTCGAGGTCTGGAACCTGGCGACCCAGGGAGGAGGGGTCATGTTCTAGTTTGAGGGTCGTGGAGCTGCAGACCCAGGCAGGAGCAATGTTGTTATAGTAAGAAGGTCTGGGAGCTGGCGACCCAGGGAGGAGAGGTCTTCTTCTAGTTTGAGGGTCGTGGAGCTCCAGACCCAGGGAGGAGCAATGTTGTTGTTCTAAGAGGGTCTGGAACCTGGCGATCCAGGGAGGAGAAGTCTTGTTCTCGTTTGAGGGTCGTGGAATTACAGTCCCAGGGAGAAGCAAAATTGGTGAAGTTTGAGGGTTGGGAAGCTTGAGACTGAGGGAGGAGAGGTCTTGTTCTCGTTTGAGGGTCATGGAGCTGCAGACCCAGGGAGGAGCAATGTTGTTGTAGTAAGAGGGTGTGGAAGCTGTCGACCCAGGGAGGAGAGGTCTTATTGTAGTTTGAGGGTCGTGGAGCTGCAGACCCAGGGAGGAGCAATGTTGGTGTAGTAAGAGGTTGGGAACCTGGTGACCCAGAAAGAAGAGGTCATGTTGTAGTTTGAGGGTCGTGGAGCTGCAAACCCAGGCAGGAGCATTGTTGTTGAACTTCAAGGGTCTGGAAGCTGGCAACCCATGGAGTCGAAGTCATATTCTAGTTTGAGGGTCGTGGAGCTCCAGACCCAGGCAGGAGCAATGTTGTTGTAGTTTGAGGGTCTGGAACCTGGCAACCCAGGGAGGAGAGGTCATGTTCTAGTTTGAGTGTCGTGGAGCTACAGACCCAGGGAGGAGCAATGTTGTTGTAGTAAGAGGGTCTGGGAGCTGGCGACCCAGGGAGGAGAAATCTTGTTTTAGTTTGAGGGTCGTGGAGCTCCAGACCCAGGCAGGAGCAATGTTGTTGATGTTCGAGGTCTGGAACCTGGCGACCCAGGGAGGAGAGGTCATGTTGTAGTTTGTGGGTCGTGGAGTTGCAGACCCAGGCAGGAGCAATGTTGTTGAAGTTCGAGGTCTGGAACCTGGCGACCCAGAGAGGAGAGGTCATGTTGTAGTTTGAGGGTCGTGGAGTTGCAGACCCAGGCACGAGCAATGTTGTTGAACTTTGAGGGTCTGGGAGCTGGCGACCCAGGGAGGAGAGGTCATGTTCTAGTTTGAGGGTCGTGGAGCTCCAGACCCAGGCAGGAGCAATGTTGTTGAAGTTCGAGGTCTGGAACCTGGTGACCCAGGGAGGATAGGTCATGTTCTAGTTTGAGGGTCGTGGAGCTGCAGACCCAGGGAGGAGCAATGTTGGTGTAGTAAGAGTGTCTGGAACCTGGCGACCTGTGGAGGAGAAGTCTTGTTCTCGTTTGAGGTTCGTGGAGTTGCAGACCCAGGGAGAAGCAAAATTGTTGAAGTTTGAGGGTTGGGAAGCTGGAGAGTGAGGGAGGAGAGGTCTTGTTCTCGTTTGAGGGTCGTGGAGCTGCAGACCCAGGGAGGAGCAATGTTGTTGGAGTAAGAGGGTCTGGAAGCTGTCGACCCAGGGAGGAGAGGTCTTATTGTAGTTTGAGGGTCGTGGAGCTGCAGACACAGGGAGGAGCAATGTTGGTGTAGTAAGTGGTTGGGAACCTGGTGACCCAGGAAGAAGAGTTCATGTTCTAGTTTGAGGGTCGTGGAGGTGCATACTCAGGCAGGAGCAATGTTGTTGAACTTCAAGGGTCTGGAAGCTGGCAACCCATGGAGGAGAAGTCATGTTCTAGTTTGAGGGTCGTGGAGCTCCAGACCCAGGCAGGAGCAATGTTGTTGAAGTTTGAGGGTCCGCGAGCTGGCATCCCAGGGAGGAGAGGTCTTCTTCTAGTTTGAGGGTCGTGGAGCTGCAGACACAGGGAGGAGCAATGTTGTAGTTTGAGGGTGTGGAAACTGGTGACCCAGTGAGCAAGGGTCTTGTTCTAGTTTGAGATTGGTGGAGCTAGAGACCCAGGGAGGATCCGTGTTGTTTTGAATGTCGTGGTTCCGGAGACGCACGGAGGAGCCGGTGCTTCCTTTCAAGTCTGAGAGTCATTGAGCTGGAAATCCAGGGAGGACCCGGTGTTGCTGTTCTAGTGAGGGCAGTGAATATGGAGACTCAGGGAGGAGTGGGTGCTGTTGTTCGTGCCTGAGGCTTGTGGAGCTGGAGAACCAGAGAGGAGCTGGTGCTGGTGTTTAAATCTGTGGGTTCTGGAGCTGGAGCCCTGGGGGGCAGATGGTGTTGCTGTTGTTCAAATCTGAGGGTCATGGGGCTTGAGGTACAGGGAGGTGTCGCTGCCTCTGTTCAAGTCTGAGGGTCGTGTAGGGGAGGAGGTAGTCTCAGTGTCTAGTGTGAGGGTGGTGGAGCTGTGGACCTGGGGAGGAGCCGGTGCTGCTGTGGAGTTTGAGGGTCATGGAACTGGAGACCTAGGGAGGAACCAATGCTACTGCCAATTAAGTCAGAAGGTCGTGGATCTGGAGTTTTGGGGAACAGCCCATGCTGCTGTTTAACTGTGGGGAGGATCCAGTGTGTCAATAGAAGTTTGAGGGTTTGGGAGCTGGAGAACCAGGGAGCAGCTGGTGATGCCGTTGTATTTTGAGGGTCGTGTATCTGGAGACCTGGGGAGAGTCTGGTACTGCTGTTGTAGTTTGAGGGTCGTGGAAGTGGAGACAGGGGGAGGAGCTGGTGCTGCTGTTCTAGTTTGAGAGTAGTGGAGGTAGGGATCCCGGGAGGAGGTGGTGCTCGCATTCAAATCTGTGGGTCCTGGAGCTGGAGCTCTGCGGGGGAGCCGGTTCTGCCATTCGTGTCTTAGGTTCTTGGAGCTGAAAACCCAGGGAGGCAGCGGTGCTGCTTTTCTAGTTTAAGGGTCATGAAGCTGGAGACCTGGATAGGAGGTGGTGCTACCGCTGTTCAAATCTGAGGGTCGTGGAGCTGGAGCCTTGGGGAGTTGCCGGTGCCGCCTCTCAAGTCTGAGAGTTGTTGAGCTGGAGATCCAGGGAGGAGCTGGTGGTGCTGTTGTAGTTTGAGGATCATGGAGTCGGAGACACAGGGAGGACTGGTGCTGTTCTAGTATGAGGGTGGTGGAGCTGGAGATACTGGGGGAGGGGAAGCTGGTGCTGTTGTTTAAGGCTGAGGATTGTGGAGCTGGAGACACTGGAGGGAGCTGTTGTTGCTGTTATTCAGGTCTGAGGGTCATGGGGCTTGAGGTACAGGGAGGAGCCGCTGCTGCTGTTCAAGTCTAAGAGGTCGTGTAGCTGGAGAGTGGGGAGGAGGTAGTCTCAGTGTCTAGTGTGAGGGTGGTGGGCTGTAGACCTGGGGAGGAGCCGGTGCTGCTGTGGAGTTTGAGGGTCGTGGAACTGGAGACTTAGGGAGGAGCTGGTGTTACCGCCATTTAAGTCAGGGGGTCGTGGATCTGGAGCTTTGGGGAACAGCCCGTGTTGCTGTTTAACTGTGGGGAGGATCCAGTGTGTCAGTTGAAGTTTGAGGGTTTGGGAGCTGGAGAACCAGGGAGGAGCCGGTGATGCCATTGTATTTTGAGGGTCGTGGATCTGGAGACCTGGGGAGAGGCCGGTACTGCTGTTGTAGTTTGAGGTTCATGGAACTGGAGACAGGGGGAGGAGGCGGTGTTGCTGCTGTTCATGTCTGAGGGCTGTAGAGCTGAAGACCCAGGGAGAAGCCCGTACTACGGCTTTTTAAGTCTGATGGTCATGGAGCCTGAGACCTGGGGAGGAGCCGGCGCTGCTGTTCAAATGGCTCCTCCGCGGTTCTCCAGCTCCATGATCTTCAAACTAGGACAGCAGCAGCAGCTCCTCTCGGGGTCTTCCAGCTCCATGACCCTCACGCTAGAACAGCAGCACCGGCTCCACCCTGGGTCTCCAGATCCACGACCCTCAAACTAGAACAGCAGCACTGACTCCTCCCTGGGTCTCCAGATCCACGACCCTCAAACTAGAACAGCAGCACTGACTCCTCCCTGGGTCTCCAGCTCTACAACCCTTAGACTTGAGGCGCTGGAGACTCGGGCAAGAGTCAGGGCTGCTCTTCTACTTCGAGGGTTGTGGAGCTGGAGACCCAAGGACAGCAGCTGCTGCTATTCTAGTTTGAGGGTCTTGGAGCCAGAACCTTTGTGAGGAGCCGGTGCTGCCTTTCAAGTCTGAGAGTCATTGAGCTGCAGATCCAGGGAGGAACCGGTGTTACTGTTCTAGTGTGAGGGTCGTGGAGCTGGAGACCCAAGGAGGAGCTGGTGCTGTGTTCCAGTTTGAGGGTAGTGGAGCTGGAGGTCTCAGGAAGAGCCGGTGCTGCTGTTTATATCTGTGGGTCCTGAAGCTGGAGCCCTGGGGGGGAGCTGGTGTTGCTCTTGTTCAAGTCTGAGGGTCATGGGGCTTGAGGTACAGGGAGGAGCTGCTGCTGCTCTTCAAGTCTGAGGGTCGTGTAGCTGGAGCGCGGGGAGGAGGTAGTCTCGGTGTCTAGTGTGCGGGTGGTGGAGCTGTAGACCTGGGGAGGAGCTAGTGCTGCTGTATAGTTTGATTGTCGTGGAACTGGAGACCTTGGGAGGAGCCGGTGCTTTGAGCATTTAAGTCAGAGGGTCATGGATCTGGAGATTTGGGGAAGAGCCTGTGCTGCTGTTTAACTGTGGGGAGGGTCCGGTGTGTCACTTGAAGTTTGAGGGTTTGGGAGCTGGAGAACCAGCGAGGAGCCGGTGATGCCATTGTATTTTGAGGGTCTTGGATCTGGAGACCTGGGGAGAGGCTGGTACTGCTGTTGTAGTTTGAGATTCGTGGAACTGGAGACAGGGGGAGGAGCTGGTGCTGCTGCTGTTTGTGTCTGAGGGGAGTGAAGCTGGAGACCCAGGGAGGAGCCGGTGCTATTGTTCATGTCTGAGGATTGTGGAGCTGAAGGGAGACCCAGGGGGGAGCCGGTGCTGCTGATGTAGTCTGAGGGCTGTGGAGCTGGAGATCCTGGGAAGAGCCGGGGCTGCCGATCAAATCTGTCGATCTTGGAGCTGGAGCCCTGGGGGTGACCTGGTTCTGTCATTCACGTCTTAGGGTCGTGGAGCTGGAAACCCAGGGAGGCGATGGTGCTGCTGTTCCAGTTTAAGGATCGTGAAGCTGGAGACCTGGACAGGAGGTGGTGCTACTGCTGTTCAAATCTGAGGGTCATGGAACTGGAGCCTTGGGGAGATGCTGGTGCTGCCTCTCAAGTCTGAGAGTTGTTGAGCTGGAGATTCAGGGAGGCACCGGTGTTGCTGTTGTTGTTTGAGGATTGTGGAGCTGGAGGCCGAAGAGGAGCTGGTGCTGCAGTTCAAGTTTGATGGTCTTGGAGCTGGAGACCTAGGGAGGAGCTGGTGCTACCGCCATGTAAGTTGAGGGTTGTGGAGGTGGTGGTCCCGGGGAACAGCCAGTGCTATCGTTGAAGTTTGAGGGAGCTGGAGAGCCAGGGAGTAGCCGGTGCTGCTGTTCTAGTTTGAGTGTTGTGGAGCTGGAGCCTTGGTGGGGAGCCGGTGCTGCCTCCCGAGTCTGAGAGTCATTGAGCTGGAGATCCACGCGGGAGCTGGTGCTGCTGTTGTAGTTTGAGGATGGTGGAGCTGGAGACCCGGGCAGAGCTGGTGCTGGAGTTGGAGTTTGAGGGTCAGGGAGCTGGAGATCTGGGAAGGAGCTAGTGCTGCTGTTTAAGTCTGAGGGTCATGGAGCTAAACATGGAGCCAAAGTTGGGGAAGTAGAGAGAGAGAGTTACAGGATGACCCTGGAAACTAGATTTAGCTGTACCCCAAGCAAGCTGAGCTTGGGAACTTCTAAATGCTAGTGATGAGTGCATTCTTTTTCCTCTTAACACAGTTTGGATTTGTTTCCTGTCTCACGAGGCAGAAAGATCCTGATTAATACCCTTAGGAATTGAAAAGCTTAAAAAAACTAAAAGATGTTGGTAATAATAATACTAGGAATTAAACCATGATTATCCTGACTGGCAGAGGCAAAATCACACACACTATATCTATATCTATATCTATATCTATATCTATATCTATATCTGTATCTTTCAATCAGTTAATAAAATAAAAAATACATTGAAAAATAGACCCAAGCAAAGTTATAAAATGTTGTTTCATGGAGAAGCGATGGAGGACAGAGATTCATCTGAGAGGTGCTATTAATGGAGAAACTGAGAACTTACCATTTTTTCCCGTGAGGTTTTGGTGCAGAATGATATTGTGTGAGTTCTGGCAGCTGAGTCACTTCCCACAGCCCGGTGATGCCGTCGGTGTCACAGAAGGACCCTCTCCCAGCTGGTCCTGCCTCTCTGCTACGATGAGTGCGGCCTCTGATCCCCAACAGCTGACTGCGTCTTGAGACCAGGCCCATGAGCACAAGGGTTTCCATGGTGAAGGTTCCTGGATGGAACACCGTGGATGTTGCTAACATTCCTTCCTGATGTTCATCTGCCATCTTGCTATTTAATGCAATGTCTTCTAAATATTGAATAGGAAAAAGTATTTGTACAATGTGGGTAAGGTATAAAGAATATCCACACACTGGACACACGGACAGGGAGGGGCACCCACAGCAAACTCCCTTCGCCTGGGAGCAGGTGTGGTCCTTGAATCCTGTGTCGCCTGTTTCTTCCTCCGCCTTGGCCTACAGGCCCAATGTGATGTGACCTCTGCCTGCCTCTCCGACTCCATCTCCCCTCCCGTTCCTGTTCTTTCTAACAATTATGTTACAGCCTCAGTGAATATGACAAGGACCCTGAATCACGGTGGCTTTACTGAGACACAGGTTCATTCCTTTCACATGAAAGTCCAAGCCAGTCGGGTGATTCTTCTCTGTGCATTTTTCCGGGTCTTAGGCTACTTCCATCTTGCTGCTCTGACTTCCTTAGGGTGTAGCTTCCCCACAGTGTCCATCCTATCTGCTGCCAGCCGGCAGGGAGGGGAGAAGAGAACAAGAGGACATAAACCTCCCTTCCTCTAAAGGCAGTTGCTGTGCACTGGCCTCATGTGCATTGGCCACTGCCTGGTCATGTGGCCACTGCTTGCTGCAAGGGATGCTGGGAAGTTTTCATCCTGGATGCCAGTGCCCACCTGGGTGACTCCTGAGGTCGAGGGGAGAGAGGACATGAAAGAGAGTCACTGGCTCTTCCCACCATCATGCACGTTGCTGCAGTCTAGGGCGACTCACTGCCTCAGCTTGCTCAGGACTCAGGGGGGCCATGGGGCACAGACCTTTCAGTTTTATAACAGGGGCAGTTCCAGGCAAAGCATCCCAGCTTGGCTGAGACTCAGAAGTTTCCTGGGACATGGGATTTCTAGTGTTAAAACCAGGAAAGTTTTGGGCAAACCTGGACAAGTTGGTCCCCTCTACTCTAGACACACTGGCTTCCTTTCTGCTCCTCCAGCAGGCCAAGCCAGGGCCTGCCGTGGGGCCTTTGCATCTACTATTACCCCTGTCCAGGATTCCGTTTCTGCAACTCTGTGCGGCTCAATCCTCTTCTGTTGAGGAAACGCTGCTCTCTGGGTGCCCCCGGGAGCCTGGTCTGCTGTACTCAGCACCACATGCTCTGTGAAAATCCCTCCATGCTCTTCATAGAATGAAATCGGTTCTTTCCACCCTTCCCTGCCCAGTTTAGTTTTTCAAAATCTCTGAGGATTATAGTTTTTATTCTCTTCACCACTGAAAGAGACATCCCTTTCCCTAAAGCTGTGGCTGGGTTCATGCAAAGTCAGGTAAATCTGATATTAATAATAACCTGAATGAAAATCATGTATTAAATCCCAAGGTTATGATGTAGGAAGCAGGGATTCTGAAGAGATGTGTAAGCCTGATAAAGGCCAAAGGGTGTGGATTAAAAGGAAATGTGGGGTGGAGAAACATTTCATGCAATAGAACCCCACCTCTTGGTGAGTTCATTGGTACAACCTTTCCAGAGGGCAATTTGGCATCTGGCCAATGAAAGTGCATAACTTTTGGTCCCAAATTTCATTTATAGACAGTTGTCCCTAGGAAATAGTCAGAAAAGTATGGAAAGATGGATCTCTAAGGATTTTCATAAAAAGAAGTTGGAAGCATGAATGCCCACTGGTGGTCCCGCCCCCTGGCACCAGTGCTCCCCTCTCCTAGTGGGTGGGCACAGGCTACATTTTCCCAGGCTTCCTTGCAGTGAGTTGTGGCCATGTGACCAGGTTCTGGCCAATGGGAGGTAATAAAAGTGTTGGGTGGTATTTTTGGAAACCCCCTTCTGTAACTTCTGTCTTGATATGGTTTGGATGTTGGTCCCCTCCAAATCTCATGTTGAAATGTGATCCCTGATGTTGGAGGTGGGGCCTGGAGGGAGGCATTTTGGTGATGTGGGCAGATCCCTCTCACAATGACTTGGTGCCGTCCCAATGGCAATGACTGAGTTCTTACCCTGAGTTTATGGGATATCTGGTTGTTTAAAGGGCCTGGCATGTCTTCCTCCCTCTCTTGCTCTTTCTCTCACCATGTGATGTACCTGTTTCCTTTTTGCCTTCTGCCATGATTGGAAGCTTCCTGAGGACTTCCCAGGAGCAGATGCTGGTGTCATGCTTGTACAGCCTGCAGAACTGTGAGCCAATTAAACCTCTCTTCTATAAAGAACCCGGCCTCAGGTATTCCTTTATAGCAACGCGGATGGACTGACACATATCTTTACTGTCATTTCTTAGTTGTTCCATCCTTTGACCTGCTTCCTGGAAAAAGCATATGATGGTTGGAGCTATTCTTGTCACCTTGAACCTTGAGGATTAGGCTCCTACCCTGTGGACAGCAAAATGTCCTCTGGAAGGAAATGAAAGTCCTTTACGCCACCCTAGACTGACAACCTTCAGTTTTGTGTTCACTTTTTTATTTTTTGAGACAGAGTCTTGCCCTGTTGCCCGGGCTGGAGTGCAATGGCATGATCTCAGCTCATTGCAACCTCCGCTTCCTGGGTTCAAGTGATTCTCATGCCTCAGGCTCCCAAGTAGCTGGGATTACAGGTGCATGCCACCATGTTCAGCTAATTTTTAAATTTTTAGTAGAGACAGAGTTTCACCACGTTGACCAGGCTGGTCTTGAACTCATGACCTCAAATGAAACACTCGCCTCAGCCTCCCAAAGTGTGGGGATTACTGGCATGAGCCATTGTACCTGGCTCGGTCTTGGTTTTTATGAGATAAACTTCTGTCTTGGCTGACGTTACATCACTGATTGGTGATACAACCGTAACTGGATAATAAATAGGAAATTCGTTTAATAATTATATCTACATATGCCCACACCAAAAACTATAGTAGTCTGTTGTTATCAATGTGTAAATATGGACACAAAATATTGTTTAGTGTAAACAAAGCTTTTTTTTTTTTTTTTTTTTAAAGAGTCTGACTCTGTTGCCCAGGCTGGAGTGCAATGGTGTGATCTCAGCTCACTGCAAACTCCACCTCCTAGGTTCAAACAATTCTCCTGCCTCAGCCTTCCGAGTAGCTGAGATTACAGGCGCATGCCATCACACCCAGCTAATTTTTATATTTTAGAGCTGGGGTTTCACCATGTTGTCCAAGCTGGTCTCAAACTCCCGACCTTCAGTGATCCTCCTGTCTTGGACTCCCAAAGTGCTGGATTACAGTCATGAGCCCCTGAGCCTGGCCCATAAAGCTTTATTGTATTTTAATGAAGCAAATATGTGTAAGTGCGTAAGTGTGATAATATGCGTGTATTGTCTAACAGGAGCACTACATAGCAAAATGCGAATGCTGCTTATCTTTGGTGTTGGAGTCACTTGTGATTTAAAAGCTTGTTTTCTTCTATTTTTCAAAACTTTCAAAATGAGCTGTGACTTTGACTATTAGAAAAAATACTATAATAATTGAGAGGAAAGAAAATCCCGCCTCCTGTTGAAACTGACTGGAGCTGGGAGACATTAGAGATTCCTTTGCAGGTGTCACCTCCCTGCCAGAAAAGTGGCCATGCAGGACCGTCCTTCGAGCCAGATGTGCCTCTTTCCCCCATCCCTGTACCTGGTGTGAGGTCACACAGACAGTGAGTGTCCTTCACAGTCTGACCTGCCAAGCTCAGGGGGAAGCCAAGATCTAGTGACATTCAGAACCCGGGTGAGCTGAACAGCTGTGACTGTGCCTTGGGTGGGTGACCTCTCCCCTTGAAGAGCAAGACATAACTCTAGTGCAATTTCTAAACATTTACAAGAGAGGATTTTTTAACTTTTCACTCCTTTATTCCAACTAGCACATTTGGAAGCATAAAGTGCACAAAGAAGACCTGCTATTTACAATCCCTTTCCCCAAGCCAGCGTTAGATTCAAAAGCAGCAGATAAAGCTCACGGCTTTGATGAAAGGGGCAGTGTTTTCATTGGAAACAATTAATACTGCTCCCCATTCTGGGGAGAATTTAAAGAAAATAATGTGGAGGAGATTTAGCTTGGCATGACACAAACAAATGATTTCAGATCACAAATGTAATCATTTGATCTTGCTTTAAAACTAAACAATTCAGAACAATCTGGCATCACATTCTCTTCTGGGTCTGTGAAACTCTGAATTCTGGTTTAGTCTGAATTCCCAAGGCAGGACTGAGGATAGAAAAGATTTGATGGCAGAACCCTGGTACTGTGGTTATCACATGGTTAAAGACGTAGGCTTGGTTAATGCACTGCACCTGCTTATGTATGAGGCTCACCTGAGAAGGTGATACTGACAAGCCCCTCCTATGGGTCTGAGGGCTCTTCACCAGGAGTGGAGCCTGGGGCCTGCTCCCAGGTGGGATCAGGTTTGCACCAAGAAGCCCTCTATGCAAACAAAACAAAACAAAAACAGAAAAAAACAAAACAAAACAAAACAAAACAAAAACAGTAAAAAACAAAACAAAACAAAAAAAAACCGATTGAACATAAATTAGTTGCCAACATTTGCATTTTAATTCTAACAATCTGTATTTTCAACTGCGGTGGAAAGTCAGCCTATCTGGCCAGGCCGGGCTGGGATCTGGTGGATTTCGGTTTCTGGTTAGGGAGGGTATTTGGGGTTTGCCCCTCCAGCATCTGTCCCAGTGTGGAGTGGGGGTGGCCAGGCTCAGTGTGGAGAACTGCAGTGAGTGGCCGAGGTCCTTGGCTGTCTCCAGACAGCTGGAGGGACCCTGCCGCCTCCTGCTTGGGGTGGGCTGGGTTCTCTGCTGCCCCCCATCCCAGCCCACAGCCTCTTGAACTCCACTGAGACCACCCCCATGTGAGGCTGGGAAGGGAAACCTGCCTTTGTAAGTGAAAGCAGGTGAAATCGGGCTATGACTGTGTCAGAAACTAAAAGGCTCTGTCACAGTTGCAGCCAGGAAGACTGTCACCACGGTGGTGTGCAAATGACAGAGATGTGTGGGACAGCGTCTGCCAAGAGACAAGCCAGGTGAGGGCAGGTCGTCGTGGAGGGAGGAGGGGTCCTCCCCACAGCAGCAGCGCCATCCCGCAGAGAAAAGGCCCTTGGGGAGGGACGCGTTCTGAGGAGGCCCCGTGCTGTGCGGAGTGGGCGGTTCAAGGCCTGAATGTCGGGCACACAGAGCCGTCAGTGTCCCCATGGGAGCAGGGGTGCTCTCAGCCAGATGATTTGGGTCCTTGGATGCTCAGCCCCTGTGTGTGTGCGAGGGGTTGGTCCTCTGCTCTGTCCCTTCTGAAGGCAGCTGTAAGGTAGGGAGGCCAAAGAGCTCAGTGTCAGACGAGACTGGGTGCAGGTCCCACTTCCTGCCAGCCCAGTGCCTCTGAGCCTCAGTTTCCTCATCTGTATAGTGGGGCTAATCCCAGCCATCTATACTGCCTGCCTGCCTGCCATGTGCCAGGCCCTTTTTACACATCTTTGATTGCTTGAGGGCAGGGACTTTATTATCCTCCTTTAGAGTTGAGAAAGAAGAGGCACAGAAAGGTTAAACCACTTACCTGGGGTCACACAGCTGCTATCGCAGAGTAGTCTCCAGACTTGAATGGAGCAGTAAGCCCCGCCCTGGGCGCCAACAGGTGCTCCAGGAATGTCCGGTGCCATTTATCACCCTCATCACCTGCTGCGAGGGCTCGTCCCATCATGCAAACCCCGTGAACGTGAAGTGAGGGGACATGTGCAGGATCGAGTGTACTGGTGGGTGACGTAAGTAAAGTAATAACCACAGGATGATATTAACAACCCATATTAGTGCTACCAGCAGCCTCATCTGCCTGCTTCTCTGGGCCCAGGATTGTCTGCAAACTCCCAGGAGCTGGTCCTGAGTGGGTCAGAAGAAAGGTCTGAGGTTATGGGAAGGAGCAGCTTGCCCAGCTCATGGCCCGTTCTGTGCAATGGGAGTCCCTGTCCCCACAGCTGTCCCCCAGGGTCTGCTCCCAGGTGGGCTGGGAACACCCCAGGGCTGGGCAGCTTCAGGCCAGTGTTCTGTGGTAGTGACAACCCCCCCACCCCCGCCCCACAACCCTCTCACCCTGCCAGCTGCTGGACACACAGTAGCTACAGGGCACAAACTCTGAGACTAGGACCGCTGCGGGTCCCATGGCACAGAGCCCCCTCCTCAGCGCCCGACTGAGAAGGAGGAGACACGCCTCAGGGTGAATCCTGCTCTGAGGTCACTGCAGGATAAATGGCTTCTGGGTCGAACACCTCACAATGGGATGTGTCTTAGTGTGGAGTTTATCAAATCGCAGCTGTGATGCATTAGTGGGTCTTGAAATCAATTTAGAGGGTCCAGCCCGGCATTGAAAATCTGCAATAAACCAGAATAGACTAGGTCAGGAGACATCAGAGCGCGTTGTGTGCAGCGAGGGTGAGTGTCGTTTGGGGAAATGTGTTGCGTTTCTGTATAAATGGATGTGCATGTGTGCTGTTTGCAATGGGTTTCTTACGGGGGGGTTGCACTAAAAACGTTAAGAGAATCTCTGTCTTACGGCCTGATGGTAACACAGAGGGGAATCACCTAGTGGTGACCATTTTCCTCAGAACCTTTCATGTCCCTGATTTGAGACCCGTTTATAAGACTGAGAAACAGGCCTAAGCTGGTGCCAAGAGTTTTGGTTACGTCAGGGATAAGGCTGTGGCTCTCTCATCCCACAGTCCACGATGAGGGGTGGAGGGGAATTGAACCGCAGGACGAAGTGATGAACGTGTGAGAAATGAGACCGGGAAAGGCAGAGGCTCGGAAAGCAAACAGAGAGGGGAAGAGGAAGGGACGTGGGGAGGGGCGGGTGACTGTGAGGGAGAGGAAGGGGGAGGGGGGTTATTTCTGAAGCTCTAGGAGCTGCCTTCCTGCATTGCTGAGTCAGCGCCGCCTGGACTCAGAAACATTCATTGTCCATTCAGTGACTCCTTGGAGCTTAAGAGCTCTGTCAGGATCCGAAATGTGTCCAGTAGCTCTTCAGAGCCATTCAGTTTTCATCCCGTGTGGGACCTGGACACATGTGCATGCAAACCAGCACACTTACACATACACACACACACACACAGATACACATGCCCACACACACTCACGCATCCATGTGCTCACACACAGATACACACATGCACATGTGTGCATACAATGCACACGCATATATGCACACTGATAATACACACTCACACAGACACACTCATATGCACACACTAACACACATAGCCACACTTATATGTGCACTCACACACGTGCTCACTCCCACACCCACACATGCCCACGCACTCACAGACACGGTGAATCGGGTGTATTTAATATGCAGTTCGTGCCCGTGCCTCCCCCCAGATCCCCATGTGACCTGCTCATCAGAGGAGGCCCAGAGTCCTGGGGGGAGCCCTGGTGTCCCTCCACCTGATCTCCATGACAACCCAGCCGGACGCCGGTTTGTGAGTGTGAAAGCTTCAGGGCCCACACGACCTCCCACATTAATTCATGCCCATCAGCTGTTCACTACTCAACGCTCCCATGTTATGTGAGGCAGCGAGGCACAAAACTGGCATCTGTTGTGGGGCGTGTGTGTGTGTGTGCGGTGAGCTTGGCACACAGGATGAGGTTTAGGGCAAAAGAGCATGAAAGATGCAGCCAATAGTAATTGGATTACAGCTGTTGATTGCTTTCAAAGGACTTAACATAGAATATGAATCCCAAAGACACATGACATCTGGTGAATTAGAGCATCTCACAGACAGAGTGGGGATAAAAGGAGAAATAACAAATTTGATGAAATTTCCCACATGGTCCTGAAATTGCTGGTGGAATGGGGGATTGCAGTCCGGGTATGAGGCATTCAAGAGAATCTGAAAGTGTCCCCCAAAAAGTGCTCCCCAGAAACTAGCACTGATCAGGCCGTGGAAAGCACAAGGCCTCACACGACAGGTTCTGGGCTCTGCCTTCCTTGAACATGGCGGGTGGAGGGGCTGGGGAGAGAGGCAGAGGCTGAGAACAGCTGGAGACAAATGGTCGAATTCGGTTCTTTTATCTGTAGCAGGGACTCAAACCCAGGGTGTCCTGGCTGCTGGAAGGTTGAGCAATGCTGGGCCGTATTTCGACACATGGCGTCACTGGCTGAAGCAGGGCTGGTCCTGTGGCCGAGATACCCTCTTCCAACCCTGCACGGGTCCCCTGACCCCCAGGCCTGCAACCATTCACACACCCCCATGCAAAGCCCCCCACCTTCTTTGGACAAGGATAAGCATAGCTTCAGGACATCGTCCTCCTGCCCTACGTGGGCAGAGTTGAGCCCCCAGAGCTGAGAGGGAGGCTCCCCAATACTCATCTCCCGACAATGGCCACTGTTCCTCAAAAGGTCACTTCCAAAGAATGCCAGGTGGCAGGTACCAGGTTTTGGCATCTGATACGCTCCCATCCGCTCCCTGGGTCCAAAGAAATCATCCTTTGTAATCTCTGATGGGGAACAACTGGCCACTGTCCTTTAATTAGCAGGGGACGCACTAAGCTATGACCTCCTGCAGGCTCCGTAAACGTCCGTGAAATCAGCCTGGTGACTCCAAGCTTGGTGCAGACTGCGGGGGCCCAGAGAGGCCAAGGGGAGCCCCCGCCCCCCGTCTGGCTCTGAGAATAGCCTCCAGGAGAAAATGCCAAGCCACTGGGACTCATGGCAGCTGCTTAACCTGGCAAGTTCTTTCTTGCAGATCGAGATCCAGGCTGTGATCTGGGCTGGCTCTGCACATTCCAGCCGCTCATTTTACCTGCTGGTTGGAGCTGCCTTGGTACCTCTGAGGGCTGCTTGTGCATGAGTGGGGGCTGCTTTTGAACACATGGCGGCCCCATCAGCAGCGCCTTCTCCACTTCTTCTGGCCTTATTAAATGGTGGTTATTGCAGGGAGGATGCAGCGCCAAGCATCCTCTTATGCAACACCGTGAGATGTGGGGTGTCCAGTGTCCCAGTAGAAATTCAAGCCTCATTTCCCTCTGAGATACTGGGATGGGGCCACGTGCAGAGTCTCAGTGCCTGGATCCCGGGTGCGTCTTCTGAGGCTGTGCATGAGGTGCCAGGGCCTGGCCCTGGGCTGTGTGGGACGGGATTGAAGCGTGTGTGATGAGAGGGCCCAGGTCACACCCACCAGGGGCCAGGAGTGCCAGATGTAGATGCCAGTGCCTGCCCAAGTCACCCAAAACAGAGAAAGGGAGGCGTTGGGAAGCCCTCGGGCCAGAGGCTGATGATGTGGAGTCCTCGAGGGGACTGCCTGCTGCTCAGGGCAGAAGGGGACATCCTGATGCGGCACCCATGACAGCCCCCCACCGTTCCTGCCCCCTGGACCCACTGTCCCCAGAGACCTGCGGAGGGAACCCCGGCTGACGAGAAGGTGTCTCTGTCACTTGCTTTGTCTCCCCTTGGTCACCTCAAACACATGCTCAGAGCCCTCGGGTGACAAGCCTCTGTTTCTGCCCCCTTCTGATGCCCCTGCCCCACGGTGTGGCCACTGCTCCTGGCTTGCAGTGTCTGTGCGGCTGTGACAACCCGGGTTCCTCTCAGGGCGGGTGTCCCTCCTGCAGAAAGCTCACCCTGTCTCCTGGGCCCTGGCCCTGCTCCTGGACAGAGGAGGGAGGACTGGGGTTGTGGCTGATGGATTCTCATGTCACCTCTTCCCCGTATTCCCCTGGGCTCTTCCTTCAGAGCCTCCACCCTGCACCCTGATGACTCACTGCGTCTCGTGTAGGAAGCCCCCAGTGACATCTCATGCCCTGTACACAGGTCCCTGCAGCCCGGGCCCTTCCCCAGCTCTGCTGCCTCTGGGGAAACCCCACTTTCACCCCTCCTCCCTCCTTACATCTGGCGGGGAGTGCAGGGGGCTTGCTGGAGGGAAGCCACATGTGAGACCCACACGATGCACCAACCCCCACTGTGCAGACCCCCCCCCCCCATCTATTACCTTCCGTCCCTTCTGCAGTCAACACAGCCCTGGCTCTGCATTCGGCCCTCTCTTTACGGGGCTGTGTCTGGGCAGATGAGGCTGGAAAGCAACTCACTGGGCCGAGCTGGGGTGTGTTGTGGATGTCACAGCCAGGCCTCTGCAACAGGAGGCTCCAGGATCCCTTTGGGGTAGGGTGGGGGGCAGGAGAGTGCAGGTTAAATGGGATGGGCAGGGGCAGGCAGGTAGCAGGGGTGATTAATTTTTCTCAAAGCGTTGCCAGGCTACCTTTCAATTCCTTGTCTGTGGCCCAGGTCCAGGAAAGCGAATGTTCTGCTGCCAACCTGGCTTGTCTTTTAATCACACCCTTTGCTTGTCAGTTAAGACACCCTGGTATACTCTCGTTGCCTTTTAGCAATCTTTGCAACTTGCTGGACTTTTCCACCCAAATAGGAACAGTAGACCATGGTACCGTGTGCCGGGCACTGTGCTAAATGCATTAGCTATTTCAATCCTCACGATAGCCCTATGAGATGGGCACTCTCATTATCCTTATTCTATAGATGAGGAAATTGGCACAGAGAGGTTACTTAACTAGCTCAGAGTCACTCAGCTAGTGAGTGGCAGAGCTGAGATTTGAACCTAGGCAGCCTGGCTTCAGGGTCTACGCTCTTAATGTCTCACTGTAGGGCTCTTAAGTGAGTTTCCAGCTTCCGTGACTTCAGGTGAAGGGACTTCTCTGTGGAGGCCAGGCTAGGTGGAAGTTTATCCATGGGTCCTACAGCGGCCATCTGGAAGGATGGGATTGACTGTGACTCAGACTCTACTCTTGCCGCTGCCTCTGCTGGGAGCTCTGTCCCCTGGCTCACCCCAGGATCTGCTCCTTCTCCCTCCTCAGGACTCAGGTGCAGCATTGCAGAGGATGTTTGCTGAGCATCTGCTATCTGCCAGGCACTGTGCTAGGTGCAGGGGATCTCGCGACAAACAAAATTCCTGCTTTTATGAAGCAGACATTCCGTAAGTGGAGAGGGATAAACAAATCAGTGAAAGGTACGCATGTCAGCTGCTAATCCCCGCTACGGGGAGACATTCAGCAGGCTTGGGGATAGGAAGCTCCAGGTATGTGGGAGGGTGCGTTAGCTTCCTGTGGTTGCTGTGACAAATCACCTCCAAGTTGATAACTTCAAACAACACAGATGGACTCTCTCCCAGCTCTGGAGGTCAGGAGTCTGCCCTCAGTTTCACTGGGCTAAGTCAAGGGGTCAGCAGGGCTGGCTCCTGCTGGAAGCGCTGAGGGCAGGATTCTTTGCATTTTCAGTGTCTGTATTTCCTCCCTCCCTCCCTCTTTCTTTCTTCCTTCCTTCCTTCCTTCCTTCCTTCCTTCCCTCCCTCCCTCCCTCCCTCCCTTCCCTTCCTTTCTTTTCTTCCTTCCTCCCTTCCCTTTCTCCTCCCTTTCCTGCCCCTTCCCTTCTTCGCTTCCCTTCCCTTCACTTCTATTTCCTCCCCTCGTCTCTACCTTTGTTTATTTTTCTCTTTCTTTCTCCCTTCCCTTCTCTTCCTTTCCTTTCCTTTCCTTCCTTCCTCTCTTCCCCTCTTTCTTTCTCCCTTCTCTTTCTCACTCCCTTTCATTCCCCTTCCCTCCTTCCCTTCCCTTCCTTTCCCTTCCCTCCCTTCCCCTCCTCTCCTTTCCTCTTTTTTCTTCCTTTCTTTTTTCTTTCTTTCCTTCTTTCTTCTCTCCCTCTCTTTCTTTCTCCCTCCCCTTCCCTCTCCTCCCCTCCCCTCTCTCCCCTCTCTCCCCTTCCTCCCTTCCTCCTTCCTTCCCTTCCCTTCCCCTTCCTTCCTTCTTTTTTTTTTCCTCTCTGTCTTTGTCTCTTTCTTTTTTTTTTAGAGATTGGGTCTCGCTCTGTCACCCAGGCTGGGGTGCAGTGGTACAGTCTTGGCTCACTGCAGCCTCTGCCTCCTGGGTTCAAGTGATTCTCCTGCCTCAGCTTCCCAAGTAGCTGGGACTACAGATACGCACCACCACATCCGGCTAATTTTTTTTGTATTACTAGTAGAGATGGGGTTTCATCATGTTGGCCAGGCTGGTCTCAAACTCCTGACCTCAAGTGATCCACCCGCCTCAGCCTCCCAAAGTGCTGGTCCGGCCTGTATTTTCCTTTAAGCCCCTCGTATTCCTGGGCTCGTGGCCCCTTCCTCCATCCTCAAGCACATGATTCCAGTCTCTGCCCTGTCACAGCTCCTCTGACTCAGACCCTCCTGCCCCGCTCCTATAAGGAACGCTGTGATTACACTGGGCCCACCCAGGTCATCCAGAGTCAGTTTCTATCTCAAGATCCTTTACTTAATTACATCAGCAAAGCCTCTTTGCAATGGACATACCCACAGGTCCTAGGGGTTTGAATGTGGACACACATGGGGGGCCCTTGTTCAGCCCCCTATGGAGGGTGGTTGGTGATTTTCAGTAGGATGGTCAGGAAAGACCCCCCTGAAAAGCCACCATTTGAGCCAAGACCGGAGGAGCTGAGGCTGTGGGCCAGGATGACATCGAGGGTGGAGCCTTCCAGGCAAAAGAACAGTGAGTCCAAAGCCGGCCACAGGTGTGCTGGCATGTTCCAGGAAAACCGGGGAGGGAGCCACAGCTGCCACCGAGCGAGGAGAGGAGCCGCGGGAGGTGAGGCCAGAGAAGCCTTGGGGGCAGAAGTTGCGGGTCTCATGGTTGTCATGAAGCTCGGGGTTTTACTCTGAGTATGTGGGAGCCATGGAGGGTTCTGAGCAGAGGAAGCACAAGACCCGACCTAGGTTTCACAGGCTTCCTCTGGCTGCTATGTGGAAAATAGGGAAATGGGGCAAGATTGCAAGACAGGAGACCTGTTGGGAAGCTTTTGCACAGCGGCCTTGGTGAGAAAGACTCATGACTTGGGCCAGATGCTGGGATGTGTCCCCCACATCTCCTTTCAGGAGCAGGCATGCATGCCCCACTGCCAGGGGGTTGCCTGCTGAGAGCTCACAGCTGAGACCCTCCCCAGAAAATGCCCCAGCCAACAGGAGCTGCTTTGCCCAGTCACCCTGGGGTCCATCCATCTCCAAAGACTGGTAGTAAACACAGGGGTCTAAAGGTCCAGCCCCTTGACTCAATTCATCGCAGTTCTGAAGGGCCGTCTTTGCTGTTACATATCATTCAGATTGTGAAAAATCTGAAAAAAGGGAGAAAAGAAAAGGGAAGAGAATGGTCACATTTTATTGCGATGCCTGTGTTTTGTTTCATTTAAACAATTTTCTCTCCCCTTTGAGTCCAGCCTGACTCAGGAGATGGGGAGAGACTTCCTCTCATTCTGTCTCATGAGGAGCTCGAACCTGCTCCCTGAAATCTCCATCAGCTCCGGCAAGCCCTCGGGCTCTGCTGCCCGTAACACAGCTCCCTGCTTACCAGAGGCTTTTGCAGGCACGTTAAACGTTCACTCAGACCCTGAACTAGATCGAGCCACAGAAAGCTTTGACTCACGGAGCTGCCGGTCCCCATTACCCTAAGATACGCATTCTTTCTCTTAAGGAGTTAAGGTGCCATATTGAAACTTTAATCTTTAAATACAGGTAAATAAAACATGATTACAGAAATCATTTTCAGTAGAAATTCATCTTAAGTTAAACTTTCTGCCTCACTGAACTCATCTTTTGGGAGTGGGTGGTTGTCCCTGCTGCAGATAATTGTGACCCTGACTAGCTGGACCTGTGTTCACTGTGAACTGTTTCCTCTGTGGGCCCCAAAGACGCTGGGTGTGAATCGTCCGAGTGAGTGGGGTCTCTCACCTGTGAGTCCTCCCACCAGGGGCCCTGTCCTTCCACCCACCTTCCCCTGGGCCTGTTTCCCTTGAGGTCTGAGCTGGGCTGCCCAGTGAGGGGTCATCCCTGCTGTGAGATGAAACCGAGGCGTGACTCCCCACCCCTATGCAGGGCCCTAGAGGGCGTGCGCGGCTTCAACCCTCTGATCAAGGGCGGATCCAACTCCCTGCTCAGGGCAGCAGCTCGTGGCTTGTTCAGTCCCAGCGGCATCTCGATGGGGTGACGTGAGGGGCACAGAGAACCGAGGTTTGGGTCTGATGGGATTAAACCCCCAACTGGTGTCCCCGCGTCTTCTCTTTGCTGACACCAGACACCAAGAAGAAACATCCCCAGACACACCCGTGAGTGAATTCCGAAGGGTGAGTGGGGGCCAGGCGGCCTCTGAAGGCTCCACGCGGGTTTTTAGGTTTTGCTTTTTGCAGCAGCAAACCCACTGCTCTGGGCTGGGAATTGGTGTTTGCTAAACACACAGGTGGTCTGGAGTGATGTTTTCCTTCTTTAGCAAAGTAACACATGCTCCTTACAGAGAGTCAGACATGCAAAGAGGCAGGCATGTTTTTTAAGGATAAGTGAAACCTTCAGCAGGTTCACGGGGACTGAGTGAAAGGTCTCCCCCCAGGTCAGCCCCTCAGCCTCCCAGTTTCTTCTTGGAGAAGCCAGTGCAGGGCCCCGCGGTGGGGGCGGTGGGTGGGAGGCGATCTCAAGACATCAGGACACGATTAGAGGGTCTCAGTTCATTTTGACACCTGTGCTCGGGAGTCGCTGGCTGGGACTGGACTCCTGGCAGCACCCAGTGAGAAGGGGACAAACCAGGCTGTGACTCTGGCCATTTTCTCCTCTGTGATTATGATTCCCTTGCTGCACCCCCTCTTTCTGGCCCATCCACAGAGCACAGACCTGTCCTTGCTGGCTGACATTTCCCTGCTCCCTGAGGCCGGGTGTGCACCCTGGGGTGCTCAGAGAGTGTCCCTGGATTGATTTCAGGGCCCTCAGTTCTCGGAGGAGATGCCATTCCCTGCAGAGCTCCGTTCACCTGCTCTGAGCACTCCTCGTCCTGCCCCAGGACGTGCTCTCTGGTTTGGCTGGAATGAATGACCCCACCATGCCAACTCTGGGATTCAGGCAAATCAGAGCTGCTGGGCCCGGGCTGTGTTGTCCAGCTGGCCCAGGTGTTTGTACTGAAACACAGCTGTGTCCCCACTGGTTGGTGCAGAGACACTGTCTCTATCCCTGTGGAGACCCTGCGCTGGCACCCCAAGATACAGCAGCCCAAGGGGCACAATTGCTGGCCCAGCAGGAACTTGGGGATCCTACACTCGAGCTATGGTCAATGTCCACGATGACTGGTTAGCCACCAAGTAAACAAAGACAGAGGTGTGGGCAGACGTGCTGTGGCCTCTCAGTGCTGGGTGTGCGAGTGGCCAGAGAGGGCGTCTGAGATGCCCCAGGTGTCTTCACACCCAGACCTGGGTCTGCCAAACCCTGATGGCCCCGAGAGTCCTGACCAGATCCCCGAGGGCCAACCCAACATGCTGGGAATGACCATCGGTGCCAAGCGGGCCCTGGGCAGCTGGGGAAGGGCCGTCACCTCCAATGTTCCACTACCCGGCTCCTCCTCTTTCCTCAGGGGCTGGAATCTGCCCACTGGGCACAGGTCCTCACACAAAGTCTGGTCCAGAAAAAACAGGACCACATTGCCAGGCAGCCTGTCCTTCCCCTCCCCACATTCTGTGCTCTGATTACAGAAATGACGGGCTCATGGCCAGAGACACCAAGCAACAGAGAAAGAGAATAAAGTTGAAAATAAGAATCATTCTTCATCCTACACCTACACAGGGCTGTGTTTTAAGTAAATAAGTTCCTTGATTGTGTCTGTGAGGAGGCCTGAGGTCCTATAACTAAGGATGTTTTTTCGTTTTTTGTTTTTTTTGTTTTTTTTTTTTTGAGGTGGAGTCTCCCTCTGTCGCCCAGGCTGGAGTACAGTGGCGCGATCTTGGCTCACTGGAGCCTCTGTTTCCTGCGTTCAAGCGATTCTCTTGCCTCAGCCTCCCAAGTAGCTGGGACTATAGGTGCACACCACCATGCCCGGCTAATTTTTCGTGTTTTTCATAGAGATGGGGTTTCAACTGTTAGCCAGGATGGTCTCAATCTCCTGACCTCATGATCTGCCTGCCTCAACCTCCCAAAGTGCTGGGATTACAGTCGTGAGCCACTGCGCCCGGCCTGATCAGTGAATTTTTTGGTGCCCCCTTAAACTTTATGCCTCACTTGCTGGACCCTGATTATCCAGAGATGAGCGCCTCCCTCCCCTGCCTCATCCTAGTCCCCATCCTGCTGATAGGCCTCTGGTCTCTGCTTCTTGATGACATCTGGGGAAGTTTCCCTAGGATTTTGGTCACTTTGATTTATCATAACAGACTTGTTAATAATGAATGGAATATGGCAGGGCCTGGTGGCTCATGCCTGTAATCCCAGCACTTTTGGAA
The DNA here is from genome assembly GCF_047675955.1 of Chlorocebus sabaeus. Taxonomy (NCBI): domain Eukaryota; kingdom Metazoa; phylum Chordata; class Mammalia; order Primates; family Cercopithecidae; genus Chlorocebus; species Chlorocebus sabaeus. The sequence continues at coordinate 14,220,873 of NC_132905.1, forward strand.
GCTGGGTGGGCAGATTACTTGAGGTCAGGAGTTCGAGACCAGCCTGGTCAACATGGAGAAACCCCGTCTCTACTGAAAACACAAGAATTACCTGGGCGTGCTGACACATGCCTATATTCCCAGCTACTCAGGAGGCTGAGGCAGGAGAATCGCTTGAACCTGGGAGGCGGAGGTTGTAGTGAGCTGAGATCACGCAACTGCACTCCAGTCTGGGAGACAGAGCAAGACTGTCTCAAAAAAACAAAAACAAAAACAAAAAATGAATGGAATAGCTCATGTTTAGGTGTTACAAAATCCATGCCAGACAAGTCTAAACTTTAACCTCACACCCAGTTCCTAGATTAGTTCCTTTTCCAGCTCAAATTCAGCTTAAGCCTCGGGAGTCCTTAGTTGCGGGAGGAACCACCTGCTCTTTTCCCTACCTTTGTTCCTGTTTTTTCTCTGCTGGTTCCTGTGGGGCTGGGTGCATTCAGAGGTCGGGACACGCTAAAGGTCTTTGGCTTTTTGGTTCTATTGATGGGTGAGTTCCAAATACTAGCTTTCTCTTGTAGGATATCTCATTTATTTATTTGTTAGAAATATTTATTTAGAACACACCATTCATGTGCCAGACACTGTTCCAGCCACTGGGGATAGGGTGATAAATGAGATAAACAAAAATACCTGCCCAGGTTAAGCTTCTATTCTAGGGAAGACAAAAAAGAAAGAAAATACATGTGTACTTAGCACATTAGAACGTTCCAAGTACTGTAAAAAAAGTAAAGCAGGCTGGACTCAGTGACTCATGTCTGTAATCCCTGCCCTCAGGGAGGTCGAGATAGGCAGGTTGCTTGAGCTCAGGAGTTCGAGACCAGCCTGGGCAACATGGCAAAATCCTGTGTCTAAAAAAAAAAAAAAAAAACAAATGTAGTTGGGTGTGGTCGCATGCCCCTGTGATCTCAGCCACTGGGGAGGCTGAGGTGGGAGGATTGCTTGAGCCTGGGATGCGGAGGTTGCAGTAAGTCAAGATCACGCCATTGCACTCCGGTCTGTATGACAGAGTCAGACACTGTCTCAAGAAAAAAAAAAGAAAAAGAAAAACAAGAAAGCAGAGATGGGGGCAAGCAGGAGAGGGGCCTGGGGATGGGAGCCTCCCTGACCTCCCACAGTTCTTCCTGCCCCTCTCCTGTCTCACTGGGCACGGGCCACCTGGGGCTTGTGGTTGTTTTGCGCCAACCTAATATCTTGTTCCTGCCAACAGTCGGAGGCCAACTGAGGCTTCTCTGTCCTCCACAGGGAACAGCATTGGCCTAAACCTGCAGACACCTTTGCAAAGGGGAGTCAGCTCAGGTAAACCCGCTGGCGAAGCATGATTCCAGCGTGGGGACACCGAGGCCGACACTTCTTGCTGTAGGTGATTTAATGTTGGGCCTCAATATTTCACTCCCCCTGTAAGAGTATGACACATCCACATCCTTACCGGGGTCCAGGGGAGGGTGGATAGGCTTATCCATCCCATATGTATTGCTTGTGGCTGGGTGACGTGCTTATGCCAAGAGCATTTTCATAGACACGGCACAGGCAGAAGCCTAGAATGTGTCGGCACTGCCAGGCCTGCCCTCTAATGCTCTTGGTTTTTCCCACGAGATGAGCGTGCCCCAGGGAACTTTGGCTCCGGCTGCAGGATGAGAGGCGTGTAGAGCACGCAGAGTTCCAACCCTCAGCCTGGAGTCAAGCCCAGACTACATCAGCCTAAGCCCCACCAAGCCACGGGTGCAGGGGTGAAAAGCAAATGCTAAGTGTCCATGACATTGACTTTCAAAGGGGTGCCTCATGTTATGTGGTTCATCCCAGCAACAATGAAGAAATTTCTCTATCAGTCGGTCGGTAAATAATTATTGACGATGTACTAGGAAGGTGGAGTGATTGGAGTAGATTTGATCCCTATTCTCATGGAGCTTACTTTCTAGAGGGGAAGACAGATGATGAATGAATAAATATAAATTATTCTATTAGGTTGGTGCAGCAGTAATCCCGGTTTTTGCCATTAAAGGTAATGGCCATCAAAAGCCGGGAGGAGCCAGCGCTGCAGTTCATTAAAAGTAATGGCAAAAACTGCGATGACTTCTGCACCAATCTAATAGAATAATTAGAAGTGTGCAAAACGTTGCAATGGGAAACTTCCAAGTGCCGGGATAACATCTAGCTTCCTGGAGTCAGGAGATGGGGGTTTTCAACCTAACCAAGCTGAAGTCCAAGTGATGGGGGCGGGCTGGGGGTGAAATTTCAGCGGAGACTCCAAGGATGAATGGTAATTAGAAAAGTGAACCCAGATGGTGAGGGGGGAAGTGTTTCAGGCACAGAGAACAGCATGTGCAAAGGCCTATGTGGGGAGGACATCCTGTGTTCATCGACCTGAGGGGTGAGCAGCAGGCTGGAGCAGAGCGGGTTGAGAGGAGGGTGGGGAGCCGGGGAAAGGCACTCCAGGCAGAGGGCACAGCAGGGGGAAAGACCCAGAGTCAGGCCTGAGCCCGTGTGGTTTGAGGAAGTGACAGAGGCCTGTCTGGCAGGAAAGAAACCGCAGAGGGGAGACCATAAGGCCAGGGCAGAGGGCAGGGCCGTGCTGGGCACTGTGGGCTGTGGATGGTACCTGGCATTTATTCTTGGGTGAGGGGAACGTGTTAGAAGATTTTAAGGAGAGCAGGAACATTTGGGGATAATGTGTATTCTAGGAATCTCAACCAAGTAAATTCATAGTTCGAATGTTCCCAAGACTTCTGCACAGGCAAAGTGAAAGATGGTTTCTAGAGCTGTGAGATAAGATCATGGTAAAAAAGAATGACTAAGTTTCTAAAGGTCATTTCAAAGGGTGGATTTCATTTTTTTCTTTTTCTTTTTTTTTTTTTTTGAGGCGGAGTCTTGCTCTGTCGCCCAGGCTGGAGTGCAGTGGCACTATCTCGGCTCACTGCAAGCTCCGCCTCCTGGGTTCACGCCATTCTCCTGCCTCAGCCTCCTGAGTAGCTGGGACTACAGGCACCTGCCACCACGCCCGGCTAATTTTTTTGTATTTTTAGTAGAGATGGGGTTTCACCGTGTTAGCCAGGATGGTCTCGATCTCCTGACTTCGTGATCCACCCACCTCGGCCTCCCAAAGTGCTGGGATTACAGGCTTGAGCCACCGCGCCCGGCCCAAAGGGTGGATTTCCATCTTACAATTGAATATAAGTAGATTGCAAGGTTGATGGAAAGTAGAAAATTTCCTGACTGGCGTGAACAGAAAAGAAACATCAATTAGAAAGGAAAACATTTATTTATTTACTTCCCCTGCAGTTTTCCTGACTGCTACATTTCAGGAGAAGGGATGGTTTATGAGGGTCAAGGAGCCGGAGGCATGGGGAGGAGCTGGTGTTTTTGTTCCGGTCTGAGGGTCCTGGAGCCGGAGCCCATGGGAGGAGCCGGTGCTGCCACTGATGCCTTAGGGTCAAGGAGTTGAAGATCCCAGAGGAGCTGGTGCTGCTGTTCCAGTTTGAGGTTCGTAGAGCTGGAGACCCAGGGAGAGAAGATGGAGCTGCTGTTCTAACTTAAGGATCATGACGCGGAAGAGACAGACAGGAGCTGGTGTTGCCACTGCTCAAATCTGATTGCATTGGACCTGCAGCCGGGGGTGGAGCCGGTGCTACCTTTGCAGTCTGAGAGTCATTGAGCTGGAGGTCCAGGAAGGAGCTGGTGCTGCTGTTCTAGGGTAAGGGTCATAGAGCTGTAGACCTAGGGAGGAGCAATGTTGTTTTAGTTCGAGGGTCTGGAACCTGGCGACCCAGGGAGGAGAGGTCTTGTTCTCATTTGAGGGTCCTGGAGTTGCAGACCCAGGCAGGAGCCATGTTGTTGAAGTTTGAGGGTCTGGGAGCTGGCAACCCAGGGAGGAGAGGTCTTCTTCTAGTTTGAGGGTCGTGGAGCTGCAGACCCAGGGAGGAGCAATGTTGTTGTAGTAGTTTGAAACTACTTCATTGATTTGTAAATCAGACCATGAGCTTCATTGGTCTCAGACACCATTTTGCCATCCACTATCTGGTGGGTAGTGGTCTTTTGGATGGTTTGCATGGAGTTGCGGCTGTCCAGGGCATCACCAAGATTGAAGTCCTCGCTCTCTTCCAGCAGGCGGCAGTAGGTGGCGATCTCAGCCTCCAGCTTGACCTTATGTTCAGCAGGGCCTCCTACTCCTGGGCCTAGTGCTATCTCTCTGCCTGGGTCTATGCCAGCTCTGACTCCAGGTGCAGCAGTATCCCGCTGAGCTGTTCCATCTGCAGGGCATAGCAGGCCTCCACCTCCCTCAGGCTGTTCTCCAAGCTGGCCTTCAGATTTCTCATGGAGTCCAGATAGATCTCCAAGGACTGTACATCTCAGTTCTGTGAGAGTCATCTCAGCAGCTCCAACCTTGGTGGACTGCGTGGTGACTACTGTGGTGCCCTCCTCAGTCTACTGAGACCAGTACTTGTCCAGCTCCTCTCGGTTCTTCTGAGTCAGCTCGTCATATTGGGCCCGGATGTCTGTCATGATCTTGCCGAGGTCCTGAGATTTGGGGTATCTACCTCCACGGTCAACCCAGAGCTGGCAATCTGGGCTTGTAGGCCTTTTACTTCCTCTTTGTGGTTCTTCTTCATGAAGAGCAGCTCCTCCTTGAGAGCCTCGATCTCTGTCTCTAGCTGCAACCAAGTGACACTGATGTCATCAATGACCTTGTGGAGCCCATGGATGTTGCTCTCCACAGACTGGCACATGGCCAGCTCTGTCTCCTACTTGATTCTAAAGTCATCAGCAGCAAGATGGGCACTGTCGACCTGCAGAACGATGCAAGCATTGTCCACGGTATTTGTGAAGATCTGAGCCCTCAGGTCCTCGATGGTTTTGAAGTAATGGCTCCAGTCTCTGACCTGGGTCCCTTCTTCTCCAGGTGCTCCCGGATTTTGCTCTCCAGCTTCTGGTTCTTGGTCTCCAGGCTCCTCATTCTGTCCAGGTAGGAGGCCAGAAGGTCGTTCAGGCTTTGCATGGTCTCCTTCTCATTCTGGATGCCTCCCATTCCTGCCAGATCCCCAGCCATCCCCACGGACAGGTCCCCGGACCCCATGCCACCCCGGAAGCTGGTGGAGCAGGACTTGGAGATCCGGGAACCAGAGCCCCTGGGGCCTGCATAGATGCTGACTGGGCTGCTGACCAGCAAGGTGCCATAGCTAGGCGTCTGGACAGAGCCCAGGGACCAGTAGGGTAGTTGGAGGAGAAGGTGGAGTGGTGAAGCTCATGCTGTCCAGGGGGGAGAGAGAGAGGACAGGACTCAGGCTTTGCTGACATTATTTCTTTTTTATTATTTTTTTGAGACAGTGCCTCACTCTGTCACCTAGGCTGGAGTGGCGCAACTGTGGCTCACTGCAACCTCTGCGTCCAGGGTTCTGTGATTCTCCTGCCTCAGCCTACTGAGTAGCTGGGACTACAGGCACCCACTACCATGCCCAGCTAATTTTTGTATTTTTAGTAGAGACGGGGTTTCACCATGTTGGCCAGGCTGGTCTCAAACCCCTGACCTCAAGTGATCTGCCCACCTAGGCTTCCCAAAGTGCTGGAATTATAGGTGTGAGCCCCCACACCTGGCCCAAATGTGTTATTTAAGAGCTAAAATTAACTTGAGACAACAGAGCGAGACTCCATCTCAAAAAAATAAAAATAAATAAAATTAACTTGATTTGGTAATACGGGGCATGGAGGTGGACAAGGAGTTAAAGATGAGGTGTGGGTTAATTCTTGAGCAATTACAAGGATGGTGGTTATGTCTGCTGCGAAAGAGGCCGAGCAGACAGCGTAGGGTGGTAGGAAGGTGGTGGACGAGTTCAGTTTGAGTCATGCAGAACTTAGAATGCCTTTATTTATTTAGAGACAGAGTTTCGCTCTTGTTGTCCAGGCTGGACTGCAATGGCGCTATCTTGGCTCACCGCAACCTCTGCCTCCCGGGTTCAAGTGATTCTCCTGCCTCAGCCTCCAGAGTAGCTGGGATTACAGGCATGTGCCACCACACCTGGCTAATTTTGTATTTTTAGTAGAGATGGGGTTTCTCCATGTTGGTCAGTCTGGTCTCCAACTCCTGCCTCGGCCTCCCAAAGTGCTGGGATTACAGGCGTGAGCCACCACACCCAGCCTAGGATGCCTTTAAATCACACAGCTGAGCAGGTCTACGAGGAAGCTGGCCTAGAGCTCCAGGGAGCTGTCAGGCCTAGGGTCATCGTTCTGGGTGCACTGACACAAGAATGGTAATGAAGACCAAGGGCAGAGGGGTGAGTGGGTGAATCTGCCCAGGAAGGGAACACAGGGTGAGTGGGAGCAGAGCCTGAGGAATCCCACTAGCGAGGAGAAGGGAACCAGGAGGAGCAGGCTGCCGAGGAAACAGAATAGGAATATGGCAGAGAACTGAGAAGAGAAACCAGGAGGGCCTCCCAGCTGAAAAGTCAACAGAAGCAACTTCTGTGAAAAGAGGGAGGGATCAAGAGCGCCTTGAAGAGGGAGCTGGACAAGGACTAATGTCTCAGTTCAAATGTCATTTTCTCGACCTATTTTGGCATGACACAGGATTTCATTTCCAGAGGATCAGACCTCAAAGAAACAGGCACAAATTTGCAGTTCTCTGAGGTAACTGGAGTCCAGGACTCAACCGATACTTAGACAAAGGTGGCCTGCATGGATATGGAGGCGGAAGAGGCCTCCCAGGTGTCTGGCTGGGGTAGTTACCACTGCAAGATGGAGTAATACAAAAGAGGGCATGGGTGAAGATTGGAGATGCTGGCTGTATTAAATATCAGGTTTCAGGGCTGGGTGCGGTGGCTCACACCTGTAATACCAGCACTTTTGGAGGCTGAGACAGTCGGATCACATGAGGTCAGGAGACAAGCCTGACCAACATGATGAAACACCATCTCTACTAAAAATACAAAATTAGCTGGGTATGGTGGTGGGCGCCTGTAATCCCAGCTACTCGGGAGACTGAGGCACGAAAATCACTTGAACCTGAGAGGCAGAGGTTGCAGTGAGCCAAGACTGCACCACTGCACTCCAGCCTGGGCAAAAAGAGCAGAACCCCAACTCAAAAAAGCAAAACAAAACAAACAGGTTCCAGGCCAGGCTCGGTGGCTGACACCTGTAATCCCAGCACTTTAGGGGGCCAAGGTGGACCACCTGAGCCCAGGGGTTCAAGCCCAGCCCAGGCAACATAGTGAGACCCTGTCTCCTCCTTAAAAAAAAAAAAAACTAAGGTTTCTATGGGATTGGAATGAAGCTCAAGCAGCCAAACACTACAGTGGGCACCCACGATGCTGTACAGGGAGAGCTCTGTATACTTTGCTCCTTGGATCCTAGCATCCTTAAGAGGCAGATAAAATTATCTCCACTTCATAGGAGACAGGTTCAGAAAATATTCACTAGATGCCCCACACCTAACAGCAGAGTATGAACTTAAACACATCCAGGACCTGAAACTTGACCCTGCAGAGTCCCTTTACTGCAAGCCTTCAGCACTGCTGCTGTTATGCACACGCAGCAGAAGCCGCATGTCTAAAACCTTGCTATATGGAGCACTGTCACTTCTCACCTCCCAGAGCCTCCCAACTGTAACAAGTGTTCTTTTTACAGAGGACAGGCACCATGAGGCCCAGCTGGTGGCATCAGCTGAGATTAGATGCCAAATAGGACTCAGCAACAAGCAAGAACTTCCCTTCTAGAAAGGGTTAACAATCTCCTGGAGGTTCCCCAAGCCCATGCTGTGGCAAATGGTGTTGAATGAAAACAACCATAGCTTCCCAGTTACATTAAGTTATGAAATTTATTTATATTTGACCTTTAAAAGCCAGAACATAACAAATCTCACTTTCTGGAAAGTCATCTTACTAGAAATACAAGAAGTGCACTTAATACAAGGAAATAAGTTTCTTGGTGCCACCAGTGAGGTGGACATACACTCATATCAGTTCCCTCAAATGAAGGTTTCGTCAGATTTCCCTCCAGACTTCTGAGATGATCTGAATTCAGGAAGGTCTGAGAGAACTTTTTCCAGAAATTACAGTGAACAAGCTGACCTTAACTTTTGGGTCCTCCCGAGAAATACTAATGAAAGAACTATTTTTTCCAGTGGGCCCTGTCTTTGCTGGCTTCTTGGCATCTGCAGCTCTTCACCGGCAGGCACGGAGCCCCACAGCAGAAGTGTATAAGCACAAGGTCACTTGCAGCCCCATTAGAGACATATGACATCAAAGAACCAACCTAAACCCATATGCCTTTTGGTCAGAGGTTCTGCTCCTACAGATTAGGCTGACAGCTCTTGGACTTATATTTATTAATATTTGTGAAATATGAACTCCAAGCTTCTTGAGCTGTTACTAAAGCAAGTTTCCAGCAACAGCTTTTATTAACAACTGTTCATCATGCGATGTGCTGTGCCTTATGAACAATGTCTCGTCACAACAGACCAGGGGGCAGTACTGGGTTTCCTACAGCTTCTCTCTGCATCTACAAAGCAGGTTTTCAAACACATTTTACATGTCGAAACCAGTGTCATAAGGAAAACATATGTGATAGAAAAACAATGCTCAGTTTAATCTAAGTTACCAAGCAGAAGGTAAAAGAACTAGTATCCGCTGAGTCCCCAAACTTCTTTCTTCTAATTCATCTGAGGATTCTTTTTTTGTGCTTCTAGAGTAAGAATTAGGCAGGCTCCCAAATGGAGAGGTAAACATGACCGCTTGTTTGAAACTACTTCATTGATTTGTAAATCAGAACCAAAAAGCTCTGGCCCTCCCACTTCTCTTCGCTGACCCTCCTCCCCACTTATGGATAAACAGACTTTAACTTCCCTAACCCAGAAACACTTCCACCAAAAATATATGGTTATACCTTATCCTAAAAAGGCACCATGCAGGCATTTAAGACTGAACCAGTGAACTCTAAGGATATGTAGTATTAGGAAAATATCACTAATCAAAACATCCAGCATCAGATGGTGCAAAACCCCAAAAGGACTGGTGACATGTACCCCGGGATGGCAACCCCAGCTTCTGGCAACCCCACAGCCCAGCGGAAGCTTCAGCTCTGGTCAGGTGCACGGCTGCCAGAGTCTGCACACCTCGGGGACAAGGAAAGGAGACGCTTGCTTCATTGTGCTATTCATGACCCAGAAAAGGTCCTGGCTGGCTTGCAGGACCCGAGAGACAAACACTGGATGGGAGGAATGAGTGTGAAACAAGAGGTGGAGAAGCTAGATTCTCTTCCACAGGAGGCGGCAGAAGCTCCAGAAAGTAGCCGAGAACCAACACAAACTCAACCATGTGACAAACGAGGTTAACAGTAGGGGAAGACAGCTTTGGCAAGAGCCCAAAGGGAAGAGGAGGGCTGACCTGGGGACCCATTTCCCCTGTCAGAAGTGACCCTGTCCCAATGCCATGGCTCACTTTCAGGTCTGTTGAACAGGTAAGGTACAGGAGTCATAGGTTTCACGTTTAATATGTAATGGAAGCTCTGGAACATGAGACAGACAGCAAGCACAGACTCTGCTCACTGGTCGATGATGGAGCGCTGCAACACCTGATTCATCATGTCCTCTTCATCAACATCATAATCCTAAGGGCAAAAACAGACATGCAGCCTCAGCAACAGTTCCCAGATGCCAAGACTGGCTTTCAGTAGAAGCAGGACAGCCTAGCAACTGGATCTGGAGCAGGCTGCCAGGGACTGGATCCCTGATTCAACTGTCTGTGATGCTAGCTATGTAACTTTGGGAAAATTAATCTGTCTCTGCTGCCTTATTCTTTTTTTTTTTTTTGAGTCTCGCTCTGTTGCCATGCTGGAGTACGGTGGCACAATGTCAGCTCACTGCAACCTCTGCCTCCTAGGTTCAAGCGATTCTCCTGCCTCAGCCTCCCAAGTAGCTGGGACTACAGGCGTGCGCCACCATGCCCAGCTAATTTTTGTATTTTTAGTAGAGATAGGGTTTCACCATGTTGTCCAGGATGGTCTCAATCTCTTGATCTCGTGATCTACCCGCCTCGGCCTCCCAAAGTGCTGATATTACAGGTGTGAGCCACTGCACCTGGCCAGTCTGCTGCCTTATTCTTAAATGAAGATAAGGATGCCTCCCTTAAATGGAGATTGAGAGACCCAGACAGCACATGAATGGAGCCTGGCACAGACCAAGTGCTCAGAACGTTTATAAGTTTGTTGGAACAGAGCATGCAGATGCACTGAGCTGAAGAGTTGTTTCTGAGAGGTGGAATCAGTGCCCAGTACAGAATCAGTTTTTTAGAGCCATACAGTACAGCAGAAACTATAGTGCAACCAGCCCTCTTTAATGAGGCATTTTTAGGAATTACATTCATCTGTGTCACATTAACAAAAAGGGAGTTATTCTGAAGTCTGAGTTTCAGACACTGTCAGACTGAGAATAAATATTCTTTATGATAATTTAGGAAAGAGCTTTCTTTCTTAGATACTGAAATTCAGCCATTAAGACCGAACACCACTCTAAAATCCTAACCTGACATCTATATACATAGGAGGTTTACCTGATATAGTTGGCCAAATTTACCTATTACTATAATGCCAAGACAACAGTGTGCCCCTTTGAAGCCACCCAGCTCTAGGGAAAGAATATAAACCTGACAACCATATTTGGCTAGTGGATCTATGCTATTTGACCTGAAGTACTTTTGAAGATAATTAAAACCTGTGAAACTTCCTGTGAAATTTTCCTGTCCTGCTTTGGGCATGGGGTGGGGGAATGGAGAAGCTAGGCAATGTTGCGCCTGCATTTCCACAGGAAAACAAGGGGTGGAGGTGATGGCAGCATAGAGTCAGACACAACCCAGCTTGGAAATCCTCAGGAGGATCATTTCAATTATGGTCCCCGTGGACGTGTGAGCTTGAGCCTCCCAAGTCCAAATTGTTTTTTTTTTTTTTTTGAGACAGGGTCTCATTCTGTTGCCCAGGCTGCAGTACAGTGGCATGATCTCAGCTCACTGCAACCTCTGCCTCCTGGGCTGAAGAGATCCTCCTGTCCCAGCTCCCTCAAAGTAGCTGGGACTACAGGCAGGAACCACCACAACTGGTTAATTTTTGTATTTTTTTGCAGAGACAAGGTTTTACCATGTTGCCCAGGCTGGTCTCAAACTCCTGAGCTCAAGCAATCCACCTGCCTCAGCCTCCCAAAATGCTAGGATTATAGGTATGAACCACCGCACCTGGCCCCAAACCAAGTTCTATAACAGGCAGAAGTTATATAAACCACAAGAAAAGTAGACAAAACTTTGGGGGCAGGGCTAGGAGATGGAAAGAGCAAGCATTACTGTCTCTGTCTCAAGACTGACCAAATCATCTTCGTGTTTTGTTTTGTTTTGAGACAGAGTCTCGCTCTGTTGCCCAGGCTGGAGTGCAGTGGCGCAATCTTGGCTCACTGCAACCTCGCCTCCCAGGTTCAAGCGATTCTCCTGCCTCAGTCTCCCAAGTAGCTAGGATTACAGGCACCCGCCACCACACCCGACTAATTTTTTGTATTTTTAGTAGAGACAGGGTTTCACTATGTTGGCCAGGCTGGTCTCGAACCCCGACCCCGTGATCCGCCCACCTTGGCCTCCCAAAGTGCTGGGATTACAGGCGTGAGCCACTGCGCTTGGCCCAGATCATCTTCTTAAATGTCACTCTGGGTGGGGCATGGTGGCTCACGCCTGTAATCCCAACACTTTGGGAGGCCAAGGTGGGCGGATCACGAGGTCAGGAGTTCCAGACCAGCCTGGCCAACATAGTGAAACCCTGTCTCTACTAAAAGTACAAAAATCAACAGGGCATGGTGGCATGCACCTGTAGTCCCAGCTACTCAGGAGGCTGAGGCAGGAGAATCACTTGAACCCAGGAGGTGGAGGTTGCAGTGAGCTGAGATCATGCCATTGCACTTCAGCCTGGGCGACGGAGTGAGACTCCATCTCAAATAAACAAATAAATGTCACTCTGGCCACCTGCCTGGCCCATGAATAGAAACTGTATAGTAGCTACAGTATACATACTGGAAGCCCATCTAGCTCCCCAGCTACAGCTGCCTGCTCACCTCTTTCACTCAGTCTTCTACTATCCCAGATTTCTCTCTTGACAATTCCCTTTATCACTGTATCCAGTATACAGACTGGAAGCCCATCACAACAGTGACAAAGTTCAACACTGGGGGGGCCCCACTTCCCCTTTGGAGAAGAGTGAAGTAGCCGTGCCATTCCCCCAGGGGAGGGATCAGAGCCTAGGCTCCAGACTTACCACGAAAGTGTCGTAAGAAAACCGGTGCCGGCGTTGGATGTGCTCTCTGAAGTTGGCGCTGCGGTAGTTGGGGTCTCCCCAGGGCATCGAGGCACATATCGGACAAACCTTTCAACACAAAAGCAAGGTCTTAGGCACCCAATTTCCAAGCTTGCACCAGCCCTCTGTAGCCTGTGCCTGGCCTCCTTTCTTCCAGGACAGCTTTCCTGACATACTGTCCAGGGCCAGTAACTCCTTCCTGTGCACATCAACAGCCCAGAAAACACTGCAAATTTCCTACTCAAGTCAAATGACACGTGGGAGTGGGTAAAGTTCAAATCATGATACCACCCTTTCTCATTCCCTACTGTAGGCAGAGAAGTGAGTCAGCCTGGTGGGGGGCCTAGACTGGCCTTCCGATCCAGCACAGAAGACAATCCAAAAGCACGAGGAAAACTAAGAAAACAAGCCAATGAGCGATGTCCCAGGGAAGTAAAACACAGCCTCACATGCATCTTAACAAAGGAAATACTCAGGTAAAGGGGATGGGGCCAAAAAGCCCTCACGCAACAGGTTGATTTGGGTTTTGAAGATTGGGAGGTATTTGGAAAGGCAAAGAGAACATGATAAGGTGCTCCAGGCCAGGCACAGTGGCTCACACCTGTAATCCCAGCACTTTGGGAGGCCAAAAGCGGTAGATCACCTGAGGTCAGGAGTTTGAGACCAGCCTGGCCAACATGGTGAAACACTTTCTCTACTAAACTTACAAAAATTAGCTGGGCATGGTGGCACACACCTGTAGTCCCAGCTGCTTGGGAGGCTGAGGCATGAGAATTGCTTAAACCCTGGAAGTGGAGGTTGCAGTGAGCCGAGATTGTGCCACTGCACTCCAGCCTCCAGCCTGGGTAACAGAGTGAGACTCTGTCTCAAAAAAACAAAAACAAAAAAATGCTGCTCCAGAAGAGAGGTAGCAGCATGGAGAAAAGGCCAGAAGGTGGCGGTTACTGTCAACACATGCAAACGACCAGACCAGTGAGCATGGAAAACTCATGCCAGGGAGAGAGATGACCTAAGTGCCCCCACTTAAAGGTGCAACCCTACCCCACAGCAAAGAGGATACAGTGATAAAGGGGACTGACATGAGAGAAATCTGGGATGGCAGAAGACTGAGTGGAAGAGGTGGACAGGCAGCTGTAGCTGGGGAGCTAGAACATAGGATGGGACTAGAGACTGAAAAGGAGATGGCTTCCAAAGGGAAGGGAGAAATGCAGAGTTAAGAACTTGCAGAGGAAGAGGAAGACAGAACAGGGCCAAAGGCTGAAGAGAAAGCCTCAACATAAACAACATAATCAGAGGGATTTCAGAAGCCAAAGGAGGGGAAAAAGACAGAAAATTAGGCTGCCATACCAGAAAAGTTCAGCAATAATAGTATCCAACAAAATTATGAGTACAAGTAACATTTAACCAAGTCAATCTGTATCTAAGAATTTAGCTTATAAACATACATAGATACAGGCAAAGATATATTTCTCAAAATGGCCAGTTCTATCTTAAGATGAGCATTGATAGCTGCCCTAGTACTCTCACAAAAGCTCATTAAAATTCTAAAATCTCTGCACCACTGTTTACAGCAATGGAGCTGAAGGCTGCCCATACAACAGAGTATGTAGTTCAAGAGAAGTAGTATCAGATAAATGGAAAAATTAAAACAAAACTATAGAGGAAGTATACACCTAACTATAAAAAAAGACCTAGTCTGTCAATCACATTAAGAGAGAAAGGTAACACATTGCTGAGATGGAACAAATACTTTTTTTTTTTTTTTTGGGAGTTTCGTTCTGTTGCCCAGGCTGGAGTGCAGTGGCATGATCTCAGTTCACTGCAACCTCTGCCTCCCGGGTTCAAGCAATTCTCATGCCTCAGCCTCCCAAGTAGCTGGGATTAAAGGCGCGTACCACCATGCCTGGCTAATTTTTGTATTTTTAGTAGAGATGGGGTTTCACTATGTTAGCCAGGCTGATCTTGAACTCCTGACCTCAAGTGATCCACCCGCTTTGGCCTCCCAAAGTGCTGGGATTACAGGTGTGAGCCACCGTCCCCGGCCTATTTTTTTTTTTTTTTTTTTCAAAGGAGACTACACACGCCAGTCAGTGATATCTGAGTAAAATGTCCAAGGATTGATAAGCCTTTTCCTAATAATTTCACCTAAATCCTCTTTCCCCACAAATACGAAGAAGTTACTTCCAAAAGCTTCATGGAGAAATTTGGTGGATACCAAGGGATCCAAGTTAATGTTAGCAACAATAGACATCACATGACTTAATGTAGCACCCAGAGAACTCATGTACCATCCCTGCCTCTGCTTTGGGGGGAGAGGAAAATTGCTATGAAGGACATTACCATTGTTAAGATTAAAACATGAATTTTATGTTAGATATTAGATTGTATCAATGTTAAATTTCTTGAACATGATTATACACACAAAAATATAATTTTCCAAGAAAACACTCTTGTTCTTAAGACATATACACTCCTGTATCAGGGTGCAAAAAAGTCATGGTATCTGTAGCTTATTCCCAAGTGGTCAGCAAAATATGTGTATTATAGAGCATGGTTAAGCAAATATGGTAAAATGTTAACAATCTGTGAATCTAGGTGAAGGGCACACAGGACTTCATTTTACTAATCCCATCATTTTTCTCCAAGCTTGATCCTTTCCCACAATAAAGTTTAAGGAAAAAAAAAAAAAAAAGGTTACTCTTACCACAGATTTGGTATCCGTGCTATGGAATAATTTGCAGTGTTCCACAAGTCCTTCCTGATCAAAGTTCTTCTCAGGACAGTAAGGACAAGGAAAGGTATAACGGTTTGGAACATTCCTGGAAGGTGAAAGACAGGAAAAAAGAAAATTTTTCTGTGAGTACCTTTCCATTCAACTTCAACCACAGTACACTCCCAAAAGGAGCAAAGCTCACCGAATGTGTAACGACAAGGACGCTGATGATCACTTTAGACTCAGATCAAGTGTTTTGAAGACAATAGCTCAGCTGGCCGGACATGGTGATTCACACCTGTAATCCCAACAGGCCAAGGCAGGAGGATCACCTGAGGTCAGGAGTTCAAGACTAGCCTGGCCAACATGGCGAAACCCTGTCTCTACTAAAAAATATAAAATTTAGCCAGGATTACTGGCAGGTGCCTGTAATCCCAGCTACTCGGGAGACTGAGACAGGAGAATCTCTTGAACCCGGGAGGCAGAGGTTGCAGTGAGCTGAGATTGCGCGACTGCACTCCAGCCCAGACAACAGAGCGAGACTTCGTCTCAAAAAAGAAAAATAGCTCAGCTAACATCTGAAGTGAACACCAGAGTCCTCCCTTGCATACTCCTCCCAAAATACTTGTATCAGCTTTAGCCAGCATAACAATTCATACAACTAAACCCCTGACCATGCAAGGTGTCCAACTTCTTTGTATTAATAGCAAGAGATAACCTCCACCTAAGGGGAGACTGAGTCATTTACCTTGGCTGAAGAGATGCATCCTTAATGGTGGCCTTCACACCTTCCATGATGTAATTCTGGTATTTGGAACAAGTAGCCACGTGGGACCGGATCTTGGATAGGAAGAACTCAAATAGGAAGAATCAGAGCCCACAAGTTAGTGAAGACCTTGTAACAGGCCAAATGTAGTCCCAAACAAGGGCGCAAAGAAAACTAGACCTACACCACCCTGGCAAATAATCTCACCAGACTCCTGACTATGCTGATGGGGCTGAAACCCTGATTATTGCAGATTTCCCATTAATAACAAGGCTGCTATTTTATTTGACTAAATCAGGATATCTGCTTCCACTCTAAAATAACTCTCCTAGAGGTTTGCTCCTATTCATGACAGGCTGTGTGCTCACAGACAAGTTCCAAATCTAGGATGTTTTTAAAAGTTTTCTATACTAGCATTTAAACTAGTCTCCTTATAGTAAGCCAAAAACCATATTCTGTTATGTGCAGCAGAGAAAAGTGATCATTTAGGTAAAACGTAAAAAGCCACCAACCCTGATTAAAGTATCAATCACCAGACTCTGAGAAATAATCTTTAAAATCTAAATTCTTTTTTTTTTGAGACGGAGTCTCACTCACTCTGTTGTCCAGACTGAAGTGCAGTGGCACCATCTCGGCTCACTGCAACCTCCGCCTCCCGGGTTCAAGTGATTCTCCCACCTCAGCCTTCTGAGTAGCTGGGATTACAGGCGTGTGCCATCATGCCCAGCTAATTTCCGTATTTTTAGTAGAGATGGAGTTTCACCATGTTAGCCAGGATGGTCTCGAACTCCTGACCTCAAGTGATATGCCTGCCTTGGCCTCCCAAAGTGCTGGGCTAACAGGTGTGAGCTACCATGCCCGGCCCAACCTTTCACATAAAATCTAGGCTGTGCAATAGCAAAATAGAAAGAGAAGAAAACCCAGAGAATAGTGCTTCATTACAGGTTTTCTAAAAAGAAAGAAAGTTTTAAGAATTGAAGAAAAGAGGGAAGGAAAGAAAAACATTTTTAGAGGCATGCCAACCATACAATAACTAATCTTGAAAATGGAGAAAAGCAAAAGCACACAGTAAAACAAACAAAAAGCCCATCATGGGTGGAGCGTGGTGGCTCACACCTGTAATCCTGAGGGAGGCTGAGGTGGACCATCACTTTGCACTCCCAAGTTTCAGATTAGCATGGGCAACATGAAAACTCTGTCTCTACTAAAAATACAAAAAAAATTAGGTGGGCGTGGTGACACATGCCTGTAGTGCCAGCTACTTGAGAGGCTGAGGTGGGAGGATGGTTTGAGCCAGGGAGGCAGAGGTTGCAGTGAGCCGAGACCACACCATTGCACTCCAGCCCGGGCAACAAAGCCAGACTCCGTCTCAAAAAAAAAAAACAAAACAAAACCAAAAACCACATTATGCATGCATAAATAAAGATGAAGAGACTGGGCGCAGTGGCTGACACCTGTAATCCCAGCACTTTGGGAGGCCGAGGCGGGCGGATCACAAGGTCAGGAGATGGAGACCATCCTGGCTAACACGGTGAAACCCCGCCTGTACTAAAAATACAAAACAAAACCAAAAAAGAGATATATACATATATATATATGTATACATATCTATATATATCCGCACATGGTGGCAGGCACCTGTAGTCCCAGCTACTCCAGAGGCTGAGGCAGGAGAATGGCGTGAACCCAACAGGCGGAGTTTGCAGTGAGCCGAGATCACGCCACTGCACTCCAGCCTGGGCGACAGAGTGAGACTCCGTCAAAAAAAAAAAAAAAAAGGGCAGTAGGAAACTGTAATTCAGTATCTTGAGTTTCTAAAAGTAAACTTCAAAGGGGGAAAAATCCTCCAAGATTGGAGCTCCAGCTTACCATGATGATTGTCTCACCTCCAGCTAAAGAACTTGACTTTAAGCTACAAACTGAGGAATCCCCAATTTTTTTTTTTGTAGAAACTGGGTCCACTATATTCCCCAGGCTGCTCTCAAACTTCTGGGCTCAAGCAATCTTCCCACCTCAGCCTCCCAAGGAGCTGGGACTACATGCAGACACCACTACACACAGCTAGTTTTGTTTGTTGGCTTGTTTTGGTATATAGTGTCCCACTATGCTGCCCAGACTGATTTCGAACTCCTGGGCTCAAGTGATTCTCTTACCTTGGCCTCTCCAAGTGATAGGATTACAGGCATAAGCCACCATGCCCAGCCTCAATAGTGAAGCCCCCAATTAAGATATAGAAAATAGCCCTATTCAGCATTAAAATGGTCCTACTATGCATCGCTAATTCTAAATCACTCTGAAAAGGAGATGGTGAGGTATATTCATACTATGGGCATCCATACCGAAGTGTTAAAAATAATGAAACTGACATGCAAGGCTGTCCAATATGTAAGAGAAAAAAAAAAACTGAAAGTGAAAAAAAAGTTGGGAATGAATGTACATTTAAACAAGTAAAAAAAGTTGAGGAAACATATATATTATAGTGTGATCTCATTTTGCAAAAATTCTACAACTGGGTTGGTAAACATTCTACAGTTTTTACCAACTTTTGGTAAAAGTTTGTCAAAGGGCAGAAAATGTTATGTAGCTTTCGAAACTGAATCACTTTTTTTTTCTTCAGACAAAAAAAAGTCCAGCTCTATCGCCCAGGTTGGAGTGCAGTGGTGAGAACTCAGCTCACTGCAATATCTGCCCCCTGGGCTCAAGCCATCCTCTCACCCGAGCCTCCCGAATAGCTGAGACTACAGGCACACACCACCATGCCCTGCTAGTTTTTTGTATTTTCAGTAGAGCTGAGGTTTCACCATGTTGTCCAGGTTGGTCCAGAACTCCTGGACTCAAGCAATCCACCCACCTCGGCCTCCCAAAGTGTTGGGATTACAGGCATGAACTACCTTGCCAGGCCTTAAATTGAACCATTTTTGAAATAATCTCTGGAATGAGGAACAAGCCTACATTATTGTATATTGTTGTATGGTCTGCAATTTAAAAAATTTTAAAGATTCTAAAATCAACAAGGCTGTGTATATCTCTTGGAAAATAAGACAACAGTATTTCTCCTTTCCAGCAGCAGTTATAACACGTATGAAAATAAATATACTTGACTCTGATTATACAAGAGCATTTCAAATGTTAGCTATTGTTACTATAATCCAATGATTTCATATTGACTTTTTTTTTAAGAGACAGGGTCTTGCTGTCAGCCAGGCTGGAGTGCAGTGGCATGATCATAGATCACTGTAATCCCAAACTCCTGGGCTCAAGTGATCCCTCCGGCCTCTGCCTGCTGAGTAGCTGGGCCTACAGGTACATACCACCACATCCGGCTACTTTTATTTTTTGTAAAGATGAGGTCTCACTATGTTGCCCAGTCTGGTCTCTTAACTCCTAGCCTCAAGCTCTTGTCTTGGACTCCCAAAGAGCTGGGGTTACAGGCATGACCCACCATGCCCGGCCAAAATTGATCTTTTATAGGAAAAAACTGGGATAACTCATTTCTATGGCTTTCAAAGCTAAAATATATACTTAACCAACTCTTAAAAATGGAAACAAAAACCAGTAGGTTATGAAAACAAACCAGCCCAGCCATCACCACAGGTAACTGGCATGCACGCGTGCTGTTAGTGACCTAGTCATGCTCTAACTTCAGAAACAACGTGGTAGCTGTACGTTTTACCCCATCTTATCATGGAAAGACATGGACTCTTCCACATTACTTCCACATACATTCTTACGGCAGCCATGGCAAGAAGTCTCTGTGCTCTCAATCTGCCGCTCGAGCTCCATGGCTCGGACGCCAGGTGCCAGAGCGCTGCGACACACCCCACAGACAGGCTTCTTCGGCTTCAGACATTCCTGCAGGCATGCAGAGCAAAAGCTAGAACAAGACATACGGAGAACCTCTGTCACGCATCATGGAGACAAGAAAACAAATACGGATCAACTTTTAAAAAGACATCAATGGATAATGGAGTAAAAAACAACTTGCTCTCTCCTCCCAATTCAAATACTAAGTCCTTCCAGGCCAGAAGAATTGAGGGATAGGAGTGGACTACAAAGAACACACAACTATGTGCAAATGCAAAAAAGAAACAAATGCAAACTCCTGTGATACGCAGTGAAGGTGTTAAGGTTGAGGGTTCAAGCCTTAGGCCCTGCCACTGAGGGATCTCAGTGGGGTTTTTTTTTTTTTTGAGGCGGAGTCTTGCTCTGTCACCCAGGCTGGAGTGCAGTGGCTGGATCTCAGCTCACTGCAAGCTCCGCCTCCCAGGTTCACGCCATTCTCCTGCCTCAGCCTCCCGAGTAGCTGGGACTACAGGCGCCCGCCACCTCCCCCGGCTAGTTTTTTGTATTTTTTAGTAGAGACGGGGTTTCACCGTGTTAGCCAGGATGGTCTCGATCTCCTGACCTCGTGATCCACCTGCCTCGGCCTCCCAAAGTGCTGGGATTACAGGCTTGAGCCACCGCACCCGGCTTCAGTGGGGTTTCTTGAATCTTATTCTTTACTTTGTAAAATGGAGAGAGTAGTACCTACCTCTAGGATTGCTGGGAGGATACAGTTTGTATAGCAGACCCCTGGCAGAGTATCCAGCATGTACAAAACGCACCATAAAGGGGAGCTGCTATCATTAGAGGTGAAGGCAAAGCGCTACAGGAACATAAAGGGAAAAGCAACTAGTTGTGACCTGAGAAAGAAAGGGCTGGAAAGACTGCAGAGACGGCTGGGCGCGGTGGCTCATGCCTGTAATCCCAGCACTTTGGGAGGCCAAGGCGGGCAGATCACGAGGTCAGGAGTTGGAGACCAGCCTGGCCAACGTGGTGAAACCCGTCTCTACTAAAAATACCAAAATTAGCCAGGCAAGGTGGCAGATGCCTATAACCCCAGCTAATTGGGAGGCTGAGGCACAAGACTCGCTTGAACCTGGGAGGCAGAGGTGGTTGTGCACTACAGCCTGGGCAACAGAGCGCGACTCTGTCTCAAGGGGGGAAAAAAAAAGACTGCACAGACAGCGTCTCTGATCAGCCTTAAAACTGTTCAGCTGGATCCTTTTGTAGTTCATGGACGTGAGGACTGGGTGTTCATGTGCATGTGTGAGATGTGCCACCCTCGAACCTTGTTACAGATGTTGGCCCATTACCCATCTGACATTTAAAAAAAGAGGTCAGCTAGCAGAGGAAGGGAAGACTATTCTAGGCCTAATTTAGGCTTACAACTCCTATGTATCTGAGGAAATAAACATCTAACAGACTTTTCCTCATAAGCAGTAGGGAGCCAGAAGTTTAAAGCAAGGTATTAACAAAACAAGACCAAATCCAGGTTTCAGAAAAATATTTCTGTGCTATCACGGAAAACAAAGTTTTGTTGTTGTTATTTTGAGGCAGAGTTGTGCTCTGTTGCCCAGGCTGAAGTGCAATGGTGCGATCTTGGCTCACTGCAAAATCCGCCTCCCGGGTTCAAGCGATTCTCCTGCTTCAGCCTCCCCAAGTGGCTGGGGTTACAGGCACGTGCGACCACACCCAGCTATTTTGTATTTTAGTAGAGACGGGGTTTCACCACGTTAGCCAGGCTAGTCTCGAACTCCTGACCTCTGGTGATCCACCTGTCTTGGCCTCCCAAAATGCTGGGATTACAGGCATGAACCACTGCACCCAGTCCTATACTTTTTTTTTTTTTTTTTTTTTTAGGTGAGAAGGTGAGAAGAGACAACGTAGAAACCAAACAGATGGCTAAAGGCAGAGGATTGTGAGGGTCTGACTGAAGCAGTAGGGGATGAATTCAGGAAACCATTCATGAGAGGCAGAATCAGGAGGACTTGATAACTTACTGACTTTGAGAAAAGAAGTCAAAGATGACCGAGTTTCTATCCTAAAGCCTAGGCAGATGTTAATGCTGAGATAAGGCATACAGAAAGAATGGAGAAGACACCTGGGCTACTTACCCAACCTGATAGATTAAGACAGTATAACCAAATCTGCCAGAAAGAACTAAGGATATATAATGAAAGGCAATCTTCTGAAACACTTGACCATTTTCTATTGCCTCTAAGAATCTCCTTCCTCCTTGTCACTAAGTTAGATGTTAATGCTGTTAGGCAAAATTCCAGACCAGGTACAGAAAAGGTAAGGGAGTCTATTCATTTACCACTAAGGGCAATGGAAACTTGACAAAGCCCTGTTCTCATGATGCTTACATTCTAGAGTGAAGGGAAACACAAATGTTAATTTCAGATAGTGATTAAATATATGAAGGAAATACGGCAAACAGACCAGCTGAAGGGATCACAGAAAGCTGCTTCTGAGGAGTTGGCATTTGAGCTGGGTGGGACCTGATTACGAGGACAGCCACACAGATCTGGGTGCAGAGCTCCACACCAAGATGATGCCACACACAAATGAGGACTGGAAAGGCAGGCAGGCAGACCTTGGGGGCCACAATGCGGTAGACCATGGTGAGAAGGGCAAGCGATAAGGCAGTAGACACAGGCAGGGCCTGTGGCCATCACTTCTGTTGCCTGTTCACAAATGCAGATGACAACAGGAACCCAAGAGAGCACAGAGGGTCCAGTGAGTATAATGCAACCAAACCCAGCATGCAGATAAAAGCAGCTCGAAGTCTCTTTGCAAGCACACACACACAGGTTCAGCTCATCTATCAAATGTTCATGAGTCACTTTGTGCCTGAGACATACCCAAACTACCAGACTGCTTTTCAACTGCTCAAATATCCTGGGCTGGCTTTTCAGTTTCTATTTCCTATTTATGGGCCCTTTCCTAGTTCAGCCTTCTGACGCTCCACTCCGTCACAGTGCTAGGAAGAAATTCTCCTCTCTTGGGCACCCAGCCAGCTGCCTTTCTCCAGCTGTATTCTACTGGATTGGAGAACGCAGTCATTCAGGGCTTGAAATAAAGTTTTATAAAAATCCAGTGCCCCAGCCAGAGTTGTAGTGATGCTCAACTTTCCAAGCACAAAAGGTAAAAATCAAGTAGGCACAGGAGAAAGCATTCCGGTTGGAGCTAAGGGGGACTCAGGCTGCTCTCACAGAGGTGCTTCCATCTGTCTTCAATTGCACTGAACTGCTGAGCACGTGGGGCTAGGACAGCGAGGACAGAGAAGAGCCAAGGTTTGAATACCTACTGTTCCTTGCCCTCTGACCTAGGAAAGGTTCACTCAGCTCAAGAAAATCTCAAATTTTGCTGCTCTTCATTTAGCAAACTGTGCTGGGTCTAGCCTTTTTACAAATGTTAATAGTAAATGAAATCCACTGAATTAATCCAAAATCAGGTAAACCTGATCCAAGGATAAGCGGATTCAATGAAAAAGCTAAAGACCACTTCAACTCTCGTGAAGCTTGCTTACACGACTTATTAGTTCATTCAACCATTACCTGATCATTCACCCCACGCACAGAGGTGTGATCCCTGAAATACCCTCCCACTTGCAGAATGAAGTTTTACAATAGTTTGACGAGTCATTGGTACTTATTTGTAAACTCTGAAGGCAGAGTCTACCCCAAGATCTGGCACATAGAGGCCATTCCAGTCAGTTGAGGGGCAAAAAAGATATGGCCACTCCATCATGAGCTGTAAGTTTTGCTCTGTGCAAGCAAGGAGAAGGAAGTTAAGTCCCAGAAAGGAAGTGGGGGAAGTAATTTAGATGGGGATGGTGTTTGGTGAGGTAACCTAACCAGGGACTTGAAGCCCGAGGCCTGAAAAGCGAGCGGGGGGGGGGGGGGGGGGGGGGGGGGGGAGGGGAGGAGTTCCAGGCTAACTGAATTGCAAAGAGGAATAGCCTAAAGCTACATGATGAGGCAAAAAGCAGCCAGTTAGGTGCCAAGCACTGTTCTCTAAACTATTAAAACGGTCACCAGCAGTATATCTGGGAAGAGTTAGGCCACGGCGACCCTTCGACAGGCAAGCGTCGGACCCTCGGTGTATTCACCTGTAAAATGGCTGCCAACCCTCCCCCGCTGCAGGGTTGCTATAGAATCATGCCCATGGAGTGCAATGGCTACTGTGCCTGCTGACTAGTGAAGGGGTGCCAAGACCAATGCCAAGGTGATCCCACGATAAGCACTGAGAGAGACGAGAGGAAAAGCCAATTCTGAGGCAGAGCAGGTGGCCACGTTGTCTACAATTCTTTCAACTCAGGTGTGTTTGTGCGTCGGATGGAACAAGGCTTAGATTCAAATCGACCAACCTCGAAAGCCCCGGCCACAGCCCAGGACTGGACATCTTTACACATATCTGCTTTAATCATTAGAACCAGTCTATTCACAGTATTCAGGTCATGAAGGCTTAACTGAAAACTGAAAGAAACAAACCTCCTACACAGGAAGTAGAATGCTAACAATCCCATCTGCCAACTCCCACCCCCTTTCACAGCTAAGGGCAAACTGGCCAGATCCCCATAAAGACTTCCCTTTTGTTGTTTTAGTCTAGTTCCGCGTTTCTCCCAACTTTGGTTCATATTAGAATAACTCGCCACAGCTAGACTCAATGCCAAATGTCCTATGCTAAGAGCGACGCGGTCTAGAAAGGAAACGTCGGCTCTCCAAGGGCGGACTTCCGAGCCTAAAGTCCCCGCAGGGCACGAGTCCACTATCACGTGTGGGAAGGAGACTGACAGGCCGCCTGGAACATCGCAGGCGCTCAACGGACAGCAGCAGCCCCAATAAGACGGGCGGAGGGACGGGATACTTAGAAGTAAGCGGGGCGGGACAGAAGAGCGCCCCGGCAGCTTTCACGGCCCTTAGGAGCCCCGGGGGACACCCCCGGGAGGCCCCTCTGGGTGGGTCCTCTGGCTCCCGCCCTGAGACGCATCTCGTTCCTCGGCTCCATTTCCTTCCCAGTCAGTTAAGTGCCTCCCGACCAGGCCCGGGCTCGCCGCTTACACGTGTCCGCAGGGCACCTGTACCGGCTTCTCGTACACCTCTAAGCACACGGGACACGTGAAGCGGCCTAAGGGATCAGCCTCCGCCGCCGGCCCCCGCCAGCTGCGCACCTCCCCCGCCGTCTTGCTGTTGCGCCGCCATCTTGCTGCCGCTCTGCGCCGCGCAACGGCGGCCGATGAGGAGTAGGCCAAGGGGGCGGGTCTCGCTGCCGGAGGGGGCGGGGCTTGAGGGGCGGTGAGCGGTTGGGGGCGGGGCTCGTGGCTGGGCCGCCCCTCGCGGCCCCTGGGGCCCCTCTGACCCAAGCGAGCTGAAGGCCGAGGGAAATCTGGAAAACGTGGAAACCAAATCCAAAAGCTGCCAGATTTGGGACGGGCTCTGCGCGTGGGCCGCTGTTTTCCAAATTTAAGCCGTTAGTTCGGCACCACTTGCATTTATCACTATTTATCTTCGAATCAAATTCCTTTTTCCTTAAATTTATTTATTTATTTATTTAATCTATTTTGGGAAAAGGTCTTGTTTTGTCGCCCAGGCTGGTGTTCAGTGGAGCGAGCATGGCTCCCTGCGGCCTCGACTTCCGGGGTTCAAGCGATCCTCCCACCTCAGCCTCCTGCGTAGCTGGACCACAGACAGTCACCACTATGCCGGACTAATTTATTTATTCTTGTTTTTTTTTTTTTTTTGTAGCGATGGGGAAAGGAGGTGGGGAAGGAAAGGAGGTGGGGAGAGCGGGCGGGTCTCGCTGTTGCCGAGGCTGGCCTCGAACTCTTGGACGCAAGCGATCCGCCTGTCTCAGCAACCCGAAGTGCTGGGATTACAGCGGTGAACCACCGTACCCAGCCATTTCTTAAATTTAAGCAAATTTAATAACATCTAATTCCTGAACTGCAAGAAGAAAGTCAATATCATTTATTTATACAAAGGAGCTGGGTACGGTGGCTTATGTCTGTAATCCCAGCACTTTGGGAGGCCGAGGCGGGCGGATCGCTTGAGCCTAGGAATACGAGAGCAGCCTGGCCAACAAGGTGAAACCCCGTCTTTACTAACAATACAAAAATTAGCCAGGCGTGGTTGCCCATGCCTGTAGCCTCAGCTACTCAGGAAGCTGAGGCAGGAGAAGCCTTTCACCTGGGAGGCGGAGGTTGCCGTGGGACAAGATCGTTCACTTACTCCAACAGTCACTGAACTTCAGCCTAGGCAACAAGAACAAAACTCCATCTGAAAAAAAACTCAACAATAAAGCACATTCATTTCAAATTGTGCAATAATCACCATCAGCTATCTCTAGAATTCTGGTCGCCTTGCTAAACTGAAACTGAAACTCTGTCCCCATTAAACAATAACTTCCTGTTCCCTCCTCCCATCCCCATACCCCCAGACCCTGGCAATTTTGTCTATGATTTTGAAGCACTTATAGCTATAAAATTTTCCCTGAGCACTGCTTTCACTGTGTCCAGTAAATTTTGGCATGCTGTGTTTTTGTTTTCATTTGTTTCTCAATATTTTCTCTCTTTATTTATTTAATTAATTTATTTTTTTTTGAGATGGAGTCTCACTCTGTCGCCCAGGCTGGAGTGCATTGGTGCGATCTCTGCTCACTGCAGCCTCCACCTCCTGGAGTCAAGCAATTCCCCTGCCTCAGCCTCCCAAGTAGCTGGGATTACAGGTGCCTGCCACCACTCCTGGCTAATTTTTGTATTTTTAGTAGAGACAGGGCTTCACAATGTTGGCCAGGCTGGTCTCAAACTCCTGACCTCAAGTGATCCGCCAACCTCGGCCTCCCAAAGTGCTGGAATTACAGGCGTGAACCACCGTGCCTGGCCTGTTTTTGAGTATTTTCTAATTTCCCTTGTGATTTCTTCTTTGATCCAATGGTTCTTTAAGAGTGTGTAAATTTCCACAAATTTGTGAATTTTCCAGTTTTTCTTTGATATTGATTTCTTTTTTTTTCATCCCCCCTCCCCATATTGATGTCTAGCCTTATCCAGTTGTGCTTGGAGAAGACATTCGGTATGATCTCTTCTTTTATTTCTTCTTTCTTTCCTGTTTTTTTGTTTGTTTGTTTGTTTGAGACAGAGTCTTGCTCTGTCACCCAGGCTGGAGTGCAGCGGCACGATCTCGGCCCACTGCAAGCTCCACCTCCCGGGTTCACGCCATTCTCCTGCCTCAGCCTCCCGAGTAGCTGGGACTACAGGTGCCCACCACCACGCCCGGCTAATTTCTTTTTGTATTTTTGGTAGAGACGGGGTTTCACCGTGTTAGGCAGGATGGTCTCGATCTCCTGACCCTGTGATCTGCCCGCCTCGGCCTCCCAAACTGCTGGGATTACAGGCATGAGCCACCCCCGCCCCCCGGCCCTTTCTTTCCTTCTTATCTTTGCCTCTCTGTCTTTCTTCTTTTCTTCTTTCTCTTTTTGTAGAGATAAAGTCTTGCTGTGTTGCCCAGGCTGGTCTCAAACTCCTGGGCACAAGCAATCCTCCTGCCTCAGCCTCCCAAAGTGCTGGGATTACAGGCCTGAGCCACCACGGCTGGCTGATGTCTACCTTTTAAAATCTCTGGAGGCTTAATCTGTGGCCTAACATATGGTCCATCCTGGAGGCCATCCCATGTGTGCCTGAGAAGAATGTGTATGCTGTTGTTGGGTAGTGTCTGTGTATGTGTTAGATCTGGTTGTCTTACTGTGTCGCTCAAGTCCTTTATTTCCTTACTTATCTCCTATTTGTTCTATTTATTCTTGGGAGTAGGGCATTGAAGTCTCGACCTATTATTGTGGAATTGTCTATTTCTTCCTTCAATTCTACCAATTTTTGTTTCATATGTTCTGATGGTCTGTAATTAGGTACATAAATGTTTATAATTGTTATATCTTCTGGCTGCATTGAACTTGTTATTAATATACAATGCCTTCTTTATCTCTTGTAATCTTTTGGACAAGTAATTTTCCTTTTTTCTTTTTTTGAGATGGAGTCTTGCTCTATCGTCCAGACTGGAGTGCAGAGGTGTGATCTTGGCTCACTGCAACCTCCACCTTCTGGGTTCAGGTGATTCTCTTGTCTGAGCCTCTGGTGTAGCTGAGACTACAGGCATGCACGACCATGCCTGGCTAATTTTTGTATTTTTAGTCGAGACAGGATTTCACCATATTAGTTAGGCTGGTCTCGAACTCCCGCCACCGTGCTCGGCCTGGACAGGTAATTTTTCTGATATTAGTATTGCCAGCCCTCCTGTTCTTTGGTCACTATTTGCATGAAATATCTTTTTCCATCCTTTCAGAGCCAGTCTATAAAGTGAGTTTCTTGTAGACAGCAATACAGTTGAATCATGTTCTTTAAAAAAAAAAAAAAAAAAAAAAAAGTCTGGGCGCGGTGGCTCAAGCCTGTAATCCCAGCACTTTGGGAGGCCGAGACAGGCGGACCACAAGGTCAGGAGATCGAGACCATCCTGGCTAACATGGTGAAACCCCGTCTCTACTAAAAAATACAAAAAACTAGCCGGGCGACCTGGCAGGCACCTGTAGTCCCAGCTACTCGGGAGGCTGAGGCAGGAGAATGGCATAAATCCAGGAGGCGGAGCTTGCAGTGAGCTGAAATCCGGCCACTGCATTCCAGCCTGGGCGGCAGAGCGAGACTCCATCTCAAAAAAAAAAAAACAAAAAACAAAAAAAAAACCCTGGGTATGGTGGCTCTTGCCTGTAATCTCAGCACTTTGGGAAACCGAGGTGGGTGGATCACCTGAGGTCAGGAGTTTAAGACCAGCTTGACCAACATGGTGAAACCCTGTTTCTACTAAAAATACAAAAATTAACTGGGTCTGGTGGTGCACGCCTGTAATCCCAGCTACTCAGGAGGCTGAGGCAGGAGAATCGCTTGAACCTAGGAGGCAAAGGTTGCAGTGAGTGGAGAATGAGCCACTGCACTCCAGCCTGGGCAACAAGAGTGAAACTCAGTCTCAAAAAAAAAAAAAATTCTTTTCCCTTCCCTTCCTTCCCTCCCTCCCTCCCTCCCTCCCTTTCTCCCTTCCTCCCTTCCTCCCTTCCTCCCTTCCTCCCTTCCTCCCTTCCTCCCTTCTTTCCCTCCCTCCCCGCCCTCCCTTTCTTTCTTCCTCTGTTTCTTTCCGTTTTTTTTTTTTTTGAGACAGGGTCTCTGTCATCCAGGATGGAGTGCAGTGGTGTGATCACAGCTCACTGCAACCTTGACTTCCCAGGCTCAAGTGAGCCTCCTGCCTCAGCCTCCTGAGTAGCTGAGACTACGGGCATGTGCCATTTACACCTAGCTATTTTTTCTATTTTTTGTAGTGACAGGGTCTCTCTATGTTGCCTAGGCTTTTTTTTTTTTCTTTTTTGAGACAGGATCTGGCTCTGTTGCCCAAGCTGGAGGGCAATGGCACAATTTTGGCTCACTGCAACCTCCGCCTCATGGGTGCAAGCCATCCTCCCACCCCAACCTCCCAAGTAGCTGGGACTATAGGCGTGCACACCACAGCCAGCTAATTTTAAAATTTTTTGTAGAGACAGGTTTTCACCATGTTGCCCAGGCTGGTCTCAAACTCTTGAGCTCAAATGATCCTCCTGTCCTGGTCTTCCAAAGTGCTGGGATTACAGCCGTCAGGCATCATTATTAAAATTTGTTTGCTTAAATTTAAGAAGGGGCTGGGCATGGCTGCTCACGCCTGTAATCCCAGCACTTTGGGTTGCTGAGGCAGATGGATCGCTTTTGTCCAGGGGTTTGAGACCATCCTGGGTAACATAGTGGGACACCCCACTGCCCCCAACTCCTTCCCCTGTCTCTACAAAAAATACAAAAGTAAGTGGGAGGATCACTTGAGGCCAGGAGTTCAAGATCAACCTGGGCAACGTACCAAGACCCCGCTGTCTACAAACAAACAAACATAAAATTAGCCGAGTGCAGTGGCATGGGTGTGCCTGTAGTCTTAGCTACTCGGAGGAGGGCTGCTTAAGCCCAGGAGTTCAAAGTGTCAATGAGCTGTGATCTTGCCACTGCACTCCAGCTTGGGCAAGAGCAAGACCCTGTCTCAAAAAAAAAAAAAAAAAAAAAAAAATTAATGCCAGGTGCAGTGGCTCATGCCTGTAATCCCAGCACTTTGGGAGGTCAACATGGGAGGATCACTTGAGGCCAGGAGTTCGAGACCAGCCTAATCAACATAGCAAGACCCCACCCTCCCGCCCACCATCTCTACATAAAAAAACTAGCTACATGTCGTGGTGCACACTTGTGGTCCCAGCTACTCAGGAGGCTAAAGTGGGAAGATCGCTTAAGCTCTAGAGGTCGAGGCTGCAGTGAGACATGATTGTGCCACCGCATTCCAGCCTGACTGACAGAGACCCTTTCTCAAAAAAAAAAAAAAAAGGCCAGGCGCGGTGGCTCACACCTGTAACCCCAGCACTTTTGGAAGGCCGAGGCAGGTGGATCACAAGGTCAGGAGATCGAGACCATCCTGGCTAACACGGTGAAACCCCGTCTCTACTAAAAAATACAAAAAAATTAGCCAGACGTGGTGGTGGGTGCCTGTAGTCCCAGTTACTCGGGACGCTGAGGCAGGAGAATGGCGTGAACCTGGGAGGAGGAGCTTGCAGTGAGCCAAGACTGCGCCACTGCACTCTAGCCTGGGCAACAGAGTGAGACTTCATCTCAAGAAAACAAAAAACAAAAAACAAAAACAAAAAAAAACAAACTAAATAAAATTTAAAATTCTATTCCTCAGTCTTACCATCCATATGTCTAGTGCTCAATAGCCACATGTGACTCGTGGCTACACATTGAAAAGAGCAGACATAGAACATTTCCATCGTTGCGGGAAGATCTATTGGACAGCGCTGCTATAGATAAGAAAGCTACATGCACACAGATATCCAGGACGGTGTTGTCACAGTAGGAAGATACTGGAAGCAACCAAAATGATGATTGGGGGTTGATTAAATAAATGCAATAGATATAATTACTAGTATGTCAATTCCATGAGGTCAGGGGGTTTTGTCGATTTCGTTTACTGTTGGATCTTCAGCTTCCAAAATAATGCCTGGTGCATGCTAGACAACTACATAAATATTTGTTAAATAAATATGAAGCTGATATTGAATCATCTCATATGTGTGTGTGTGTGTGTGTGTGTGTATATATATATATATATATATATATATTCGATGAAGTCTCGCTCTGTTACCCATACTGGAGTGCAGTGGCACAATCTGGGCTTCCTGCAACCTCGCCTCCTTGTTTCAAGCGACTCTCCTACCTCAGCCTCCCGAGTAGCTGGGATTACAGGCACGCACCACTGCACACCGGCTAACTTTTGTATTTTTAGTAGAGATGGGGTTTTGCCATGTTGGCCAGGCTGGTCTTGAACTTCCGACCTCAGGTGATCTGCCCACCTCGGCCTCCCAAAGTCCTGGGATTACAGGCGTGAGCCACCGCACGTGGCCCAAAATATATTTTTTAACTAAAACAACATCAAGATGCCAAGTAATGCAACTAATATATGTGTATGTTTGTATATGATAAATAGATGCCTTTGGAAAGTAGGGTGACCAAGTGTCCAGGTTTGCCTGGGAACGAGGGGTTTCCCAAGATGTGGGACTTTTTTCCCCAGTTTTGGGACTTTCCCAAAACTGGGAAAGTCCCGGGCAAAACAGGATGAGTCAATTGCCCTACTGGAAAGATTTTTTTTTTTTTTTTTTTTTTTTTTTTTTTTTTTGAGATAGAGTCTCACTGTGTCACCCAGGCTGGAGTGCAGTGGGACCATGTTGGCTCACTGCAACCTCCATCTCCTGGGTTCAAGCAATTCTCCTGCCTCAGCCTCCTGAGTAGCTAGGATTACAGGCACCCACTACCACACCTGGCTAATTTTTTTTTTTTTTTTTTTTTTTTTTTTTGAGACGGAGTCTCACTCTGTCGCCCAGGATGGAGTGCAGTAGCCGGATCTCAGCTCACTGCAAGCTCCGCCTCCCGGGCTTACACCGTTCTCCTGCCTCAGCGTCCCAAGTAGCTGGGACTACAGGCGCCCGCCACCTCGCCCGGCTAGTTTTTGTTTTTTTTTTTTTAGTAGAGATGGGGTTTCACCGTGTTAGCCAGGATGGTCTCAATCTCCTGACCTCGTGATCCGCCCTTCTCGGCCTCCCAAAGTGCTGGGATTACAGGCTTGAGCCACCGCGCCCGGCCCCGGCTAATTTTTTAATATTTTTAGTAGAGATGGGGTTTCATCATGTTGGCCAGGCTGGTCTCGAACTCCTGACCTCTGGTGATCCACCCGCCTTGGCCTCCCAAAGTGCTGGGATTACAGGCATAAGCCACCGCGTCCAGCCTCCTAGGAAGATTTCTGAGAATCTGGTACCAGTGGTTCCTATTAGAAAGGGAAACTGGCCTGGGCGTGGTGGGTTGCGCCTGTAATCCCAGCACTTTGGGAGGCTAAGGCAGGTGGATCACTTGAGCCTGGCGGTTCGAGATCAGCCTGAGCAACATGGCAAGACCCTGTCTCTATTTTATATGAAAAGAAAACAACAACAGAAGGGCATCTAGGGAACTGGGTCTAAGGTTCTGGGTCTGGAGAAAGACTCGTCCTTCTGTTTCCTTTTGTGTTGTCTGAGTATTTATATCAACTTCATGCACCACTTTTCAATTAAAAATTTGGGACCAGGTGAGGTGGCTTATATCTGTAATCCCAGCACTTTGAGAGGCTAAGGCGCTTTCCTGGAGCCCAGGAGTTCGAGACCAGCCTGGGCGACATAGCAAGATCCCATCTCTACAAAAAATACAAAAATTATCTGGGTATGGTGGCATGCACATGTGGGCTCAGCACTTTGGAAGGCTGAGGAGGTCTGCTTGATGCCAAGATGTTGAGGCTGCAATGAGCCATGATTGTGCTATTGCACTCCAGCCTGGGTGACTTTTTTTCTCTTAAAAAAAGAAAATAAATAAACAATGATGCTTTAAGAACAGTTCAGATGAATCAGAAATAACTCCAGCCCTCAAATCCTGTAACTCTCAGGCGTCAGAGTTCTATCAGCCTCAGGCCACATGTAAAATTTATCGCTATACTTATCTAAGTTAGGCATAATTTACACCATCATGTATTGCTACATATTTAAACCTGTGGGCAGATAATTTCATCTTGATTTCAGCTGATTCTTCAAGATTGCCAAATTGCTGAGAGCCAGGAGGAATTCCTACTGACACCACCAGGGGGCGTGTGAGCATCTCACAGACTCACCTGGCTCTGCAGAGAACACCGGCTCCTTTATTCTTTCCAGATCTCTAAGTATTTCCTGCCTCTGCCCATCATGGCTTACTGTACATTGCCTGAAAACAAAAATTAAAAAAAAACAGAGTCTCGGCCTAAAAGGAGTCTTAACAGAGGAGACACTGGCAGGTAAATATTCGTTCAACCAATAACCCTGTGTGCTAAGTATCCTGCTAAGTGTTGGAAATGTAACAGTGAATGATTCCGTCTCAAACAAGAAAGCCACGCGGGAATGATCACATCAAAATGCGGCCCCTGGCAGGGCGCGGAGGCTCACGCCTGTAATCCCAACACTTTGGGAGGCAGAGGCCGGCATATCACTTGAGGTCAGGAATTTGAGACCAGCCTGGACAATATGGTGAAACCCCCGTCTCTACCAAAAAAATGCAAAAATTAGCCGAGTGTGGTGGCACATGCCTGTAATCCCAGCTACTCGGGAGGCTAAGGCAGGAGAATCGCTTGAACCCAGGAGGCAGAGGTTGCAGTGAGCCGAGACCGCTCCACTGCACTCCAGCTTGGGCGACAGAGTGACAGCCTGTCTCAAAAAAACAAAAAAAACTGCCTCCAGAAAATTGCATTCATTCGTTATCCCACCAGCTCATAGCATTTTACAGTTTCTATTATATCAAGGGTCAGCCACATAATGGTAAAAACATAACGATCTCATAATATCTGACAAGAACTGCAACCAAATAATGAATACTAACAAGAAGACATTGAAATGGGAGATTTGAATCCACCTTCATCTACAATAAACTGCACCTCATGTGTACATTGTGACTTGAGACATTGGCTGAGGATAGAACAAAGTCATCACAATTAACGAGACATTTCAAAACTAAGCATTCACATAGAAGTAGAATTTCCAGGTCACTTGGTAAATATGTGTTTAATTTGTATTTTGTTTTTGAGATGGAGTCTTGCTCTGTTGCCCAGGCTGGAGTGCAATGGCATGATCTGGGCTCACTGCAACCTCTGCCTCCTGCGTTCAAGTGATTCTTCCGCGCCAGCCACCTGAGTAGCTGGGATTACAAGCACCTGCCATCATGCCTGGCTAATGTTTGTATTTTTGTAGAGATGGGGTTTCACTATGTTGTCCAGGCTGGTCTTGAACTCCTGATCTCAGGTGATCTGCCCACCTCGGCCTTCCAAAGTGCTGGGATTACAGGTGTGAGCCACTGCGCCCAGCCAATGTGCATTTAATTTTATTAGAAACTGCCAAACCGAGCCATTTTCCAACTATTTCCCATGACCACTAACAAGGTATGAGTTGCTTCACATTCTCACCAACATTTGGTTGTCAGACACTTTTACTTTAGCCATTCTAGTGAGTGTGTAGTGGTATCGTGCAGTTTTAGATTTCATAACGATTAATGCCATTGAGTACCTTTTCATTTGCTTATTGGCCATTTGTATGTTTTACCTCTGTGAAGTGTCTGTCCAGATCTTTTGTTATTTATTTATTTATTTATTTATTTATTTATTTATTTTTCGAGATGGAGTCTCGCTTTGTCACCCAGGCCGGAGTGCAGTGGTGCCATCTCGGCTCACTGCAACCTTTGCCTCTGGGGTTCAAGTAATTCTTCTCCTTTAGCCTCCCTAGTAGCTGGGATTTCAGGTGTGTGCCACCACGTCCAGCTAATTTTTTTGTATTTTTAGTAGAGACAGGGTTTCACTATGTTGGCCAGGCTGGTCTCAAACTCCTTACATCAAATGATCCACCCAGATTGGCTTCCCAAAGTGCTGGGATTACAGGCATGAGCCACTGTGCCTGGCCACACCATTCTTTTTTTTTTTTTTTTTTTTTTTTTGAGACAGAGTCTTGCTCTGTTTCCCAGGCTGGAGTGCACGGAGTCCGGTGGTGTGATCATGGCTCACTGCAACCTCCGCCTCCTGGATTCAAGCAATTCTCCTGCCTCAGCCTCCTGAGTAGCTGAGATTTCAGGTGTGTGCCATCAGATCCAGCTTTTTTTTTTTTTTTTTTCGCATTTTTAGTAGAGACAGGGTTTCACCATGTTGACCAGGCTGGTCTCGAACTCCTGACCTCAAGTGATCCACCCGCCTCAGCCTCCCAAAGTGCTGGGATTACAGGCGTGAGCCACTGGCCTGGTCCCCCCAAAAAGTTTTTTATTGTGATAACATACATAACATAAAAATTGCCATGGTAACCACAATAAAGCATATACTTCAGTGACATTAATTACATTCACAATGTTGTGCAGATATCACCTCTGCTTCCAAAATTTTTTCAGCAACCTAAACAGAAACTCCATATATTAAGAAATAGCTCTCCATTCCTCCCTCTCCAGTCCCTGGTAACCTCTAATCCTTTTTCTGCCTCTATGAATTTGCCTATTACAGACATCTGATATAAATGGAATCACAACAATGTTTGTCCTTTTGTGACTGGCTTCTTTCACTTAACATAACATTTTTAAGGTTTATTTATGATGTAGCATTGGAATTTCCTCTTTTTTTTTTTTTTTTTTTCTGAGATGGAGTCTTGCTCTTTTGCCCAGGCTGGACTGCAGTGGGTCTATCTCAGCTCATTGCAAGCTCTGCCTCCTGGGTTCATGCCATTCTCCTGCCTCAGCCTCCTGAGTAGCTGGCACTACAGGTGCCCACCACCATGCTTGGCTAATTTTTTGTATTTTTAGTAGAAACGGGGTTTCACCGTGTTAGCCAGGATGGTCTCGATCTCCTGACCTTGTGATCCGCCCACCTTGGCCTCCCAAAGAATTTCCTCCCTTTTTAAGGCTGAATAATATTCCATTGTATGGATGTACCACATTTTGTTTATCCATTCATCTGTCAGCAAACACTTGGGTCGTTTCTACCTTTTGGCTAATGTGAATAATACTGCAATGAACATTAATGTACAAGTGTCTGTTTTGAGTCCTTATTTTCAATTCTTTTGGGCATATGCCTAGGAGTAGAATTTCTGAGTCATATGGTCATTTAACTTTTTGAGGAATTGCCAGACTGTTCTTTACAGCAGCTGTACCATTTTACATTCCCACCAGCAAGTACAAGTATTCCATTCTTTACATCATTGCCAGCATTTGTTATTTTTCTTTTCAAAACATTTTATTATAGCCACCCTAGAGGGTTTGAAGTAGAATCTCACTGTGGTTTTCATTTACATTTCCCTAATGATTAGTGATGCCACACATCTTTTCACATGCTTATTGGCCATCTGTGTATCTTCTTTGGAGAAATGTCTATTCAAGTCCTTTGCCCATTTTTTATTTTATTTATTTATTTATTTTGAGACAGAATCTCACTCTTTTGCCCAGGCTGGAGTGCAGTGGTGAGATCTTGGCTCACTACAACCTCCACCCCCTAGGTTCAAGTGATTCTCCCACCTCAGCCTCCCCAGTTGCTGGGATTACAGGGGCCTGCCACCACACCCAGCTAATTTTTGTATTTTAATTTTTTAAAATTTTATTTTTTTTATATATATATTTATTTATTTATTTATTTATTTATTTATTTATTTTTTGAGATGGAGTCTTGCTCTGTCACCCAGGCTGGAGTGCTGTGGTGCAATCTTGGCTCACTGCAAGCTCTGGTTCCCAGGTTCACACCATTCTCCTGCCTCAGCCTCCCAAGAAGCTGGGACTATAGGCACTCACCACCACGCCAGGCTAAGTTTTAGTATTTTTTAGTAGAGACGGGGTTTCACCGTGTTAGCCAGGATGGTCTCGATCTCCTGACCTCGTGATCCACCCGCCTTGGCCTCCCAAAGTGCTGGGATTACAGGCGTGAGCCATCGTGCCCGGCCTTATATATGTTTTTTTGAGATGGAGTTTCGCTCTTGTCACCCAGGCTACAGTGCAATGGCGTGATCTTGGCTCACTGCAACCTCCGCCTCCTGGGTTCAAGCGATTCTCCTGCCTCAGCTTCCTGAGTAGCTGGGATTACAGGTGCCTGCCACCATGCCTGGCTAATTTTTCTTTTCTTTTCTTTTCTTTTCTTTTTAAAGACAGAGTCTCCCAGGCTGGAGTATAATGGCGCTATCTCGGCTCACTGCAACCTCCACCTCCTGGGTTCAAGCAATTCTGCCTCAGCCTCCTGTGTAGCTGGGATTACAGGCACATGCCACCATGCCTGGCTAATTTTTGTATTTTTAGTAGAGACGGGGTTTCACTATGTTGGCCAGACTGGTCTCAAACTCCCAACCTCAGGTGATCCACGCACCTTGGCTTCCCAAAGTGCTGGGATTACAGGCATGAGCCACCACACCCGGCCAATTTTTGCATTTTTAGTAGAGATGGGATTTTGCCATGTTGACCAGGCTGATCTTGAACTCTTGAGCTCAAATGATCCGCCCCCCTTGGCCTCTGAAAGCGCTGGGATTATAGGTGTGAGCTACCATGCCCAACCACCTTTGCCCATTTTTAAATTGGATTGTCTATTTGTTATTGAGTGACAGAAATTCTTCATATATTCTTGATGTTATAAAATTCTACTCTTTTTTTAACTTACTTTTTTTAGAGACAGGGTCTCACTCTGTTGTTGCTGAGGCTGGAGTGCAGTGGTGCCATCATAGTTTGCTGTAACCTCAAATTCTTGGGCTCAAGAGATTGTCCCACCTCAGACTCCCCAGTAGCTAGGACTATGGGCTCATGCCACGTGTCTACCTAATTTTAAAAATTTTTTGGAGAGATGGGGCTTTACTATGTAGCCTAGACTGGTCTCCAACTCCTGGCCTCAAGCAATCTCCAGCCTTGCCCTCTCAAAGCATTGGGATTACATGGTGAGCCATGGCCCCTGGCCAAAATCCTACTCTTTTGAGCAGCATAAATGCAAGGTGTCAAGGCCTGACAATAATGGCATAAGTCCCATTATGTTCCCCATTGGTCTGAGGCTGACTCTACACCCGAGCCTGGCAAGCTCTGTGACCGAGTCAGTCATACCTGGCTTGCATTGAATGCTCACTCTGCAGTTGGCATCGTATGTTACTAGCTCATTTAATCTCTCAGTAATCCTCAGGGTTACTATTAATCCCATTTTACTGATAAGAAATAGAGGCAGTCCCAGAAAGGTTAGATAGCTTGTCCAAGGTCACACAGATGGAAAGCGGCAGGGCTGGAATCTGAACTCAAGCCTTTCAGCTCCAGAGCCTACTGTGACTTCTAGCCTAGGGATAATGTTGCTATGTAGTAAGGACAACCTGTGTGTGGCTTTTCTTTGCTTGCTTCAAGGGAGAGGCAAGGACAAAGATGTTTGCTTCCAGCAAGCAGTCTTCTAAAACCCAATACCTTTTTTTTTTTTTTTTTTGCAACGGAGTCTTGCTCTGTTGCCCAGGCTGGAGTGCAGTGGTGTAATCTCGGCTCACTGCAACCTCCGCCTCCCAGTTCAAGCAATTCTCCTGCCTCAGCCTCCCAAGTAACTGGGATTACAGGCATGCGCCACCATGCCTGGCTAATTTTAGTATTTTTACTAGAGATGGTGTTTCACTCTATTGGCCAGGCTGGTATTGAACTCCTGTCCTCAAGTGATCCGCCCACCTTGGCCTCCCAAAGTGCTGGGATTACACGAGTGAGCCACTGTGCCTGGCCCTGAAACCCAGTACTTTAAGAGACTGTTGTAGTACACACCCGGGGCTCGTAACCTCGGGGTTACTGTTTTCAGGTGCAATTAAGAATCATAAGGAAGAAATGCTGAGTTGCCCACATCCAATCCCGTGAAGTGTGTCTCCCTGGAGCTGGGCCGGGCTGGGTGGATCCCACTAACAACAGCCCTCTGCCAGCTGCCTCACTTTTGGACTCATGGATTGCTTCTGCTGCAGACATGAAGACTTTAAAGCGATTGGCAGTTGGGTTTATATTTAGGGAAAAGGGGGAAGAAAGCCGTTCTTACTGATTGTGAAGAAGCTTGACAGCGCCAGCTTTCAGTTCAAGACGTGCCATCTTTAGAATTACAAACCTCCCCCAAACCCTGCCTCCACCCGTGGGAGGCCAGAATGAATTCTGAGCTTTGGGAGCCAGACGGAATCTGTAGCACCCAGCAAATTCATGTGGGACAACAAGAATCCTAATCGTGGATAACATTTGATGCAGGATCACTCCCTTCCAGGCACCGGGGGAACTTCTTTGCACATGTTATCCCATTCAAAATGCAAATAACCTTATGAAGAAGATACTATGATCGGCTCCATTTTACAGGTGGGGAAACTGAGGCTTAGAAAGATGGTGAGGCTGGGCGCAGTGGCTTATGCCTGTAATCCCAGCACTTTGGGAAGCCAAGGCGGGTGGATTGCTTGAACTCAGGAGTTTGAGACCAGCCTGGGCAACATGACCAAAGCCTGTCTCTACAAAAAATACAAGGGCATGGTGGTGCACGCCTGTAGTCTCAGCTACTTGGGAGGCTGAGGTAGGAGGATCGCTTGAGCCTGGGAGGTGGAGGTTGCAGTGAGCCGAGATGGCACCACTGCACTCTAGCCTGGGTGACAGAGAGAGACCCTGTCTCAAAAAACTAAATAAATAAAGATGATGTCCCAGGCAGTATGACTCCATGTCATAACCCTGAAGATAAGCTGTCTGACAACACAATTAAATCATGCTCTTAGACTAGAGTGAGGATCCTGAAAAGAAAACAGTATGGGAAATAAGAGCTAGTAGTTAGCAAAACCGTATCATTTCATTCAATCAAGAGAAATGTAATAAATGTAATAAGCAGCCACTATGGATAAAGTGCTTCTCTAATCTTTAAAACATATAAAAGGGTTGATTCATGATAGCTAATGCTAATTGAGTAATTAACATGTTATCGTATCACAAGGACTATCTCATTTAACTTGTATTTTGGTAGGTACTATTGTTACTTGTAGCACCAACCAGCTCGACTGCCTGTTGTTCCTCACTCATCCTTAGTGCAGGGTGCAGACCTGGCACTCAGGGCCAAACACAGCCTCAGACACGCTCCTGTGATAACCATGGTATTAGCTGGTCCAATGGCAGTGGTGCTTACAACTAATTCATCAAAACCAGTTATAGATTTGTTTCTTCTCCATTCCCATTGCTTCACTTGACTAGCTTAAAAATAAATAAATAAATAAAACATGGTTGTGGTGGTTGTTGTTTTGAGACAGAGTCTCGCTCTGTCACCCAGGCTGGAGTGCAGTGGTGTGATCTCAGCTCCCTGCAACCTCCACCTTCTGGGTTCAAGTAATTCTCCCTCCTCAGCCTCCAAAGTAGCTGGGATTACAGGCACCCGCCATCATTACCGGCTAATTTTGTTTTGTATTTTTGTAGAGATGGGGTTTCACCATGTTGGCCAGGCTCCTGACCTCAGGTGATCCACCTGCCTCGGCCTCCCAAAGTGCTGAGATTACTGGCTGAATCATGATATTTTATGTTTAGCATTAGTATGGGCTCATAACTTCTCTCCCCACAATTAAGTTATTATAATCTGCTATTATTATTTATTTTGATACTCACATTGCCCCAGATCTGGCCAATAGGGACTCTCCATCCTGGCTTTTGTGTGCTTTTAACACGTCCCATCATTCTTTGGGCACTTCCTACTTTCTGGCTGAATAATATGTTCCAACCTTATGTTGTAGTTTCCCTGACCCATCCCTGGGAATCAGCCATTTCTCCAGGAAGCCCTGGTTCCACGGACTAAGCTCTGGTTAGTCTGAGTCTAGGCGCTTGTTGCTACAGGGGTGCCATTTCTTCTAGGCCCTGTCAACAGATAGAAACAGGAGGTATACTTACAAATGGTGTTTACAATTAAGAAATTTTATTTAAAAATCTGGATTCTAGGCTGGACGCAGTGGTGGTGCCTGTAATCCCAGCACTTTGGTGGCTGAAGTGGGAGGATCACGTGAGGCTAGGAGTTTGAGACCACCCTGGGCAACATAGCGAGATCCCATGTCTTCACAAAATAATTAACTGGGCATGATGGCATGAGCCTGTAGTCCCAGCTATGTGGGAGGCTGGGGTGGGAGTATCCCTTGAGCCCAGGAGTTTGAGGTTGCAGTGAGCCATGATCGTGCCACTGTACTCCAGTCTGGATGACAGATCAAGACCTTATCTCTAAATAAGTAAGTAAATAAATAAATAAACAATCTGGATCTCTAACTTGTCTCCAAAAATCAGAGTATCTGGTCACGCCTGGTGAGCGGGAAGCTTGGCCACAAGTCAGCTGAAGATGGAAGGGATTCAACAATATTTGTTTTCTCACAGAAGTACTTATTGGATGCCTGCTGTGAGCCAGGTACTATGTTAGATTACATTACTAATTTCCGGTCCTACGCAGTGCGAGGCTATAGTACTCTAGTACCTCGTATTTGTCCACATTATGTGCCTGCAGGTAGCTGAATTGTGTTTTTGTTTTTGTTTTTTTGAGACAGGGTCTCCCTCTGTGTCCCAGGCTACCGTGTAGTAGCGTGATCTTGGCTCACTGCCACCTCCGCCTCCCAGATTCAAGCGATTCTCTAGCCTCAGCCTCCTAAGTAGCTGGGACCACAGGCATGTGCTACTATAGGCCGGCTAATTTTTGTGGTTTTAGTAGAGATGGGGTTTCACCATATTGGTCAGGCTGGTCTTGAACTCTGGACCTCAAGAGATCTGCCTGACTCAGCCTTCCGAAATGCTGGGATTACAGGCGTGTGCCGCTGAGCCCAGTCACAGGTAGCCGAGTTTTTGATCTCAGGTCCTTGCCTTTGATTGCTCCCTTTACTCCAGCTGGAAGGAAAGCTGGACATCCTCTCATGTCCAAGTCACTCAAAGCCCAGCTCAAATTCTACCTCCTACTGGAGGCTATCCTTAATGTACCCTTTCAGAGGTCACTTATCCATGCTCTAAGCTCTATACCCCTCTCATATCATTCATCATCTTCTATCCTGAATTCTAGGGTTTTATTCATCCTACTCCTATGGTATGAATATTCTCTTTCTGATAAGGAGACTGGATGCTCTGTGAGGGCAGGAACTGTGTCTGTCTCACTCACAGTTATGCCCTTTAAACCTAACATCAGGCCGGGCGTGGTGACTCATGCCTGTAATCCCAGCACCTTGGGAAGCCAAGGTGGGAGGATCACTTGAGCCCAGGCGTTCGAGAGCAGCCTTGGCAAAATTGCGAGACCCTCTCTACAAAATAGTTCACAAAATTAGCCAGATGTGGTGGTGTGCAACTGTGGTCCCCACCACTCAGGAGGCTAAGGTGGGAGGATCGCTTGAGCCTAGAAGGTTGAGGCTGCAGTCAGCTATGATCATGCCACTACACTCCAGACAGGGTGACAGAGTGAGACCCTGTCTCAATTTAAAAAAAAAAAAAATCTGACATCAAACCTGGCACATGGTAGGTATTCAGTGAAAATTCTGGTCAGAAACAAATTATGTTGAACACCCTATTGTGTGCTAGGTAGTGCATATATGCCAGGTAGTAGCGATATAATTATGAACAAAATAGACACAGTTTTGTCCTCGTGGAGTTCACTGACTTCTGGGGAAGAAAGATGTTAATACAGATCACATAAATGTGTGTTTGTGGAATGAAAGACAGATATCTGTTTCTGTGTTCCTGTCCCTAGTTGACTTTTTTTGTTTTGTTTTTTTGAGACGGAGTCTCACCCTGTAGCCCAGGCTGGAGTGCAGTGGCGCCATCTC
This sequence comes from Chlorocebus sabaeus, assembly GCF_047675955.1. NCBI lineage: Eukaryota > Metazoa > Chordata > Mammalia > Primates > Cercopithecidae > Chlorocebus > Chlorocebus sabaeus. The sequence goes on from NC_132905.1 coordinate 14,263,448, forward strand.
GGCTCACTGCAACCTCCACCTTCCAGGAAGCTGGGACTTCCTGGGACTACAGGCGCCTGCCACCAGACCCAGCTAATTTTTTTTTTTTTTTTTTTTTTTTTTTTTTTTTTTTTTAGTAGAGACAGGATTTCATCATGTTGGCCAGGCTGGTCTTGAACTCCTGACCTCAGGTGATTCGCCTGCCACAACCTCCCAAAGTGCTGGGATTACAGGTGTGAGTCATCGCCCTGGCCCCTAGTTGACTATATATATACCCTTAGAAAATATAAAGTATTGGCTAGGTGCGGTGGCTCATGCCTGTAATCCCAGCACTTTGGGAGGCCGAGGCAGGCGGTTCACGAGGTCAGGAGATCAAGACCATCCCGGCTAACACAGTGAACCCCATCTCTACTAAAAATACAAAAAATTAGCTGGGCATGGTGGCAGGCATCTGTAGTACCAGTTACTTGGGAGGCTGAGGCAGGAGAATGGCATGAACCTGGGAGGCGGAGCTTACAGTCAACAGAGATAGCGCTACTGCACTCCAACCTGGGCGACAGAGCGAGACTCCGTCTCAAAAAAAAAAAAAAAAAGAAAATATAAAGTATTGGGTGATGTTTTGTTTTCCATTTCACAGTATGTCTCTCTGTTTTTATTCCACGGTGTGTCCTGCAGAGTTATGTAGGTTTGCATCACCCTTTTTTTTATTATTTATTTTATTTTATTATTATTATTATTTTTGAGACGGAGTCTCGCTCTTTCGCCCAGGCTGGAGTACAGTGGCACAATCTCGGCTCACTGCAAACTCCGCCTCCGGGGTTCATGTCATTCTCCTGCCTCAGCCTGGGACTACAGGCACCACAACACCTGGCTAATTTTTTGCATTTTTAGTAGACACGGGGGTTTCACCGTGTTAGCCAGGATCGTCTCGATCTCCTGACCTAGTGTTCCGCCCACCTCGGCCTCCCAAAGTGCTGGGATTACAGGCGTGAGCCACTGCCTGGCCATGCATCACCCTTTTTAAGCGATCCACAGTATTTGTTAGTATGGATATACCATTACCTCAGTGATGGAGATTTAAGTATTTCCCATTATTGCTTTTGCATTAGAAACAATGATGCAAAAGGTCTCTTTGTGCACATGTGTATGTTTCTCTAGTAGATTTTGAGAAATCCAGTTGCTGGGTCATGGGGTAGCTTTTCTCTTTCGCTTTTTGTTCTATACTTCTCTGTATTGTTGGAATCATGTATTACTTTGGTGATGGGAAAAAAAAACTAAAAAATAGAAAGAGGTAGGTAGATTGTTCGTGTTGTTGGCTCTTCGGAAGTAGAAGTGCCTAATCACTGTCATGTGACCCTTATATAATCTGCTAATTATTATATAATAAAGTTGGGAAAGGATGCTCCTGTCATTTCTACATCACCAAGTAGAGAAGTCACAAGCCTTCAACTGTGTTTAAAAGATGAGAAGGCCGGGCGCGGTGGCTCAAGCCTGTAATCCCAGCACTTTGGGAGGCCGAGACGGGCGGATCACGAGGTCAGAAGATCGAGACCATCCTGGCTAACACGGTGAAACCCCGTCTCTACTAAAACTACAAAAAAACTAGCCGGGCGAGGTGGCGGGCGCCTGTAGTCCCAGCTACTCTGGAGGCTGAGGCAGGAGAATGGCGTGAACCCGGGAGGCGGAGCTTGCAGTGAGCTGAGATCCGGCCACTGCACTCCAGCCTGGGCGACAGAGCGAGACTCCGTCTCAAAAAAAAAATAAATAAAAATAAAAGATGAGAAACATGGCCGAGCACAGTGGCTCACGCCTGTAATCCCAGCACTTTGGGAGGCCAAGGTGGGCGGATAATGGGGTCAAGAGATTGAGACCATCCTGGCCACTATGGTGAAACCCCGTCTCTACTGAAAATACAAAAATTAGCTGGGCGTGGTGGTGCTTGTCAGTAATCCCAGCTACTTGGGAGGCTGAGGCAGAAGAATCACTTGAACCCAGGAGGTAGAGGTTGCAGTGAGCCAAGATTGCACCACTGCACTCCAGTGTGGCTACAGAGCAAGACTCTGTCTCAAAAAAAAAAAAAAAAAAAAAAAAAAAGGCTGGGCGCGATGGCTCACAACTGTAATCCCAGCACTTTGGGAGGCCAAGGCGGGTGGATCACGAGTTCAGGAGATCCAGACGATCCTGGGTAACACGGTGAAACCCCGTCTCTACTGAAAATACAAAAAATCAGCCAGGCCTTGCGGCGAGCCCCTGTAGTCCCAGCTACTCCGGAGGCTGAGGCAGGAGAATAGTGTGAACCCGAGAGGCGGAGCTTGGAGCTTGCAGTGAGCTGGGATCGTGCCATTGCACTCCAGCCTGGGTGACAGAACGAGACTCCGTCTTAAAAAAAAAAAAAAAAAAAAAAAAAAAAAAAAAAAAAAAGATGAGAAATGTGACTTTCTTTGGAGACTTTGGGTCTTTTCTGATAGTAGATGTCACCAAGTTTCGATGACCAGGGTTTCCTACTGGTACAGCCCTTCTTCAAAATCTTTGTTTCTCTTTTGGCTGTCACAGACCCACAGAGCTGGAGGGGACTTTTTTTTTTTAGCAGTCCCACGTGAAAATGCAATATTGTAAGAGCTACCAAACCAGAGTGTTGAGTTGTTGTAAAGGCAGACTTAAGGTGGAACAGTTTGTCTCAGATGGAATTCCTGTGAACATCATCACGTTGCAGATAATGAAGAGAGGAGCTTAAACATGAGCTGATAAAGAACACAGGGACCTTGAGCGGTGCTCAGGCAATGACAGGTAAACACAGTAATGCTACTGTTTGGACAGCAGATTGCTGGTTCTCCAAATGTTTCCCAGTATTAAGTCACTGATTCATCACACAAGGCCCACCGGTTTTGGCTGGGGTCACCGAGACTCAGAGTGAGAATCCTACAATCAATGAACATCTATTGTGTGCCTCCTCATCAGACATGTGCAGAGCTTGTGGGGAAATAGATGAATAAGAAGCTCAGGGTCTGGTGGGGATGTCAGATTTTATATATATATATATAATTTATCTGAAAGTGCTGGGATTACAGGCGTGAGCCGCCGTGCCCGGCTTTTTTTTTTTTTTTTTTCTTTTTAAGATACATGGCCTTGCTATGTTGCCCAGGTTGGTCTCGAACACCTTGGATCAAGCGATCCTCCCGCCTCAGCCTCACGAGTAGCTGGGAGTACAGTCGCGTGCCACCACGCCTGGCTTTATTAATTTTACAGGTTATAAAGCTGAGATTCAGAGAGGTTAGGTAACTTGTCCAAGGTGACACAGCTAGTAAGTGGCAAAGCTAAAAATGGGACCCACGCTCTTAACCGTCGCCCACAGCCCGTAACACCGACAGCCCTAGCAAGGCTGGATTCCAATCACGCGTGATTTCAGCATCTCACTGGCTCTCTTTGAGCCTCAGTATTTCTGTTCGTACAATGGGGGCGAGGGATCCGACCGTTAGCCCCTGCTTGCTTGTGTGGAGTCATGAATGCAGCTCCCGGCTCCGGAGCGGTTTCCATGACAACCCGGCCAGCCACCATCCCTAAACCGAGTGGCTTCCGTCACGTCCGGCCTGTTTACTTCCGGGTCCCAGCCCCAGACGCGACGATGGCTCGTTAGGCTCCAAACTGCCGTTCCGCCGCTTTCGTCCTCGTTCTTCGGCCTTCCGCTTTGTTCTCGGCCTCTGGCTTGTAGTCTCCGTCGGCCGCGGGCATCGACCGCTTCCCGGAGCGAGCGCGCAGCCGTCGTCCACCGTCTCTTCGGACCCGCCTCCTGGCGACTTCACTTCCGGGCCGAGTGTTTCCGGGTCGCTGCTGGCCCGCGGGTACTGGTCTCAGTACCCCTGCAGCCGGCCGGAGCGGCTAGAGCCCAGCGGGGCCCGGCTCCGGCGGCAGCCGCGCCTCCCGCTTGCTTCCCTCGGTTGGGCAGCCCTCGGCGGCAGTGTCAGGGTGAGTGACGGGCGGCCGCGAGCGGAAACTGTCTCCGGGGCTTCCCCAGGTGGAGGGGGCGCCAGACCCCGGCAGGGCTCGGTTGGCCCGTGAGCGGGGTCCCCTCACGGCAGGCAGGACTACAGGTGGGCCCGTTGTTTCGGCGCTCCCGGGACCCCCAGTCTATTCTCAGGATCCCCATTCTCCTGGGAGCTGCCTTGTAAGCTCCTGGAACCCGCCGAGGGTGGCTCAGGGCCGCTCAAGAGGAACACCCTCTCTTCGGCGACTGGCCAAACAGAAGGACACCCCGATTTCGCCACAAGGCAGTTACTGCGCAGGGCTTCCTAGTTCAGACTCTGACGGCACACCTGGGTTTGTACTCACTGTGTGACCTTGGATAAGTCACTTCATCTTAAGAGCCTCAGTTGCCTGTTTAAGTGTGATTGAACCTGGTTGCTAGGGCTGGAGTAGAGATGGAAAGAGATCATGCAGGGCCCCTGGCATACAGCAGGCGTCCAGTAAGTGATAGTTCCTGTTACTTCATTCAATTCACGAACCCGTGGGGAGGGCCAGAATTTGAGACTGGGCTGTTTTTCACAACTGACGTGGCCCCCCGAGGCTGTAGGAATGACCGAGCTGGGACTTAGCAGCCGCCAGCTTCTGTCCCCTGCAGGGAGGGAAACAGCTTCCTTCAGAGGCAGCTGCCACTAGGGAAGCTTCTTTCAGCACCGCTGAGGTTATTTTCAGAGGTTTGGAAGGACTCTGTGTGAATTTCTTTGGAATCTAGTAGGAGTGTGGGGACCTTCTGGTGTTTCACAGCCCGTGGAAGGTGCCTTGGATGTGTCTCGGAGCCTCTTGCTTGGAACGAGTGCATTGGTGTGGGTGGGGAGGTGGAGGGGGTTGAACTGACTTCCTTGTCTGCTGTTCGGAGGCTGATGGAGCTAGACCAGAGATGTGTAAACCTGTGGACAGGGGCAGTGCACAGACCAAAATAGCTCTGCCTGTGCAGAGAGGGGGCGCCTTCAAATACTGCTTGGGGAACATTTCTGCTTGAATGGGCCAGCTGAGGTAAAGCCAAGCGAATGCTTTGCTACTCGGAATCACTTCACTTCCATGCAGTGGGAGTCTAAACAGATACAGCTTTCCTCTTAGATGTTTAGAAAATAACTAAAGAAGCCACTGCCTCCCTGACTGCAGTATCTCTCTTTCCATTGACTTGCTTTTCAAGAGGGTGCCTAGATTGTGGGTTCAGGAGGTGCTGACTGGAGCTGTTGACTCTGGGCACCTGCCTGTCTCTATGTTTAGGATATTCACAGTGCTGTTTTTTTGTCTTTTGGGTTTTTTTTTTTTTTTTTTTCTCCCACCAGACTGGCATGGCTTGGCGTTCCAATCCTTGGGTTGCTTGGAGAAATTAACAGCTTCTGTCGTTGGGCTGTCTCGGTCTCCTGTAACCACGATGTTTTTGCAGAGAGCGTATTTTGTTGTTCTTGCAGAGTGCTGGGAATGAATTGCTGGCTCTGTGCTCAGAAAAAACACCAGCTATGACCAGCTACAAGGCATCTTGTATTCTCAGAAAATGTTTTCAGCAGGGATGATGTCAGCTGCTTCATCACTGGCCGATGTCTCTGGCCAGCCTCTTTCCTCGGCCCTTGAGCTTACATCATATAGAGATTAGCTCTCCTAGCCCCATTCGGTGTGGGAAGATGGGAATTTTGCTACTACAGGAATTTTTGTAACTCAACTCTGCTCGCGCCACCATAAGGCATTCTAACTTAGCCAAACACTTTGGAGTAGAGCTGTCCAGCAGATGCAGCAGGATGCCTTTGCAAGAGTCGGAGTTTTGGCGTTAGACCTAGGTTCAGAGCTCAGAGCCACTTCTTCCTAGCCTTATGACTTAGGGTAAGTGAGTCGGCCTCTCCGAGCCTCAGTTTCCTCTTTAACCTTGGATCTATCCTATGGATTTCATTGTTTTTCATAGAGCAGTTAGCAGATAGCTGCCACACAGTAATCCCTTGGTAAATGGTACTGATGTAACAATAAATGAGTGAGATAAATTGGAGAAAGCCCAGGCATCAGGGCCTGCCAACAAGAGTTCAGATTCCAGCTCTGATCCTTTCAAACTCTGTTGGACAGGTTGTTTTAATGGGAGAGCCTGTTTTCCTTATAGAGTTGTGAGGATTAAATGGGATGATGTAGGTAAAGTGGGAAGGCCAATACTTAGCACATAGTAGGACCTCAGTAATTGTTAGTCTCTTTCTTTCCTTTCCTTACTGACTGACTGAGACAGAATCTTGCTCTGTCACCCAGGCTGGAGTGCAGTGGTGCCATCATAGCTCACTGCAGCCTCAAACTCCTGGGCTCAGTGGATCCCCCCACCTCAGACTCCCAAGTAGCTAAGACTATAGGTGCATGTCACCACACCCACCTAATTATTATTATTATTATTATTTTTGTAGAGATGAAGTCTAACTATGTTGTCCAGGCATGTCTTGCCCTTAATTATCTTTTAGCTTTTACTTTCTTCCGCCTTTTCCCTCACCTACCCAGGTTGTTTTGAGATTTGTTTTAGATATTTTGGACTTCCTGTCCTTGTTGTTCAGATTTTGAACATCAGCTGGGCTGTTTGGATCCCTTTGCTTTATTTATTGTTTTTCAGCAACAAACAAGGGTGTGGACTGTGGTGCGATTATAGAGCAGCATACGCCGAGCCGAGCTTGAGACTGGCTGACTTTGTAAAAAATCAGTCTCTTTGAGTTCAAGGCTGACTTCCTTGGAAAAAAATTACAGCAGTATTCGGAAACTTAATGTCTCTGTGTTTGAATGGTTCTCAGACTACCAGAAAACAAACCCTGGGGCCAGAGGCATGATTGCAGCTTCTCTAAGTCAAGAATGGTAAATGCATGTGTGACTATCCTCTCCAGTGTTGCAAAATACATTTCTTTATGTAGAGATGGAGTTTTTGCTCTGTTGTCCAGGCTGGAGTGCAATGGCACGATCTCAGGTCACTGCAGCTTCTCCCCCCCGGGTTCATGCCATTATTCTGCCTCAGCTTCCTCAGTAGCTGGGATTACAGACGTTCGCCACCACGCCCAGCTAATTTTTGTATTTTTAGTAGAGACGGGGTTTTGCTATGTTGCCTAGGCTGGTCTCAAAATCCCGACTTCAGGCGATCCACCCATCTTGGCCTCCCAGAGTGCTAGGATTACAGGCATGAGCCACTGCACCTGGCCTACATTTTTATTTTTTAAGGGAGTATACATTTTAAATTGTTTATTTTTGTATGGACAGAACCGTATGAACATAGAGCACATACATACTTTGATACTAGGTGGTATGCTCTTCCAGCTAGATTTGCAGGCAGGATGTGTCTCCTTCATTGCTGTCCTCTACCTTCCTCACCCATCCCCATTCCCCCACTGGGTCCAGCTCAGGCAGAAGGTGGGGGCTCCAGAAATGCTTGTTGGACATGGGAATCGTGGGGTGGTGAGAGGAATACAGGTTCCAAGTCAGAATGCCAGGCTTGGATAATTGGGTCCATCTGCTGCTAACCTTGAGCTACTTGTTGTACCTCATGCCGTCTTTCTGAGCCTGTTTCTTTGCTCTCCCAGGATTCTTGGGAGGTACCAATGAGAAACTAAAGTGGTGGCATCATGAATGCAGACATCCTTTACAGCATCCATGCATCTATTTCTCTTTTTTTCTTTCTCTCTCTCTTTTTTTTTTTTTTTTTTTTTTTTAGAGATGGAGTCTCGCTCTGTTACCCAGGCTGGCTGGAGTGCAGTGGGGCAATCTTGGCTCACTGCAACCTCTGCCTCCTGGGTTCTAGCAATTCTCCTGCCTCAGCCTCCCGAGTAGCTGTGATTACAGGTGCATGCTGCCACACCTGGCTAATTTTTGTAAAAAATTTTAGTAGAGACGGAGTTTCACCATGTTGCCCAGGCTGGTCTCGCAATCCACCTGCCTCAGCCTCCCAAAGTGCTGAGATTACAGGCATGAGCCACCATGCCCGGCTGCAGCATCCATTTCACCTACTTTATCAGGCACAGGCAGGCTCTGTGTTAGGCATCGTGGTGAACAACACAGACATGGTCTTTGCCTTTATGGAGCTTACCAGGAGCTTACCAGCTTGCCAGCTTACCAGGGAGGGTGGGGGGTGGACAAAGAGAGGAAGCTAGTAAATGAATAAAGTTGATAGTTTCAGATTGTGGTTATCGTAGGAGAGTGTGACAATACGGAACTGGGAAGGTGAAATAGGGTGGTACCTCTAGGGGCTGATGTTTGAACTGAGGCCTGAATGATGAGAATCTTCATGAGGCATAATTTTATCCTAAGTGCATTTTGTTTTCTTTTGTAAAGACAGGGTATTGCTATGTTGCCCAGGCTGGTCTCAAACTCCTGGCCTCGAGCAATCCTCCTGCATTGGCCTTCCAAAGTTCAGGGATTACAGGCGTGAGCCCCCGCGCCTGGCCCCAAGTGGATGTATTTGCCTCCTGTGCTCCTCAGCCTTGTTTGTCGCTGTAGCACTGGGCTCCCTCAGCAGTGCAGTGTGTTGGAGACAGTGGCCTCTCTGTGTCCCTAGTTTTGCTACACATCCTACCTCTCACCCCACCATTAATACCCCCAGGAGTCTCCTCCTGGGTACAAAAACCATGGAGGAGCCAGACTAGTGGCTCATGGAGATGAGGATGATTTTGTTGACCTCATGATAGTTGCCAGGCTCGTAGGACCTTCCTGGCTGAACACAGGTCTGCTAAAGGAGCCCCCCACATGCCAGGCCCAGTCCTGCTGCAACTTCTCTCAGTCCCTTGCCATCTCCCACACTCAGCAGACATTTATGAAGCACACAGCTCACCTTACTGAGCAAGATGGTCACAGTCCTGTACCCACAGAGCTTCTGGGCAGGGGCAGCAGGACCAGAGCATGTGAAAATGCACATCTACCACCCAGTCAGTGGTATCTGCCCCACTCAGAGAAGACCTGGCCGCTTAGGGCTACAGCACCTTCAGACAACAGCAGCGGCCATCGAGGACTTCCCGGAGCCGGCTCTCTGAGCAGCTTCGTATCCCATCATGCTTAATCCTCTTGCCAGCTCTGGATAGAGGCGCTATTATTAACCCCTTGTTTCAGATGAGAAAACCGCCACCCAGGGAGGTGGAGCAATTTGCCCAAGTAACCTGGAGAAGCAGCCCTGGCCTCGCTCGCAGGTACCTGGCCTTGGACCCCATGTCCATGACCCTGCGCGTGTTGTCTCCTTGGCCCTGGCAGTGTCCCTCCATTAATCTGGATTCGCTCCCAGCATTGTGGTGACAAGAATATTGCTGGATCTGTGCCTGTTCTACTAACAAGTGGCTAAGCAGATGACAAGATTGTATAAAGCCTGTGTCCCAGCTCAGAACATTCTATCCTCTCCCAACAGGGGGCTGCAAAGTGCTCTTGTGATAAAGGGGATGCAGGCTGTCAAAGGCTGGTAACAGCACTCCAGGGACTGGCAGCCACTGTGGCCTCTTTTGAAAATTGTAAAGAAGACCATATCCCTCTCCCCTTGCTATAAACTCTTCAGTGGCTTCACGTGGCTCTTTGTATAAAATACCAAATTCTGAATGTGCTCTTGCAGTCTTGGGGCTGAGGGTCCTGCTGATGCTGGCAGCTGCCTCTCCTCACGCCCCTGCCCTCGTGGCCTCGGCCTCACTGGCTGCAGTTCTGTTCCTGTGCCAGGCTTCCTGCCTCAGGAAAGCAGGGTGTGGTGGGTAAGGGCATGGACTTTAGAGCCAGATTGCCTGGGTTCTGAGCTCAGCTCCTCTGCCTCTTAAGAGTTCTGTAACCTTGGGCAGTTTCTTTTTCTTAAAAATTTTTTTGTATTTTTGTAGTGATATGGTTTTACCATGTTTCCCAGGCTGGTCTCGAGCTCCTGGACTCAAGCCATCCTCCCCTCTCAGCCTCCCAAAGTTCAGGAATTACAGGTGTGAGCCGCCGTGCCTGGCCTACCTTGAGCAGTTTCTAATGTCTGTGTCTCAGTTTGCACATGGGTCCACTGGGGCTAACTGTAGCGCCTCTCTCCTAGGATTGTTTAAGAAGATAAAGTGAGGCTAGGTGTGAGGGCTCACGCCTGTAATCCTGGCACTTTGGGAGGCTGAGGCCAGTGGATCACTTGAGGTCAGGAGTTTGAGACCAGCCTGACCAACATGGTGAACCCGTCTTGACAAAAATACAAAACTTAGCCAGGCGTGTTGGCAGGTGCCTGTAATCCCAGCCACTTGTGGGGCTGAGGCAGGAGAATCGCTTGAACCTGGGAGGCGGAGGTTGCGGTGAGTCGAGATCACGCCACTGCACTCCAGCCTGGGCAACACAGCAAGACTCCATCTCAAAAAAAAAAAAAAAAAAAAGGCGAGTTAGTGTGTGTGAAGCTCGTCACGTGTCTGGAGCCTCTGGTAGTGTTAGCTCAGGGCCTTCCTCTGCTGCAACTCCTTCCCTGACCTCTTGACCTGGCAAACTCCTCATCCTTCAGGTCTGTTGCTGTCTCAAGAGAGCTTTCCTAAACTCCCCCTTCCCTAGTGAAACCAGGACAGGAGCCCTTTCTGTACTCACCCACACTTCTCTTTCAGGAATATTAATCGTATTTTTCATTTGCGAGCACAGCAAAGTCAAGGTCCGTCTCTCTCTGGCCTCTGTGGTAACCCTGCTTGTAGTACCTGCTCTGTAACGTGCTGCTGGGGCCCGGGGTAGCCTAGGCCAGTTCTGCTGTTCATTTTGCCTCAGCGGCCTGAAGCCGAAGCGCGGACCGTTTCGAGGAATGACATGCTTCTTGTTCCCCTCCTTCCAGAGCACTCCGCTGGTCCAGGCGGCAACATGTCCCTGCTTTTAGCGATGTCCCTGCCTCTAATCCAGAAGCCATGGAGGAGATAAGGTAGCCCCCCTCGATTGGATGGGGAAGCCCAGTTCAATGGATACAAAATTCAAGGATGACTTATTTCGGAAGTATGTGCAGTTCCATGAGGGCAAAGTGGATACCACCACCAGCAGGCAGCGGCCTGGCGGCGATGAGTGTCTGCGGGTGGCAGCATCGACCCTGCTCAGCCTGCACAAGGTGGATCCCTTTTATCGATTCCGGCTGATCCAGTTCTACGAGGTGGTGGAGAGCTCCCTGCGCTCGCTCAGCTCCTCCAGCCTGCGGGCTCTGCACGGTGCCTTCAGCATGCTGGAGACAGTGGGCATCAACCTCTTCCTCTACCCGTGGAAGAAGGAATTCAGGAGCATCAAGGTGAGGTCCTGGAGCAGCCTCCATACAGGCCCTCCTCCTCTCTTCCTGCCCCTGGCAGTCCGTCCTGAGAGGCTATGCCAGTCTGAGTCCATCCGTCCTCTGCTCTCAGATCCTTCTGGGCTCCACACCTTCCCCATCTCTCCAGCATCACCTCTGAACTGTTTCTGGCCTGGCTGCCACACCTTAAGCAGAGAGACTGGGAAGGCAGGGGCAGCCAGGTTATACAGGGTCTTGTAGCTCAGGGCAAGGCTTGGATTTGTTCAGAGTAGGCGGGAAGGAGGCAGTGTGGTATCTGGCTTGCATCTGAAGAGGGTCATTCTGGCTGTGGTATGGGAAGTAGGCTGTAGAGGGGTGGGGAGAGCAGTTAGGAAGCTTCTCAGCGGTCCCAGCAAGCTGAGGGGTGTTCTGGACTAAGTGGTAATAGTAGGGGAGGAGGGGGAATTGAGAGAGGGATCCTGAATCAGACCACGCACAGGAGAGCTGTCACCTAGCCAGGCTTCTTCATTCTGCCATGGGAGGAGCAGTAATCGAGAGAGGGGATGGCACAGAGAGCTGTCACCTAGCCAGCCCCTTCAGTCTGCCGTGTTACTCAGCCCATCATGGAAATGCCAGAGAGGAAGGTTCTGATTGTCACCGCATTCTGCCTATAATCCGGCCCCTTTCTTCACCCAGGCTCCCTCTTCATATGGAGCCGAGTCTTTGCGCCCCACTAGGAAGCGAGAGGTTTTGCTCCCTGTGTTTAAGAAAGGAGCTGCTGCTGGTGGCTCACGCCTGTAATCGCAGCACTTTGAGAGGCCAAGGCGGGTGAATCATGAGGTCAGGAGTTGGAGACCAGCGTGACCAACATGGTGAAACCCCATCTCTACAAAAAATACAAAAATTAGCTGGGTGTGGTGGCAGGTACCTGTAATCCCAGCTACTCAGGAGGCTGAGGCAGGAGAATTGCTTGAAGCCGGGAGGTGGAGCTTGCAGTGAGCCGAGATCGAGCCACTGCACTCCCGCCTGGGCGACAGAGTGAGACTCCGTCTCAAAAAAAAAAAAAAAAAAAAAGGAGCTGCTGGGTCATTTCCTTGCACAACTCCTGAGTGCTTAGTAAGTCCCAGCCCTGCCTCCTCTGCCTCCCGCAGGGTAAGGCTGTCAGGATCCTTCCCTGCCCTGCCCTTTCCCCGCCGCCCCGCTTCAGAGCTGGATATCCTTTGCTTTGACATAGTCTGTCTTGTGTCTCTGAGAGAAAACCCCACCTCTCTTTTCTACTCCCTTCCTTCTAGACCTACACGGGCCCTTTTGTTTATTATGTCAAGTCGACATTACTGGAAGAGGACATCCGAGCCATCCTGAGCTGCATGGGCTACGCACCTGAGCTGGGCACCGCATACAAGCTCAGAGAGCTCGTGGAGACCCTCCAGGTGAAGATGGTCTCCTTCGAGCTCTTTCTGGCCAAAGTCGAGTGTGAGCAGATGCTGGAAATCCACTCACAAGTGAAGGACAAGGGCTACTCCGAGCTGGACATCGTGAGCGAGCGCAAGAGCAGTGCGGAGGACGTGCGCGGCTGCTCAGACGCCCTGCGGCGGCGGGCAGAGGGCCGGGAGCACCTGACGGCCTCCATGTCACGAGTGGCACTCCAGAAGTCAGCCAGCGAGCGGGCGGCCAAGGACTACTACAAGCCCCGCGTGACCAAGCCCTCGAGGTCGGTGGATGCCTATGACAGCTACTGGGAGAGCCGGAAGCCACCACTGAAGGCCTCATTGAGTCTTCGGAAGGAGCCTGTGGCAGCGGATGTGGGGGATGACCTCAAGGACGAGATCATCCGCCCGTCCCCTTCGCTGCTGACCATGGCCAGCTCTCCCCACGGCAGCCCGGATGCCCTTCCACCTGCCTCCCCCAGCAACGGCCCGGGCCTGCTGCGCGGTACCTACTTCTCCACTCAGGATGACGTGGATCTGTACACAGACTCCGAACCCAGGGCCACCTACCGTCGGCAGGATGCTCTGCGGCCGGATGTGTGGCTGGTCAGAAACGACGCCCACCCCCTCTACCACAAGCGCTCGCCCCCTGCCAAAGAGTCCGCCCTCTCCAAGTGCCAAAGCTGTGGGCTGTCCTGCAGCTCCTCCCTCTGCCAGCGCTGTGACAGCCTGCTCACCTGTCCTCCAGCTTCCAAGCCCAGCGTCTTCCCCAGCAAGGCCTCCACTCATGACAGCCTGGCCCACGGGGCATCTCTGCGGGAGAAGTACCCAGGCCAGACTCAGGGCCTCGACCGCCTCCCGCACCTTCACTCCAAATCGAAGCCCTCCTCCACGCCCACTTCCCGCTGTGGCTTCTGCAACCGCCCAGGTGCCACCAACACCTGCACCCAGTGTTCAAAAGTCTCATGTGACGCCTGCCTCAGCGCTTACCATTACGACCCCTGCTACAAAAAGAGTGAGCTGCACAAGTTCATGCCCAACAACCAGCTGAACTACAAGTCCACCCAGCTCTCCCATCTCGTGTACAGATAGACCGGCCTCGCCCCTTCCAGCTCCAAGGGCTACATCACCAACTTTTCGGGTTTCACGGTGAAGAAGTACTAATGCATTGATCTCAGAGGCGGAGGCCTGCACTTGACCATGTAGGTGGCAGAGATCGTGGGCTGACTGTGTCCACGTGGGAGTTCACTTAGCGACTCAGATGTTTCAACCAATGGCTGCTTTGTTGTCTGACAAGGGAGAAGGTGGCACTTCCGTTCAGATTCATTTTGCTGATCTCTCCACTCCCTGTTCAGTTGGTTCTTTTTTTTGGGTTTGGTTTGGTTTTGTTGTTTTGTGTTTCCTTTAAAGAGGATTTCTATCTCTGGGACCCTCACCGCACCTACCCCTCCCACTACAAAGCCGACTTGGACTGGGAAGGGCCCTTCAGGCCACCAGACATCCACCTGGAGCGGCGAGCTAGAGGCCTGTTGGCTTGTGAAATGAGCCCTCCTGCCACACGGGGCCTCTCCCAAAGGCTCATCCCTTGGCCGCCCCCTTCCCAAACGCAAGGATCCCCAGCTGGACTTCCCACCCCTGGCTTTCCCACCTCTCCGGGTGTCAAAGGTGAACCAAGTCCAGTATTAGCTGAATGTCATTTTGTACACCACAGCTCAGTCAGCCCATGGCCTTCGTGAACTTTGCTCAAACATTGATGTGGGGGCTTCCCACAGCAGGACTGACTTTCCCCCTTTCTGTTGTTTGCACATGCCCCCTTACTGTACTATCAATAGATATTTTTGAGATTTATTTTTAAATAAATATTCAACTTGCTGTGTGTTTCAACGTGGTTAAAAAAATGAATTATGTAGCTATTTATTAAATGCCCTGGGTTCTTTAGTCTTCCAAGGGAGGGCCTCGCGCCCATTCATATTGTATCCTCCACTCACTACGGCCCAAGGGGAGAGAAGAGTTTGAGGCAGGGAGGAACAAACACGAAGCCTCCTTCTCTTGAGCTGGTGGAGAGTCACTGTCTTCCCTGCAGTAACTAGCTATACACCTACCTCCAGTGTGCACTTAGGGGGTGAGTGCGGGTGTCGAGGTCTGTGTGCCCGCAGACTGCTAACCTAGTGACAATTCAGGGACCTCACCTGTCGGACCTGTAGCTTGCTGAGCAGGAACCTTGCACTTCACACTTCTTGAGTCTCGTTTCAGAAGGATTCATTTGGGATTCCTACTGCCCCTCCATCTCAGTCCTCTTCTCTTCACCAGTTTCCAGGACTCATCTGCAACATTTGCGATCTTTTTGCACTAAAAGTGGGCAGGAGTCGGCATGTGCCCATCAGACAGACGGCTCCTCAGATGCTCAGCTAAGCCTAAGCGCTTCCAAGCCTGAAGGCCCCTTCAGCTCCTCATGTGAATTACCAGCCCCCGGAGTTTCCTCATGGGGGTACAAGAGCAGGAGTGGGGCAAGAGATTGAAAATAAAGCCCCTTCCTTGTGAACTAACATATTTTAGCCATAACTGTTTGTGATGTACACAATGTTAAGGGATTTATATGCAGTGGGTTTTTCTGGGAGAAAGTTATTCAGCTTTTGAGCAAGTTTAAGTCTGGCTGAATCCTGAGGCCACTGTGAATTTGCTGATGTTCTTCCAACTCAGTTGAGTGATTTTAAGGTTTTCCAAATCTTCTATGGCTCTTTTTTTTAATATATACATGTATATATATATATCTCTCTGGTAGATCACATGTAGATGTACAGTGTGTATGTTAAGCTGAATTTCAACCAACTTTATTACTAAGACCAGCCTAGCGGGGTATTCATCTTTGATGTTCTTCCTTTTCACCTTTCAGAATCGGCACTGGCTGGCCCGCTCCTGAGAGCCCTAGTTTTCTAGTTTTCCATTTCCAGATTGCGTCAGCATTACAGTAACTAACTCTTTTTAACCAACCGTGATGCCACGTAACTTACCCAGTGGACGAAAGCAAGAGTGACTAACACATCGTAGGAGGGAAAGTCCAGTGTACCTGTCATCACGGACGCACTGTGGTCACAGACTGGAATAGGAGATACTACAGCCCTGCTCCCTGGTGTGCATCTTACTGGATGAGGTTGCCGTGACTGAGGTAGTTAAATACATGCTAATTTAAAAATGCAGGTGTTTTGCATTTGATTTCTACCAAGAGTTGAAATGTTGAGAGATGATTAAAAAGAATAAAGTGTCTTCCGTTGTTACATGAAGTGTTTGGGGTCTTATGTCCTCCGTCCCCGCTTCTGTGAAGTTTGGTTACTTGGGAGTTTATTTTTCCTCAAGTGGTATTTAGTTTTTTAATGACAAGACTTACATTTTCTCTTCCATGAAACTGACAAATAGCATTTGAGTGCTATACTGTGAGCCTGGCACTTTTTATTTTTTAAATTTTTTGTAAAAAATGTTTTGATTTTTTTTTTTCTTTTTTTTTTTTGAGACAGAATCTCGCTCTGTCACCCAGGCTAGAGCACAGTGGCGCAATGTCGGCTCACTGCAAGCTCCGCCTCTTGGGTTCACGCCATTCTCCTGCCTCAGCCTCCCGAGTAGCTGGGACTACAGGCACCTGCCACCACGCCCGACTAATTTTTTGTTATTTTTAGTAGAGACGGACGGGGTTTCACCATGTTAGCCAGGATGGTCTCCATCTCCTGACCTCGTGATCTGCCCACCTCTGCCTCCTAAAGTGCTGGGATTACAGGTGTGATCCACTGCGCCTGGCCCTTTTTTTTTTTTTTTTTTTTTTTTAATTTAAGACGGGGTCTTGCTCTGTTACTTCCCAGTCTGGAGTACAGTTGTGTGATCATGGCTAGCTGTAGCCTGGACCTCTTGGACTTGAGTGATCCTCCCACCTCAGCCTCTCAAGCAGCTACAGGTGCGCACCACTACGTCTGGCTAATTTTAATTTTTTGTAGAGGTGGGGTCTCACTATCTTGCCCAGGCTGGTCTCAATCTCCTAGGCTCAAGTGATCCTTCCACCAGGCATCTGTATCCTGAGACTGTGCATGATCTTGTTTACTAGTTTCAGTCATCCTGTTAAATAGGCACTGTTATGATCTCCATCTTGCATATGGGGAAATGGCGGTACAGAGTTCAGATGTTTTCCAAGGCGGGGACTGCATCATCCAGGAGAAATGCTTGTTAGTAGAGACAAAGAAGCATTAATAACATTGGAAGATCTATTTATTTATTTATTTATTTATTTTGAGACAGAGTCTCGCTCTGTTGCCCAGGCTGGAGTGCTATGGCGCAATCTTGGCTCGCTGCAATCTCTGCCTCCTGGGTTCAAGCACTTCTCCTGCCTCAGCCTCCTAAGTAGCTGGGATTACAGGCATGTGCCACCACGCCCAGCTAATTTTTGTATTTTTAGTAGACGGGGTTTCACCATGTTGATCAGGCTGGTCTCAAACTCCTGACCTCGTGATCCACCCGCCTTGGCCTCTCAGAGTGCTGGGATTACAGGCGTGAGCCACTGCGCCCGGCCTGAAAAATGTTTTTTAAAAGTTAATTCCATTTAAATTTTTTTCCATCCATTTAACTCTCGAGAGGGAGTCAGTTTGATGCTTCCTTGTCTTTAACAGAGAAACCTGGCATCAGACACAGCCTGTAGCAGGCTCTTAGCCAGGTTTTGTTACTTTCTGTCTAGGGCAGGCCATACTACTTTTCCATTATAACAGTGATAGGTTTGCTTTAAGAATAAATTTAAGGGCTGAGCGCAGTGGCTCACGCCTGTAATCCCAGCACTTTGAGAGGCTGAGGCGGGAGGATCACCTGAGGTCAGGAGGTTGACCTGCCTGGCCAACATGATGAAACCCCGTCTCTACTAAAAATACAAAAATTAGCTGGGCGTGGTGGCGGGTGCCTGTAATCCCAGCTACTCGGGAGGCTGACGCAGGAGAATCGCCTGAACCCGAGAGACGGAGGTTACAACGAGCCAAGATCGTGCCATTGCACTCCGGCCTCGGTGACAAGAGTGAAACTCCGTCTCGGAAAAAAAAAAAATCAAAGTGTTTTTTTCTTAAGTGAGGGTTGACTTAAAACCAAATACATGGCAGAAATGTGAAGGCAGCAGCAGCAGGCCTGTGGCCACCCACTGACCATGCTGCTGTGTGGGCTCCCACCAGGCAGCTCAGCTGTCAGGGCAGACACTGAACAGGTTTCTCCATTTCATTCGCTGGCTGAACAAATACCCAGGCCTTGGGCCAAAACCAGGCTCAGGTGCTGGATTGCTTTGAGCTATAGCATAGGAAACGGCATTGCCACCCTCGCTGTTGGGGTTAGCAGTTTCCTGGAGATGCACACCTACCTTGGGAGCGCTAAGGAAGCCAGGCGCTCGCTCCGCATCCAAAGGGAGCAGTGACTTCAGAGCAGATTGCTTCATTTGCACATGTAAATGACAAGCATATTTAAACCTCATTGGGCCCACCAGCTGGACAGTATTAGCTCTGCTGACCAATCTGTGGCACCTGGGATGCCAGATTACCAATCTCAGGGATGAGAGCTGTGGCAGACACCAAACTGTACCCCAGTCTCCATCCCTTCCCCCTTGGTAGTAGAAGCCCTGGTTTTCAAATCTGTGGCCAGCTATAATAAAGCCTTCCTACAGCCACATGTGGTCGGATGACTGTCTGGTCCCTGGATGGAGAGGTGTTTGTGTGGTGTCTGGGCATGGCCTTCAAGGAAGGGAGCTTGCCCTTCCCACCCCGCCCCTCTTCCTGGCTGGAATGGCTGTGATGGCTGGAGATGGAGCTGCTCTGTGAAGCTGAGGGGGCCGATTGAGGAAAGGGTGGGCAGCAGGTACAGCAGCTGGCCCTGATGCTCTGGAGGCTGCCCCCAGGGCCTGCCCATGCTGCCTGCCTCTAGGTCTGTTATATGAAAAATAAACTGTTATGTCACTTAAGTCACTTTCCCCCCAGTTTGTCTATTTTTAAAACCTTTTTGTTTACAAAAGACGTGAAGCCTAATCTGGGCAACATAGTGAGACCCCATTAAAAAAAAATTAGATGGGCATGGTGGCACATGCCTTTGGTCCCCAGCTACTTGGGAGGCTGAGGTGGGAGGATCACTTGAGTCCAGAAGTTCCAGGCTTCACTGAGATGTGATGGTGGCACTGCATTCCAGCCTGGGCAGCAGAGTGAGACCCTGTCTCAAACAACAACAACAACAACAACAACAATGAGAAAAACAAAAGCAAAAAAGTGAAACTAGTATAATGAATCCAAGCTTCAGCAATTGAACAGTTAGTTACCAACTTGAGGCCAATCTGGTTTTGTCTCTACCCTGGCCATCCACTTCCCTGCTCCTGAACTCCTCTGAAGCAAATTCTAGACATCTATCTCATTTGTGAATTTTTCAGTGTTTATCTAAAAGACAAGGGTTTTTAAAACCTGATACCTGCTACGGACTGCATATGTCCCCCCTCCCCCCCACCAAAAAAAATATTGAAACCTAATCCCCCTAGTGTGCTGGTATTAGGAGGGTACTTTGGGAGGTGATGAGGTCATGTGGATGGGGCCTTCATGAATGGGATGGGTGCCCTTACAAGGGCTGAAGAGAATGGAGTTCTCCCAGCACAAAAAGACCCGGCAAGATGACCCTCTGTGAACCAGGAATTGGGCCCTTGCCAGACACTGAATCTGCCAGTGCCTTCATCTTGGACTTCTCAGCCTTCAGAACTAAGAGAAATACATTTTTGTTGTATAAAAGCTACCTAGTCGATGGTATTTTGAAGCCTGAACAGGCTGAGACAGTATTACCATCACATCTGACTTTTTTCTTGTGACGTGTTTGTTGAGGAAACTGGATTGTTTGTCCTTTAGAGTTTGCCAGAGCCTAAATGTTTATTTCAGCCTGCTCGTTGTTTTAGCACTGGGGGTAGTTATTCTCTCTGTTTACCCCCAATTTCCTACTGTTTATTTGCACATACTGTGCAAAAGCAGAAAAATAAACACTTCTTCTGGGTATGATTCCAGGCTGCAGCTTCATAAACGAGGGATAAGAGGAAACCACTGAACTAAGGCAGCGGTGAGCTTAAGGGATGCGAGCAGGTCCAGGTTTTCAGACATGCGAATCTCCGCTGGCAACACATTTCAGGTCCTGTGTGAGGAGGCGGCGGCGGTTCAAGTGGAACTGCAGGACTATAGGGCGTTCTATTTTTAATGTTTTGAGGAGTCTCCATACTGTTTCCATAGCAGCTGTACCCATTTTATCATTTTTATTTTTATTAATTTTCTTATTGTACCCCTGAACTTAATATTTTTTATTTTTTTGAGAGAGAGTCTGACTCCGATTACTCAGGCTAAAATACAGTTGGCATGATCTTGGCTCACTGCGGCCTCGGCCTCCCAGGCTCAGGTGATCCTCCCACCTCAGTCTCCCCAGTAGCTGGGATGACAGAGGCACGCGACCGTGCCTGGCTAATGTTTTTGTATTTTTAGTAGAGAGGGGTTTCATCATATACACACAGGCTGGTCTCAAACTCCTGGACTCAAGTGATCCACCTGCCTCAGCCCCCCAAAGTGCTGGGATTACAGGCTTGAGCCACCACGCCCGGGTCAGCGGTACCATTTTATATTCCCACCCACAGTACAAGAGTCCCCATTTCTCCACATCTTTGCTAACACTTGTTATTTTCTGGGGTTTGTTTTTATAGCAGCCTTCCTAATGGGGTGAGATGGTATCTTATTGTTTTGATTCATATTTCTCTAATGATTAGTGATGTTGAGCATCTTTTCATATGCCTTTTGACCATTTATATATCTTCTTTCGAGAAATGTCTATTCAAGTCCTTTGCTCACTTTTAATTTTTGTTATTTTAAAAATAGAGACGGGATCTCTCTATGTTGCCCAGGCTTGTCTCAAACTCCTGGGCTCAAATTATCCTCCTATCTCGGCCTCCTAAAGTGCTGGGACTACAGGCATGAGCCACTGTGCCCAGCCCTTTGCCCACTTTAGGGTAAATTTTTTGTTTTTTATTTACAGTTCTTTATATAGTCTGGATATTGATCCCTTATCAGATACATGATTTACAAATATTTCCTCCCATTCCATAGGTTATCTTTTTCATTCTGTTGTTTCTTTTGATGTGCAAAAGTTTAAAAGTTTGATGTAGTCGGCTGACTCACACCTGTAATCTTAGCAGTTTGGGAGGCTGAGGCTGGCAGATCACCTGAGGTCAGGAGTTTGAGGCTAGCCTGGCCAGCATGGTGAAACCCCTGTAATCCCAGCTACTCAGGAGGCTGAGGCAGAGGAATCACTTGAACCCAGAAGGCAGAGACTGCAGTGAGCCAAGATTGCGCCACTGCACTCTAACCTGGATAACAGAGCGAGACTGTCTCAAAAAAAAAAAAAAAAAAAAAGTTTGATGTAATCCCATTTGTCTATTTTTGCTTTTACTGCCTATGCTTTTGGTATAATATCTAAGATATAATTGCCAAATCCAATGTCATGAAGTTTCCCCTTAGTTGTCTTTATAGTTTTGGGTCATACATTTAGGTCTTTAATCTATTTTGAGGTAATTTTTGTATACAGAATAGGGTAGGGGTCTAACTTCATTCTTTCCTTATGAATGTCCAGTTTTCCCAGCACTATCTGGTGAAGAGACCGTCTTTTCCCCACTGAGTGGTTTTAGTACTTTTGTAGAACATCATTTGACCATATATGTGAGGGTTTATTTTTGGGCTGTCTATTCCATTCCATTGGTTTATGAGTGTATACCTGTTTTCATGCCAGTACCACACTAGTTTGATTACTGTAGCTCTGTAATATGTTTTGAAATCATGAAGTGTAAGGCTTCCAACTTTGTTCTTTTTTAAGATTGTTTTGGCTATTCAGGGTCCCTTGAGATCCCATATGAGTTTTAGGATGGTTTTATTTTTCTATTTCTGTAAAAAATGCCATTTATAGGGATTGCATTGAATCTGTAGATCCACTTTCAGCAGTATAGATTTTTTTTTTTTTTTTTTTTTTTTTTTGAGACAGGGTCTTGCTCTATCACCCAGGCTGGAGTGCAGTGGTGCAATCATGGCTCATTGCAGCCTTGAACTCTCGGCTCAAGAGATCCTCCCACCTCAACCTCCCAAGTAACTGGCACCACAGGCATGTGCCATACATGGCTAATTCTTAATTTTTTTTTGGTAGAAACAGGGTTTCACTGTGTTGCCCAGGCTGGTCTTGAATTCCTGGCCTCAAGTGATCCCGCTGTGTTGACCTCCCAAAGTGCTGGGATTACAGGCATGAGACACCATGCCTGGCCTATTTGTATCTTTTAAAATTTCTTTCAGCAATGTTTTATAGTGTTCAGTGTACAAGTCTTTCTTGCTGCTTGGTTAAATTTATTCCTATTTAATTCTTTTTGATGCTATTATAAATGGGATTTTTTTCTTAATTTCCTTTTCTGATTGTTCATTGTTTATAGAAATGCAGCTGACTTTTGTGTGTTGACTTTGTATCCTGCAACTTTGCTGAATTTATTAGTTTGAACAGTTTTTTTTCTTGTGGAATCTTTAGGGTTGTCTACATATAAGATCATGTCATCTGTGAGATAAATTTAACTTCTTCCTTACCAACTGGGGTATATTTTATTTCTTTTTCTTGCTTAATTGCTCTGGCTAGAACTTCCAGTACTACATCGAATTGAAGTGGTGAATGCAGGCATCCTTGCCTTGCTCCTGATCTTAGAGGATAAGCTTCCAGTCATTCACCATTGAGTATGATGTCAGCTGTTATCCTAGATGGCCTGTATTATGTTGAGGTAGTTTCCCTCTATTCCTAGCTTGTTGAGTGTTTTTATGACGAAAGGGTGTTGAATGTGTGCATGCATTGCATGGTAGTTGGCTCTTGGGGTTTGCTTGGATTTGGGTTTGATCTCTGTGGTAAGAATACTTGATGCATATTCTCTCATCCGGAGGCATATGATGTCGAGTTCTCTCCCTTTGGGGAATTAGCTATTAAGGCTGTTACTTCCCACTTAGATCCATTATTTCACTGGAAGTTACAAAATAGAGATATTCCAATTCAATGATTTCGTCTTTGGCAGCTGGAATACTTCTATAAAAAGAAGCTTCCCTGTGATGGTGGTTATGCGAATCTACACAATATAAAATCACATAGAACTAAATATACACATGTGAGTGCCTGTAAAACTAGTGAAGTTTTACAGTTTTTTTTTTTTGAAGATCTTTGAAGAACAAGATCTGTGGACTGTGGCAATGCCAGTTTCTTAGTTGTGAAACTATTCTGTAGTTGTGCAAGATGTTACCACTGGGGGTAATGGGGTGAAGGGTACATGGGACCTTTCTGTACTTTTTTTTTGCAACTTCTTGTGAATCTATGATTTTTTTTTTTCCCTTGAGACACAGTCTCATTCTATCACCCAGGCTACAGTGCAGTAGCACGATCATAGTTCACTTTAGCCTTGACCTCCTGGGTTCAGGTGGTCCTCCTGCCTCAGCCTTCTGAGTAATTGGGACCACAGGTGTACACCAACATGCCGGCTAGTTTTTTTCAATTGCATATAGAGACAGGGTCTCCCTATGTTGCCCAGGCTGGTCTCAAACTCCTGCTCAAGCAGTCTTCCCGCCTTGGCGTCCCAAAGTGTTGGGATTACAGGTGTGAGCCACCACACCTGGCCTTATTCTTCTGTTTTTTCCCCCAACCTTTAAAAAATGTTAACACCATTTTTCGCTCTTAGGTAGTACAGACACAGGAGGCAGGCTGGATTTGGGCCACAGGCAGTAATTTGCCAATCTTTGCCCCAGGGCTAGGAGAGGAATCGTGGGTGGAAGGGCCGCCACCCTCCCCGTGGTGACTGCATCAGTTTGGACCCTCACCTGTTTCCCTAGGGGCCTTCACGTCACTCCATCCAATGCGCTGCTCCTCTAGTTCTGGTCAAAGAACATGTGTGTTCCTTATTGTTGAATTAATATTCTTTATGAGAGAAATAGAAAATATATGCAAACAGCAAGATTTTAAAAGTTACCTATAATCGGCCGGATGCGGTAGCTCAAGTCTATAATCCCAGCACTTTGGGAGGCTGAGGTAGGTGGATCCCTTGAGGTCAGGAGTTCAAGACCAGCCTGGCCAACATGGTGAAACCCCATCTCTACTAAAAATACAAAATTAGCCGGGCGTGGTGGCGGGGGCCTATAGTCCCAGCTACTCGGAAGGCTGAGACAGGAGAATCGCTTGAACCCACGAGGCAAAGATTGCAGTGGCCATGAGCTGAGATCGTGCCACTGCACTCCAGCCTGGGCGACAGAGCGAGACTCCGTTTTGTGTGTGTGTGTGTGTGTGTGTGTGTGTGTTTAATCGCTTTATTCTCCTGCCAAATAAGGTCATAGACCCATACCTCAGCCAATCTCAGACAAGCAGAGGGAAGGACCGGGAATAGCCTGAACTGAGAACCGGCTCTGTTTCCCCTTGAAGCATACAGTCACTCATTACACGAACCACATGGGTTCTCTTAGCAAAGACAACAGGGCCCAACCACCAGGTCTTCCATATTAGGGATGAATGGGTGTGTGCTGGAGTACCAGTATGTGTATTTTTATAAAAGGATGTACTAAAATTTCTACTTTCATTTTTAGTCATTTTGAAATCTTGAACAGCATTTAAGGAGAGGGTGAAATGCTTCTCTCTCTCTAAAGGTGGTAAAATGCTGGCCTGATAACATTCTAAACGTTTTTCCACATCCTTAGAATCTTGAATTGTTGGTAAACATTCTATCGTTATTTATCTCACCAATCCCCCATTCATGGACAAAGAAGTGGTTTTCCATTTTTCCTCATTCAGATATTGCCAGGATGGCCATTCTTGGAGTGCAATTTTCATGCACTTTCCTTTTGCCCCATGAGTGGAACTGCTGGGCCGTTTTCAGGCTTTGGAGAGCTGTCACCACAGTGTCCTCTGGAGAGTGTGAGCTAGCTGCCCTCCCACCAGCAGATAGGAGTATATGGCTCATCTTCGCTACAAAATGAACCAACTACTTTTTTGTGGCCTTTTTTTTTCTAAGCAAAGACTTATTTTCTTCCTCATTTACATCAGGCTATCAGCTGGCAGCTGCCTGTATGCGCAGAAGTTCCTTCTGTCCCCAGCACTGGACTGGTCCCAACTGATGCTAAGACCCCCAGGTCTGCCAGGCGGTCTCCCCAGGCAGGGGGAGTGTGGCTGACGCCTGCCTGCTCTCCTGCAGGTCCACAGATACTCACAAAGAGGACCCCCATTTATGGGGCACTTCCTGTCACTCAGGGCCTTGAGATGACTGTACTGGCCCCTGACCCCCACTGCCCTTCATGTCTCCCATCTGCTCTGGCTAGAGCCACAGGGCTGTGTTGTCCCTTGCCTGGGGTGGGGGGTTGCCTCCAAGAGGCAGTGGGGTCCCCCTTCAGGCCAGCTTAATTCCCCTAGTGCCCTGTGGAATAATAAGCGGGGGTTACAGGGCCCTCAAGTTTGTGCGTGACCCTCCAGCCCCCCGCCAGCTTTCTAGCCTCTAAGGAAAATATTTCTTGCCTCGATTGCTCCCCTCTACCCTAAGAGCTTTTTCTAGGAGTTGAGAAGGTTGAAATACAAATGAGACATGCCCTGTTCCCTTCATGGGAGCGAGGTGCCCACTCAGGACCGCCGCCTACCTTTGCTGCCAGCACTGTGTTCTGTCCCAGCTGACACGGCTCGGCACGGCACAGCCCCACTTCCCAGCCACCCTCACAGGCAGGCCTGGCCTGGAAAATTCTGCTGTCAGCCAGAGTCCTCATCATTCTCGTGGTGCCTCCCTGACACTGAGGCCAAGTGTCAGCTACCACTTGTCATCACACTTGCAGTTTTTATTATGGTGGAGAAGTATTTCTCTGAATCTGGGTTTCCACCAAAAGCAGACCAAGGCGAGCCCACTGTGGCCTTGGGAGTCTCCCCTAGGGTGGGCTGAAGCATAGGGTGGGAAGGAACCAGGAAACTCGGCTCTTGCCCCGTGGCCGGGGCCAGGACAGCTTCTCCTGACTGGTTTCATTTTATATCACATGCATTTTTGGTTCATGCCTGTTACCATCAGCAGCTTGGATGCCTTTGGAAGTACGTGGGGGTATAGATGAACTCGTGACCCTTCTTCCCCCACTCGCCACCACCTCCGATCAGAGGCTATGGACGCCCCCACTCCTGCGGGAGGGCAGGTTCAGTGACAGAAGTTCCCCATTTCACCATCAGGCAAAGGCCTATGGGGCACTGATCTACAAGCCCCGAGCAGGAGGCCAGGCGGCCCTGCAGCCTGGGCGGACAGCCAGCGAACCCAGGGAGGAAGGGCTCCCAGCATTGTGAGGAGAAGCTGAGCCTGGCTGGGGGCTGAGCCTCACATGCTCCTCACTGAGGGCCAAAGGTGGGAACCAGACACAGGCTGCCCTGACCCAGCCCTGCTCCTAAACACTGCACTTCCTGGTGACATGGCTGCCACCGGCCCAGGGGCTGGGTAGCTGTGTGCCACAGAGCCCAGTCTAGGTGTGACCTGTGCATCTGCAAAGCCACCTGAACATGAACAGACACTGGCTCCGATTCAGCAGCATACACTTTATTTCTAAATAGGCATCCAGTGACACAACTGTTCACACATCTATTCCTGACTCCCTTAAAGAGCCCAAGACGGTGCAGGGGCTCCCGCATGGCAGCCACAGGCCCCCCCACCTCTGACCCGCTTTCCCCCCCCCAGCCCGAAGCCCCATCAAGAAGAGCAGCACAGCACTGCTCAGGAAACGGGCCTAACAGGGGCCTCTCCCAGCTCACTTGCAGGATAAAAATGAGTACGTCTGGCCTTCATAATGCTTCTTAAAACAAAAACCTAGCACTCTTCATTTTTACATAGGAAATGATGAAAAGGAATGTAAGATTCACATCCATCTTGACAATTCAAGCTTTGCAGATCCCTACTTGGAGAAACCGTCAATGCCTTTGGTATAAGCCAGGCCGTGCCCACCATCCAGATGGGAGTAGGGGGGCCTCCCCATCCCGGCCTGAGGCTCTGTCTCCGCAGGGCTGGCAGGTGACTTTTGACCACGGATGCATATCTTCCTATCCAGTCACAGGCCCACTGCTCACCAGCACTTCGCATTCACCCCAAAGCCAGTGAAGCCCCCGCAGAGCAGCCAGGGAGACCAACTCAAGGGCACCAGAGAGCACAGCAAGAAACTGGCTCGGGGGAGGGGGATGGGACAGGGCAGGGGTGTGTATTAGTCTTCCTTCTGTTACATGCCTGCTAACAGTGAAGCCCCTCAATGTCTAACTGTTGGAGAACTGTTTGGGAAATGGCAGGAGCCTAAATGGAAGGGGGCTGGCTCTTTATTCTCTTGAAGCCTTTATCTGACTGAGACGGAGGGCGTTAGGCGGAGGGCCCGGAGCTCTGGAGACGCCTTCCCAAGGACACTGCTTCATGACTGCATCAGGAAGCTCAGGGTTTCCTACCTGTCCCCAGCAAGGGCAGCACACACTGGCACTCACTCGGCAGGGAATCTGGGGGGCAGAGGGGGACCTTTTCTCTTCTGCATGTGAAATCCTTGTCAGTGGCAGCCAACGGCCACTGAATCAGGCAGCAGTTCCAGCCCTGAGCCACCCCCGGCCACACCCACACCCCAGCCTGCACCCTCCTCAGCAGAAGAGGCCTGGCCTCGGCCACCCTGCTGAGGACTCTGTAAGCATGTGCGCCCCGTGGGAACATGGACCCGAGACTTCATGGGGCCAAGCTGTGCCGATGGCACCCTTGCCAAGGGTTTTAAGAAGGGTCCCCAGTCACCCATCTTTCGGCATTCCATGGCACACAAAGGAATCCTGTGGGCTAACCTGGGTGACTCTGGCGCTCAGGCCTGCCCCTTGGCCTCATGCCAGTCAGCCCGGCTGGCCCAGCCCAGTCCACCCACTGTGAAGAGGGGTGGCTGGCTTAGGGTAGGGGCTGAGAGGGCTTCAGTTCTGCCTCTGGGCAGAGTGTCTGAGCTCTAGATGATGGAACTGAGCCACCCTTAGCCTGGCCCTGGCCCAGCCCCCTGCAAACTTATCTCGGGAACCTAGAAGCCAGCCCCTTTCCCTGCGAGACCACACACAAGTCACGGGGTGGTTGTTCCAAGGGGTCAGAACAACTACAGGCTGCAGAAAGCATGGGATTTACTCCAAGAACTGGTTCTTGAGTAGCTCCACCACGGCAGCGCCTGTGGTGGAGGGACTGCTGGCTAAAGGCTGGTTTCCCCAGCGCTCCCTGGCTCCAGCCTTCACTCACCCTGAAGTATTCCTCCTACACGCCACAGTTCTCCTGTCCCACGGCCTAGACCCAGAAGAAAATAAATACACATGCAGGAAGATATAGTTAAGCTGCATATTTTTATATCTTCTGCACATTCACTGCCCCAAATAGAATTATCGGGTGTGCTAAAGGTAGACAGCAGCAATTTGTTATTCTCAGGCAAAGACATTTGAAAAAAACTGACCCAGAAAAACAGACTTCTATGGCCTTTTGTTACCAAGGCGAGTCAAGACTGCCAAGGAACACGGGGTGCCCTCATCTCTTGGGGGCACTCTCCCAGGCTGCTGACCTCACCTGGCCGCCTGGGGGCAGACGAGGCTCACAGGAGATCGAGGCAGGTGCTGGTACCTCCTGGGAAAGGTCCCACCACCCCCTCTGCCACCCACAAACCCTAGGGCCCCCCCACCAAGCCCCACATGCTCTTCCGCCACAGTATCCTTTTCAGGTCTCAGCTGAAAGCATGAGGCCAGGTGTGGCGTGGCTGGGGCTATCAGACCTGGCGGCGAGGGGGCAGACGGAAATGGGATCTGACTCTTTTCATTGCTTTATCTGTGAATTTAAGATTAGGAAAGAAAGAAATCCTGGCAAACAACTGATTGCAAAGCAACTTACATCTGGGAGATGGGACCCTAAACTTCAGGCGAGAGTGAGTTCTGGCAGGGGTGCAAGAACAATCTGGTCTCAGATCCCTGCCCCCACTCGCCCAGGGGCAGGCAAAGGTCCCCACCCTCTGACTTCCTCTCTTCTCCACTAGAAGGAAATGGTGGAGACCAAAATTAAGCAAGGCAATGGCTCAAATTATGGGGTCGAGAAATTTAAAAAGATCATATTTTAGCTCTATCAAGTACAAATTTACTTTTCATGCAAAAAGTAAACAGCGTGCTTCCTGCCCGGCTGGCCTGCTCTCACTTCAGGGGCAAGGCGCGGTGGCAGCATCGGGCCTGGCCTCTTGTTCCTGGCACAGGTCCTGAGGTCAGTCCCTCCTGATATCCGGAGCCACACCGTCTGAGGTGGAAGAGATGGAGACGCGTTTGCTCCAGCCCAGGGACCATGCTGGCCCACCGTGTCCCCAGAGAAGCAGGAATGCACATGGTGAATTAAACCACCCCAGGGGGCCAGGTTCCAAGGCTCCCTGGGACCCAGAACCACATACGGAAGTTGGCAATGGCCCTTCGATGAACTGAGCAGTTTGAGGCTTGTCAAAGGGGAGGTGAGGAAAGGATGCGAGTCAGCGACTCCATTCCATCTGGACATGACTGACAGCTCCTCACCCTGAGATGGCTGAGGAGGCCGGGCCCCTGGGACAGGGCTGGGGTGTGTGTGCGTGGAGCATCTGCTTCTGACTCCAGGTCGGGGTGGGAGAGGGGAGCACTGGGTGCTGCTGCTCTGGCCCCTGCCCCAGTGCTTTGGGGACCCTAGCATGGGTGACAAATGGGATCCAACGTGGTGGGGAACTGGGAGAGGGGAAAGAGGATGGAACCCTGATTAGCAGCGAAGATGGCAGCAGTGAGCAGACACTGCAGGGCCTCGGCACAGTGGCCTCCGGTTAGACAAAAGAACAACTGAGTATGGGAATGGTGGGGAGGGAGATCAGATGGCAGGAGGTAACTACGAGGCTCTCAGCACTTTGCTGTAAAATGCATGAATTTAAACCTAATTAAGACAGCAGTTGCGGGCCAGCAGAAACCCTGTGCCTCTAGCTTTTCCCTCTAGAGGGCGCTCTGACCCTGCAAGATAAAAGCCTTGGGTTGCAGCTTGCAGGGGGCTCTAAAGAAGATACCAGAAGGTACCAGTGTAAACATTCAGAAGATGCCCAGAGAAGGGCAGCAGCCGCCTGCTGTCCAGGGAGACAGGCTGAGAAGTGCCAATCAAGCAAAGGAAAAAAGGTCACTCCGTTTCTCTCCCTCTCTCTGAGGGAGCACAGGAAGTACCACAAAGGGCAGCGGGAGGTTTTCAAGATTTCTGGGCCCTGCCACTTAGGTCAGAATTGTGGCTGCAGAGGCATCTTGATGACTCAAAGGCAGGTGGCTGACCCCTGGCTCTGTCAGTCCGGCGGGGGCAGGATGAAGGCAGTGGCTGGGGAATGGCACACCTGTAGATGGTGCTCTAGGCAGGGGGCCACAGGGGTCCTCCAGGTGGCGGGGTAGGTGCCCCAGCTTCACAGACGACTGGCACCTGGCCCCGTGCTCCCTCCCCTCTGTGGGCCGACGAGCCACACTGAGCAGAGGCTGGCTCAGGGAGGACTGGGGAGATGACAGTTTCCCAAGAAGTCACCTGGCTCCAGAGGTCTGGCAAGTTCTGGACTAAGGTGACTCTGCAGCCAGTACCTCGCCCCGCCCTCTATGTCTGGAGTCCTGAAGGGGCTGCTGGATGCACGCACCTCTGCGAGGCCCCTGCTGAGTGTCTGTGGGCAGCAAATGCCCATCCTGGGCCTGCCTGCCTGAAGCCTTGGCACCTGGCGTCAGAGCAGCTCCTGCTCGTCGTCCTCGGAGCCGGAGGGGCCCTGGCGTACCTCCTCGTACCACTTGTTGGTGAGAGTTTTCATCTGGATGCGTCCATGGTGCAGGTCCTGGGTCGAGAGACACAACCAAGCCGTCAGGGGCAGGGCCAAGGAAGGGAGGGGAGGCTGCTGGGTGCCTTGGGTGGGGTGTCTGGGGAGGAGGTAGGAGGTAGGGTGATGGCCACAGGCAACTTCAGTTTCAATTGAACAAACTGAGCTGGGATTGTTCTTTGTGGGGGTGGAGATCATGGGAGGTGTCATTCAGAAAGAAGGAGGTAGCATGGCGTGAGGTTGAAAATGTGGTCTCTGGAGTCAGACACACTTAGCTCTGCTCCCAATTATGCCCGTATTGGCTGTGATCTCGCGGGGTTACTGCACCCCCTTGGGCCTCCATCTCCTCAGCTGTCAGGGAGACAGCTGCATCCATTGCACAGGATGCTGGAGAAGGAAGCAGTTGTGGTCACAGTCACTGGAGCTGCCTGGCTCCTGGAAGAGCGCACACACCGGCAGCTATCAGGCCTGCCCGAGAATGGAAAATGGGCCTGCATAGAAACAAAGCAGGCAGCCGCAGGAAAAGCCCCACCCCTACGCAAGGCCTCCAACTAAAGAGAGGCCAGCAGTGCCCCGAGGGACAGAACCAGAGGCCTGAGCTGGGGGCAGCCTTGGGCCACAGCCTGAGGTCCTGGTATGTCTGAAATTCCTCAGCTCTGATTCAGTAGCTGATCGATACCCCGTGTCTGTCATCCAGGAAAACCAAACTGTGTTAACAAATCTATTACTAACCTCGCACTAAACGTGGCAGCGAAGGAAAAACAGCAGATGCCGACTTCCACAAGCATGTCCAGCCTGCAGATCAGGAGGCGGCAGCCTGGCGGGCCCACGTGAGACTTTCTGCCTCCCCACTCTTCCTCCACCCCACCCTGGGCCACCGCAGGTCCTGAAGGAGGCAGGCAAGGGACCCCCAGAAAGTGTGGCCTGGCCGGTATCCCACCTCCTGCGTCAGCCTCCGAGTGAAGAAGGGGTTTAGGTACTTGGCGTCCAGCCACATGAAGCCTTTGAGGTCCTGCCGCCTGATGTAGTGGGCCTCGTACTCCTCCTCTGTGAGCTCCGACAGGTGCTCCGACTCCACAGTGTTGCCCTGAGCAGGGAAGAAAGGCGGCCCGACGGCCATCAGCGGGCACCATCGGGGGCACCTCTGGAAGCCCCCACACCACCCAGGCCGCCAGTGTCCCCAATCCTAACTCCACTTGACCATCAGTGCAGGGTGACGATGGGCAGCAGACGGCCTCCTGGGAGCCCGCAGGGAGGCAGGAAGGTCCCTCAGGGCACAATGGATGCCCAGGACCCCACCTAGGACAGCTAAAACAGAAGGACTGGGCTGGGCTGGGGCTTGGTTTTTAAGCTTTTCAAGCTTTTTGGATGATTCTATCATGCAACCAGGACCGGAACTGCTGTTCTGGGCTTTTCATTAGCAGCAAATTGCACAGGGAGGCTTTTTGTCTCTTTGCCTGTGGCTCTATTAGCTAGGACTCCACCATGGACAGGCTTTTGCCAATCAAGTCAGGAGAGGACAGGGGAGAGGGACACATCCTGTGGGAATTGGAGAGGGATGAGAAAAGGGCCCCGTGTGGAGGGGAGGGCCAGAGGTGAAGAGGTAGGAGCAAAGCAGACAGGCTCTGAGTGCAGTGCCCGTTCTGCTGCAGGAGCCTTGGTGGGGCCACAGGTGCAGGTGGTGGCGGGGGTGGGGGGGGAGATGGGTGCGGGGCAGGAGCAGGGAGGGGAGATGAGGGCAGGGGAGGGGAGGGCATTTAGATGCTGTGAAGCAGTGGTTGTCAAACACTGGTCTGTATTAGAATCTACCTGGGGGGCTTGTGAAACCACAAAATACGGAGCCCACCGGAGCCACCTGCAGAGGTGCTAATTCAGTAGATCTGAGTGGGCTTGGGAATCTGCAGACCTAACAGGTTTCCAGTGATGCTGCTAGTCTGGGGACCCCATTTTGAGGACTGCTGATCAGTGTGGTGGTGAAGAACGCAGGCTTGGGAGTCTGCCCGCAGCTGTCTGATCTGATTCTCTTGGTGCCTCAGCATTCTCATCTGCAAAATGGGTATAATGAAAGCACCAGTTTCCAGGCAGGCTATTGGGACAATCTGAGATGGTCCAAGGAAAATGCAAGCACATTAACTGCCACAGAAAACATTCCAGAAACTCAGCGGTTCATCCTCAGAGGAGCTGTCCTGTTTCTGCTAGTGCTGTGCTTCGCCAAGCGTGTTCACAGGATTGGCTGCAGCAGTACTACCTGGCAACTTGTTAGAAACACAAATTCTTAGCCTGGGTCACACGGTGAGACCCTGTCTCTACTAAAAATAAGAAAAAAGTTAGCTGGGTGGGGTCACGCCTGTCTGGAGTCCCAGCTACTCCAGAGGCTGAGGTGAGAGGATCATTTGAGTCCAAGAGGTCCGGGCTGCAGTGGGCGGCCACGATCGCGCCACTGCACTTCAGCCTGTGCAACAGAGTGAGACCCTGTCTCGGAAATAAAGAAGAAACACAAATTCTTTCGGACCCCATGCCAGACCTATGAGATGCTGGTGACAGACCCAGCAGCCTGTGTGTAGCAACCCCCCACCAATTCTGATACCCAGAAAGACCTCAGCTAGAGCTTTTGTGAAAACCAAAAAAGTTGGTAGATAGGGGTTGGGGGCAAAGGGCCTCTTAGTGTGATGGAAGTTCTGTAGAACCAGGCCTCACAGCCATCTGGAACTTTCCTCCCAGCAGCACTGCACTGGCTGAGGGGCCCAGTTTGGAGACTGGAGGCCATGGTCTTGCCAGCCCTGACTCCAATGTTAGCCGTGGATGGCTACGTGAGGACTCCTGGGCCTCTGATGACTGATTAAAGTTACTGAGGCCTAGCATATGGAAACTAGAAAGAGATGCATGTCCAGAAATGCAAGATTGGCAGGGGATGCTCTGGGCTGGAGCCTACAGCAGCCTCTGCTTTGGTCAGAGGGGCTAGCTTTGCATAGAGGTCCTGAGGGTGAAGACGGGGCAGGAAGGCAGCTTGGTGGCAGGGGCAGCGGCTTGTAGGAAGAAGAGGTGGGCAGGCTGCAGAGCCTCAGCTCTCCCTACAGCTGGGGCCTGGGTACCTCCAACCCCACACCATGTCTGTCCTTGGGGGAGTACCCCTCACGGCCCTCACAGCCACCGCAAGCCGTCCTCCCCTCCTCAGGCCCCTAACAGGTGGTTTTTAGTAAAACCATACTGGGGAATGATGGGATTTTGAAACCCTCAAACCTGGGCTCTGACAGGTGTCTCGGCTGCTGGCAGGGCAGAGGCACTGCTGGGAGAGTGGCATAGGCCCAGACTCCTGTGGTGCCCTATGGAGCTTCAGAGAGGGAGCAGATGGGGTCGCCCACAGCCTTCCTGGCTGCGGCAGGTCACAAAGTTGCCAGACACCCCCGCACAAGAGCCATGCTTCAGAACTCAAGTTCTGTCACTTCCTTCTCAGTGGGGGACTGGTGTGTGTGCGTGTGTGACGTGTGTGTGGAGGTGCTGGGCGTCCTCAAAGCAAGGCTCATCTCCCCATTTCCTGACAGTGGGGACCATCAGCTGTGCAGCAGGCCAGCCCCCTGCCCCACCCCGCAGGTGCATGATACTGACCATCTTCTCTGTCTTGCTGAGGTTGACGTCCTTCTTGTTCCTGCGGCGTGCCTTGGCATCCTCGATGTCCATGAGGCGAATGAGGGGCATGGTGCTGCCACCCAGCAGCAGGATGGTGAAGAGCACAATGACAATGGTGGTGGTGCCGATGAGCTGTCGCTTCTCCATGGGCTCCAGGTCCAGGTGCAGGCTCAGGGCGTAGGGGATGGCCCCCCGCAGGCCTGAAGGACAGCAAACAGCATGAGAGGACACAGTGAGGAGGCAGCAGCTTCATGGGCTGGCTTCCCTGGAAATCCACCAGCCCAACACTGCGACCAGCCGATTATTCTAATGGCCCTGCTAAAGGGCGTGTGCTCGCCCTGTGAGGCTTTGGGGTGTAAAGAGCAGGTGGCAGAGATGTGGGGACCACAGACTCACCTCCATGCCCACTTGGGCAGATCAAATGAGGTGGCCTGCCCCAGCTACAGAGCCCCAGGTGTGGGTGCAGGAGAACTTATCAAGCCTGACACTCGTGTCCTGGAAACT
Organism: Chlorocebus sabaeus; assembly: GCF_047675955.1. Classification (NCBI taxonomy): domain Eukaryota; kingdom Metazoa; phylum Chordata; class Mammalia; order Primates; family Cercopithecidae; genus Chlorocebus; species Chlorocebus sabaeus. Next base: position 14,298,049 of record NC_132905.1, read on the forward strand.
GCAGGACAGCCGCTGTGGGCTGAGCCCTTCCTGTGTGTGCGCCAGGCCCGGGCAGGTGTTCAGCGTGTAGAGCATCACTGGATCTTCACAGGAATCCTTACCGAGCAGCGATACTCTTGTCCACAACACACAGATGAGGGAAGGAGGCCAAGAGCAGCATGGCCCACCCAGGGCCACTCATCTAATACCCACAACAGCACAGGATGTAGTGTGTCCAGTACCCCTCCTATCTTGAGACGCTGCCCCTGTGGAGGCCCCTGGTGGCACTGATGGGGCTGTGGGCTGCTTAGGTGGTAATGAGAGGCTGGCTGGTCCCCTGTGAGGCTACTAGGAAACAACTGAGGGGCATGGACTGAGCTGGGAAACAGCACTTTCCTCTCTTAGAAGCTTCCTGGCTTCCTTGGCGCCGTACTGAGGGGACAGGCAGTCCTAGCCCCACCCTTGGGGAGCTCCTAGAGCAGCTGGGAGGAGACACAGCAAATGAGGGTTGTGAAATGGTACCTGGAAGAGAAGGTGGGAGGGTGGGGTGTAGACAGCACCAGGACCTGCCCCAGACAGGAAGGCAGGGAGGCTCACATCACCATGGGGTAGGACAGCCAGACTGCTGCAGGCCAGACCCAGATGGGGAGATGGCAGGGCAAGAGCAAAGGGCACATAATACAGAGACATGGCAAGGACGAAGGACTCTCAGCCTCTCTAAACCTGTCACAGGCCAGAGGGTTCAGTGGCATGGCACATGTCATGTGCTTTAACAGGGTATGTACCCAGCAAGTGCTTAGTACCAGCTAGCCAGGCCATGGGGCAATTCAAAGTAAGATTTCTTGGGCAAGGGAGATGCAAAGGCATAGGGATGGCGGCATCTCCATGGCATCCAAACAGGCAGCTGGAAACAGGAGTACGGATCCCAGAGAGAGGTCTGGGTTTGCGGGAACAGCTTTGGACTAGGTGGAAAAGAAGGCCAGTGGATGGGTGAGCACACTCAGTGAAGTGCAGAACACACAAACAGAAGCGGGGCTGGGGCCAACTCCTGAAGAAGCCGCTATTTGAGGGGTTAGTGAAGGGGGACGAGCACAAGGAGACACCAAAGAGGAGAAAGGAGGAGCTTGCCCCAGAGGCCGGGGAAGAGGGTGAAACGGTCCTCGTCAGAGACAGGGGCGGTAGGAAGGAGGTGGACTAGGATGGGGGTGGATCCCTCCCCTCCACGTCTGGCTGCAGGAGGTCACTGGTGACCTGCCAAGGCCAATTCCTGCCCCGTGGACAGACGGTGAAGAAGTGGGGAAAATGAGCGAGCATGGCTCACTCGTAGGGGTCTGGCCATGGCGAAAGAGGCGTGGATGCAGCAGCGGGGGACGTGAGGAGGAACTCTGGCTGAAGTTCCTGGTGTTTTGTAGGAAGGAGGAGAAGCTCTGATTGCTTAAATGATGATAGGAGGGGCCGGAAGCAGACGCTTGTTCGGTGCCCCTCGTTGAAGATCCAGGAAAGCCTGGATGGAAACCCACGGAGCAAGAGCCTGGGGAGCCTGGGAGAGAACAGGAGCTGACAGCCCCCGCCATTTCAAATACACTCCAACCTTCCCTGTAACGCTCTCTTATCCTCATGCCCCCTTCCCAAATAGCTCACATCACTTCAAAAACCTCTGACACACTTCTGCAACCACTTTACAAAGTAGTTTGCCTCACTAGAAAAAGAGATTAGGAAAAAAATGAGTTTTTCTCACCATATATATATGTATACATACATAGACATATACGTACATATATATGAAACATATACAGTTTTAAACATGGCCTTTAGAAAGAAGAGAAATCTGAGACAAACTTGCAGATATGCCTTTGGATAAAGAACATTATAAAGTATGTTGCTATAACTCAACCCACACGGAAAATACTTTAATTACAATATTTAAGCAAGAAAGCATAAAGAACAGTATGTATTGTTCAAAAAATAAATTTAAGGATGCCTATGGATCCAGTTCTTTAGAAGCAAAGATTTATGAAATCATTTCCATCCTTTAAAAAGCAATTAAATAGCAACTGAAACATTCAAATTAAACTACCAGAACTTTGTGACTTAAAGGAAAAATATCCAAAACTAACATAAGGTATGAAACAGTTTCAACTTTCACCTTTTCTACCTTGAGTCCATTATTACTTCAGTCTAGAAAACCCACAGGGAGGCACTGAGCCACGCCCAGCTGCGTCCTGGACTGCACTGTCCTATCCAGGGGAGAGTGGCAGAAATCCTGGCTCTGCCTCCAGTGGTCACATGACCCTGGGCATGTCCTTTGCCCTCTTCCAACCTAGCCTCGCCCACTTCATAGCACCATGGTGAGGGGCACCATCTTGGCTGCAGTAGGTGCCATTAGACGGGAGTATTGATTACTTGTGGCTTTGCCAAGGGCGCTAGCAGAGAACCATGGCTCTCTCTGTGTGGGGCGTGCTTTTAACAGGTATTTCCCCACTCCATTTATTCAAGATTTGACTTACCACTAAACCACATGATGAACATCATCTTCGGTGTGATTTTATGATCCCGGAAGAAATTCAGGAGGTAGGAAAGAGGGAAAATGTTTACCGCTCTGCCAAATAGTACAAGCACCTGTTGATAGCAACAAACTAAGTCTTAGGTGAAAACATCTGGCTCTTCACACTGAAGCTTCTTGAAGCTGTTGCAGACTGTGTAACACATCCAGTACAAATGCAGCATTCCCCTCATTCCCCTCAGCCACAAAAGACACGAGCAACACCACGCTCGCGAGAGACCCAGCATGGGCGTGCTGCCGGAGCTGCGGGATTCTATGCATTGAGGAAAGGATAAAGGTTTCTACGTTAGCTTTCTCAGTAGCCAGAAAAGAGAACTGACGAGGTACCAGGAAGGGCATTAGTAATGACAGCAGAACAAAACTGAATGCCAAGAGGCTGTACAGAAGTATTCACAGATTAGTTTAAGGAAAACCTGACTCCAAAGGCACTCCTCCTTGGGACAGGCCTGCATTGATCATTCCAGCCCTAAGGGGACAGACAAGGTGTTTCTGCCTCTCCCTCAGGGAAAGGAGGGCAGCTGTGAAGGACCTACCCATGCGTGGAAACACTGCTGTCTGAGCAAGAGGAACGCAGAGGTAGGGTCTACAGGGAGGCCATATGCCCTGGCTTAGCCGGCCAGCTTCTTACTGTGGCTTTTGGTTCCTCTCCAACTCCAAAGGCATGTTAGTCTTGGCAAAGTACAGCTTTATGTAAAGTTCACATCTTTTGTTGTTTGTTTTTTTTTTTTTTTGAGACAAGGTCTCGCTCTGTCTCCCATGCTGGAGTACAGTGGCGCGATTGTGGCTCAATGCAACCTCAACCTCCTGGGCTCAAGTGATCCTCCTACCTTAACCTCCCAAGTAGCTAGAACTACAGGCATGCACCACCATGCCTGGCTAATTTTTTAAACTTTTTAGTTAAAGATGAGGTCTTGCTATGTTGCCCAGGCTGGTCTCAAACTCCTGGTCTCAAGCAATCCTCCTGCCTTTGCCTCCCAAAGTGCTAGGATTACAGGTGTGAGTCACCGCACCCAGCCTAAAGTTTAAATCTTATCCAAGTGGATTCTTAGGACATTTATTACTTTACTTTCATTTTCTTCATCTTGGTTCTTACCATAACTACTTGAAAAGGATGACACAGACATATTCATTAGGCTTTCATTTTATTCCTTTAACAAAGCACATTCTTTAGGCTTTCAGTTTATTCCTTTAACAAGCATGAATTTTACAGTATTTTTTTTTTTTTTTTTTTGAGAAGGAGTGCTGTGGTGCGATCTTGGCTCACTGCAACATCTGGCCCCCAGGTTCAAGCAATTGTCCTGCCTCAGTCTCCCTAGTAGCTGGGATTACAGGCGTGTGCTACCATGCCCAGCTGATTTTTGTATTTTTAGTAGAGACTGGGTTTCGCCAAGTTGGCCAGGCTGGTCTCAAACTCCTGACCTCAAGTGATCTGCCCGCCTCAGCCTCCCAAAGTGCTGGGATAATAGGCGTGAGCCACCATGCCTGGTCAAGAGTAAATGTTTCCAATCATCAAACATTTCTATGCCAGACAACATGCTGATCATTTTACGTGCATTATCCTGCTAAATTTAAATCCCTGCAAAGGTCTTATAAGGTAGGTATTATTATCTCCAGTTTATAGGCAAGGGAACTGAGGTATAGAAAGATGAAGTAATTGGTCCAAGTTGACAAGGCAGGAAGTAATGGATTCAAGCCTCAAATCTGGTTCAGACCCCAAAGCCCATGCTCTTGACCACTAAGCGGAGCTTACAGGGTAGGAACTGTAACCCATCTGAACAGCACAGGCCATCTCCACTAGCTGCAGGGCCAGCCTGGGCCTAACTGCTTAGAGAAAACTGAGTTGTCACCCCAGGGCATCCTCTCATTTTCCTCCCAACCTGTGGCTGAAATAGTCACCTCCCTGTTTCACCCACTGAAATCCAATCTTCCATGCCTACACTGGTGTTTCAGGTTTGATTAAATGTGTCCCCTTTTATCCAGTGGCCACACTAAAGGCTATTACACTTTTTTTTGAGACGGAGTTTCGCTCTTTTTGCCCAGGCTGGGGTGCAAATGGCGAGATCTCGGCTCACTGCACTGCAACCTCCACCTCCCGTGTTCAAGCAGTTCTCCTGCCTCAGGCCCCCGAGTAGGTGGAATTACAGGCGCAGACCACCACGCCCAGCTAATTTTGCATTTTTAGTAGAGACAGGGTTTCACCATGTTGGCCAGGCTGGTCTCGAACTCCTGACCTCATGATCCACCAGCCTCGGCCTCCCAAAGTGCTGAGATTACAGGTGTGAGCCACTGCGTCCAGCCTAGGCTATTATACTTTCTGTAAAGGACTTTTGCTACTTTTGCTGCTTTTTTTTTGCCCTGAAACCTGAGTTTGGAGGACGAATAACAGTGACCAAGAGCAATGAGCTCTTGTTGAGTGACAGGTGGAAGTACCCAGGTTGCAGGAAGACTATCTTATAAACAGACAAATATAAATAGACAAATTTGAAGAAAACTGCAGTAAGAAGTACATAATAAACTATCCAGAAAAATTAGGAAAGAGAAAGAAATCCCAGCTCTATAACCACTGTGAACATGTGGCTATATTTTCTTTACATACTTTCTTTTTTTCTGTGCATAATAGTTTTACATGGTTATGATCAATTACATATTCAATTTTGAAATCTGCTTTTACCTCCTCACACAAAAACCTACAAACCTGTACTTTTATTTAAAGACCATAATATTCAAGGCCATTAAAAATCTTACAAAACAAGACTGGGCGCGGTGGCTCAAGCCTGTAATCCCAGCACTTTGGGAGGCTGAGGCAGGTGGATCACGAGGTCAGGAGTTCAAGACCAGTCTGACCAGTATGATGAAACAGCAGGTCTACTAAAAATACAAAAATTAGCCGGGCATGGTGATGTGTGCCTGTAATCCCAGCTAGTTGGGAGGCTGAGGCAGGAGAATTACTTGAACCTGGGAGGTGGAGGTTGCAGTGAGCTGAGATCACACTACTGCACTCCGGTGTGGGCGACAGAGCAAGACTCCATCTCAGAAAACAAAAAAAAAAACAAAAAAAACCCCAAAAAACCTTAAAAAAGTCCTTGCTGGGGATATTTATTCACTTAATTCTACCCCTGCCCCCTTAGTGTATGTTTGTGATTTTTTTTTTTTAACAAAAGAAACTTTAAACAAAAGACTGTCTATGTAGCTGTTGACTTTGAACAGTTAACAGTTACATAAACGAATCCGGAACATGTGTTTATTGATCTACAAATAAGTAATTAAATAAAAAAACAAGGAAAATACTTACTATGCACCAGATGACAAAGGAAATTTCAAACTTGTGAGGAAAACTAAAAATGGACAGGCCAAGAAATGCAAACACACACGTTTCTGAAACAAACCAAAGAATGGATTATTCACCCTCAATGATTTCATTCCAATATGGTACTAAACTGTTAAGCAAGCAAACATTCACAGGCAGAATCCAATACAACATTTTCCTTATTTTCTTGAAAACCCTGCAGCCAATATCTTGGCCAAACTTGTGTTTAAATTCTCTTATTCTTTTCTACTACATAAGCAATATGTCCCTGGTATTCAGAAATCTCTTAATGTAATGAGTCAACTGTCAAATACTTCTGCAAATAAACGCAATCCCGCCCAGGGAAGATGGAAACACATGAATCTGCCGATCTGCTGAACACTATCACTAGCTAGGGTCCCAATTGTGGCAACGTGGCCAAAATTCAGAGCAAATGACTGCGACGCCACATGACAAACGTGAAGGGGTCTTTGGTTAACTTCCACATGATTAGCTTAACATATTTAACATTGCCACACGGTTTAGAACACAGCTCACACCCAGCAGTATTTGCAGAGTGAGACTCATTGCTAACTCCTGGCTCCACTCTGCAAGCCAAAAAGAGCCCAATATTTACTCTCTGTCACACAAACTTGTATATTTTAAGAAAAAGCACCTTATAAATTTCTAACACTAGGCTCTCTGCTTAAACTGTGATGTCCCTCAGAATAGCATAATGACTAAAGAGATTAAAACTGTATATATGTATTTTTTAGAGACAGAGTCTCACTTTCTCTCCCAGGCTGGAGTGTAGTGGCATGATCTCGGCTCACTACAACCTCCACCTCCCGGGTTCAAGTGATTCTCCTGCCTCAGCCTCCCGAGTAGCTGGGACTGTAGGTGCCCGCCACCACGCCCAGATAATTTTTTTTTTTTTTTTTTTTAAGTAGAGACAGGGTTTCACTGTGTTGGCCAGGCTGGTCTCGAACTCCTGACCTTGTGATCCGCACACCGTGGCCTCCCAAAGTGCTGGGATTACAAGCGTGAGCCACTGCGCCTGGCCTAAAATTGTATTTTAAAATAGCTGATCATAAAGAGCAAGGCTGTTTTACATTCTAACAATGTTTTTCCTTTGAATGGTACCCAAGTTTAAAACAAGTCCACAAGCCGGAGAGTTTACACCCCCTCCTCTCTTTGAAATTTTTTCTTATCTAATATTTGTGTGATCTTTCCAAATGAGCACATTTAGAAGACATTCAGATCTAGTGGATGCTTTTCCCTGGCAGTATCAACTCCAGGGTCTGGATATATCATGGTTAACCAAAGCCCCTTCACATTTGTCATGTGGCATCGCAGTCATTTGCTCTGAATTTTTGCCACTTTGCCATAGTTGGGACCCTTGCTAGTGACAGTGTTCAGCCAGCAGGCAGAATCGTATTTATCCTCTTCCCTGGGTGGGATCATGTTTATCTGCAGAGTATTTGACGGTCTTTCAGTCACACTTGACAAACTGTCAAAATTTGACAATTTTTCTAATGACCAATCCTCTATGGATAGATATGTAGATTGTTTCTATTTCTGAGAGGTTCAGCAAACACCCCAGTACAGGCTAGATTCCACACGGTTGAACTGTTGGGCCAAAGAGTACGCGCCTGTTAAATTCAGACAGACGTGGCAAATGACTCTCCAGAAAAGATTCCAGTAGGCCTGTTTTCCACACACCAAGGCCAGAAGTGGGTATTATCAAGCTTAACATTTGCCAGTCTGCTGGGTAAAAAACAGAATCTTTTTGGATGGATGATTTGCTTTATGTGTCTTTAACTGGGAGGGTCAGAGTCAGAATCTGTAGTCTCACTTTCTGAGAGAGGTGCTGTACAAATAATACCCTCTGGCCCAGGAATAGAGAGACCTGGCCCAGGAATAAAGAGACCTGGCCTGCATACCCACTTCTTGGCCGTGAGACCATGGGCAAGTCATGTGACTACTCCTCACCTGAGCCTCCTTATCTGCTGAAGTTTCTGCCTGGCCTGCCCCTGCCTTCTGGCATGCTAACAGTGTGGAAGTAGCAATTAAAAATGAGACAAATGACTGGGCATGGTGGCTCTTGCCTGTAATCCCAGCACTTTGGGAGGCCGAGGCAGGTGGATCACAAGGTCAGGAGATCAAGACCATCCTGGCTAACACGGTGAAACCCCGTCTATACTAAAAATACAAAAAACAAAATTAGCCGGGTGTGGTGACGGGCACCTGTAGTCCTAGCTACTGGGGAGGCTGAGGTGAGAGAATGGTGTGAAACCGGGAGGCGGAGCTTGCAGTGAGCCAAGATCGCGCCACTGCACTCCAGCCCGGGCGACAGAGCGAGACTCCGTCTCAAAAAAAAAAAAAAAGAGAGAGACAAATCCCCCAAAATGCCAGGAGTGACTTTGATGATGACAACTAGGGCAGGAGCCACTGGGGGGCCAGCTTAGAGAGACATGGTGAGAGTTGCTCCCCGACTCCAACCACTTCCAAGTATAAAGTTGGTGCGGAGATACATGGGTATGTCTGAGCGTGGGGAGAATAAGCTCGAACAAACTGCTTAAAGACAAAGCCATCATGGTTTATCCCAGCCCAACAAATGACACCTCTACTGCAAACTGTCCTCGAGTGATGTCCCTCAGGCTGCTCTTGTGAATAAAAGATTCTGTGGACAAGTTTGGAAAATTCTGTAACTATATCCCCCGTTAAGGATTTTACAATGCACATTTGCTGAAAAGTCTGGCAATTCATAAATGTTAAATTTTATTTAACCAGGATTTCCTAAACTCTTGTTTGACTACAAAATTTATCTTTTTCTTTCTTTTTTTTTTTAAGATCATAGCCCACTGCAGCCTCGAACTGCTGGGCTCAAGTGATCCTTTCAGCCTCCCAAACAGTTGGGATTACAGGCGTGAGCCCCATGCCTTGCTTGACTATGGAGCCATTTTCATCTAACCATCATTAATACTATTTCCAAGGACTACATTTTTGGAAATGTCACATTAATACATTAAAAATTCATGTCTCAAATGTTCATAATTGGTTCTCACTATTTTTGGTCTTTAAATCGTAGGCACCAGATGTTCATTTATTAGGTGTTTGGTTTACTTTATGAAATTTCAAAGCCAGAGGAACAAACAAAAGATAAGCGAGTACGGGATCTGGCTCTGAGAAGCTGCTGCCCTGCTGCCAAGGAAAGTCTCAACTGACTCTAAAACAGGGTAAGGAAGAAAGATCAGTTCTGGGTGGGCCTGCGCATGGCCACACAGACGCAGAACTCACCACACAAGAAGGCCACGGTGCGGAGGGTCTGCTGCATGAGGATCTGGGTGACTGGGGAGAGGTTATGGTGCGTGTAGTGGGACATCACGATGCCTGAGAACAGGATGGCCATGATGCCTAGACAGGGAAAGAACAGAACAGAAAGCACTGCCGTGTGATCCCCAACTCAGATCTCACAATGCCTGCAAGGCCCTGGGGCCTAAAGCATTAGAGGATTTAAGAAAAAGGAAAATAAACTAATACCTGAAGCCTCCCAGAGGCTTCAGAAAAAATACCATGGGTCCCTTCACTCTGGCAGCCTCATTACTAGCTGGGTGACCTTGAGCCACATTACTCAGAGCCTCAGTTTTCACTTCTGTACAGTGGGACTAATAGTAGCCACTCACAGAACTGTTAGGAGGGTGAGTGAAAATAAGCCACATGAAGTCCCCTTCACAGTACCAGAGCTAAAAAGGTATGGACTATCACTGACATCCAGGGATAGCGCTGGCAGATGTGGAACCTGTGGCTATCGAGGGCCCACTGCACTGCCCCCAACCTTTTTTTTTTTTTTCTTTTTTTTGAGACAGAGTTTTGCTCTTGTCACCCAGGCTGGAGGGCAATAGTGCGATCTTGGCTCACTGCAACCTCTGCCTCCCAGGTTTATGTGATCCTCCTGTCTCAGCCTCCTGAGTAGCTGGGACTACCACAGGCACGCACCAACACGCCTGGCTAATTTTTTATATTTTTAGTAGAAATAAAGTTTCACCATGTTGGCCAGGCTGGTCTTGAACTCCTGACCTCAGGTGAGCTGCCCGCCTTGGCCTCCCGAAGTGCTGGGATTACAGGTGTGAGCCCACCGTGCCTGGCCAACTGCATCATTTTGCATAAGGAGCTTGAGCACCTATGAATTTTCTATATGTGGGGAGTCCTAGAGCTGATCCTCCACAGATGCTGACGGATGACTATATAAGGAGTGCAAGCAAGCAAATCACTCTGGGGGGCAGAAAGGAGCCTAAGAATCTGCGTAAGGATAATGTGTGGATTCTTTTTTTTTTTTTTTTTTTTGAGACGGAGTCTCACTTTTGCTGCCCAGGCTGGAGTGCAGTGGCGTGAACTCGACTCACTGCAACCTCTGCCTCCTGGGTTCAGGCGATTCTCCTGCTTCAGCCTCCCAAGTAGCTGGGATAACAGGCATCCACCACCAGGCCCAGCTTATTTTTGTATTTTTAGTAGAGATGAGGTTTCTCCATGTTGGTCAGGCTGGTCTCGAACTCCTGACTTCAGGTGATCTACCTGCCTTAGCCTCCCAACATGCTGGGATTACAGGCATGAGCCACCGCACCCGGCCTCTTTTTTTTTTTTTTTTTTTTTTTTTTGAGACAGGGTTTCGCTTTGTCGCCCAGGCTGGAGTGCAATGGCGTGATATCAGCTCACTGCAACCTCCGGCTTCTGGGCTCAAGCAATCCTCCCACCTCAGCCTCTTAAGTAGCTGGGATCACAGGCACATACCACCACGCCCGGCTAATTTTTTGTGTTTTTGTAGAGATGGGTTTCACTATGTTGTCCAGGCTGGTCTCAAACTCCTGAGCTCAAGCAATCCAACCTGCATCGGCCTCCCAAAGTGCTGGGATTATAAGTGTGAGCCACCTCACCTGGCCAAATGTGGATTTTGATGGACTTTTAAAATACTTTTCCTTAACTTTGAATTTTCCCATAATCCTGAACGACTGTCATTTAAAAAGGTAATGCATCTTTTCTTCAGAGCCCAGCACCAGGGTGTCTACAACCTTCTGTGCTTATGCAGGATTTGAGCCTCGACATTTGTCCGCTGCCCTCAGTCACTCCTGTGGCACTCACAGTTCTCTTCTCAGCATCTCCCTGTGTAGGCAGCAGGAAAGGGGTCTGTATTTCATGTAAGGAAGCTGAGATTGTCTTAAAAAGTCATCAAATAAGCTGCCAAGATATACTAATTGCAAGTCAAACTTCATAAGCAAAGTTTTAATTCACTTCTGCCATTTTGTGGAAATAGGGCTTATCTGGCAAACTTTCCATGTATAAAAGGGTGAAAATTGGCCAGGCGTGGTGGCTGATGCCTATAATCCCAGCACTTTGGGAGGCCGAGGCAGGTGGATCATGAGGTCAGGAGTTCAAGACCAGCCTGGCCAAGATGGTGAAACCCCGTCTCTACTAAAAATACAAAAATTAACTGGGCATGGTGGCACACGCCTGTAATCCCAGCTACTCCAGTGGCTGAGGCAGAGAACTGCTTAAACTTGGAGGGGCGGAGGTTGCATGAGCCGAGATCGTGCCACTGCACTCCAGCCTGGGTGACAGAGTGAGACTCTGTCTCAAAAAAAAAAAAAAAAAATACAGACCACTGTATTACAGACATGTCAACTGCCAAGCTTACTGTAACACAATATCCCACAAAATATAGGAAATCTACTTTTTTGTATTTCCCAGCAGGTGTGGGCTGGCTGAGTGACAGCAGGAGCTGGACATTTGATCTCCTAACCCCTTTAGGAAACAGCAAGTGCCTTTGCTCTTCATTTTCCCCTACAGTGAGATTCCAGCCATGCTTCCTGTAAGACACACCCGACATGGTGGGCAAAGGAAAATGAGAGGGTAGGAGACTTTTTTACCTGCTCCTTTAGGGCTCTTTGGAGTTCAAGATTGTTTTTGCTGCTGTTGTTTTTCTTTGAGATGGAGTTTCACTCTTGTTGCCCAGGCTGGAGTGCAGTGGCACAATCTCAGCTCACTGCAACTTCCGCCTCCCAGGTTCAAGCAATTCTCCTGTCTCAACCTCCCAAGTAGCTGGGATTATAGGCACAGTCTTGGCTCAGCCTGGCTACAAAGGCCGATGGTAGCCCTGTGGGATTGAGGATCTAACATGGACCAGTCTTCCCTCTGGTTTTCCCTACAGGAAATCTCCATCTTTAAGGACGTCACCAAATTCAAACATTTTGGGTTTTTCTGATGGATAAGTAAGCCCTGTCTGGGGCCACCTATGCACTTGACCCACTGTTGGCATGGGGCCATCTGGACAATCCCAGAGGGCTTTACCCTGGGCTAGTGTGGGGTCAGGGCACCTTGAGTTCTAGGTGAAAGGAAAGAGGGTCAGCAGCAGGCACAAAAGCCAGAGGGATGGCTCAAGTATCTGCTTCATATGCCCTCCAGAAGCTAAGGAGACTCTCCACCACCCACACCGCCCTCGTCTGCAGCCACTGGAGCAGACTATAGAAACACAAAAGGGAGGTTGGTGCAAACCAGGCTAACATTTTTAAGTGAGGTAAAACGCATGGTTTATTTTTAAAAATACACTTATGGAAGAATGTCCTTTAAGAAGGCAAAATCATTTAAGCAAGCAGATAATGCAGCAAAAGCATTCAGCCTCCTGAAGGAAGAATGGCAGAAAAGAAGAAAGGGCGAGAGGAAATCCACTTCTGTTTATGGTTACATCCACTGTTTCAGATGTAATAAAGGAAGACAGTATGGGATTCAAATCCAAAAGGCAGTGAAAAGGTATCATGGTACAATTTCCACTGTACTGTGCCTTACTGTGTGTAAAATATGACATACTTCTTGAGGGCTGAGTGAAACCATAATGAGTATGCTATGTTAATTACTCAATAATAAACATATTTTGCCATAAAACATTCAGACTCACTGAGGTATAGAGTAAAAGAGAATCTCTATTCACACTGCCCGCTCAGAGGTAACTACTCTTAACTACTATTAACACTTCAACACGCAGACTGCCAGTTCTTTTACCATGTGATTATAAAGTTTATCTTTAAAGTAACAGGCTGGGCACGGTGACTCATACTTGTAATCTCAGGACTTTGGGAGGCCAAGGTGGGTGGACTGCTTGAGCCCAGGAGTTTGAGACCAGCTTGAGCAACAGAGTGAGGCTCTGTCTCTACAAAAATTACAAAACTAGTCGGGTGTGGTGGCATGTGCCTGTGGTCCCAGCTACTCAGGAGGCTGAGGTGGAAGGATCACCTGAACCTGGGGAGGTCAAGGCTGCAGTGAGCCGTGATTGTGCCACTGCACTCCAGCCTGGGCAACAGAGCATGATCCTGTCTCAAAAAATAACATTAAAATAAAATAAAAATAAAGTAATAAACAGGATCCTATCACATATATAGTGCCTATACCAGCAGAGCGATTTCTTTTCAAGGGCTTCCAACTCTCTTGTCTTGGTGCACATACTAGAACCCCAGCTCCTTTTCAGGCCTACAGAACCTGTGAGGCAGTGTCCTGGCCACACCGGTCTTCCTTCTCTTCCTGGAGCCTGCCACACTCCCGCACATCTATCTTCAGACCCGTGGCTCCTGCAGTTTCTGCTGCCAAAACCCTCCTTCCCTAGAGCGTCCCTGGGCTGGTTCCTCTCACCACACAGGTCTGAGCTCCAGTGCCACCTCCAGGAGACACTTCCCTGATTGCCTGAGCTCCCAATCCATTCTCTACCGCACGCCACTCTCTGTCTTTAATTTCTCTTCTTGTAATTTCTTGCCACCTGGAATTGTCGTATGGGTTTGCTTAAATTCTGGCTTTCTTCTGCAGGAAAAGGAAACTGATCTTGAGTTGTTTATAAATGTAGCCCCAAGAGCAAGGATAGTTCTCAGCATAGGGTGGACATTTAATAAATATTTCTTGAATGGGTGAGAGATTAATTTTTCAACTTAAAGAATTTAACAATATGTCAAATTCTTCCCATGGCAGTACAGACAGGTCAAGTTCATTTTTTAAGAGGCTGCACAGGATTCCATAGTGCACATGGACTGGAATTTGATCTTTTCCATTACTGATGAACATATAGTTCCTTCCAATTTTTCTCTCCCAAACAATGCTGCAGTGGAATTCCTTAGATATCTGTGCATAAGAGCACTGCACCATACATTCTATCTTTGGCCAACTTCATGCCAGTATCTTTTTTTTTGAGATGGAGTCTCACTCTGTCATCCAGGCTGGAGTACAGTGGCGGGATCTCGGCTCACTGCAACCTCTGCTTGCTGGGTTCAAGCGATTCTCCTGTGTCAGCCTCCCAAGTAGCTGGGACTACCAGCACGTGCCACCATGCCCAGTTAATTTTTGTATTTTTAGTAGAGACGGGGTTTCACCATGTTAGCCAGGATGATCTCCATCTCTTGACCACGTGATCCGCCTGCCTTGGTCTCCCAAAGTGCTGGGATTATAGGTGTAAGCCACCGTGCCTGGCCCATGCCAACATCTTAAAGCATTATGTCGGCTGGGCGTGGTGGCTCATGCCTGTAATCCCAGCACTTTGGGAGGCCAAGGCGGGTAGATCACAAGGTCAGGATTTCAAGATCAGCCTGGCCAAAATGGTGAAACCCCATCTCTACTAAAAATACAGAAAAAAAAAAAAAATTAGCCAGGCGTGGCGGTGGGCGCCTGTAATCCCAGCTACTCGGGATGCTGAGGCAGAGAGCTGCCTGAACCCGGAGGCAGAGGTTGCAGTGAGCCGAGATGGCGCCACTGTACTCCAGCCTGGGCTACAGAGCAAAACTCCATCTCAAAAAAAGAAAGAAAGAAAGAGTTATGTCATAATTAATCCTGCAAACTCATCCTTCGAGCCCTAAGTCCCCTCCTCTGTGACTCACCCTGACAATGTCACTCTGTCCCATCCCCTCCAAGCCCAGTGTTTGCTAACCACTCTGCCTAAGCAGGGTCTATTCATCTTTGAATCTTTAGTGTCAGAGGCCAAAGTGGCCCTCAAAACTGGCTTGACTGAACAACAAAAATAGTTAACATGGATACAATTAGAATGAATATTCTGAGAATAGCTAACGTTTGCTGAGTAATAGGGAGACTATTTGATTTGCTGTGGATACCAGGAATTTTTTAGAATAAAAGGGGATATTATTAATTCATCATGTTGAGACAGAGGGCAAACCAGGACTTCTGGCCACCCCAGTAGTGGCACAGATGCCCCATCAGGACTCTCACTTGCATTGCTCCCTTCGTCCTCAGCAAAGGCGTCAGGCTGGCCCTTTTACTTGTCTATTTTATGATGAGGAAGTAGAGCATGGGGTGATTAAGTCTATAATCTGAGGTTACACAGCCAATGAAAGGTGGAGCTGGGATTCAAATCCAAGTCTGTCTGTTATCCAGCTCCAGTTCTTAACAACCGTGTTCCCTACATGTGGATTTACATAAATAATTCCCACTTCCTAGGAAGAGAATGTCCTGCTCCACAGTCTTGGGAACCACTTGAGATCAGTCCTTTGTGATAGTCAGGAAAAGGGGAGCACACAAAGGAAGGTGAAGACAGCAGAAACACCACGCTTTCCATCTGTGCTTTCACAGTGCAGCGCAGAGTACCCACACACCACACAGGGCCATCCTGCCCCTCTCTGAAAACCCTGTGGGACAAATACCCAAAAGGCAAAGCACGGACAGGGCAGGTTCCCTCACCCAGAGGCAGATCTGGTGTTCCTGGCTGGCACTGCTGTGTGTGGAGCAAGGTCCCTAAGGAAATGAAACCCCTCTCAACAGGAAACACTGCCACTCTGAAAAGAAGGTAAGAAAAACACTCCCTGATTTTAATCACAGATTCCAAACAGATGCATGAAACACATCTTTGCCAACAGGTACTTAGTGATCATCTCAAGGGGGTAGAGGAACAATTTTAAAAAATAGATGTAAAAATAGCTAGGCTAGAGCCAAATGACTCACAGGTAACCTTTTTGTAAGTGCCAACATTCAGTAAAGAAAGGGAACCTCATGGCAGACACCAGGATGGAATTACCCTGGTGAACTGGTTTGCGATGAAAAACAAAACCCTGAAAATGGCGAGTCCACTCTGCTTCCTCCTTGTGCTGCTCACGCAGCACCCATGTGCAACTCCAGATAGCGACTGGGTAGAAAAATTCTGTCAACTGAGTCACTAAAGACCACTGGGACTTCCGCTTTGTGTCTGAAGAAATTACTGCTACACAGAACACTGTCCTGCTCTACATAACTACAAAACCTGATACAAGATATGAAACAAAACTATTTTCTGACATGGGACAAAAGATAGGGTAGGACTGTGATTCCTGCCAGAAGGGAAACAAACAAGGTGGCCACTCTTTCCCCAGGCCCCCTGCTGAGCTGACGGTCTGAGGCTGAGGCTTTGGCTTTAGAGGGCTGTCCTGTTGAGTCGGGGAAGCTGCACAGAAAGAGAGCTCTTGGACATCTACTGTAAAGTCCCCTTGAGTCTTTGACTGATACTGATCAGTATATATGTGGGATGAAACAAGAGGCTGGGGAAAGAATCATTAAAAAGAAGTAGACTGAACAATTCCAGAAGCTGACATGGGGCTGGGATTTGTATTCCCACCAGCCAGAGTGGAGTGAGCTCACAATACCTGAGACACCTTAGTTAGGGCCCTGCTACTGTGCACCAGTCCTAACAAAGTTTAAATGTAAGCCTCAAAAGGGATTAAACTGATGCCAAGAGACTTAGATACATGCCAGAAGAAAAGTCCAGAAATAACACACAAAAAACAAAAAATATATATATATATTTAAAAGTCCAGAACTCCATAAAGGAATGCAATAAAATCTTGTACTCAACAACATAAAGTTCACAATGACTGACATCCAATCAAAGCTTACTAGTAAAAGCAAAGAGCAAGAAGATGTGACCTATAAGCACGAGAAAAATCAACAACAAAACAGACCTAGAGTTGACAGAGACGATGCAATCAGCAAACAAGGACATTAAAACAGCAATTAGAAATGTTTCATATGCTCCAGAACATAGAAGAAAACATGAATATGAAGAGAGAAATGCAAGAAATGAAAACAACCCAAAGGGATCTTCTGTAGATGAATTATAGAATATGTAAATGAGAAATACACTGGGTAGGATTAGCAGGAGATTCCACATGGCAGAAGAAAAGATCAGTGACTTTGAAGACACGGCAAAAGGAAATAACCAAAATAAAGCACATAGGGAAAAAAAGACAGAAAAAAAAAAGGCAAAGCATATTGTGGGCCAATAGCATGCTACCTCTCATAACACGTAAATTGAAGTCTCAAGGGGAAGAGGAAGGAGGAACAAAAAAATGTTTATAAAGAAATAGGCAAAAGTTTACCAAATTTGATGAAAGCTATAAACTCATATAAACTATAAACCCAAGAAGCTCAATGAACCAAAGGTGAATATAAAAAGAACCACACCAAGGCACATCTAAATCCAGTTGCTACACACCTATCAGGACAGCTAAACTTTTTGAAATTAAAATAAGTGTGGTGGCAATATGAAGCAACTGGCACTCTCTCATACATTCTGATGGGAATGTAAAATGATACAGTCACTTCGAAAAACACTGGGCAGTTTCTAAAAAAGTAAAAATGTACTTACCATATGACCTAGCAGCCTTAATCCTAGGTATTTACCCAAGAAAAATGAAAACACATGCAAACTGTTCTTAGCCCAAATCTGGAAAACCCCAAATGTCCTTCAAATGGTGAACAGACAAATAAACCGTGGTGCAATAAGAATGATAAACTACTGCCACATGCAAAAACATGGATGTCTCTCAAAAACATGACAACTGAAAGAGAGGAGACACAAAAGACTATGTACCCCATGATTTCATTTAAATGACATTCAGGAAAAGGCAAAACTACAATGACAGTGCAGATCAGACCGGGGCTCAGGACAGGCAGGGGGACTGACTGCAGAAGGGCACAGGGGAGCCACGTTGGGCGATAAGAATATGCCACACCTTGACTGTAGGGGTAGTTATGACTGTCCACATTTGCCAAAATTCATGGAATTATATACTTAGAACGGGTCCATGTATTGTGTGTAAATTATACCTCAACAAAGTTAATAAAAAAGAAAATCTCTGCCATCCTGTGGCACAGATCAAAACATTCCTGCAATAGTGCCTCATTTCCAGAACAAGGCCTCTGAAGGGACTTC
The DNA here is from genome assembly GCF_047675955.1 of Chlorocebus sabaeus. Taxonomy (NCBI): domain Eukaryota; kingdom Metazoa; phylum Chordata; class Mammalia; order Primates; family Cercopithecidae; genus Chlorocebus; species Chlorocebus sabaeus. The sequence goes on from NC_132905.1 coordinate 14,316,100, forward strand.
ACTTAAAGGATGGGATCAGACTTCCAGGGCAGAGTCCTTCCCACCTGGCTGCCCCCTCACACAGGAACAGGAGTGAGTCATGTTCCATTTTCAGGTCAACACCCTTACAATGTAACAAGCTGGGGACACAAACTTGACTGCCACTTGTAGGCAGAAAGCCCAACTAAGCCAAGCTTTGCCAACAGGGGCTGCTGACTGATTACCAGGTGACCATTACCAAGACCATCACTCTGTAAGTGGCCACCCCTCCTCCAGCTGGTGAGTATCATCTTCTAGGGCCACATCAGAGTCGTCCCTGCTGCTGGGAGCTGTGTGCCCTCCTCCAATGGGGTGCAGGGAAAAGGCTCTGGGCCTCTGCTGTCAATCTCACTACCACCACTGCCTGTGCAGTGCAGCTCTGGGCTAATGACAACCTTAGTACCTATGCCACATGGGTGGTAGCAGCATAAAAAAACTGAATACTGGTAAACTGTGTCCCAAAACGCCCAACATTATGTCACCGCCACACTTTGCTTGTCCCTCTATGTAGCACTGAGTACACGGTTTCATGATGATCTGTTTTGGAGGGAGTTGTATTAGAGGAGGGTTCTAAGCACTGGTTCTTGACTCAAAGACAACTAGTTTGAATCGTTGTTCCACCAATCCCAGCTGTGACCTTGAGTAATTTACTTAATTTCACTCAACCTCAAGTTTGCTCATCAGTAAAATAGGGACCTTCACAGTACCTCCCTCCCACAGGCTACCCTCCTCTGAGGGAGCCTCATAGGACTGATGGGCTAAATAAGAGAGGGCAGGTTAAGAGAAAATGTGACCGTGACACCAATGTGACTGTTTGAGCTACTGGATCCAGGCAGACCTAAATCCAGATGTGTTTCTAGGGAGCCAATAGATTCCCTTTATTACTTAAGCTCTTCTGAGTTGTGACTGTCTCTTGTGACTAAAGGTGACCCAACTGACAAAGCCTCTTTCACCAGGCAGGACAAAATGCCATCACCACAGCACTTTCAGGCTCTCTGTCACTTACCTGAGAGTGAGATTCCTTCTGCAAGCCCATAAGGCAGATAAGCAAAAATGATCATCATGCCAAACTCCAAGGAAGGTGTTTTCCTCAAGTCAATATGCTTCAGCACGTAAATGACAACTGTCAAGGACGGAGAATCGAGGGAGCGTTGATGGGAGAGGTGGAGAAGTCACAAAACTGCTGCTTTCCAAATATATGAAGTAAACAGGTACAGAAGATTTTGGAACGTCCCAAGGTCACAAATGAAAATTTGTCATTATGGATTTTTCCCCTTTGTAGGGAGACTGTTGCTATAAGAAACAAAACACTAAGAAATGTAAATTCCGGAGATAAACGGTGGTGGAAGATGAAAATCAACCTAAGTCAACTCATTTAAAAATGCTGACTTAGAGGGCTGGGGATGTGCTGGGCCATGGCACGAAGCTGGAGCTGCAGACACACCAAGGTCAGTTCACTCTGCCCGGTTCCTCCCAGGGCCATATCACCCTGACTCCTCCAACAACATCAGATGAGATCACTAATGCTACCCATCTTGCTTTCCCCATCAGTTTTGAGTCAAAGACAACTAGTGTGAATTGCTGTTCTAACTGGGGTTCCAGGCCCTGTTGAAGCGCAGTCTTTCCTATTCCTGGAGATTTCCAAACTCACGCCCCTGTAAAAGGAGAGAGCCTTGTATATATTGAAATATCATTCACAATGCCTCTACTGGAGCTCGCAGTACCCATTTGCTCCACTTCATTTTGATAGATACTTTTTTTTTTTTTTTTAAAGAAAAAGATATAGAGGAAAATATTGAACTGGAAAAAATTTTCTTTTCCATTCTGTTTATTGGTACAATATAAGAAGCTGTCAGCCAACTCAATAGAGCCTTTAGACTTCTGGATAAAGGAGTTGATGGGAAAATTCAACAGGATGGCAGAAAAATATGCCTGTAACCAGGCAAAAGAGTCTCTTCCGGCCATCTGTGAAACAAACTGCTCATGGAGGCGGGCCAGGTGGCCATCTCCCTGAGACAGAGGCTTAGGCGCGCACCAAAGTGGTCTACTGCCTGTTACTATTTTAAACACAATGAAATTTCTACAGCAATAAAGGTGTCATTGGCCTTAACAAGACTCTTTCCATCTCCAGCTAGAAAAGCTTATTGGTTGTTAAATAACAAAATCAGTGCAAATAACTCAATGGAACACATTTTGAAAGCCCCTTTTTCAATCCTTCTGGATAAACACTTTCAGTGGGATAAAAATTTTCTCTGTTTAACATTTTATTTTTATTTATGTATTTTTTAGAGACGAGGTCTCACTATATTCCATTGCTCAGCTCCTGGGCGAAAGCAATTCTCCAGCCTTAGCCTCTCAAAGTGCTGAGATTACAGGTGTGAGCCACTGCACCTGGTCTATTTGACATTTTCAAAGAAAATTAATTTCTAATTTTCCAAATGTGAAAAGTAAGATGGCAGAAAATGAAAATCATCTGAGTGTGGTTATCATACTCTGGGAACTGAGAGGTCCCCAAAATCATATCTGATATCCAACAGTGTACATGTTTTTTAAACTTTGAAAAGTGACATTCTAAATTTCACATGTTAAATTTAAAAATCCTTGAGTTAGAGTGTTTCTCAAACAAAAACTAAGCAAAAAATCCTCCTTTAAGCAAAACCTTCATCTAAAATTGGCCCCCTTAAAAAACAGGAGAAACTGGCTAGAGACAGAAGCCATCAGGAATAATCTCAACCCTGTATGCTCATCACATTAAAAGGATATTAATGCAGAAATTAAGCCAGTGAGAGTGCCGAGCGCTGCAGAGCCAAAGAACATTTTGAGGAAGTAGTCAAGGGCTTGTAAAAATGTTTGCCACCCACTGACATCTGACATATTTTTTCTTGTTAAACCTTCAGCTGTGCTAGGAAATGAAAGAAAACAGAAGTTAAAATGTTATATATACAAAGGTCTTAGAAATTAACTTAAAACTTATCTCTTGCTTATTCCCTCATTCATTCATTCATTCATACCATCATTCATTCAGTCAGCCAAACGTCTATTGTTCACCAACTTTGTCCCAGGTCCTGTTACTTTCTGGGGTTCAGAGATGAGAGCAAAGTTGCTGCCCTTAAGGAGCTTCTCCCTTCAGGCTAACGAGGGAGAAAACAAGATGAACACTAAAGACAATCTGCAGGAAGGGTAGAGGGCTGTAGGAACACAGGATGGGTGGGTAACTAACTCAGACTGGCTGGGCTCAAGGAAGGTGCTTGAGAAAATGTGGGCTGATGCCCGGCGTGGTGGCTCACACCTGTAATCCCAGCACTTTGGGAGGTGAGCGGATCACTTGAGGGCAGGAGTTCAGACCAGCCTGGCCAACATGGTGAAACCCTAACTCTACTAAAAATACAAAAAGTATCCGGGTGTGGTGGCACATGCCTGTAATCCCGGCTACTCAGGAGGCTGAGGCAGGAGAATTGCTTGAACCCAGGAGGCAGAGGTTGCAGTGAGCCAAGATTGCACCACGGCACTCCAGCGTGGGCAACAGAGCAAGACTCTGTCTCAAAAAAATAAAAAATAAAAAAGGCGGGGGGAGGGGTGGGTTTAGATTTGGGATAAAAACGACTTGCCCAGGTGAAGAAATGGGGGAAGGCACCCAGTGAGGGAACAGCATCTGCAAAGGAAGGGAGCCCATGCAAATGCAGCCCATTGTAGGAACTTTCAAGTACCGAGATTAATGAAGCTAAAACGTGGCAGGGGGAGTGGTGGGGCGGGGGAGGTGGGGGTGGGACAGTGGCAGGAGGCAAGGTGAGGAACAGGGAACAGCCCGGGAAAGGCACTGGTATTTCAGCTTGAAGGCCTCGGAAGTCAATGGGAAGGATTTCAGTACAGAAATCTTGTGATAAAACCTGAAATTGAGGCTACGGCAAGAAGTCAGATTAGAATGGAGCTACCCAAAGAAAAAATGCCCAAGGTTTCAGGCTGAGAGGGAAGATATAGGAGACATTAAGGAGGAAGAAATCAAAGAACTTTCCTTTTACTGTAACAGAACAAAGTAAAATGTCGGATGTTATTAAATTTAATTGTTGGTTTTGTTCTCAAAGGTAAAAGCATTACATCATTAACATGGAGTTATTCTCATTAAATATCCTCCTCCTGTCTCTTAAATCCATCCCCTTTTCTCCCTCCCCTACTGCCCTTTACTCCCACGGATAAGTCTCACTGAGCTCTCTCTCAACATCCTTATCTTCCTACAGACCAACCCTGTTCTCCACTCAGTGGCCTAAATGATCCCCCTCTTTTTGTTTTTGAGACAGGGTCTCACTCTGTCACCTAGGCAAAGTGCAGTGGCGTGACCTCAGCTCACTGCATCCTCTGCTTCCTGAGGCTCAAGTGATCCTCCCACGTCAGCTCCAGAGTAGCTGAGACCACAGGTACACATCACCACACTCGGCTAGTTTTTGTATTTTCTGTAAAGATGCGATTTCACCATGTTGCCCAGGCTGGTCTTGAACTGGGCTCAAGCAATTCACTTGCCTCAACATCCCAAAGTGCTAGAAATACAGGGCCTAACTGATCCTTTTCAAAGGCACACCTGATCGGGTTATCAGCCTGTTAAGAACTCAGAGTTTCCTGACATCACCAGGAAGCCCAGTCTTAGTTTTACCTGGCTCCCACCTGCCATACCTCTCTGACCTTACCTCCTCCTCCCCAAATCTAAACATCTGGGCCACACTATCACTAGCACCTCCCAGGTGGTCACCATTCACCTTTCCCTGCCCCAGCTAACTCCCTATTCATCCCTCAGAACCCAGGATCAGTGCCACTCCCTCAGGGACACCTGCCCTGATCCCTTCACGCAGGCCTGCCCATGTAAAGTTTGTCATGATGCCTGACTTCTCCTTCACAGCATGGGAAACTGTAGTGCCTCATTCCATGAGGATGAAGCCTGTGTCCATCTTGTTTGCTGCCTTATGTCCGGGGCTTAAAGCAGAGCCTCGCACACAAAAGAGAGTCAATACCTTTTTATTGACCCAGCAAATGAAACAAAGAACACTCAACAGTAATATTCAGCTTCATCAATCACCATGTCATGAATTGGTATTGTTTTATTATTATTATTATTATTATTATTATTATTATTATTGAGATGGAGTCTTGCTCTGTTGCTCAGGCTGGAGTGCAGTGGTGCGATCTCGGCTCACTGCAACCTCTGCCTCCAGGTTCAAGCGATTCTCCTGCATCAGCCTCTCAAGTAGCTGGGATTACAGATGCGCACCACCACACCCAACGACTTTTTTTTTTTTTTTTTTGTATTTTTAGTAGAGATAGGGTTTCACCATATTGGCCAGGCTGGTGTGGAGCTCCTAACCTCAAGTGACCCACCTGCCTTGGCCTCCCAAAATGCTGGGATTACAGACATGAGCCACCGTGCCAGGCCCCAGGATTGGTATCATTTTAAAGCAGAGTAAGGTGAAAAGGTAGCTTGGTCAAATAACCTCAGAAAGCCTTTCGAGGAAATTTACAGCACAAAATAACATAATTAAGGTCTGAGACGTCTTGCAAAAAAGAAATCTAACTTTCTTCATGTGAAAGCTTTGCAGACTCATCTGAACACACAATCTTCCCAATCCCCCTTCTTTCTAGCAGATCACAGGTTAACATCCCACCTTGAAGAATGTGACAGCCAACAAGGGCTCATACTGGAAAAGTGCTTTTGAAGGCCATGATCACCCGCAGTTCCCAAAAATGGATCTGCAGGCCACACACATACAGTGCCCGGCCTCAGCCCACGTCTCTACCCTGGCAGGCACCCAGGCTGGTTTCACTGCTTTCTTTTTATACAGAGTAGCCTGAGGCCCAAAGAGAGTGAGTCACGGGGTAGGGTCACACAAAGGGTTAACAGCAGATCCAGGACTGGGGCAATGGTTTCTGAACTCCAGGTAATGAAAGTAGAATTTGGACTCTTTCTGGCCTAGTAATTTTCTATGTTTTGTTTCTTAAGGTCATGTTTCTCATACCTTAAAGAATAAAAGGGAGTATTGCTTCAGGGTCCATTGCATGAGCTTAAACTGTAGCGGGAGAAAACAAAAGGTTTCCTCTACAGCAGTGACTTTAAGAACACACTATCATAGCAACGAATCAAAGTTGAAAATGAATTCAAGTTACTGAAGAAACAGAAGACATTTGCTTTCCGGCACTCATGAAGGTAACAACATTAAAAAGGGAGTAATTCATTCACATATTCAGTTGCAAAGATAAATGTGTCAGCTCACTTTAGAGATGATCGTTTATGAAGTATACCTCTTCAAAACCAGATGTGATTCTAGCTGATAACCAAGGAAAAATGACAACAGCTCCCAGGAGCATATTTTTCTTTTGAACTAAAAAAAAAAAAAAAAAAAAAAAAGGGCAGGGGAAGTCTGACATGCCCCTTTTCTCTCTCTTCTGTCTGAAAATGAGCCTCCCAGGTCTGGCTCACAAGACATTCCTTCTGAGAAGCCTTCCTTATATCCTTAATGGTCTGGTCATTGAGCCCCTCTGGCTTAAGGCACCATGTTCACTTCTCTATGGGCACCTTTTGCCCATCATGGACCGAGTTCATCAAATCCACCTGGCTCTTAGCAGTGTCTGGCACATAAAGGTCCCTCACCAAATGCTGATGGCAGATGACCAGCTGTGGCTGGAGAGGTCATGAGGCTGATTCTCCAGTCAGCTTGGGTCTCAGCAGTGGCAGTGCTGCTGGTGGAGGAGGAGGCCGGAAACTATACATGCATGCTCCACAGATCCAACCGTGGGAACTGTTATCATAGGCGATCTTGGGATTCTTTTTTTTTTTTTTTTTTTTTTGAGATGGAGTCTCGCTCTGTTGCTCTGGCTGGAGTGCAGTGGTGTGATCTCGGCTCACTGCAACCTCCACCTCCCAGGTTCAAGAGATTCTCCTGCCTCAGCCTCCCAAGTAGACGAGATTACAGGGACCCACCACCACGCCCAGCTAATTTTTATATTATTAGTAGAGACAGGGTTTCACCATGTTGGCCAGGCTGGTCTCAAACCCCTGACCTCAGGTGATCCACGGGCCTTGGCCTTCCAAAGTGCTGGGATTACAGGCATGAGCCACTGTGCCCAGACCAATCTTGGGTTTCCAAAGCACTTTTCCAGGAAGAACCTCTGGCTACCGACAATGACTCCATCATTTCCCATCTTAAATAGAAAAAGTCTCCTAATCTTTGGCTTTTATAACAGAACTGGAAAAGCTAAGAAAAGATCCTACCTCTGAAAAATTATTTTTCTTTAAAAAAATCAGAGACAAAGCAATTGAGTTTAGCTCCCAATGCATAAAAATAACTCATGATGTCACCTACAAGTTGGACAAAATTCCTTGTCAAAAATGTTCAATACGTGTAGCCAGGATACGAGATAAAAGTAAAAACCAGAACGCTAAGCAGCTTTCAGAGTAGATCTTAAGAAAAAATATTACCATCGGATTTTTTAAAGGTCTTGCAGCATGCTGTTTGATAATATCCTAATAAAGCTATAGAAATTTCTGCCAAGAGAAACATGAAAAAGCCAATAGTAGGAAATTGGCTAAGTAGATCACAGTAAACCCAGAAAAAGGAATACTCCGTAACCAGTAAAATGATGTTCCAGAAGACTGTTTTATCAACTGTGTTCAATGGAAAATAGAATACAGTATTTGGGGTATAAGCCTATTTAAATAAAATGTATATATATTTACACCAAATTGTTAACTATATCTCTAGGTAGTAGCAATGTGTGTGATATTTCTCCCTTTTTTGCTTGTGTATTTCCTAAATTTTATAAGAATATATGTACTACGCTTAGAATAACAAAAATACTTCTAAGTTTGGTTTTTTTTTAAGGACTGTTGAGCATCTCTTGCCATCAGACAGTATCTGGTAAGCTCCTCCTGCAAGGGAAGGGCAAAAATAGGGCAAAAACTGAGCAAACATGGTGAAAACAATAACTGGGGCAGGGAAAGAAAAGGAAAAGATGTCACATTACCTGATGCTGGATGATTTTCTCGTAGTATCTTTTCTTTTGTTTTTTTTTTTTGACACAGAGTCTCACTTTGACGCCCAGGCTGGAGTGCAGTGGCGTGAGTTTGGCTCACTTCAACCTCTGCCTCCCAGGTTCAAGCGATTCTCCTGCCTCAGCCTCTCGAGTAGCTGGGATTACAGGCGTGCGCCACCACGCCTGGCTAATTTTTGTATTTTTAGTAGATATGGGGTTTCACCATGTTGGCCAGGCTGGTCTTGAACTCTTGGCCTCAAGTGATCTATCTGCCTCAGCTTCCCAAAGTGATGGGATTACAGGCGTGAGCCACTGTGCCCGGCCCTGTAATATCTTATTTAACTATTCAGTCCTCAATTTTAGTCCTAGGCTGAGGCATTTTATTCCAACATAAAAATTCTGAATATAGTCTATAAAAAAACTTTTAAGAAAATGCCAACTACACAGAGTGGTTACGCTTTAGCAAAGGCAGTAAGTCAGTATTCAGCTAAATGGAAATTCTATTGCCTAACAGAACACAGACTGGCCTCTAACGTTCTTTTAGCTCATTTTTGATACACTATCCAGGGCTCTTTTCTCCACTTGCTTTGGGGTTTTTTGCAGGGAGGTGGGAGAATGGAGTCTTGCTATGTTGTCCAGACTGAGCTCAAACATCTGGGTTCAAATGATCCTCTAACCTCAGCCTTCGGAGTAGCTGGAATTACAGGCATGAGCCACCATGCCTGGCTTCCTTCAACTGCTTTGTCTGTGCCTTTTCTGTGTTTTGGCAAAATTCTTTGGGTTTCTTGACTGCATGTTAACAACCACCAAAAAATGCAGAGTTCAAGGAAATATCCCTGCATCAGAAAAATATATTTGAGATTATCTTAAATGCATTTCCTTTTCCCAGTGATTTTGTTTTGTTTTGTTTTTAAGACAGGGTCTCACTCTGTTGCCCAGGTTGGACTGCAATGGCTCCATCATAGCTCAGGCACGTGATATGACACCCAGCTAAAATTTTTTTTTCTTTTTTTTTGAGACGGAGTCTCGCTCTGTCACCAGGCTGGAATCCAGTGGTGTGATCTCAGCTCACTGCAACCTCCGCCTCCCAGTTTCAAGTGATTCTCCTGCCTCAGCCTCTGGAGTAGCTGCGATTACAGGCACCTGCCACCATGCCCAGCTAATTTTTGTATTTTTAGTAGAAACAGGGTTTCACCGTGTTGGCCAGGCTGGTCTTGAACTCCTGACCTCAGAGGATCCACCCGCCTCGGCCTTCCAAAGTGCTGGGATTACAGGACTGAGCCACTGCGCCTGGCCCCCAATGACTTCTTGACATTTTATTATTCATCATTAACTTCTCAGATCCCATCAATTAGGGCAGTAATACCAACAACTATTTGAAAACAAATTGCAGTTTCCAAAGCAGGGTTTACACAATAGCATCTTAAGGCAGGGCACCTATCAGCATTCCTACCTTATTTTAAAGTTGTGAAAACGAAGGTGACATGCAACAGCTAGTGGGGCCTCTGTCTACTGCTTTTGTCTCCAATGATGTTGCCTGAACATTGACCCCTCAACAGGCCACTTCATCATATCTGGGGAACTTATTAAAAACCCATGGTCTTGGGACTCACCCCAGACCAAATGAATCAGAAGGCTCTGAGGGTGGGGCCGAGGAATGTTACACTTAATAAGCACCCTCAGTGATGTTGAGAAGCTGGGCTCAGAAACTGCTACTAAAAGGTAGGCCAAAAAAGGTGGGCACAGCCAGAAGCAATGGTTCACACCTATAATCCCAGCACCTTGGGAGGCTGAGGTGGGCAAACTGCTTGAGCCCAGGGGTTCAAGACCAGCCTGGGCAACATGGTGAAACCCTGTCTCTACAAAAACTTTTTTAAAAATTAGCTGGGCATGGTGGCAGGTGCCTGTAAGTCCCAGCTACTCGGGAAGCTGAGGTGGGAGGATCACTTGAACCCAGGAGGTTGAGGCTGCGGTGAGCTGTGATGAAGCCACTGCACTCCAGCTTGGGTGACAGAGTGAGACTCTGTCTCAAAAAAAAAGGGGGACTCTGCTCTTTTAACCACCCCTGGAACCTGACCATATTCTTGCAGCACATCAAGGCTTGTCAGGACAGAAAGATGGAGAAAGATAGTGGGTGAACTGATCACCCAGAGGACAAGCAACTGTACACATGCTGCGTGGAAATATCTGTCCCTTCATTACAAGGATCTTTAGTTCTGTCACATGAACAAAGTCTGTTCTCTGCCCCATACTTACTTGGTCAGAACAATGGAGACTGCATCGTTGAGGATACTTTCTCCAAAGACCAGCATGTTGAGCACGGGGTCCACATGAAGTGCATTGAAAATAGCAATAGTGGCCACTGGATCAACAGCAGATATTAGGGAGCCAAACGCAAAACTGTAAGAGACAGAGGGAAGGGGAGATTCTGTAATGTGTGTCACCTGGTCTATATATTAAAGCATTAAAGTCAAAGGCCATATTTAACAGAAAGCAAAACTACACACTAGAGCTGAAATAACTATAGAAGGTAGCATATTTTTTCCCACTTATCTGCTGTTGACATTGTGGGTGGAGTGTGAAAGGCCCACTCTAAGTTGAGTTGTTAGGAATGGCCTGGTTTTCTACTGTCAACACAGAGACTTGACTTTGACCAATGACGGAAGAGAGACTTTTGCTTAGATATATTTATTATATACCGCCCAGTTCCACAGGTCAGAGCAGCTGGAGTCAAATGGCCCATGAACTCCTGCATCTGACCTCTGCTCTGCCCCTTGCCACCAGCCCCTTGGAGTGCTGTCTGTGACCAATCCCAGCCTGCACTCAGATTTGCAACATCTAAGAAAGTGTCAAAAACCAGGAGCAACCCCAGTGTGCTTTGGGGGTGAGTGGCGTGGACAGCCGATAGAAACACTGAGGCCATCTCCTAACTGGGCCAGTGACCTCACTGACAGTCCCCGTGAAGAGCTTATCACCCCCAGCAGGTATGTGCTGATTGTCTAACATGTTTCAGGCATGGAGGCTACCACAGCCGGCACCGTTCTAAGCACGTCACATACGGTGACTCAACAATCCAGTCAGTGACTGTATGAGAGACTGCTACTACTGCCCCGATGACAGAGGAGAAAAACGAGGGACAACAGGATGATGAAGTAACTTGTTCAAGGTCACTCAGCTAACAAGTGGCAGAGCCAGGCTATCTGCCCAGAGTTGGTACTCCTCCCCCCAACAGTAGATACAGCAATACCCAGAGATGAAGGCAAATTCAGACAACAGCAAGTGTGACCCGAGAAATCAATTGAGGTGACGTGAGAAGGTGGGGTGTGGGTGTGGGTGTGGGTGTGCGTGTGGGAGCCACTTAGATGGGGGGGTTCTGGAGAGGCCTCTCTGAAAGGATGATACATGTAAGCAAGAACCTACATGTTAAGCAGCAGTTGGCCAGGCTAAGAGCTGCAGGCAGAGGTGACAGCAAGCGACTCCTGAGGTGAGAGAAAGCCTGCTGCCTGAGGAACAGAAGGAAGGTGCATGTGGTGGCGGGGGTGGGGCGAGTGGCAGGAGCCATAGGAAGCTGGCAAGGGAGGCAGGACCAGCTCCCTCAAGGGGCCTCATGGGCCACATGAGCCTGGACAATTCACTCTCCCTGCCCTTTGGTGATTTTCCCACAAGCCTCTGTGCCATGCCTGGTGCAACTTTCTTTCCAGGGCAGCAGAATGGTGGGTCTGCCCCCTTCCACAACACCAGCCAAAACATGGAGCCCCCAAGGGCCAGTCTGTGTCAGTCATTAGCCAGAGACGACTGCCTGAGCACTATACTCCAGCCTCAGTGAAGTGCAGGCCCAGCCCAGGCTCCCAGGTTCCCAGCCTGTGTCAGTCGTTAGCCAGAGATGACCCACCCTCACCAAGCCTGGGTCTAGGGGGAAGAGGATGCTCGGCCTGAGCAGCCTTCGATGGGTGATTTTTTGGCTGCAGGGTCAGGGAGAGGAGAGCTGACTGAGGAAATGCCTGGCTGCCTTGCCAGGTATAGGTCTCTTCAGAAGTCAATCATTTGGCTTCTGGTTTCCATGGTAGCTGCCTGTGAATGTGATTCATGTGCATTAAACCAGAGTGCCTCCGGATCCCAGGCTGAGGATTCAGTTCCCAGACTTTGCCTGTCCTCACAGAGGTCATCACAGGCCTATGAGCTCCAAGGAAGTGGACGCTGGGTTTTCATCATGGGTGAATTCCCAGGGTCTGTACTGGGCATGGCCCAGAGACACTTGCAGAATGCAAGCAGGCAGGCAGGCGGGAAGAAGGAAGGGAAGCAGGAAAGGGAAGGTAACTCCACTAAACAACTGCCCATCTGGGAGATCCTATTTTGTTGGTAGCTGGTCCCCAGGCCCGTGCACCACAACCCAGACAGAGCTTCTGGTTGCTCTTTTATTCCCACTCTCATCAACCACAGCCACATCACCAGAGGCCGTGAAGGAAGGAGGACAATGTCTAAAAAGTATATCCTGGGCCGGGCACAGTGGCTCACATCTGTAATCCCAACACTTTGGGAGGCTGAGGTGGGAGGATGGCTTGAGCTCAGGAGTTCAGGACCAGCCTGAGCAATATAGAGAGAACCCCACCTCCACACACACAAATTAGCTGGAAGTGGTACCACACACCTGTAGTCCGAGCTACTCGGGAGGCTGAGGCAGGAGGATAGCTTGAGCTCAGGAGTTTGAGACTACAGCGAGCTGTGATCATGCCACTATACTCCAGCCTCAGTGACGTGCAGGCCCAGCCCAGGCTCCCAGGTTCCCTGTCCTATGACTCTCCTACCCCTGCAGGATATACTTTTTATTTTATTTTTTTTTAAATTTGTTTATGGGTATTCATTGTACAATGCTTCACCTTTTCTGTATGTTTAAAATGTTTCATAGTGAAAGGTTGGGGCAACGTTCATCTTACATAAGTCGAATGATGTCTCATGTGTCCCTAAAATGTATAAAACCAAACTGCTCTGACCATCTTGGGTACATGTCATCAGAACCTCCTGAGGCTGTGTCACGGGTGCGTGTCCTCAACCTTGGCAAAATAAACTTTCTAAATTAACTGAAAAAACAAAACAAACAAAAGGTTGGGGGAAATGCTTTGTATAAATCACATTACACATTTAGTTTGCTTGGGAATCTAAATTGAGGCAGAGTATTTCTGACAGTGAAGATGAAAAGTCTGAAATACAAACTGTTGAATCATTGAGAGGTCTGTATGGAAAGAGGGTCACTTCACCTGGCTGTCAGCTGTTCCACTTCACTTCTTTAGGACCTCACCTTTTAAATGCCAGAAGTTCAACTTAAAAATGTACTTTCTTTATTCCATAACCCCAAAAGATAGCAATATCAACAAAATGAAAAAGAAATGGACAAAGGCAGTGAAATAATTCAGGATCTCTAAGAGTGAAATCTCTCTCCAGCAAGATATCACCAGAACAAAACGAAACATGTGCAACAAAGTTACTTTTGTGTTTTCTACAGTGCAGAGGTTGCAAAAGATAGTCTGTGGCTCTCATGTTTGATCTGCATGGTGTTTGTGAAAAACTGAGCAAGTTGTCAATATTTGAAAACTGGAAAATTCCCTACAAAAATCTAGAAACCTAGCCTGGTTTTGAGAGAAAAATTATTTAAAATAGCCACCAATTCTGGGCCCAGATTTCCACATGGTAATCATGAGTTGGCACTGAGAAGTGGCTGTCCCTTCATACAGGGTGTGTTCCCCCACTGGCTGCTGCCCCACCGCTAGACTCACAGCTGGCCGGCTTCCCTCTCTTAAGTGCTCTGCCAGGCCCTGCAGCTATGTGGGTTTGCGACCCCAGAGCAGTCCCCATCCATGGGACTGTCACTTTCTAACAGCAAAGGAAGCTTCTGCACATGGAGAGGAAAACACTACCTGGCTCTAAGTCAGTGTGTCTACAGGGCAATTATTTTCCTGTCCTTCACCTGAACATTCCAACCACTGATTCAATTCAACTTCACAGGAAGTTATCCAGCATTGTCTGTATCTCTAACCAGCTGTCCCCAAAACAAGTGAATACTTGTTTTGTTCACTTGTACAAGATTTGAATACTGTGATACCTTCCTTTACTGGGCATTTCTTTTTATTTGCAAAGCACCTACCAAACACAGGACATCAGTTCTGTTTTATTTCCAGCTCCCATGGAATAGGACTACTTGTTTATGTATCAAAACTGTCTTACAACAAAAGCTCCAAAATTGTTGTCCTGGGCTGGGGTGGGTGGTGAGTGGAGGTGGAAATAGGATTGGACTTGTTATCAGAGACACAGTTTCCACGAAAAGGGTTCCCAGATTCTAGTCCTAAGTTGCTAAACTGCTGCTAAATCCTGAAAGCTCTGACTGGCTAGATGGCAAGGATCTGGGGACGAACATGTGGCCCTGGTGCCCAGCTCCTCAGCCATGCTGCAGACACACTGAGCAAGGCTGTCTACTCTCAGAAGGGGGAACCCAGACGATGCTCTGCATGGGTGCTTTTTCAGCACTAGATCTGGTACCTTCTGAGAGACACCTGCCTCAACCTAGTGAGGCTGCTTCTCACTATGCAATTCTGGGAATTTCTGGACAGGGCTCATGGGACGTGCTCACGGGAGTGGCTTCAGATGGAAGGGCTTTCCACAATATCCACAACAGAGGTCTTGGCCCTGCTTCCCCCACCGCAGGTTTGGTGGGAATCCTAGAGGAAAGTTTCTCCGTCACTCCCTGCTCCATCTCTAAACTATCAAGAAGACAACTTTTTGTTATGGCGACTGAAGTCTTGGAAATAATAAGAAGACAAAGGTACAGTGTATGTGTGCACATGGGCAGGGCAGTTAGCTGAGCAGAGTTACTCCCTCCCAAGCTTAAACTATATCATTCCAATCAGCAATGCCCGACTTCAAAAGTCTTTAGTATAGTTTTGATTCATTTCAGAGATACAAATCAACTCAGAGTAAGATTCTATGGCAGAAATCCTTTCCAAAAATAAATATACAGAGAGAGAATAGAACAGTACCACACCCAGGAAGCAATGTGGAGAAAAATTTCCCCTGTCTGAAAAGCAGTCGCATGGGTGTTACAGTATGAAGGATTTACCTGTCTGTCATGTTGAGTTTAGAGATTACATCAGCCTGTAAAATAAAACACACAAACACACAGACACAAAAAAAACCCCTGGAGAACAGCCAAGAAGATTTAAATGTCCATTAGTGCTTTGTTAAAACTAATAAAGACATTAATCTTCAGTTCCCAAACCACTTGAAAAATAAAGAAGGCTCCTAAGCTTTAGTTGAAACATGCATTCCATCAGCATGCAATGAAAGTATGGAAAAGAATGCTACATTCTTCAAGTCCAATTAACTGTAGTTTCCTTAAGTTTATTCTTATTTAATACTAGAAACTGAGCAATGAAGAAAGCTGCATGACAGACAGATTTACTCTGGTGCCATCAAAGCTGCAATATAGGTGAAAATTCGATGGAATGGGCTTTGGCTATCGAGAGAAGAAAGCAGCTGACATGTGTTAAAGAAATCTGCCTGTCACCCAGACACCTGACCCTCAACTTAATTTTCAGAACTGGGACAGGCAAACTTTCTGCAACTGACAATAAAGGAAAAGAACGTGACATGCATGGACATGCATAGTACAAAACTACAGATACTACCTTCCTAGGGATGTTTGGTCTAAATTAATTTGAATTAATTTGAAGTCTAAAGTAGAGACCATCCAACTGATGTCACTGGGAAGTGGTTTAGCAATTGTGGAAAATCCAGAGTATATAATTCTACAGGTAGACAGCTTAGAATTGAGTGAACAGATTCAGAATCACCTTTGATTTTATTATTTCTCCAATGCCAGCAGAAAAGCACATCTCTGATTTTTAAAATGCAAATTTTTATCAAAAAACAGCATTCAATCCCAATTCAGTCTACCTGACAACTGTTCGAAGTTCTTGATGGCATATATTTGGCTTTATTTTTAGATATTCTAATTTAAGACAGTATTGGTTTGCAAATAAAATAAAATACTTTGGGGGGGGATTATGGAAAAGATTTACTCAATTCCAGATACCAAAGGTCTTGCAGGACACTCTGAAACAATTTAGCATGCCTCTACTGTGCCTCATATGAAACTAGGATTTCCTTCCAGAAGGAATTTACCCTAAGGGTGAAACCCAGGCCCCACCAAGTGGCCCCATTTCACCTTCTCACCTCCCTGCACTAGCTCTAAGAATATAAGACTTTCAAAGTGTTTCAAAGATGATTTTCTTACCTGACCCAGAAAATAAATTCCTCCACCTACTACAAAAGCAGATATTGCCGTCCCGAAAACAGCAAACAGGGTGATGGAACCAATATTTTGAAAGAAGTTACCCTGTTTGAAAGAGCAGAAATCAGGGAAACGATTAGAAAAGCCATTCCTGTCAGTGAAGTCATGGCCCGCACACCTGGCCCTCTCGGCTGACTTGATTCTCTGTGAAAGGCACCACTGCCCATCCTGTGTGGCAAGCTGGGAGCCTGGGAGTCTTCCTGCACCCCTGCACCTACTGCAGTGTCCCGTCACTCACATCATCTTTCATCTGGAACACTGCAGAGCTTCACACAAGTCTCCTCAACCCCTCCAGGCCCTTTCCCTCCACTCTCCAGTCCTTCCAGAATGGTCTTCCCAAAAGACACATCTGATTGTGCTGCTTTCATCTGGACCCCTACTTCCACTTAAAATGCAGCTAGCCCCCACCCTGGATGACTCGACCCCTGGGGAGGCCTCTGGGCTCATCTGGCACCATGCTCGCCTTTGTTCTCTGGGTTCCAGTCCCACTGGTGGCTTCGAGCGGGTTGTGCTCCCTCTTTGCTTGTTAAGCTTTCATCATCCCAAGATCTCGGGACATTTCAACTCTTGCTGATCCCTCAGCCAGCTCCCAGCTCAGATCCTAGTCTATGCTCTCAGTGCACAGTCACCCTCCCTTGTAGCGGTTGACAACACTGCAATTTTGCACTTATTTATGTAACTGATGTCTGATTTTCCCATGAGGCTGCAGGCTCATTCTGGGCAATGACCACATCTGCTTTCGCACAACACAGTCCCTGACATAATGTCCCTCAGATGGAGGATGCCCAACAGACAGGCACTGATGGAATTAACTGTGTTTCATGTCCAAAGTCCACACAATTAGGATACCAAGATACACTATCAGATATTCCTTTTTCCTGGCCAGGTCTTTTAAACAATTTTACTTCACTCTGTTAGTATCATCATTAACTATGACAGATAAAATGTTTCTATCTATATTTCACACCATTTAAGAGAAAATATTCAAGTCCAAGCAGCATGGTAACATCTTTCAAATTTCCATAAAATTAAGAAAATTAAGCTAGTTATCATAACCCTGTGGACTCCACTTAGGAGTTACCAAGAGGCTTTAATCACTCCCGATTGTGGGTGTGAACAAGATTCTTGTTTTCAGCTCAGAAATCGCCAAACCAGGGATATTAGGACCTGCTATTTTAAAGCCCACTCGTGAAAGAGTGTCCTCAGCTGAACACTGACTGCCCCACTAAGCCTACCTCCTAGAAGCTGCAATTTTGACTTGGCTGCCTATAATTTGACATTCAATTCCTTTATTTGGCATATCAATCTTTACTGCACAAAGAATTTAAAATAACTCAAGGCAAGCACAATGATTTGGTTTTTCAAAACAAAGGGCTTTCAATCTATGAGTTTCTCTTTGCAAATCGCTGTTTTCTTTTGTTATTTAAAAACAGATTAGGCTGGGCTCAGTGGCCAAGCCTGTAATCCCAGCACTTTGAGAGGCCAAGGCGGGTGGATCACCTAAGGTCAGGAGTTCGAGACCAACCTGACCAACATGGAGAAACCCCATTTCTACTAAAAATACAAAATTAGCCGGTGTGCTGGTGGGCACCTGTAATCCCAGCTACTCAGGAGGCTGAGGCAGGAGAATCGCTTGAACCCGAGAGGGCAAGGTTGCAGTGAGCCGAGATCATGCCATTGCACTCCAGCCTGGCTAACGAGCAAAACTCCATCTCAAACAAACAAACAAAAAGATTAACCAGTTTTGACCTGTTTGCAGAGATCTAATGTTGATATAATTTATATACTTGGTTAATATTAATCTGGATCTTGAAATTTACCCAAATTAAAGTTACCACACTACAAGAACTTCCCTCTGCTAGATAAAGCAAATTTACTGTTTCTCTTTGACATAATTAACATCCTATGATTTGTGTAATATTTACAATTCAAAGAACCAGTTGCTGCCTAGCTAATGCATATCAACTGATCATAACCTTACTGAAATCTGTATTCTAAGTCCAAATTTACATTAGCAAATATCACAATATTAAAATAAAATATTCCAACTTTACTTCCTGTCATCTTTGGGGCAGGGTAGAAAGTAGACAGAAGTTTCAGAATTAGCATTTCATAATCCTATAAGTCCCTTTCATATAAATTGTCACATTATCTGCTGGAAAGTCATCTTCAACAAAATGTTTTTCTAAAAAACTATTACTTTCCTCAAATTTTGAACAAGTTTCTCTCCCTTCCCTCTAAAAAAAAAAATAGAAAATAAAAACTTTACATTCTCTAATATTCAAAATGTCATGTTTTTAAGTCAAAATCAAGTCAATTTCCTCAGCACGTTTTGAAATATTTTCATAATCTGCTTACAGTTAAGATTTGTTTACAAAGTGACAGACAGAAAGACATGGTGACCTTCAACTTATGTTTCCTTGTTAAAAATTATCTGATGTCAGTAACAGTTTCTAAAACTTGGGAATATTTTTTACATTAAACTTTCTTTTCATTTTTTCTTTGCATAGATGTACAATAAAATAATAACTTTAAAAAAATCTGGGCTGAACATCTAAATATATTTTTGTTTCAATACAGGAAAATTAAAGACTAATTTCTATGTTTTTACCAAAAATTTCTAGACAAATCTAACCTGTTTTTTAAAAATTGATTATTTATTTATTTTATACCATGTCAACAACAAATTAAGTTTATTTTTATTTACTTATTTTTGAGACAAAGTCTCCCTCTATCACCCAGGCTGGAGTGCAGTGGCGTGATCTCAGCTCACTGCAAGCTCCACCTCCTGAGTTCAAATGATTCTCATGATTCTCATGCTTCAGCCTCCGGAGTAGCTGGGATTACAGGCATGCACCACCACGACCAACTAGTTTTTGTATTTTTAGTAGAGATGGGGTTTCGCCATGTTGGCCAGACTGGTCTTGAATTCCTGGCCTCAAGTGATCCACCCACCTCGGCCTCTCAAATTGCTGGGATTACAGGCATGAGCCACTGGGCCTGACCTATTAAGTTTAATAAATTATTATTACTACTACTGGAGGTGGTATTGTTATTAATAATAGATAACATTTTTATCATTAATAACAAGAAGCAGCACTCCATTTATTTAGTGTGGTGGGTGGTGCTTTGCCTACATTCTTTCATCTAGTGTGAATCTCAAAGCACCCCGGGAGGTAGGGTTTTGGGGTTTTTGGTTTTTACTTTACCAAAAAGAAACCTGTAGGGGGCAGCGCATGATTAGACCTGTATTGTGTCTCTGGCTTTCCTCTCTCCAAGGGCTGGCGTAAACTTTCCAATCTTCAGGTTTTTTAAAAATCACATTCACAAAATAGCTGTTGTATTATTAATACTAGTATTTTAAGTTGAATCACTTTATTTTAAAACTTAAATACATTTATGTTTAAAGAAAACTCACAGACAAGGAAAATACCACGCACAGACACAAACAGGCTTAAAAGTGAGAAGCTCCTGCCCAGGCAGAAAGACTCACACTAGGGGCCGGGCGTGGTGGCTCACGCCTGTAATCCCAGCACTTTGGGAGGCTGAGGTGGGCAGATCACTTGAGGACAGGAGTTTTGAGACCAGCCTGGCCAACATGGTAAAACCTCGTGTCTACTAAAAACACAAAAATTAGCTGGACATGGTGGCGTGTGCCTGTAATCCCAGCTACTCAGGAGTCTGAGGCAGAAGAATTGATTGAACCCGCAAGGCGGAGGTTGCAGTGAGCCGAGAGCATGCCACTGCACTCCAGCCTGGGTGACAGAGCGAGACTCCATCTCAAAAAACAAAAACAAAAACAAAAACAGCACCTCACACTGGGAGTTGCAAGGCAATGGCCATCAAGGCCAAGCCAAAGCAGAGAAGTGGGTAGGGGCCAGTGCCACTGCTCACCAAGGCAGGGAGGCAAGGATGGGCAGGCAACTGTGGGACTAGGAAGGCTGGACCAGGGAGTGGGCGAGAAGAGATAGAGGTTGAGGGATGAAGGAGAATATCAAGCTGGGGTCTGAGGCCAGGGGAGGACACTGAGAAGGAGACAAGAAAGGACGGATGGGCCTGAGGAGGTAAGAAAGGCCCCAGTGGGGGAGCTGAAAGAAACAAAAGCCCTGGGGCACATGTCCCTGTCATCCCAGGACACAGTCTACTCTCTTTACATCTATCAGTCTGTGTCCAGGAAGACGAGTCAATGCATCATCTGTGAGCCACTTAACATCACTTCAGCCATCTTTCTAGGCAAAGCACCCATTTATGGCAAACACTGGCTCAGTGAGCCACACTGCCTGAAACCAATAAAGCAGCCAATTGATCATGTCTGCTCCTCTCCAGAATTCAGGCACTGCAGTCCAGCTTCCACTGAGCACAACCAGGAAGAAGCAGAGCTAACACCCAAGCTTTTAAGGAACTTGCTTTACAAACATGAGAAACTGTCCAGACCAAAGCACCAATGTGGGCCTGAGTCTCACCTTGTGTAATGAATATCCAGACTCAAAGATAATAGGGGGAAGCAGGAGGAGGAAAAACATGTTTGGACGAAACATTTCTTCTTCCTGTAAATAGAAAATGGGAATCTTAAGAGGCATGGAATTTGTGTAATTAAGAAATAAATTCATCAATAAAGAGCCAAAATAATTCTTCTTTCAGGGCCTGGTCTAATGGAAACGTATAATGTTTAAATAACTACCTGATAATAAAATCAAGCAGAATGAGAGATTCCCCCACCAAAAAAAAAAAAAAAAAATGAAACTGTATTTTATTATTTTCATCATTATTATTATTATTTTGAGACAGAGTCTTGCTCTGTTGCCCAGGCTGAAGTGCAGTGGTGCAATCACAGCTCCCTGCAGCCTCAACCTCATGGACTCAAGTGATCCTCTCACTTCAGCCTCCTGAGTAGCTGGGACTACATGTACATGCTACCATGCCAGGCTATTTTTTTTTTCTTTTTTTTAGATACAGGGTCCGCTGTGTTGCCCAGGCTGGTCTCAAAGTCCTAACCTCAAGCAATCCTCCCACCTCAGCTTCCCAAAATGCTGGGATTACAGGCATGAGCCACCACACCTGGTCAAGACAAGGATTTTAAAGGTAATCGGCGAAAAGAAATAGCACAACAAACTGCTTCCAAACACAGAGTAGTATGTTTTTTATTCCTTAGTACAGAAAGAAAATTCATCTGAATCTAGAAAATTTCAATTCTGGTTGCATACTTTCAAAAACAAGTCTACAAACTGGAATTCCTCCGGGAAAAAGGTAATGGCAAATCCTAAAACAATCCACTCAGAGGAACAGGAAACCCTACACATGGTTAAAATAGCTCTGCCTTCTTTCTGCTTATCACAGACAACTCTGCTGTTTTCCAAAGTCTGATGTGATGAAACAGTCCCCACTGGATGCTCTTTCGACTTGAGACTTGGCTACAAAGACAGCCCCTTACCATATGTCTTGCTATAAAAGAACACCTGAGGCTGGGTAATTTACAAAGGAAAAACATTTATTTGGCTCATGATTCTGCCGTCTGGAAAAGTTCAAGACTGGGTATCTGATAAGAACCTTAGGCTGCTTCCACTCATGGGGGAAGAGAAGGGGAGCCAGAGTGTGCAGAGATTCATGGCGAGAGAGGAAGAAAGGGGGGGCGAGGGGTGGGACCAGGCTCTTTTTAACAATCAGCTGTATAGGGAACGAACAGAGCAAGAACTCATGCACCTCCCTCCCCCAGCAAGGGCATCAGTCTATCCATGAGGGTCCACCCCCATGACCCAAACACTTCCAACACTGGAATCAAATTTCAACATGAGGTTTAGGGAGACAAACGCCCAAACCATTGCACCTTGCTTCCAGATTTGATTATTAAGTGCCATTATGAATGGTGTTTCCAGAATACAGCCAACTTTGGAGGGATGAAACAATAACAATTTCACTTTCTATATTATTAGAATATCTCTCTAGTTTTGTTGGCAGAATTTGGGGGAAATATATATTGGTCCTCAAGCCCAAAATGGTTATGTGTAATACATAGTCTTTTTAAAATGCAAAATCAGGCCCTTTTTCATATGAATATTTTCCCATGTCACAATTTTGACAGTCTGATTTCTTGTCAAAATCCCTATTCCAAAGAATGCCTAAATGTATTCTTACAAATGTACAGCTGTTACCATAAAGACTAAAAAAAATTCAAAAAAGGCTCAAAATAGAAGCAAATGATGACTTCTGAAATGCCTTATTAAGTCTTAAAATAGCAGCATGTACAAGAAGCTCATGATTCAGACTAGGACTATGTGAAAAGAAATGAGCCGAGCTCTGTGTTTTGTGGGGCAACCTATTCTCAGGATCTGTGCAGCAGGACCACTATATACAGCCTTTTGGAGGTACAAAAACTACCCCTCCCACCCTGGGAAAAAGGAGAATCTACCTATAGTGGGGTTACATAGTATCCCCCAACCCCAACCCCAATTCCTGTCCACTAGGACTCTCAGAATGTGACCTTACTTGGAAATAGGGTCTCTGCAGATCTAATGAAGGTAAGGATCTAGATGACCTTACGCTGGATAAAGGAAGGCCAAAGGCAGCAAACATCAACTTGTAAGAGACAGAACGAGGCACACAGAGACATGTAGAAGAAGCCCATGTGAGCACAGAGACAAAGACAGTAGTGATGCGGCCACAAGCCAAGGAAAACCTGGGCCACCAGAAGCTGGGAGATGCAATGAAAAATTATTTTCTAGAGTCTTTGGGAGGGAACCCGGTCCTGCTGATACCTTGACTTCTCACTTCTGGCCTCCAGAACTGTGAGACAATGAATCTCTGTTATTTTAAGCCACTTAGTTTGTGGTAATTTGTTACTGCAGCCCTTATGAACACACCGCCTTTCAGGGAAATAGTGTTATAGTTCCTTTTGGCAATGGCTCCCGCAAAATGGTCTGAGGTGATTTTAGGTGGCACTTGAGCAGTGTGTGTCAAATACCACTGACCTCACGGATTGAGACAGCCCTCTTGATTATTTCTTCAGGTCCAAATAAATCCAAGACACCTTCGGATGGCAATACCGCCTCTAAGGGCTCTAACGTGCTGATCTCCCTCCACAGAGAGCAGACTTGACCTCTGATGTCAGCAGGCATCTGTACTACTTCATTTTTATCATGTTTACAAAACAATATTAGTTTCTGAATGGAAATAGTACTGTAACATTGCCTTGAAAATAAACATGGCCAGGCGTGGGGGCCCATGCCTGTAATCCCAGCACTTTGGGAGGCCAAGGTGGATGGATCACGAGGTCAGGAGTTCGAGACCAGCCTGGCCAACTTGGTGAAACCTTGTCTCTACTAAAAATACAAAAATTAGCTGGGCGTGGTGACAGGTACCTGTAATCCTAGCCTCTCAGGAAGCTGAGGCAGGAGAACTGCTTGAACCTGGGAGGCGGAGGTTGCAGTGAGCTGAGACCACACCATTGCACTCCAGCCTGGGTAACACAGTGAGACTCTGTCCACTCCCCGCCAAGCCCCCGCAAAAAAAAAAAAAAAGAAAACAAAATAAGAAAATAAATATATAGGCCAGGCATGGTGGCTCAATCCTGTAATCCTAAAACTTTGGGAAGCCAAGGTGGGAGGATCACATGAGCTCAGGAGTTCGAGATCAGTCTGAGCAGCATAGTGACATCGTGTCTCTACAAAATTTTTTTAAAAAAATTAGCCACACCCAGGCACAGTGGCTCACACCTGTAATCCCAGCACTTTGGGAGGAAAAGGTGGGTAGATCACTTAAGGTCAGGAGTTTGAGACCAGCCTGGCTAACAAGGTGAGACCCTGTCTCTACTAAAACTACAAAAATTAGCCGGGCACGGTGGCACATGCCCGTTCTCCTGCCTAGCTACTCAGAAGGCTGAGACAGAAGAATCATTTGAACCCGGGAGGCAGAGGTTGCCGTGAGCCGAGATTGCACCACTGCACTCTAGCCTGGACAATTGAGCGAGACTCTGTGTCAAAAAAAGAAAGTAATAAATAAATAAATAATATATATATATATATTTAAAAAGCAAGTTAATAGAAAAATATTAAGCACATGATAATACAGGTAGAATGCAGACCCAGCAGGTCAGTTTTGAATCAGAACTTCAGGGAAAGAAACTACCAGCTCCTCTTGTTTTTCTGACTTCCGACTGCTCCCTGCACATCTGGTTTCCAGGCAGATATCCTGCTTCTCACTCTGACTCTCCACAAATGCAGGCTCCTCCAGGAAGCCTGCCTCAATTTTTTTTTTTTAGAGACAGGGTCTTGCTCTGTTACCCAGGCTGGACTGCAGTGGTGCAATTATAACTCACTGCAGCCTCAAACTTCTGGGCTCAAGCGATCCTCCTGCCTCAGCCTCCCAAGTAGGTGGGACCACTGGTACATGCTGGCATCCCCAATCTAGCCTTCTTTTCTGAGGTCAAGCACTGGTTATCTGGATGACACTTCAGGCACTTTATCACATCCATCACCTAACTTGTTTCATGGTCTGTACTGTTAAATACATTCTATTATTTTATCTTGAAAAGTAACATCTGTTGGAAAACAAAAATTCAGTAACAACGATGCATATAAAACTAGAAGTGAAAGATCACCTCCCATTCCCCTACTCCCACTGCTTACAGCAGGGGTCACAAGCAAAGGTTTCTTGGGGCCACATTTCATGACCTGGAAGATAAGCCCCTCTGCTCAGTGTCTCTGAACACTGCTGGACCTAGTGTTAAGAGAGCTTCTGCTTTTCCAAGAGAAGCTAGAAGTTCTGAATTTTATGTAAAATTTCCAGAATTTTATATAGACTGGTAATATTTTAAAATCTAACTTTTTTTTTTTTTTTTTTTTTGAGATGGAGCCTCACTCTGTCACCCAGGCTGGAGTGCGGTGGCTCAATCTTGGCTCACTGCAACCTCCACCTCCCGGGTTCAAGTGATTCTTGTGCCTCAGCCTCCCAAGTAGCTGGGACTACAGGTATGTGCCACCACAACCAGCTAATTTTTTGTATTTTTAGTAGAGACAAGGTTTCACCGTGTTGGCCAGGCTGGTCTCAAACTCCTGACCTCAGATGATCCACACGATTTGGCCTCTCAAAGTTCTGGGATTACAGGCATGAGCCACCACACCTGGCCAAAATCTAACAATTTTTAATTGTTTTACAGTCAATTCAAATTTTGATCATTTATTTTTTATTTTTTATTTTTTTTGTATTTTTGTAGAGACACAGTTTCACCATGTTGCCCAGGCTGGCCTCAAGCTCCTGGGCTCAGGCGATCCACCCACCTTGGCCTCCCAAAGTGCTGGGATTATAGGCATGAGCGACCATGCCCAGCCTTGATCAAATGATTTTTAAATCAGATCAAACAAAATGGGTTAGTGGGCAAAATCTACACATCAGGCTATATCCAGCCTAGGAGTAGAAAAAGGCTCTTCAGTCATGACCCACTCTTAGAGTGGTTAAATGTAACCAAGTCGCAGGAAGGCAGAGATCCCACATGTAATGTGCTCCATTGGGGCCTCCCCAGCAGAGGTGTGTCCTATCACTCTTCAAAGTGCAATACACATTTTGAAAATTTATTTAATATATAAAATATTTCATTACTACTATTTATAACAGCTTCAAATTGTGTTTTATGTTAGGCTATAAGGTTTGTCTTGCTAATTTTATACTCTACAGTTTCACAGGTCAAATCATCCTAGGACCTAGGAGCTTCATCAAAGTAGGAAGGGCTCAAATGTGATCAATTTTAGCCACATAATTCTTTACTATTTTGAAATGAATCTTATTTCCCTCCACAAAATCAATTTTGTAGCATACTTGTTAATCTCACCCTACTCAACATGGATGTTCAAGTTGATATTGAAATTCCAGTTTCAATGAGTACTTGCATCCCAGGATGATGTTCATACTCTAATAACCTCTTTAACACAAGGGTATGTATATTAGCAAACTGAGGACGGGGTGGTATGGTGGAGAAAACACTGCATATTCAGGCCAGAGGATTTGGACACAAGACTCCACTCAGCCACTTTCTTTCTAGCTCTGTGACACTGAATACATCCCAATCTCCCTGAGTGTCACCTTTTTCATGTGTAAAAATGGGGTGATGATATTACAATACCCAGACAATCCACCTCACATGACCGTCATGAGGATAATATGAGCCACAATATATGAAGTACTGTGTCTCACAGTACCAGACAAGTATGTTTTATTATCCTCAGTTGTCAGGATGGAATTGGGAGCAATAAACAGTATTTAATGTTTAATGCTAATTAGAGAATTTTCCTGCCTAATAAGGTTAGCCTAGGATTACAAAAATGCAAGTATAATAACAACAAAAAAATGACATTGGTGCTCCCACGTGCACTTGAAACAGTATGAGACTTATGCTTTTGCAAAAACTCGGATGTAAAGGCATCAACCTGTATCTAATTTTAAAAAATTTAAAATTAATGGGGTATATAATATAATAATATAAATAACTCCACTGATAGCCAAGTAATTATCAAAAAAAAGCCAGCATAACCACCAATGTTACTAAAATTAAGAACCAAAGGGCAAACCTACCTTCCAATTCGCCAGTTTTTTAAACTCTATAATTTTTATAACTGCTCCCATGAGAATACCTACAAGAGAAAATTTAACATAAATTTAAGATATGAGAAAGATTACTCAAATTTAAGATATGACACAGCCTCAGGAGGTCCTGACGACATGTGCCCTAGGTGGTCGGGGCACAGCTTCGTTTTACACATTTTAGGGAGATGTGAGACATCTATCACATGAATTTCTCGCTCACATCTCAGGCAAACACACTAAAATGAAGCACAAAAATCAGGCTGTGGGGGAGGAAAAGCATTTTAAATCAAGACCCAAGGATACTCTGACTGGTGAAGATTTATCACCTGTCATTTTTACTATAGCCACCCATTTTCAATGTGAATGGCAGAGTTTACAAGCTAAGTTTGCCATGTACCGTTTATTTCCATCATTTTCAAAAAAGAATCCATGATCACTTTCTCAGACTCAAATAGCAGTTCCATGTTGAATATTTAGTTACAAAAACACAATGCTGAAAATAACCTAAAGTAAAAGTCCTGTGAAATTCCTGGAAGAAAACAGACCATCTAAGTTCAGGCATGTTTCCATAAAGCTGACAGGCTCATCATTCTCATAAAGCAGCTACCAAAAATAATTCCCAAAGCAGCAGCATGGGCACAATTTATGATTGCCCTGCTACTCCCTAGATAAATGACTCTTAATCCTCTGTTGGTTCACCAGAATCACCACGGGAACTTTTTATAAAATGAAGACGCCCAAGTAGAACTTCAGACCTACTACATCACAATCTTGGGTAGGAGGTGACACAAAGTAATCCTGCAGACCATTCCACGGATGCTTCAAAATGAAGACTTCCCTCTCCCAGAAAGGAAGGAGCTTTCACCACAAGAAGATGGAAGCACAGCTTACTGGGTGGGTGGGAGATAATACCCAAACACAGAATTTCAGCAGGAAAATGATGTGCACTAACACTACCTTAGGGTAGGTAGTTTCAGGTGAAGAGGGGAGGTAAGTTCATTTTCACTTTATAAACCTCCATGCTATTTGAATTGATACAAAGTATTAAAAAATAATAAAATTATTTTGAAAAAGAGGAAGGACCCCAGACAAAATAAAGCTGAGCTATAAAAGGAGTCAATGAATACACATTCCTTTGCCAGGGCGCATGGAGCATGGATTCTAACCCATCTCCTGCTACGGTTCCCCAAGAGCTCCCATGTTCTTATTTTTTCAGGTTGTAATTACATTTTAAGGAGCTTTTACACTTTTGTTAGCCAAACAGTACATGGATACTATGTAAAATGTCATAAATAAGACAAAAGCCCCTTTAGATCATACCCCACTTCCACCCCCATCTTCGTTCTCTCTCTTCCTGGCCTAAGGTAACAAACTATCTTGGAAAGGTTGGGAAATATTATATCAGGCCCTTCTCTATCCTCTTACATATATATATATTTAACTGAACAGTAACAGGGTGTGAGAGTGTGTGTGTGTGTGTGTGTGTGTGTAAGTGTATGCATGGCACACCTGAGTGTGTTTATTTATATAAAATTTATGGTAGTATAATATATCATCCTACTACTTGCTATTTTGCTTAGCATTAAGTCTTAGAGATCTAGTCAGGGATTATTATGTACAGATTTGCTTCATTCCTTTTAACAGTTGGGCAGCATAGTATAAAAATGTCACAGCACCAACCAGGTGCGGTGGCTCACCCCTGTAATCCCAGCACAGGAGGCCGAAGCGGGTGGATCGCCTGAGGTTAGGAGTTCGAGAGCAGCCTGGTCAACATAGTGAAATCCCCATCTCTACTAAAAATACAAAAAATTAGCTGGGTGTGTTGGTGGGCACCTGTAATCCCAGCTACTAAAGAGGCTGAGGCAGGAGAATCGTTTGAACCCGGGAGGTGGAGGTTGCAGTGAGCTGAGATGGTGCCACTGCACCCCAGCCTGGGCAACAAGAGCGAAACTCCATCTCAAACAAACAAACAAAAACAACAAAAAAATGCCACAGAACCAAGCGCAGTGGCACCTGCTTATGTCTTAGCTACTCAGGAGGCTGAGGCAGGGGGATTGCTTGAGCCTAGGAGTTCAAGATTGTAGTGCACCATGGTTGCACCTGTAAACAGCCACTGCACTCCAGGCTATGCAAGACCCCATCCCTGTTAAAAAAAAAAAAAAAAAGAAGGAGGAGGAGGAGGAAAGAAAAGAAGCCACAAATTGAATAGGTATTTCTGACCAGGCACAGTAGCTCACACGTGTAATTCCAGCACTTTGGGAGGCTGAGGAGAGAGGATTACTTGGACCCAGGAGTTCGAGACCAGCCTAAGCATCACAGGAAAACCCTGCCTCTACAAAAAAATTTAAAAATTAGCTAGGAGCCAGGTGTGGTGGCTCACACGTGTAATCCCAGCACTTTAGGAGGCCAAGACAGGTGGATTACCTGAGGTCAGGAGTTCAAGACCAGCTCAGCCAACGTGGTGAAACACTGGTCTCTACTTTTGCAAAAACTCAGATGTAAAGGCATCAACCTGGTCTCTACTAAAAATACAAAAATTAGCTGGGCGTGGTGGCAAGTGCCTGTAATCCCAGCTACTCTGAAGGCTGAGGCAGGAGAGTTGCTTGACCTGGGAGGCAGAGGTTGCAGTGAGCTGAGATTGCACCGTTGCATTCCAGCCTGGGCGACAGAGTGAGACTCCGTCTTAAAAAGGAAAAAAAATTAAAAAATTAAAAAATTAAAAATTAGCTAGGTATGGTTGTTCATGCTTGTTAGTCCCAGCTACGTGGGAGGCTGAAGTGGGTGCACTGCTTAAGCCTCGGAGATGGAACCTACAGTGAGCCGTGATTGTGCCACTACATTCCAGCCTGGGTAACAGAGTGAGACCTCGCCTTAAAAAAAGAAAAAAGAAAAAAGAAAAAACAGCCAGATGTGGTGGTAGGCAACTGTAGTCCTACTCAGGTAGCTGAGACAGGAAGACTGCTTAAGCCCAGGGGGTGGAGGCTGCAGTGAGCTATAATGCAACGTACTCCAGCCTGGGTGACAGAGCAAGATTCTGGCTCTAAAAATTTTTTTTAAAAAAAATTTTAATTAAAAATAAATTGAGGCCTGTAATCCCAGCACTTTGGGAGGCCGAGACGGGCGGATCAGGAGGTCAGGAGATCAAGACCATCCTGGCAAACACGGTGAAACCCCGTCTCTACTAAAAAATACAAAAAACTAGCTGGGTGAGGTGGCGAGCGCCTGTAGTCCCAGCTACTTGGGAGGCTGAGGCAGGAGAATGGCGTAAACCCGGGAGGCGGAGCTTGCAGTGAGCTGAGATCCGGCCACTGCACTCCAGCCTGGGCGACAGAGCGAGACTCCGTCTCAAAAAAAAAATAAAAATAAAAATAAATAAATAAATAAATAAATTGAGGCCACATGCGGTGGCTCACGCCTGTAATCCCAACACTTTGGGAGACCGAGGCGGGCGGATCACCTGAGTTCAGGAGTTCAAGACCAGCCTGGCCAACACGGTGAAACACCATCTTTACTAAAAAAATACAAAAATTAGCTGGGCATGGTGGCGGGCACCTCTAATCCCAGCTACTCAGGAGGCTGAGGCAGGAGAATCGCTTGAACCCGACAGGCAGAGGTTGCAGTGAGCTGGGATCATGCCACTGCACTCCAGCCTGGTGGACAGAGTGAGACTCCATCTCAAAATATCAAACAAAATAAAATAAAAATAAAAATACACATAAATAAATTGAATAGATATTTTGGAAAAGAAAATGTACAAATGGCTGAGAAACACATGAAAAGATGTTGAACATCATAAATCATTAGGGAAATGCAAATAAAAACTACAATGAGATACCACTCCATACCCACTAGGATGGTTATGTAAACCAGAGTATCTGAGACAAGTCGCAGTCAAGTTTGGAAGTTTATTTTGCCAACGTGAAGGATGCCCACCCATGATACATGCCGGGCGTGGTGGCAGGTACCTGTAATCCTAGCTACTCAGGAGGCTGAGGCAGGAGAATTGCTTGAACCCAGGAGGCGGAGGTTGCAGTGAGCTGAGATTGTAGCACTGCACTCCAGCCTGGGCCACAGTGCAAGACTCCATCTCAAAAAAAAAAAAAAAAAAAAAAAAGGTGAATTGTGCGGTATGTGAAGCACATCTCAATAAAGCTGTTGACAAATAAAAAGTACCACAGATTGTATGATTCCATTTCTTTATATGAAATGTCCAGGACAGGCAAATTCAGAGACAGAAAGTAGATTGGTGGTTTCCAGGGGATGGGAGAAGGGAGGAGAAGGGAGAAGGGAGAAATGGGGAGTGACTGCTAACGGGTATGAGTTTCTTTTTGGGGTAATGAAAATGTTCTGGAATTATTTAGAGGTGACAGTAGTACAACTCTGTGAATATACTAAAAAACTCTGAATTGTGCACTTTAAGATGGTGAAATTTATCATATGTTAATTACATTGCACTTAAAAAAAAAATAACCTTTTTAACCATTCCCCCACTGATGGGTGCCTCCAACTGTTTGCTATTAATAGGGGTGCTGCATTGAACATGCTTGTACATACCACTTTGTGTTAAGAGTATCTCCCTGTGGAAGACATTCACACACACAAAAAAAAACCAAGACTATCTCCCTAGGGCAGATCCAGAGATTACAAATGGTAGGTTTACAAAGCATGAGCATTTTTAACTCTGAAAATGTTGCCAAATTATCCTCCAAAGTAGTTGTACTGACTTACACTTTCACAAGAAAGCGTCCCACATCTCCAGTCGCGCTGGATAATCATCAGATGTTAACATTTCTGCCAACATGGTGGGCAATACATTGTACTTTAATGTTTCAATTTGTATTTGCATTCAATTTGCATTCAGCAATTATCCTGATTACTAGGGAAGTTAAACCTCTTTCCATGGTTTCAGGCTTCATTTTTAAAGCTTAGTGTTTTTCTGCTTTACTAAAACCTCAGCTTTCTTTTTCCCTTCTAAACGTATACCAAACCTTAATGCCATGATTACCTCGTTTATAACCACACATGAAGCAGTTACATTTGAAAATCAGTAATTATTCTATTGCCCAAGCCTGTGTCTTATTATTATTTATGATGTGCTAGGAAGTTTTGTCAAAT
This sequence comes from Chlorocebus sabaeus, assembly GCF_047675955.1. Taxonomy (NCBI): domain Eukaryota; kingdom Metazoa; phylum Chordata; class Mammalia; order Primates; family Cercopithecidae; genus Chlorocebus; species Chlorocebus sabaeus. Next base: position 14,348,159 of record NC_132905.1, read on the forward strand.
ATGATGTGATATTATTATTGTTGCTATTACTTAAATAATCCTTTGTGCAGCATTAAATTGGCAAACTACTACTTTACCTCTTAAGATTGAGGTTCAAAGTTAGGTCAAATCAATCTACTCAACAGTGAAAATGAATGTATATCACACAACTCATCACCAGATATTATACACATACCCTGGGTCCAGAAAGCACCGAAGACCATGATGCTGCCGGAGTGAAGACACTCATTTCCGTATCAAGAGCTGAGCCTAAGAAATGCGTGTTGTTGGTCAGGCTGGGTCTGAGCCAAAGAAGGGACAGACAGACAGAAAGAGACTAGAGGGCTGGGGCGGGGGGTCCGACGGTTTAGTGTATGTAGGCTTGGGACACGGCGGACATATTGTCGGACTGGTTCAGTGCCTTGGCTCTTTTGTACACCTTGTTGGCTGCAGCTGCCATGGGAGTCGGATGGTTGACCGTGTTGCCCAGTACAATGGCTAAGCAGAGATCCTTCTGCATGTATTTCAGGTAGAAATCAGGCTTAAAGTTTCCTTGCAGGATATTTTGGCACTTCTGGTCTAGCAAGATGCTGGCCAACTGTCCCTGATTGAGGATGTCCAAGAGTGTCTGCTGGGACTGATCTGTCACCTGGGCCAGGGTCAGCACCTCAGTGATCATGGCCATGAAGCTCCCTTGGACCATGTTCATGATCAGCATCATCTTGGCTGCGTTGCCAACTTCGCCTAGGAAAAGGGAGGTCTTCCCCATTGTCTGGATGCAGCTGCTGCAGTCCTCATATAGGCCCCTGTCTCCAGGTGCTAAGATCACCAACATCCCCTGGTTAGAAAGCTGCTGATTCCCTGAGATGAGGCTTCTGGAAAGTGCCCCCGCTCCCTGACCTGGACACAATCACCTGGGCCAGCTCAGTGACTATGTCAGCGTCCACTGTTGACATGTCCACGTAGCACTTTCCAGGGTGGATCCCTTGCAGCATACCACTGGGGCCCAGCACCAGGTCCTTGGCTGCCTTGGGATCCAACACATGGGCGAAAGTGGTGTCACAGGTTGAGAGGACTTCAGCAGGGGTTCTTGCCAAGTAGGCCCCCTCCTAGATGAACAAATCACGTTTCTTGGCAGTGCAGTTCCAGACAGTCACCGTGTGACCCATTTTTAGCAAGCTAGAGACGATGCCACTTCCCATGATACCAAGGCCCCCAAATCCTATCTTTTTGTTGTGATGCTGCCATTGACAGCCCTGCTGTCAGCTGCCCGGATGGAGGTGGAACCAGTTTCCTCTTTACATATTTTCAACTTCTTTGTGATTGCCTGGTAACAGACAGAGATGGCTTTTGTTTGGCTTAGCAGGAAATGATGGAAATGAGGATCTGTATCTTTAACAGGCTCACTTCTGGTCGGCTCCATTTAAATGCGGCCATTGGTCTGGCCATCATCCACCTCAAGGTACTGGACTTCGGGATGGTGACATTCTTCTAATCCTTTGGGGGCTAACCCCACTTCTGGGTACTTTGCTCTTGGGTTCTTTTCAGAGGGGATTTGGAGCCTCTCTCTGAAGAGCCCGAAGACACCCTCTTTTTCCCTTCTCCCATGATCTTTTTCACTTTCCCTTCAGACAGGTTAAGTTTGCACTTCTTATCACCTGAGTTGGGCCTACTTCTCTCCTCACTGGAATTAAGCCGATTCTTGTCATCAGCAGAACTGTGGGATGACGTCTGATCTTTCCCTTTGGGCTCTCCTGAGAAACTCTTTGGCGGCATCCACCGCTTGCTGGAATCGTTTACCCTTGTTAATCTTTATCATTTCCTCTTTATGAGCATGATATGGCTTCAGCTGTTTCACTTTAATCCAGGCATGATCTTATGTTCCAAAAAAATTTCACAAAGAAGCATTTCTTTCCATGAGGTTCCCTTTTTTTTTTTTTTTTTTTTGAGATGGAGTCTCACTCTGTCTCCCAGGCTGGAGTGCAGTGGCACGATCTTGGCTCACTGCAAGCTCCACCTTCTGGGTTCATGCCATTCTCCTGCCTCAGCCTCCCGAGTAGCTGGGACTACAGGTGCCCGCCACCACACCCGGCTCATTTTTTGTATTTTTAGTAGAGATGGGGTTTCACCATGTTAGCCAGGATGGTCTCAATTTACTGATCTCATGATCCGCAGACCTCAGCCTCCCAAAGTGCTGGGATTACAGGCGTGAGCCACCGCACCTGGTCCCATGAGGTTTCTTCAAGTCCATCGGCGAATTAACGATCTTTCCTGGTGAAGGAGGATACCAGCTGGGTTTCCCCCATATCAAGTTGCTGAATAGCGAACTCACAGCCCCCATCTTACTACCCAACCATCCCCGACGCATGGGCCACCAAAAACATCCTCAAATGTATTAATAGGTTACAAAACGTAGAATCCCAACACAAGTTCTCTCTCTCTCAAAAAAAAAAAAAAAATATATATATATATACGCATACACACCTATGTATTTGCACTGTGTTAAAAAGAAATAAATGCGGCCGGTTGTGGTGGCTCACGCCTGTAATCCCAGCACTTTGCGAGGCCAAGGCAGGTGGATCACAAGGTCAGGAGATTTGAGACCACAGTGAAACCCCGTCTCTCCTAAAAATACAAACATTAGCTGGGCGCCATGGCGGGCGCCCGTAGTCCCAGCTACTCTGGAGGCTGAGGCAGGAGAATGGCGTGAACCCAGGAGGCGGAGCTTACAGTGAGCAGAGATCCCACTACTGCACTATAGCCTGGGCGACACAGCGAGACTCCATCTCAAAAAAAAAAAAAAAAAAGAAAGAAAGAAATGCGTACACGTGCACACACATACGTCCATAATGTGTGCCACGCACTGTGCTAATGTGTAAAATATATTAATACATTAATATATTATTATTATTATTTATTTCAGACAGTCTCACCCTGTCACCCATGCTGGAGTGCAATGGCACAATCTTGGCTCACTGCAACCTCTGTCTGCTGGATTCAAGTGATTCTCCTACCTCAGCCTTCACTTTATTTTAGAGCGAGAAAAGGCCAGATTAGGGTTAAAAGTGGAGGGCTGGAAGTTTGACTTTCAGTTGCCAAAGTTTAGCCTTAATACTGCTGATCATTAGAAAAACTGTGATCTAACTTACAAACTAGATTTGATTGAATCTGGGTAAATAGAATATACAAAAGTGCTCCTCTGTCACAACTTTTTAAACCATGTTTGTGCTATTTAATTCTATTCTATTCCTTCTTGTTTACTAAAAGATTTTAATTATTTTGTTTTTTAAGGATAGTACTTTTGGCCAGTTACAGCTCTTTCAGAATTTGTCTAGCAGGCTTTCCGGTTTTTGTTGGAAAGTCCCCGTACCCCCACCAAAAAAAAAAATTGCTTTTTTTTTTGTGGTTTTTTTTTGAGACGGAGTTTCACTTTTGTTGCCCAGGCTGGAGTGCAATGGCATGATCTCAGCTCACTGCAACCTCTGCCTCCCAGGTTCAAGTGATTCTCCTGCCTCAGCCTCCCGAGTAGCTGGGATTACAGGCACGCACCACCATGCCTGGCTAATTTTTGTTATTTTTAGTAGAGACGGGGTTTCGCCATGTAGGCCAGGCTGTTCTCGAACTCTTGACCTCAGGTGACCTGCCCACCTCGGCCTCCCAAAGTGCTGGGATTACAGTCGTGAGCCACTGAACCCAGCCTCATTTTCATTCCTTACAAATTTTAGCCTAAAATATATACATGAATCAGCATTATACAGCCAGTAAAAAAATAAATATGGGCCGGGCACAGTGGCTCATGCCTGTAATCCCGGCACTTTGGGAAGCCGAGGCAGGCAGATCACTTGAGGTTAGGAGTTCGAGACTAGCCTGGCCAACATGGTGAAACCCTGTCTCTACTAAAAATACAAAAATTAGCCGCGCATGGTGGCGTGTGCCTGTAATCCCAGATACTTGGGAGGCTGAGGCAGGAGAATCGCTTGAATCCGGGGGCGGAGATTGCAGTGTGCCGAGATCGCACCATTGCACTCCAGCCTGGGTGACAGAACAAGACTCTGTCTGAAAAAAAAGATAAATAAATAAATAGGTGAACTCAACTAATACATGGGAAGAACACAAAAAAATGATATAAACTCAAATTAAACTATATAAAGTCATCTAATACAGATGGACATGTCTACTCATGGACTGGAAGAGAATGAAACAAGATAAAAATAATTGTCAATAAACAGGATTTTTCTTTTTTCTATGTATAGTAGTTGTTTAACTGTGCAAAAGAAATTAGTTTTTAAAAGGCCCAAACTACAGAATTCCATAAAGTATAGAAAGTATCCTGAAAGCTCTGAACAAGGGCCAAGGAACTCTTTAGAACTTCAGGTCGACACTATATTTTTATAGAGAATGAAAAGTGGCCAGACAGACGCTCCTTTAAAAATACAGTAAAGTAGAAGTGGGGGACATGTGCTTTTGGAGTGCAGATGGTCCTTTTCTATCCTGACAATTTCTTAGGAACGCTGAACACCTAACTATAAAGTAAAAGACCAATAATGTCTCGAAATGACTGCAAGCTACAAAGCAACTTCTGGCAGGAGGGGAACATTTATCCCCCAAAGAATGAAAACCCTACTTTCTCTGGCAACTTCATCTAGATCCTTTTTTGGCACAAAAGTTGGAAATTCTTGAAATGGTAGATATGTCAATATTTTGTTAGACTTTGCTCCAGCTGAGGAAAAAAGTTTTCCTTCAATTTCTTTAGCTTTATGAAATACAGAATTACTTTGATAGCTAAGTCAGCATTTGCAAATTCTAACCAAATGTCCTCTAATATAATTTTTTAAAAGTACTTTCTGGACCTCAGCACTCTCCCTGGAAGTGCTCTTGGGTTTCCAGTGACCTCAGTTAGCAAGGAAGTATTGAAGGCAAGACTGCCCTTCCATCACTTCTCCCAAGACCTGGTTATGCAGGCTACAATTATTTCTGCAACATCAGTGAAGAAATGAACCTTGTAGATGGAGAGCTCTGGCTGACTCCCAACACCATTCCACCCCACTCCCAATTCTGAGGTCACCAGGTGGTCAGAGTTTATCCTGCAACTTTTGGTGCCAGAAAGAAGAGGAGGTCCTCTCTCACACTGCAGTTACTGCTTTAAGGGCTTACCACACCAAGAGCCTGTCTGAGAGCGGATCAGAGTACCACAGCGAGAGAGAGCCTGCCTGACAGTGAAGCCGGGGAAAAGGGATTCACTGCTGAGGCATGGAGAAGAACTGAGTCCAGGAGACCTGATTCAGCTGTCTCAAGCTAATACTACCTGTAGTTTTGCCAGTTATCTGAGTCAAGAGGTGTGCGCCCCTACCCTTACCAATTTTTTTGTTTGTTTGTTTGTTTTGAGACGGAGTCTTGCTCTGTCACCCAGGCTGGAGTGTCCTGGCGTGACCGGGGCTCAGTGCAACTTCCACCTCCCAGACTCAAGTGGTTCTACTGCTTCAGCCTCCAGAGTAGCTGGGATTACAAGCACCTGCCACCATGCCCAGCTAATTTTTCTATTTTTAGTGAAGATGGGGGGTTCACCATGTTGGCCAGGCTGGTCTCAAACTCCTGGCCTCAGGCGATCCGTCCACCTCGGCCTCCCAAAATGCTGGGATTATAGGTGTGAGCCACTGTGCCTGGCCAATTTCTTTTGAATTGGGTTTTGTCCCTTGAATGCAAAGAGTTCTATGTTAGTTAAGATGCTTTTAGTTGCAAGTAAAAGAATTTAGACTAAAAATGGCTTAAACAATAGATGTTGGTTTTGATTTTTTTTTTATTCTAAGTCAACAACAGCGAATAGATGTTTATTATCTCATATAAAAGGTAGCACTAAGATAGGAAGTTTCAGGGCTATCAACTCAACAAAGCAACAATGCTATCAATAATCTGGGATTCCCATCTGTCCCCTTGGCAATCCTTAGCACTCTGGCTTTTGTGTTTGAGCCACAGTAGTTGCAAGATGGCTACCAGTCCACTAGGCATCACACCCTCATTCAGCAGCATCAAAGAAATGAAGGGGAAATTTCTCATTACTATCGGAGAGGAAAACATTTTCCATCCAGTACCCACTACCTCATCACACTTCACCTTGGTGTCACTTGCCAGAAATGGGTTTTACACTGCCTTGCCACCTCCACCCCTCTCAACCAATCATTGGCAAAGAGGAGTGAAATTAACATGATGGCAAAGACCAATCCTGACTTGGAGGGGCCCATCTTCCTCAAGCACACTGTGGCAAGATACCTGATCAAAATTGGGGTTCTATTTTCAAGGAAGAAGGGGGAAATGACTCTTTGGTAAGCAACCAACAATGTCTGCTCTAAGTCCTAATAGAAGCACTGGTGTTCAGCAAGCTGCAGTTACCCAAACATTCAAGAAACATGAGGAGCTTGAAATTCTAAACCAAATTATAAGAATTATCATTTTAATTTTCATGTGTATAATATCTAAATACACACCAACTATAATTTTCAAAGCAAATTTCCTTAAGAAGCTGTAAAACTGACCACACAACTGTAAATTCCTTGGAGTAGTTCTCAAAGCCTTTACCGAATGTCCCAGAATGATGGGTATTAGTCACAGAGGTTCTCTTCAATATGCCTAATAGCAGAAATGAATGTTCTTTTTTTTTTTTTTTTTTTTTTTTTTTTTTGAGACGGAGTCTCGCTCTGCCGCCCGGGCTGGAGTGCAGTGGTGCGATCTCGGCTCACTGCAAGCTCCGCCTCCCGGGTTCCCGCCATTCTCCTGCCTCAGCCTCCGGAGTAGCTGGGACTACAGGCACCCGCCACTACGCCCAGCTAATTTTTTTTAATTTTTAGTAAAGACGGGGTTTCACAGTGTTAGCCAGGGTGGTCTCGATCTCCTGACCTCGTGATCCGCCCGCCTCGGCCTCCCAAAGTGCTGGGATCACAGGCGTGAGCCACCGCACCCGGCCAGAAAGGAATGTTAACGAGCAAGTCTCCTATTCTTGGAGCTCTAGGACTATCTTATTAGCTAAGGCTGTTAGAATCTACCAAGATATATTGCTAAAAAGCATGCTAAAAAGAGAACACGAACTTTTTGAGTAAAACTGGTTTCCAAACCTGTACTGAAGGTCAATACTACCCAGTGGTGCTCATTCCTTAAAATATGGTATCACCTGGAGCTCATAAGGCATAAATGAGATGACAATGTGAAGCCTCACAAGCCAGGATCTGGCACTTTGTACTGAAGTCCAGCGAAAATACAGGAGACTCTGAACCAGGGTAGTAGGACTGCTGGGGTGATGGGAGGATGGGGAGGCTAGCGAACAGAGTCTGAACAATCATTTCCAAAGCTAACCTTAACAATAACTATCCTGTGAAAGAATTACTACTCCACTAAAGATCTACCAGGCAATCAAAGTTAACTTCTAAACATCAGCAGTGATCAGGAAAAATTAAATACCATCAGTAGGCAAGTGGAAACTAGTAAAAGTGACTACAATATAATAAACTGATAAAAAGCTTTGGCTGACCTAAGACTTTATTTACAGTGCCTTACATGTCTCCACCCCATTTCAGCCTTGATCTTACACTTACTGAAATTCCCTGCCTTCTTCCTTCACTAACCACTTCAATGAACTTGTGTGTGCATTCACACCTGTTATTACACGGGTTCATTCACTGCAACTAGATCTCAACAGTTAATTGGCACAGGAAACAAAACAGAAATGTAAGTGGGATAGAGTGGAATGCTCTCTGAAGACTTTAGATCTGACTCTGGCATTAAGTGAGCCACTGAACGTTCCTCCTAAACCGTAAAGTCAGAGTCCTTTCTGTCTATAAAATTGAGTGATTCTATTAAGTGTCATTACTGAGTTGGATGTCAGCCCAGCCTAGCAGTAGAGGTCAATGTTCCCCAAGGGCAGTTCTACCAGAAGTAAAAGGCTAAGAAAGGGCCTTTGAGCTGTACAGAGCTGTATGGCCTTTAGGCTTCTACATGACCTTTAGGAGGTCACTACCCTTCTTGAACCCCAGTGTCCTCATCTGTAAAATGGGATCATAACACCCTTAGGGCAGGTTGCAGCGAGGATTAAATGAGATCAGGGATGCGATGCATCTCTTGTGGTTCCTGGCACTAAAGAGGCACTCAAAAAATGGTAGTTACTGTTACTGCTTTCATTATGGAATCACCAATACATACTTACCTAAAGAAACAACAGCAACACTCTCTGGCAAGAAATGTAATCTGTATCGGATCAGTAAATGCACCAATATGATGCAGATAGCTGTAGACAAAAAAAATAAGATATTGTTTTAAAAAAACACCCAATTTTGAATGATAAACACCAAATTCCAGTCAGTGGTATCTCTGGGGGGTCCTCACAGAAATGGACAAGTGGAATAACACAGTGAACTTCAGCTGTGCTTTTCATGTCTCATTTCTTAAACTGGAGGTACATTTACAATGTTTATTATATTTTCTCTATACTTCTTTGTCTGCCTGAACTAGTTTGTTTTCCAGTAGTTATTGGAAAAGGAACAGAAACCTACTTTTTTTGAGACAGAGTCTCACTGTGTCACCTAAGCTGGAGTGTATTGGTATGATCTAGGCTCACTGCAGTCTCAACTTCCCGGGCTCAGGTGATTCTCCCATCTCAGCCTTCCAAGTAGCTGGGACTACAGGCGCATGCCACCACAACCAGCTCATTTTTTTTGTATTTTTAGTAGAGACGGGGTTTCGCCATGTTGCACAGGCTGGTCTCCAACTCTTGGGCTCAAGCAATCCACCCACCTTGGCCTCCCAAAGTGCTGGGATTACAGGTGTGAGCCACAGTGCCCAGCCAGAAATCTATTTTTTTACATAAGCTATTAAACCTTATATAATCATTTAAAATTATTCAAATTTTTCTGATTCTGAGAAATGGTCTTCAACTTTTTGGAAGTGATTATCAACTAGAACACTCTATTTGGTGAAGAGGAAGTCAATGAAATCAATCACTTTTACATAAATGTAACTACAACAGATTGCATTGACACAAATTATTTTGCCACCATGTGACTGGCTCTTAACATGGAGGGAAGTGAGGGTTTTACAAACAGGAAAAAGTAAACACTTTGGTTTGGTGACAAGAGCATCAGAGATCTGAATATGGAACACTCCTGCTCCGCAGCTGGGTACAGCTGTGTCCTGCCATTCTCATTGGCTGAGGGCTTCCCATGAGCCATGAACTAGGCTGAACACCCCAACTACTCTCTCATTTAATCCTCCAACTCCCCTCTGAACTAGCTGTCATTACCACTATCTTCTCTGATTACAGATCAGAAAGCTGAGGCTTCAAGACATCACAGTACCTGTCACACCACTGGTAGGTGCTGCAGTATTGAGTCAGATTCCAAATCTGTGCTCTTAACCACAGTGTATCCCACCACCTCCCTCCTGGCTGGATGCCTTCACTCCTCAACCTCCAAAATACAATAATGTCTAACTTTCTTCACAGAGGTGTTGTCATGAAAGAAAAGAAGAAGATGTAAAATAAAATGATTTGAAAGGGATATTTCTGCCCCCCCACCCAAAAAAATAAGGTATTTCACAAAAATTATTCCTGAATGTAATTTCCTAATCCAAATGTTAGTATGCATGTCTCTTTCTTTTATTGGGCACCTAGATAGTATACCAGCTCATCAACCCCAGTATTTATTAACAGGACTAAAATTAATTTTGTTATTTTTTTCAAGGAACTGTTTAAACAATCCACATGGCTGTTAACTGGTCACACTCAGAGGCTGCATTGACAAATGAGGTTTCTTTAATCCCACCAAAAAGCACCAGGTGGCCAGAGTGTTGTAAATGTAGACATTTTGTCCTCTTTTCATTTTGCGCTTTAAACTGTCAATCTGTGGTGTTATTTTTATATAAATATTTAACCTAGTTAGAAATCCTACATTAAATACTAAGGGCAAGAAAAAAGTTCCAGTGCATAAACATAACATGTGACTAATGAACATGCTCAATGTCTAGACAAAACAAAAAAAGGCAAATAAGCACATAAGTGGACAGAAAATAGACCAAGAGAGTTGAGCCAGTTTCTGCTCTTCCTTTGTACCAAGCTAGATTTTTTAAAATGTAAGTTATTCTCATACACAGATCAAACAACTCTGCAGCTTTAAGAGCAAAGGGAGAAACTGTCTACTACAGAAAGAGGTAAATAAAAGGTTCATCAATGCCAAGTAATAGCTTTCAGCCATTAAAAAGAATAAAGTCAGAAAAGACAATCCATAGAAGGGGAGAAAATATTTGCAAATCATATATCTGATAAGGGTGTAGTATCCACAATATATAAAGAACTCTTAAACTCAACAGCCAAGAGACAAACACCACAGCCTTTTTTTTTTTTTTTTTTTTGAGACGGAGTCTTGCTCTGTCGCCCAGGCTTGAGTGCAGCGGCACAATCTCGGCTCACTGCAAGTTCTGGCTCCCGGGTACACGCCATTCTCCCGCCTCAGCCTCCAGAGTAGCTGGGACTACAGGCACCTGCCACCATGCCTGGTTAATTTTTTGTATTTTTTAGTAGAGATGGGGTTTCACCATATTAGCCAGGATGGTCTCAATCTTCTGACCTCGTGATCCGCCCACCTCAGCCTCCCAAAGTGCTGGGATTACAAGTGTGAGCCACCACGCCCAGCCAAACGCCACAGCTTTTAAATGGGCATAGGACATGAATAGACAAAAGATGCTCAACATCAATAGTCACTAGGGAAACTAAAATCAAAATACAATGATTCACTGGAAGGACATGTAAGATTTTTTTAAAAAATACAGTGAGCGCAGTGGCTCACACCTGCAATCCCAGCACTTTGGGAGGCCGAGGCAAGCAGATCACCTGAGGTCAGGAGTTCAAGACCAGCCTGGCCAACATGGTGAAATACCACCTCTACTAAAAACACAAAAATTAGCAGGGTGTGGTAGTGCACACCTATAATCCCAGCTACATGGGAGGCTGAGATAGAATCACTTGAACCCAGGAGACAGAGGCTGCAGGGAGCCAAGATCATGCCACTGCACTATAGCCTGGAGACAGAGCAAGACTTCATCTCAAAAAAAAACCAAAACAAAACAAAACAAAAAAAATTTCATATCCACTAGGATAGCTATACGTTTTTTCTTCCCCTGAGACAGTCTCGCTCTGTCACCCAGGCTGGAGTGCAGTGGTGCGATCTCAGCTCACTGCAACCTCCACCTCCCAGATTCAAATGATTCTAGTGCCTCAGCCTCCCAAATAGCTAGGATTACAGGTGTATGCCACCACGTACACGCCCACCTAATTTTTTTGTATTTTTAGTAGAGACAGGGTTTCGCCATATTGCCAGGCTGGTCTCGAACTCCTGGCCTCAAGTGATCTGTCCACCTCAGCCTCCCAAAGTGCTGAGATTGCAGGTATGAGCCACCACACCCAGTCTATCATTTTTTTAAAAACCAGAAAATAAGTGTTGGCAAGAACATGGAGAAATTGGAACCCTTGTAAAATGGTGCAGCCCCTGTGGAAAACATTTGCTAGTTTCTGAGAAAGTTAAACACAGAGTAACCATTTGACTCTGCAATTCCACTTGTAGGTATATATCCAAAATAAACAAAAACATTTATCCACACAAAAGCCTGTACAGAAATGTTCACTGCAGAAGTATTCACAATAGCCCAAAGGTAGAAACAATCCAAATGTTCACTGATGAATGAACAAATATCATGTGGTATATCCATACAGTGGAATATTACTCAGCCATAAAAAAGAATGCAATTCTAACATACGCTATAACATGAATCTTGAGAACATTATGCTAAGTAACAGAAACCAGACACAAAAGACCACATATTATATGGTTTCATTTATACGAAGTATTCTAAATAGGCAAATTCCTAGAGACAGAAAGCAGAATAGTGGTTGCCAAGGACTAGAAGAGGGAGGGATGGGAAACGACTGCTTTTAATGGTTTTCTTTTGGGGTGAAGAAAATGTTCTGAAAGTAGATAGTAGTGATGGCTGCACAACATTGTGAATGTACTAGATGCTGCTGAACTGTACATTTTAAAGTGTTCAAAATTGTAAATGTATGTTATGTGCATTTTACTACAAAAAAAAAAAAAAAAAGAATGAGGTAGACAGAAAAAACACCAACACAACGATCTCCAAGACATTCTGTGAGATGAAAAGGCAAGTTATAGGACCGCATTCATGTCGAAACAAATTCGCAACTCCAAACATGTATTATTTGTGTTTGTGTATGTGCTTATGAACATACATCTGTATACACAAAAACAAGCACATGTTTTCAAGTACACTTGGAAAAAAACCGAGCAAGAAAGGGCAAAAACTGTGTGGTATGGAGGGTGTGCTTCCAATTTTTCATGCCTGGAGTAATGACTATGGAAAATACATAAAACACATATCAATTGTAATAACTCCATTAAGTTTCGAGGCCCATAAAATGTATGTGTCAAATAATGTTAATTATTAATCTAGTGTAAGTAAATAACAATGATTCCCCATTTTTTCTTGTGGAGTCAAAGAACAACAAGAGTTAAATGCAAGTCGACTGATTTCAAGCTTCTAAAAGTCAAAAGTAACTACAGAGTTTTGTCATCCCTTCTCAACAAAGAAGAACACACTGTAATCCTGTGATGTGCTTAGAGGACACAAAAGTTACCATTTCATTTGAATTAACTAAAAGAGTAACCAAATGTGGCAAATAAATTCCAGGTCAGGAGTTCTGAGGTCTAGAATAAACTATAGGCTAATTTACCTTAATTAATTTGAGTTCATTTATTCATGAATTAGCAAGTTACCTAATAACAGTAATTTTTAAAAACATTATCAGATTTACATTGTTTGAACTGGGTGTGGTGGCTCACACCTATAATCCTAGCACTTTGGGAAGCTGAGGCAGGTGGACCATCTGAGGTCAGGAGTTCAAGACCAGCCTGGTCAACACGGCGAAACACCATCTCTACTAAAAATACAAAAATCAGCTGGGTGTGGTTGTGGGCACTTGTAACCACAGCTACTTGGGAGCCTGAGGAAGGAAAATCACTTGAACCCAGGAGGCAGAAGTTGCAGTGAGGTGAGATCTCACCACTGTACTCCAGCCTGGGCAATAGAACGAGATTCCATCTCGGAAAAAAAAAAAAAAAAAAGATTTTCAGTGTTTGGATATCTAACCAGAAATAAATAATAATATGCAACAGGGAAACAATGCCTTCGAATTTACTTAAAAAGAAAGCATCATTCTATTCTGCTAATACATGCTGACCTCCACATAAGCAGAGACAGTAACTCATAAACTATCAAGTATCTGATTAGGTGAAAATGAAACCCACCTAACATTGGTGTGACTCTAGAGTCTAGGTTTGGAGAGGACAATCCAAGAGAAATATACAGGACTATTAAATACAGTTCAGCCTTTCTGGCCCCAAAGATAATACTATTAACACTGGGCAGGATTTTGCCTGGTATAAAAGGTACATTATAGAAACCTGTTTTGCGGTCTTTTGTACAGCTAATCTTAAATGCTCCACACCCTGGAAGTTACTTAAAAGTCCTATTATACTTTTCAATTTCCCTTAAAAAAAAAGTGACTGCAAAAGTTGTTTTTTTTTTTCCAGGCCCGCCTTTTATATTGTCTAACATATCAAATTGACAGCAATGTAAATAGACTAATAATACTCCTCAATCTTGAAGGAAGACTTCAGCTACTAAAGATTTCTTAATCAAGAAAAGAAATGCTTTTATTCTTTGTCTTCGACTACTATCGCAAAAGAAAAAAGAAAACAAAAAAGAGTCCTTCATTGTTGAAGTAATCCCCTAGAAATAGAATTCAACTACATTTACAGGGTAAAAAATTACCAGGGTGTATTAAATCTATATGAGACATTGTATACTTCTGGTCTGTGTACTTTTTCAGTATGGGTTTAAAAGTTTCTGAAACTATGACAGACAAGGATGAGTCCTAGGATTTCAAATAAAAAGACTATATTACTAAAATCTTTTATTTTTTATAGAGACAGAGTCTCACTACGTTGCCCAGGCTGGTCTCAAACTGCTGGCCTCAAGTGTATTATTAAAATTTTTGACCACTTACCAGAGATAAATGTAAGAGAAGTTATACTTTTCCTTCAAAAACAGTCCTAATACACATCAGAGAAATAAAAAAAAAAACACAGTTCCACCTTTCAACTTTCTGAAAAGATCTAATCTCATTAGGAATATGACTTTGGTATCATTAAAGAAAAGCAGCAAATGAAATGTTTGTTTCACTTTCAAACAAGAATTTGTTTTTGTTTTTTTGGGGGTGGGGGATGGTTTCCCCCTTGTCACTCAGGCTGGAGTGCAGTGGTGCAATCTCGGCTCACCGCAACCTCCGCCTCCCGGGGTTCAAGTGATTCTCCTGCCTCAGCCTCCCAAGAAGGTGAGATTACAGGGGCACACCACCATGTCCTGCTAAAATTTTTTGTATTTTTAGTAGAGATGGGGTTTCACCATGTTGGCCAGGCTGGTCTCGAACTCCTGATCTTAGATGATCCACGTGCCTCGGCCTCCCAAAGTGCTGGGATTACAGGCCAGGTGCGGTGGCTCACGCCTGTAATCCCAGCACTTTGGGAGGCTGAGGCAGGCAGATCATGAGGTCAGCAGATCAAGACCATCCTGGCCAACACTGTGAAACCCCATCTCTACTAAAAATACAAAAAATTAGCTGGGCATGGTGGTGGGCACCTGTAGTCCCAGCTACTTGGGAGGCTGAGGCAGGAGAATGGCATGAATCTGGGAGGCAGAGCTTGCAGTGAGCCGAGATCGCGCCATGGCACTCCAGCCTGGGCAACAGCAAGACTCCATCTCAAAAAAAAAACAAAAAAAACAATTTGAACTTGGGTCAAACTCAAAACTGTTTATTCCTTAGCTAATCAAGAGTGGTTGTATAGTTTCAACTGGATTTCTTTTTTGTTTGTTTTTTGAGATGGAGTTATAGGCACTCTGGGAGGCATTTAAGTTTTTGTCTTTTATCGAAACCTCTCGACAGCTATCTGGTAACCTGGTTATCAGTCTCTAGTCTTACACTAGCCCAGTATGACAATCACTTGACTTCTCCATGCTGAAATTTCCTCACACACTAAAAGAGAAAGTTGAACAAAATTAGTTTTTGTTTTTTTTTTCTGTTTTAAGACAGTGCCTTACTCTGTCTCCCAGGCTGGAGTATAGTGGCACAATCTTGGCTCACTGCAGCCTCTGCCTCCCAGGTTCAAGCAATTCTCCTGCCTCAGCCTCCTGAGTAGCTGGGATTACAGGCACATACCACCATGCTCGGCTAATTTTTGTAATTTCAGTAGAGACAGAGTTTCACCATGTTGGCCAGGCTGGTCTCGAACTCCTGACCTCAAGTGATCCATCTGCCTCGGCCTCCCAAAGTGTTGGTATTACCACCATGATACACCGCACCAGGCCCAAAATGAGGTTTTCAGAGAGTGAATGCATTTAAACAAAAATAGCACATAACTAAATTAACAATACAGGCGGTGCACAGATACCGCAAAAGTCATGACCATGGTTAATGAGAATGACAGAGGCTAAGGAAAACAGGGTGCTAGGGCAAGGATTTCTGCTCTTTCAATCAGCAGCAAAACCGTTAAATAAAATTCACATGGAAGTCTAATAAATATGAACACAAAATACTGCTCTGATTGAAGCTAGGAGCAGAGGGTCAGATATTCTCCCATCTGACTCCTCCCACTTTCTGCCACCCTACCCCCTGCTCCTTCCTCCCCTGCACACGCGCATACTCCTTTGAGCAGAACCTGAAATTCATTAAACTAGATGTTCAAGATTCTTTTTATTTTTTTTGAGACAGAGTCTCGCTCTGTCATTCAGGCTGGAGTGCAGTGGCGTGATCTCGGCTAACTGCAACCTCTGCCTCCCAGGTTCAAGTGATTCTTGTGCCTCAGCCCCCTGAGTAGCTGCGATTACATGCATGTGCCACTACGCCCAACTAATTTTGCATTTTTAGTAGATACAGGGTTTCACCACATTGGCCAGGCTGGTCTTGATTTCCTAACCTCAAGTGATCCACCTGAGTCTCCCAAAGTGCTGAGATGTCAGGTGTGAGCCACCTTGCCGGGCCTCAAGATTCTTTCTAGGCCAAAATTTTTTAAATCCTTCTTTCAAAGGCTAAGATACTACATTAAGAGCTCTTCGGGAGGCCGGGCGTGGTGGCTCAAGCCTGTAATCCCAGCACTTTGGGAGGCTGAGACGGGCAGATCACAAGGTCAGGAGATCGAGACCATCCTGGCAAACACGGTGAAACCCTGTCTCTACTAAAAAAAATACAAAAAACTAGCCGGGCGAGGTGGCGGGCGCCTGTAGTCCCAGCTACTCGGGAGGCTGAGCCAGGAGAATGGCGTAAACCCGGGAGGCGGAGCTTGTAGTGAGCTGAGATCCGGCCACTGCACTCCAGCCTGGGTGATAGAGCGAGACTCCGTCTCAAAAAAAAAAAAAAAAAGAGCTCTTCGGAACTTGCTAAGCGCCATGATTTTATAAAGAAGAGAGTTCCCTGTTACGATGTTATAAACTGAACATGTTCCCTCAGTGTTTGATATGAAAACCAAATGGGAGGAAGACTTGACACAGTCAAGAGGAGTGACAGGGTTAAACACACAGACCAAGCAGACAGACACTGGGGATGGCAGATGATGGGGATGACAGTGTCCATATTCACCTAGGACAAGGAGACTGAAGAAAATGGTCATCCCGCTGGACTGTTCCTCTTGCTGGGCCTGCTCCCCTGTCTGCACGGGGAGGATGGGCTTGCCAGGGGTCGGGAGCACCAGCTTCGTCGTGACAACCAGGGTGGTGTGGAGGGTGACATTGAAACCCTCATGAGTTGTATTGGGGAACCTCCTGGAGGACATAAAAAGCATAATTACATAATGGAAAAGGGTCCCAGAACATCAATTCACACACCTCACACCAGAAAGAGCAGCTGTCCAAGAATTTTACGGGATTCACAAGTCTTGTAACTAACAGGCAGGTCTTGGAGAGAAACTTATTAAGAAAATCCGTGGCTGCACAGCACTACTAGTGGCCTCTGGTGCTTCTGAATGCAGCCACAGACGACAGAATGGTAGGGAATTACAGCTAGTAGAGACATGAAATGCTGCCTGCTCTGTGGCAAATACTGGGGGATTAAAAGGGAGGCGAACTGGAGTCTCATCACTTTCCAAGGTCCAACATTGTTTACTTAGCACCTTTGCTTCTCCAATTTACATTCTTTTCCTTGCATTATTTCTGCAAGTTGAAGAAGCCACCTGAATTTGCCCAGTGGTTGATCTGGGCATGCCCTACCCTACTTTACAAAATCTTTCTCAGATTTCAAAAGGCTCAAATGTCACCTCCTATCACCCTATCTTACCTCACCCAAATTTACCCACTCCACTGCTTATGTTCCCACAGCTCTTTCACACCGTGCTGGGATTGTGAACTAGTGCAATACTGTTATAATAACTGTAATTGTGACTATAAAAGTTAATATTCTGAGCACTGCTTCATTTCAGGAACTAGGTAACACACTACCTCTCATTTAATAGATATAACATGTCTGATTGGGTATGATTACTTTCCCTTTTTCACCCATGCATAACTAAAGCTCAGGGAGGTTGCAAAGCTTCACCAACATCTCAGTTAGTGGCAGAATCAAACTGAAAACCCAAACTTGAAATCACTGGGCTATATTGCCTCTTTCATTTTGTGCTGCTGAGGCCCTGTTTAGTGTCTGGGATGGAGCAGTTGCTCAGTAAGTATCTGATTACATTAAATGACCCCCATATGGCCAAGAAATATATTTGAAAAGTTATCAGGTGAAGGAGTCCAGTATCAACGAAGGGGTTCCTTATTCATCTTCACTTATTCCACAAACAGTGATAGGGCATCTACAATCTGCAACAGACTCTGCCCTGTAGGTATGGAGATGACTTTTGGACTTGCCCAAAAGTACCTGGAGGACACAGATAGTCCTTCCCTATCTCCCCTTGTTCAGCTAACCCCCCCTCCTCTCTACACACCAGCTATGCTGCCTGTCACTCAAAAGCACTAAACCCTTTCTTCAACCAGGCCTTCTGAACCTAATGTTACTTCTCCTACCCCTCCTTCTGGTCATTCAAGTTTGTGCTGAATGTCACTTTTTCCTGAGTGGACTCCCCAACCCTAACTCTATTCTGCTTCCTTAGGAACACTTAACCCATTCATGGCAGAGACTGCAATTTTTAGAATTGCAGACATGTGAGAAAAATCAGACCTTGGCGATGACCTTGAGCAGTAGGATATAAATAACTCCCACATGCTTAGCGTTCCAATAACAGAACACTAGGCATAAATAGGGTTAATTAATCACGATCTGAAACCATCTTGACTAATTATGGTCTTCTTTTCCCACTAGAATGGAAGCTCCCAGAGAGCGGCTCCTGGTCGGCCTCCTTTCCTACCATGTGCCCAGGGCCTGAAATTGAGTAGATGGCTAACAGTTAATGACTGAACAAAACTTAGTGAAGGAGAAAGACATGAAAACTGATCGTTACAGAGGAGGAGACGACTGGCTACGTAGGACGTGGGTGTGGAGAACCCGGACGACTTCCTGGAGGAGGCGGAAGAGGGCTCAGTAACCATGAGATAACCGAAAACTGGGAAAGTAAATATGGGTTTGCATTTTCCGCAAGGCCGCTCTCGGGGCCTGCGCTGGGCGGCGGATTCCCAGCTCGAGGGACCGACCTCCAAGAGAACGCAAGGCCCACCTGGGCCCAGGCCCGCCCATGCCACCCCCCTCGTAGGCACCAGCTTGGTCAGTCCTGGCCAACCAGCAAAAGAAGCTCCGCCTTCCGGAGCCTGAGGGCGGACTGAGGCGCTCGCTGTCACCCGCCGGGGCCCAGCCCCGCCGCCTCTGCCGCCCGGGAAAAAGCCCACTCACTCCTCTTCCGCCATCTTCTCCCCCATCCAGCGGAGCTTCCAGGGCCACCGAGTTCGGAGCTGCGGGGCTAGCAGGACCCGCTTTTGCTTCCGGCTTCCGCTGGAGGCGCGGGCGGCGAGCGGGAGGCGGGGCCTCGGCCGCGCGGGGGCGGCTCTCTGTGCCTCCGTCTCAGTGGCCCGAGGGTGGGAGGAAAGCGCATGGGAGGATTGTTTCTTAGTCCCTCCCCGGGCTTTCGGGAAGCTAGTCCGGCCTGGGCAACATGACAACCTGGGCCCGAGAGATTCCGGATTTTCCCCATCACAGGCCGGGGACGTTTTGAGGAAACTCCTGTGAGGTCACTGTGACTCACCCTGAGGGCAAGCAAGCACCCTCCGCCCAGTGCTCTCGACTTCGCTGTGCTAAAAGAGTTTGAAAAGGGATGCCCAGCCTGTAGCCTAAGCTGAGAGACCCCAGGGGGACACTTCCCCAACCCGAGCCTCAGTTTCCTTCGGCTGTGGAAAGAAATAACCGCCTGGACTTGACAGGACAGTGCAACATTCCATCTGTAAACATGGATTGAATTCAGACTATACGCCTAGCGTTAAAATGGATGCTGATGATCTAGGGGTGGACCATTCATTAAGCAGTTCATTGATTCAACACATGCTTAGTAGATGCCTTCTATGTACCTAGCAGTGGCCGGTAGGGTGGGGATGCGGGGAGGGAACAAGGTGAGGTGGGAGGGGTAGGTGAGACCCCTATCGGGAGGACTGGAACCCTATCGTAAGGACTTTGGACTTTATTGACCGATTCTGTTGCTACCTCCCTTCCTGATCCAAGCCACTCTATCTCATCTGGATAATTGCAAGGCTCCATTCAGGGTCTCTGACTCACCCCTGTTCCTTATGGATTTCCACACAGCAGCTGGAGTGATCCCTTAATTCATCACTCCTCTGCTTAAACCCTCCAATGGCTTCCAATCTCCATCAGAGAAAAAAACCTTGGGGAATGTACAGGACTCAACCCTGCCCCCTTTTCCCTTCTGAAGTGTGTGGGAGGGGGACATGGGGCTCTATATCTCCCCTCCCACACACTTTCACTTTCCACTATTGTCACAGATTCACCAGGAATACTTCCATCCTTGCACTTGCCGAGCCTTTATCTAGAATGCTCTTCTTCTGGGTGGCTCTTTGGCTCCCACCTCTCCTACGTTTGGCCTTTTATTTAACCCTTATCTTGTGTGTTAGACCTCCTTGACCACCCTACTTAAAATCCAAGGCCCCCCGCCTTCCCTAAACTGTTTTTCCACATGACACCTAACCCACCGTATGTTTTACTTATACACTTGTTTATTAACCATCTCCCTCCATGAGAACGGAAGCTTCATTAATGCAGAAATTTTTGTCTATTTTGTTCTCCATTTTATCTTTAATGCCTTAACAGTATCTGGCACATAATAGACACTCAATAATAAATAATCATTGAGTAAATAAATCAGTTAATTCTAGGTGTGTTAGGAAGTCACAGAAGGGTTTTGAACTGAGAAGTAACATGAGCTTTACTGCCTGGGAGCTGACTGGGTGTTGGCGAGAGAGAGAGGATGGAAGCCCCAAAGCCAGTGAGGAGGCTTTTGCAATAATCTAGGTGACAGCTGATGGCAGTTTGGATGAAAGTAATACCAAGGAGGTGGCAGGAATGGTTAGACTCCTGGATGCATACTGAAGATAGGGTTTGCTGATGGACTATGGCGTCTGAAAGAGGATTTAAGCATGGTGTAAGGGTTTTGGCCCCGAGGAACTGGGTAGAGAAGAAATCTGGCTCTAACCTTGAGTTCTCCATCCTCTGAGGTCTCTTGAGATTGCTAAAGCTAACTGAGAGAATGTCATCAGGATCCACCAATGTTTGAGTAATAATAAACTTGCTTCCTTCCTGTGGGTGTGGTGGTGGGCTATTGTTTCCTTAATTCTTTACATAGCTTTGAGGTAGATACCATCATTATCCACAGACACAGAGAAATCAAGGCCCTTGCCTGCATTCCCACAGCTAGCAAATGACAAGGCTAGGATTCAGGCACAGAGCCTGTGTTTTTAACCAGTAGCCCTGCTGCTCTCCACTGCCTTATTTTCTCTGGCTCTTAAATGGGGCTAATAACCTACTCTCCTCTGTTAGCACAGAGCCTGGCAGGAATGACCTGGTCTACAAAGGATTGAGAGTGGGGTTCTCTCTGGCCACACTTGTCAACTGAGGGCTTGAGGCTACTGTTTTCTACCAGCACCAATAAACCCCACATGACTGGAATTCACCAAGTTGGAAACCCCACATAGCTGGAATTCACTACTCTTCTCTAGCCTATGTCTCGCCTACTGCCCTTGCCTTGATTCTGCTGTCAAGGCCAGATGAGGGCTTTGTGATGGTCATGGAGTTCCTGACCTTGGCCTCTTCTGGGCCTACCACTAACCATGAGGCTGCAGAGAACATGCTTTCATGCCCATGGGTGAGTCCTTGGCTCTTCTCACCTATTCCTGAGAATGAATCTAAAATCCCTGGTCCTTCCCCGAGGAAGATAAATAAAGCCATTCAACGTGCAGTTTCTGGGCTCCTATGCTATGTCAGGCCAAGAAGGGGCCAGCATATGGCACCACAAATTCTGGTGCCAGACAGAGCTAGTTCCCGACCCCTCCTCAGGACCTACAGTCTCCGTGACCCTGAGAGACTACAGCACCCTCAGAGCCTCAGGGCCCCCTCTTTTTTTTTTCCTTAATAACACTTTTCTTTAGAAGGCTGTTACAAGATTAGAGAGAAAACTGCCTTTGCTGTCTGTTCTCTCTGCCTAGACAGCTCTGCCCGCTACCTCCAGTCTTCTTGTCATTCAGGTCTCAGCTTAAATGTCCCCCTCCTCAGGGAATCCCTCCCTGATCCGTTTCTGTAAAGAGTTGGACAGTAAATATTGAAGGCTTTGTGGGCCTTACAATCGCTGTAGCAACAAATCAACTCTGTAGTTTGCATGCAGCATAAATAATACAAATATAAATAGGCGTAGCTGTGTTCCAACAAAACTTTATGGATACTGAAATTTGAATTTTGCATTACTTTCACACGCCATGAAATACCGTTCTTCTTTGTTTTTTTTTTTTTTTTTTTTTTTTTTTTTGAGACAGAGTCTCTGTTGCCCAGGCTGGAGTGCAATGGCGCGATCTCAGCTCATTACAACCTCCACCTCCCAGTTCAAGCAATTCTCCTGCCTCAGCCTCCCAAGTAGCTGAGACTACAGGCATGTGCCACCATGCCCAGCTAATTTTTGTATTTTTAGTGGAGACAGGGTTTCACTATGTTGGCCAAGATGGTCTTGATCTCTTGACCTCGTGATCCTCCTGCCTCAGCCTCCCAAAGTGCTGGGATTACAGGCATGAGCCACCAGGCCCAGTCTGTTGTTGTTTTTTGAGATGGAGTCTCACTCTTTCACTAAGGCTGGAGTGCAGTGGCACAATCTCTGCTCTCTGCAACCTCTGCCTCCTGGTAGCTGGAATTACATTCCTGCCTCAGCCTCCCAAGTAGCTGGAATTACAGGCATGTGCCACCATGCCCAGCTAATTTTTGTATTTTTAGTAGAGACAGGGTTTTGCCACATTGGCCAGGCTGGTCTCAAACTCCTGACCTCAAGTGATTCACCTGCCTCAGCCTCCCAAAGTGCTGGGATAACAGGCATAAGCCACTGCGACTGGACAATAATTTGATCCTTAATGCTTTTATTAAACAGGGAATCAAATTGGTTACCAGGTATATCAGTCAGGGTTCAATCAGAGAAGCAGAACCAAAAGGGGATATATTTTAAGAGCTTTATGGCAAAGAATTGGCTTAAGACAACACAAATGTATTATCTTATAGTTCTGTAAGTTAGAAGATAAAGATTTTCACTGACCTAAAATCAAGGTGTTGGCAGGGTCACATTCATTCTGGAGGCCCTAGGGGAGAATAAACTTTCTTGCCTTTTCTAGCTCCTAGAGGCTGCTTGCATCCCATGGCTTATAGCCCACTCCCTATCTTTAAAGCCAAGGACTGCATCACCCCATGCTCTACTTCTGATTCTGACTGTCTTGTCTTCCTCTTCCTCTTCCCCGCCACGGCCCCCCGGCCTTTTTTTTTTTTTTTTTTTTTTGAGACTGAGTCTCGCTCTGTCGCCCAGGCTGGAGTGCAGTGGCATGATCTTGGCTCACTACAACCTCCGCCTCTGGGATTCAAGCGATTCCTGCCTCAGCCTCCCAAGTAGCTGGGGTTACAGGTGCCCGCCACCACACCAGCTAATTTTTGTAGTTTTAGTAGAGATGGGATTTCACCATGTTGGCCAGGCTGGTCTTGAACTCCTGATCTCAGGTGATCCACCTACCTTGGCCTCCCAAAGTGCTTGGATGACAGGCATGAGCCACTGTGCCCAGGCCCTCTTTCCCTTATTAGGACCCTTCTGACTACATTGGACCCACCTACATAATCAGAATAATCTTCCCATCTCAAAGTCAGCTGATTAGTACCCTAATTCCATCTGCAACCTTAATTCGTCCTTGCCCTGTAACATATTCACAGGGGCCAGCAATTAGCACATGGCCATCTTTGGAGGGCCATTATCCTACCCACCACACCATAGGAAAAATAAGATCTGTTGGACCTCTCTTCAGGTTTTGGTTTTTTTTTTTTTTTTTTTTTTTTTGAGACAGAGTTTCACTCTTGTTGCCCAGGCTGGAGTGCAATGGCACAATCTCGGCTCACTGCAACCTCCACCTCCTGGGTTCAAGAGATTCTCCTGCCTCAGCCTCCCGAGTAGCTGAGATTACAGGCATGTGCCACCACATCCGGCTAATTTTGTATTTTTAGTAGAGATGGAGTTTCTCTGTGTTGGTCAGGCTGGTCTCGAACTCCCGACCTCAGGTGATCTGCTCGCCTTGGCCTCCCATAGTGCTGGGACTACAGGCGTGAGCCACCACGCCCAGCCCTCTTCATGTATTTTTGTTATCTATTATCATTTCATGTTGATTTATATATGGGAAAGAGTGGGGCATAATTTCTTTAATACTTTTGGATGTTAACATTTTAATCTGGCCCTGACCACTTAGCATATAACAGGCACTAGAATTACTAAGCAAAAATAGAAAATCTGGGCTTGTAGAATTCAGTGGAGTCAGGTGTAATTCTCTGAGAAAGTTTGTGAAAAAATGCAGATTCCAGGTCGTGCATAGTGACTCACAGCTGTAAACCCAGCACTTTGGGAGGCCAAGGTGGGTGGATCACCTGAGGTCAGGAGTTCAAAACCTCCTTCACCCTCACCTGCTTTGTGTCCTCCCCACTGTCCCCACCCTAAGACCTGGTGAGTGATAGAAACACTTGCTTCCTTGGCTTACTTTTTTTCTTTCTCCCTTTAAAAAAAAAAAAATCATAGTTTTGACTGGACGTGGTGGCATACACCTGTAATCTCAACCACTTGGGAGGCTGAGGCAGAAGAATCACTTGAACCTGGGAGGTGGAGGTTGCATTAAGCCTAGATCACACAACTGCACTCCAGCCTGGACGACAGAGGGAGACTCCGTCTCAAAAAAAAAAAAAAAAAAAAAAAAAAAAGAAGAAGAAGAAGAAAAGAAAAATGAAAAGTTGCAGAAAAGGAGAAAAGTAAAGGTCATCATAGTTTACCATAGAGCTCAGCTGTGAATGGCATTTACATAGTCACAATAATTGTAGACAGTAAATATCAATCTCACAAGAATAACCATGTAAGTATATTGAGAGAATAAAGGATGGCAAGGGTCTCTGCATGTGCTGGGCAGGTGAGGGGAGGGAAAGAGGGCAGAACCCTTATTGCCCAGAGTGGGAAAGCAGATTTTACTGAAAACAGAAAAATTAAGAAGTGGCAATAGAAGCATGTTATTCCAAGACATGGAGTTAAATACCCAAAAAATCAGCTCAAAGTGGTTGTCTCTGGGGAGGCAGAAATGAGAGGAGAGAGTGAAGTGGGGATTCCTATTTTTAGAAAATTTGACTCTTCAACTTATGTGCATGTGTGACCTCAATACAAATAAAATTTAAACCAAAAAATAAAAAAGGACAGGAATAACATATTGAAATGTTGTTTTGATAATGGTTATTTCTCAATTGTGGGTCATGGGTATTGTTTTTCCTTTTGCTTATATTTTTTTTCTGCAAATGACATATTATTTGAAATAAGCAAACATATGATTAAAAAAACATAAAAATAGGCCAGGTGTAGTGGCTCACGCCTGTAATCCCAGTACTTTGGGAGGCTGAAGCAGGTGTATCATGAGGTCAAGAGATTGAGACCATCCTGGCCAATATGGCGAAACCCCATCTCTACTAAAAATACAAAAATTAGCTGGGCATGGTGGTGCGCACCTGTAGTCCCAGCTACTCGGGAGGCTGAGGAAGGAGAATTGCTCGAATCCGGGAGGCGGAGGTTGCAGTGAGCCAAGATTGCACCACTGCACTCCAGCCTGGCAATAGAGCAAGACTCCGTCTCAAAAATAAGTAAATACATAAAAATTAAAAATAGAGACAGGGTCTCACTATGTTGCCCAGGCTGGCCTCAGACTCCTGAGTGCAAGTGATCCTCCTGCCTCGGCCTCCCAAAGTGCTGGAATGACAGGCATGAGCCACTGCACCCGGCCAAAACTATGATATTTTTTAAAGGGGGAAAGATAAAAGGTAAGCCAAGGAAGCAAGTGTTTCTATCGGTCATCAGGTCTTAGGGTGGGGACAGTGTGGAGGACACAAAGGGGTGAGGGTGGAAGAGGAAGAATCCACAGGGCTGGTGACTCAGAACAGGGAGGTGAGGCAGCATCAAGACAGAAAGATCAAAATACCCAGGGCCTTGACTTTCTGTGTTTAAATAAATATGACAAGCTGGCCTGTTTCTAGCTTATGAAAGATGACTGGCAATTACTGAGTGTTGCAGGTCACAAGCACAGTGTCAAAGGGATTTACTTACATTTTCTGCTTCTACTCCTACCTGCCTGCCACAGTCACGCATCGCCTAACGACAGGAATCCGTTGTGAGAAATATGTCATTAGGTGATCTCGACTTGAACATCCTAGAGCAGACTTCTTCAAACCCAGATGGTGTCGCCTATGACACACCCAGGCTTTTATGGTATGGCCTATTGCTTGTAGGCTACACACCCATATGGCATGTTACTGTATTGGGTACTGCAGGCAATGGTAACACGATGACAAGTTTTGTGTGTCTAAACATACCTAAACACAAAAAAGGCACAGTAAAAATACCATATTATAACCTCATGGGACCAGCATTGTATTTGTGGTCTATCTTTGACCAAAATGTATGTCTGTAGCTGTATTTACCTTACAATGACAGTGCAAGCAGTCTTTCCTTCTTTCTTTTTTCAGTCTTTTTTTTTTTTTGAGAGACAGGGTCTCATTCTGTTGCCCAGGCTACAGTGCAGTTGTGGGATCATAGCTCGCTGCAGCCTCAACCTCTCAGGCTCAAGCCATCCTCCTACCTCAGCCTCCTGAGTAACTGGGATTATAGGCGCATGCCACCATTCCTGGGTAATTTTTTATTTTATTTTTTGTAGAAAAATAAAATAACTTTTTGTTTTATTTTATTTTTGCTATGTTGCCTAGGCTGATCTTGAACTCCTGGTCTCAAGTGATCCTCCTGCCTCAGCCTCCTAAAGAGCGGGGATTATAGATATGAGCCACAGTGCTTGGCCCAAGCAGTCTTTTTGAAGTATGTTTCAGATCATGTTACTCTTCTGCTCAAAATCATCCCATGGCTCCCCATTTTACTGCAGACAAAACCCAAACTCCTCTTGGCAGTCTGCAAGGCCCTGTTTGGTCAGCTCCTTTTCCCTGCAGGGGTCTCTTGTCCCTTTTCCTCTGCGTCCCAACTCACTTATCTACTCCTTGAACATGCCATGCTTGGATGAGTTCCTGAGTCCCCACCTCAGGAACTTTGCACTTGCTGTTCCTTTGTCTATCACCTTCTAGATATACATAGAGCTGCCTCCTAGTCATAATTCAGATCCCATACAATGGAAGCACTCTGACTGAGGCAGTCTCCCGCCTGCCCCAGCCAGCCAGTCTCCCACCTGCCCCAGCCAGCCACTGCGTCTTCCAGCATTTCACTCCCTTGTCCTCATGGTACCTATTATGTGAAGTTACCCTGTTTTGTCCTTTTTTAAAAAAAACATATTTGAAATTATTATTGAAATATGGCCCGGGAATGGTGGCTCATGCCTGTGATCCCAACACTTTGGGAGGCCAAAGCAAGTGGATCACTTGAGGTAGGGAGTTCGAGACCAACCTGGCCAACATGGCGAAACCCCGTCTCTGCTAGAAATACAAAAATTAGCCAGGTGTATTGGTGCACACCTATAATCCCAGCTGCTTGGGAGTCTAAGGCACAAGAATCACTTGAACTCGGGAGGTGGAGATTGCAGTGAGCCAAGGTCATACCACCACATTCCAGTCTGGGTGACAGAGCAAGACTCTGTCTCAAAAAATTAATTAATTAATTTAATTAAATTAATATTGAAATATAATTCATATAACAAAAACTTCATTTTAACACGTGCAATTCAGTGGCTTTAGTGTATTCACTGTGTTATGCAACCATCACAACTATCTGATTCCCAAACATTTCCGGCACCCCAACAAAAGCCTCTGCACCCATCAGCAGTCGTTCCCCGCTGCCCCATCCTTTGACAATCACTGCTTTATTTTCTGTCTCTATGGATTTACCAATTCTGAACATTTCATGTAAGTGGAATAAAATATGTGGCATTTTATGACTGGCTTCTTTCACTTAGCACAATGTTGTTTCTTTTTCAAATTTACCTCCTTGTGACCTGTCATCCCCATTAGGCTCACTGGGGGTCTAGTACCTAGACTAGCACCTGACATAAATCATTAAGTATGGATTAAGCACCTACCATGTGCTATGTCTGCAGTAGCACAGAAAACCCCAAGGAAACTATCTTTTTTATTTTATGTTTTTCAGAATTTTAAATTATTTCTTATTCTAATTTTTAATTTAATTTAATTTTTGAGACAGGGCCTCACACTGTCATCCAGGCTGGAGTACAGTGGTGCAGTCACTGCTCACTTTGGCCTCAACCTCCCAGGCTCAGGTGATCCTTCCACCCCAACCTCCTGAGTAGCTGGGACTATAGGCGCACACCACTGTGCCTGGCTAATTTTTGTAATTTTTTTTTTGTAGAGACGGGGTTTCTCCATGTTGTTCAGGCTGGTCTTGAACTCTTTGGCTCAAGGGATCTGCCAGCCTCAGCCTCCCAAAGTGCTGGGATTACAGGAGTGAGCCACTGTCCCTGGCCCTTTATTTATTTTTCATTTTTTTATTTTTGCAGACTTTTTTTTTTTTGAGACGGAGTTTCGCTCTTGTTGCCCAAGCTAGAGTGCAATGGCATGATCTCAGCTCACTGCAATCTCTGCCTCCTGGGTTCAAGCGATTCTCCTTGCCTCAGCCTCCCAAGTAGCTGGGATTACAGGCACCTGCCACCATGCCCAGCTAATTTTTTGTATTTTTAGTAGAGATGGGGTTTCACCATGTTGGCCAGGCTGGTCATAAAATCCTAATCTCAGGTGATCCACCCACCTCAGCCTCCCAAAGTTCTGAGTTTACAGGTGTGAGCCACCACACCCGGCCCAGGCATTTTCAATGAAGGGGAAACTTTCTCCATAACCTCTATTTTCCCCTCAGTAATCCTCAAGTCTTCCTGGTACACCCTCAAGACAGTTGATGAGCTAAGGGTTCATAGGCTGGTTTGGGGAAGTCTCCGCTTTTCTAACTCAGCAGATGGTTCAGCTGTCCCTAGAGAGAGCCAAGTACCCCAGAAGGGAGCCCTCAACCAAAACGGAAACAAAAGAAAAGTCCCATTACGCACCTGTTGCTAAGGGGTTTTCCCATCTCTTTGCTTCTTATTCAAGACAAATCTGTGGGACAGTTAAAATATCTGCCATAAATAAAAATGTAGAAGGGTCCACAGGACAAGGAATGCGGGAAGCTTCTAATTGCAGAGGGAATATTCCGCAAGTAAGGAAATGGGGGCTTCAGTTCTACAACTGCAAGGAACTGAATTCTGTCAACAATCTGAAAAGCCAGTTCCTCCCAGAGCCTCCAGATGAGGACTCCAGTGAGCTGACATCGCTGCTTCAGCCATGTTATGCCCTGAACATGGAGCACAGCAGAGCCTGCATGAGCTTAGAACCTACAGAACTGGGAGCTAATATATGAGTCTCACTTAAAAGGAAAAATAGATACATTCACTTTGCTGCCTTCAGTCCTCAGCTGAAAGTGGATTTGCTTTGAGTACCCCAGGGCTGGCCAGCTGTCTTGGGCCAAGGGGTAGACAGAGAGGTTGATTAGGAGTTAAGAATCCAGACACTGGAGCCAAGTTTCCGGCGTTCAGATCTCAGCACTGCCACTTACCGCCTCTGTCATGTTGGGCAAGTTAACCTCCTTGTACCTCAGTTTCCCTGGTATGTATTTCAGAGTATTATTTTTGGGTGAAGTGAGCTAATATTCAGAAGTTCTTTTTTTTTTTTTTTTTTTTGAGACGGTGTTTCACTCTTGTTGCCCAGTCTGGAGTGCAGTGGCGTGATCTCAGTTCACTGCACTGCAACCTCTGCCTCCTGGGTTCAAGCAATTCTCCTGCCTCAGCCTCCCAAGTAGCTGGAATTACAGGAGCCCGCCACCACATCCAGCTAATTTTTTGTATTTTCAGTAGAGATGGGGTTTCACCATGTTGGCCAGGCTGGTCTCAAATTCCTGACCTCATGATCCGCCCGCCTTGGCCTCCCAAAGTGTTGGGATTACAGGTGTGAGCCACTGTGCCTGGCCTATTCAGAAATTCTTGAAGCCATGTCTGGTACATAAGTACTTCATGGATGTTTCTTAAGTAAAATAACCTCCCCCAGTCAATATATATGTGCATAATGCGGTGATCGTTTCAAAGTAGGGCTGAGCCCTTCATTGCTTCTCCTGGGTTAGAAATACCAGTTGTCAGCCTGGGCAACACAGTGAGACCCCGTGTCTACAGAAAAGAAAAATCGCCAGGCACAGTGGTGTGCGCTTGTAGTTCCAACTACTCAGAAGGCTGAAGTAGGGGAACAGATTGAGGTGGGAGAATAGATTGAGTCTGGGAGGGCAAAGCTGCAGTGAGCTGTGATCGCACCACTGCACTCCAGCCTGGGTCACAGAGCGAAACCCCTTCTCAAAAAAAAAAAAAAAAGTACAAGTTGTGGTGACATCTAACCACATGTTTTCTTGTCTAATTTAAAGCCCAAAAGGGAAGTTTCTCTCTATTTCCTAGTAGGGGGAAACTAGAAAAAAAACAATTATCTAGTAGTAGAAGAATAAGTGCAGGCACTAAAAAGGATGACTCCTATCTATGGGTATTAACTTGGGAGGGGCCTCTGCTCTGCCTTGGCAATGTAGTGCAGTGGTTAAGGTCATGGGCCTTGAAGCCAGATTACTTATTTCTGAATTCCAGCTTGGCCACCTACAGCTGTGTGATCTTGGGTAAATCACTTAAACGCTCTGTGCCTCGGTTTCCCCATCTATAAAATGGATTTGATAATAGTGCTTATCACACAGGACTACTGTAAATATAAAATGGATTAATACACAGAGAGCAACTAGCATATGCATTGTACATACTCAATAAATCTTACGGTTACTGTTAAATAAAAAGATAGCACAGATTCACTTTAGAATTAAGTGCACGTGTATGCATTAAAAAAAATCTATGGGCTAATTTACAAAATGCTCCAAAATTATTACTGTTTTTTATTCTATTCCTCACACTTTTCTGTATTCTCTTAAAATACTTTTTCATAGTGATGAGCCAATATTATTATTATTTTTTTGAGACGGAGTCTCGCTCTTGTTGCCCAGGCTGGAATACTACTTTTATAATCAAGACAAAAATTTAAGTTCATTCCCTTTGAGGGTCGGGAGCTTAATAAACAACTTTGCCCTCCAGAGTTGAGACCATCAATGAATTATTTGCCCAACCTCATCTTTATGTGTTTGAGGGCTGTTTTTGCCTTGGAAATTCTTGAACAAGAAACCAAGTCCACTCCCTGTGAATCAGGATGGGCCTGTTAAAGGCTTTATTGGGGCGGGAAGGGGCGGTCCTCCTTCTTCCTCCCCTCCTCTGTGTTTTGGGGGAGGAAGGAATGACTCACCCTTCTTTTGGTTTGTTTGGCCATTTTTTCACTTCCAGCTTTTTTCACCCCCAATTTTTCAACGAAGTGTGAGAAACAAGCGTGGCCCATCCAATCAATAGATCTCCATGCGTTTGTCTGAAAGGTCAAAACAGATTCGTGTCTACTTCCCTACAAGTTAAAACAAACACACAAACTACAGAGTGATACTTACTCAACAAACGTGTATTGGATACTTGGCCAGTCTGTGAAAGGCACTGGCGACACAGCAATGGCAAACAGAGAAAAATGTCTGCTCTGAATAAGTTAATTTAGGGAGTGAAACATGCCAGCATGCAAGAAAGCATGATGGAGGTGGAGCCACTTCAGATGGAGAGGTAGCGTTTGAACTGAAAATGTAGAGTGTGCTTCCATTTTTGTAAAAATATTATTCTGTGTCTGTATATGACTATTATAAGCACAGAGAAGAAGTCTGGAGGGCTACTCACTAGACTCTGTTGGTGTTCTTATTTTTATTTTCTTTTACTTTTAGAGATGAGGTTTTGCCCAGTCACCCAGGCTAGAGTGCAGTGGCTCACTGCAGTGTGAAACTCCTGGGCTCAAGCGATCCTCCTACCTCAGCCTCCCCAGTAGCTGAGACCACAGGTGCACACCACCACGCGCAGCTAATTTTTTATTTTTGCTTTTGCAGAGATGGGGGTCTCATTATGTTGTTCAGGCTGTTGTCGTTGCTCTTGAACTCCTGGGCTCAAGCAAACCTCCCACCTAGGCCTCCCAAAGTGCTGGGATTATAGGGCACAAATAGGCCCAGCCTACTTATGCTTTTTAACTCCTGATGCATCTAGAGTTCCATTCTATGCATTGGCCTGGGCAAAGCTCTTGGAATACCAAGCTGATTTAGGTGGGCATCATTCTGCCCTCAGAGGGCTATCTCCTTTTCTAATTCCCCATCCTGGCTGGTCTGGACTAGACTCCACACACATCACTGCAAGTGACAGAACCCCTGCCTCAAACTGGCTTATTCCAAAAAAAAAAAAAAAAAAAAAGGAACATATTGGCTCACATAATGAAAAGTCCAGTGGTAAATCTGATTCAGGCATGGCTGGATCCAGGAGCTCAACAGAGTCAACAGCCCTCTGCTTCTCCATCTCTCATCTCTGCTTCCCCTCTTGTTGGCTCCACTTCAAGCCAGCTCTCCCCAAGATGGTTTCCAGCAGCTCCTAGCTTCCGCTGTTCCAGCCAGCAATTCTAGAGGATAGAGAGGCTCTCTTTCCCTGGCTCCCTGAGCCAGTCATATTGACCTGAGGGATTCAAGAATTCAAGTGAGGAGAATGTGCCCACTTCTGGAACAGAATGGAGAGTCTCCCTCACCTGAACCACATCTACTGAGGGTGGGAAAAGGCCACCCAAATTCCCAATGGGAAGGCCAAAGAATGCATTATTAGCACATACGGAGCATTAACTATTGCCACACAGTAATGACAAGAGATAGGAGCACTTATCATTCCCATTTTACAGGGTGGAACTGAAGCTCAGCAACTTGCATAAGGCCGCACAGCTAAGAAGTGGAGAAACTGGAATTTAATCAGAGGCTGCCTGAGGTCAAAGCCCCCAAAGGATGATGGTGATGTTGATAATAACCAGAATACTGTTGAAGGCTGGGTGTGGTGGCTCATGTCTGTAATCCCAGCACTTTGGGAGGCCCAGGCAGGAGGATCGCTTCAGTCCAGGACAGTGAGACTTCCTCTCTACAAAACATAGTGAGACTTCCCCTCTACAAAAACTAAACAAAATTAGCCCAGTGTGGTGGCGCCTGTGGTCCCAGCTAGCTACTAGGGAGGCTGAGGCAGGAGGATCACTTCAGCCTGGGAAATAGAGGCTGCAGTGAGCCAAGATCACACTGCTGTACTCAGCCTGGGAGACAGAGCAAGACTCTGCCTCAAAAAAGAAAATAATAATAATACGGTTGGGTATCCCTAATCTGAAAATCTGAAATCTGAAATGTGCCAAAATCCCAAACTTTTTGAGCACTGACGTGATGCTCAACAGAAATGCTCACTGGAGCATTTTGGATTTCAGATTTTCAGATTAGGAATGCTCAACTGGTAAATATAATGTAAATATTCCAAAATCCAAAACAATCTGAATTCTGACACATTTCTTGTCCCAAGCATTTCGGATGAGGGATACTCAGCCTGTAATAGTAATAAAAGCTACCATTTGTTGAGCGCCTACTGTGTGCTAAACTCTGCAAGCATGATCTCATTTTCTTCTCCCAGTAACCATTCGAGGCAGATAGAGAGGACAATGTTGTTGACTGACTCCTTGACAATGATCCCAGCCCAGCCACAGGCACTGGAACCAATGAGTCTAAGCTAATCATGAGACTTGCATCTTTTTGCCAGAGTTTGGTTCCGGAATGGGCCTCTGAGCTACCCCGGGCTAATGAGAAGTGGAGAGAAGTTTGCCAGACACTTCTGGGAAAGTTCTTCCTCACTCTTCCAGGAAGATGGCCTGGAAGTGAATGCATTTTCCTGCTGCACATGAAAGAGGATGCCCGTGGCCCTGACAGCTCCTGGCAGTCATCCTGTGGTCACGAGGAGGACCAGCCTGAGGATTAAACCAATACTGTGGACGGAGACATGGAAAAAGCCTGACTCCAGGATGAGATCACTAGGCTGCTGGATCTCCTGCTACCCAGTCCTAGAAATGTCCTATGTGGGGAGCCAACGGAGCCTGTTCCAGTAAAGCACGCTGGAGTTTTATTATCCGCTTCTTTCTAGCGAAGGGCATTCTAAAGAGCTCAGTAGGTATTTTTATTATCTTTATTTTACAGGGAGAGTGAGGCTCAGAGATTGAGTTGCCTGAGATCACACAGTGAGCTGGCCTTTGATCCAGAGTTTATCCGACTCCAAATCCACCATGCAGTACGGTTCTCACACAGCAATAGTCTTCCTTTGGCCAAATGTTTTTCAGTCCCATCATGCTGAATCCCCGTGAAGTAGGTCTTTTATTATCCCTTTTGTTTCTGGGACGGAGTCTCATTTTGTCACCCAGGCTGGAGTGCAGTGGCACAATCCTGGCTCACTGCACCCTCCGCCTCCCAGGTTCAAGTGATTCTCCTGCCTCAGCCTTCCAAGTAGCTGGGATTACAGGTGCACGCCACCACACCAAACCAATTTTTGTATTTTTAGTAGAGATGGGTCTCCACCATGTTGGCCAGGCTGGTCTCAAAGTCCCAACCTCAAGTGATCCTCCCTCCTCGGCCTCCCAAAGTGCTGGGATGACAGGCATGAGACACCGCACCCGGTATTATTCCCATTTTGCAGATGAGAAACATCTGTAGGGAAGGGGAGGCTGATTATCAGAGTGGATTGTGGACCTATGCTTTGTTTTCAGGCTTCTGATTCAGAGCCAAGAGGGACGATCGTCAAATGGAAAGGTGTGAGAAAGTGGGCAGTAAGGAAATCCCGGAGGATACAGAATGCTAGGATCTTATCCTGACCCAGGAGGCTTGAGAAACAGAGCCCAGACACTCATTCATGTTCTCTCAGAATTAGCTCTTAATTCATTTTAAATTTGAGGTCTTGGCTGGGTGTGGTGGCTCACACCTGTAATCCCAGAACTTTTCGAGGCCAAGGTGGGCGGATCACCTGAGGTCAGGAGTTTGAGACCAGCCTGGCCAACAGGGAGAAACCTTGTTTCTACTAAAAACACAAAAATTAGCCAGGCGTGGTGGTGGGCACCTGTAATCTCAGCTACTCAGGAGGCTGAGGCAGAAGAATCGCTTGAACCTGGGAGGCGGTGGTTGCAGTAAGCTGAGATTGTGCCATTGCACTCCAGCCTGGGCAACAGAGTGAGACTCCATCTCAAAACAACAACAATGACAACAAAAATTGAGGTCTTTCTTTTTTGATTTTTTTGTTTGTTTTGTTTTGTTTTTGTTTTGAGACGGAGTCTCGCTCTGTCACCCAGGCTGGAGTGCAGTGGCGCAATCTCGGCTCACTGCAAACTCCGCTTCCCAAGTAGCTGGGACTACAGGCACTCACCACCAAGCCTAGCTAATTTTAAAATATTTTTAGTAGAGACAGGGTTTCATTGTGTTAGCCAGGATGGTCTCGATCTCCTGACCTCGTGATCCACCCACCTTGGCCTCCCAAAGTGCTGGAATTACAGGCGTAAGCCACCGCACCCAGTCTGTTTTTTGTTTTTTTTTAAGAGTCCAGTCTTGCTCTGTTGTCCTGGCTGGAGTGCAGTGGTGTGATCATAGCTCACTCCAGCCTCCAACTCTTAGCCTCAAGACATCCTCTCACCTCTGCCTCCTGAGTAGCTGGTACTATAGGTGCATGCCACCACTCCTGGCTAATTTTAAAATTGTTTGTAGAGATGGAGTCTCACTATGTTGCCCAGGCTGGTCTTGAACTCCTGAGCTCAAGAGATCCTATTGCCTCAGCCTCCCAAAGTGCTGGGATTACAGGCACGAGCCTCAATGCCCAGCCTGAATTTGAGTTTTAAGAAATTCACACAGGGAATACATCACCATTGTAGAAAAAATTTGAAGTATAAGCACATAATAAGGTAACATAATTCAAAATCTCACCAATAAGCCAGCTGTACAACTTTTGACAATTATGCTCAATCTCTTCATACCTCTGTTTCTTCTAAACAGAGTGATCAGGAAAGTCTCTCTGAGGAGGTGGCATTTGAGTTGAGCCTGAAGGATGAGTTGGAACCACCACAGGAAGAGTGTTCCAGGCAGAGGGAACAGCACATGCAAAAGTCCTGAGGTAGAAATGAACTTGGCTACTGAAGGGACAGGAGGACGGCCAGTGGGGTTCATGAGAAAAAAGGAACAAGGAGAGTCGAAGGAGGTGAGGTCAGATCATGAACTAGATTAGAGTCAGATCACACAGGAGGAAATGAGCTTGAGGCAAGGGGGCCACTGTGCGTGCCCAGCACAGCACCGATGTGGGCCAGTGACTTAAGCAGAAGCTTTTTTAATCAGCATTGGCCTCCTGGGAGGAAGAGAGGTTGAGAGACATGAGAGACACCACCAGTGAGTCTGGTACTTTTTTTTTCCTTTTTTTTTCCTGTATATCGAACACCTCACAAATTTATACGTCATTCTCGCACAGGGGCCATGTTAATCTCTGTATTGTTCCAATTTTAGTATATGCGCTGCCAAAGTGAGCACTTTTTTTTTTTTTCAAAGACAAGGTCTTACCCTGTCACTCAGGCTGGAGTGCTGTGGTGCCATCATAGCTCACAGCAGCCTCAACCTCTTGGGCTCAAGCCATCCTCCTATCTCAGCAGCGTCTTGAGTAGCTGGGAGTACAAGCATGCACCACCACACCCAGCTAATTTTTAATTTTTGTTTTGTAGAGATAGGGTCTCACTACCCTGATCATTCTGGTTTTGAACTCCTGGGCTCAAGCAGTCTGCCTGCTTCGGCCTTCCAAAATGCTGGGATTATAGGCATGAGCCACCATGCCTGGTTGAGTTTGGCACATTTTTACCAAGTGCCCTCACTGCGCCAGGCCCTGCCCCAAGTCCTGGCCTGCAGGCATACTTGCAGAGAAGATCAGAAACTCGGGGACAGCCAAGGCTAGAAAGAGGCATTTTTCTGAAGAGGATGCTTGATTGGCCCACAAATGGATGGAAAGGCCCACAAATGGATGGAAAGGTCCTCAAGGCCCGTTCTAAGCAGGCAATGCAAGTTAAAGGACTTAGAGACATTTCACAGCCATGAACTGGCAGCAACTTGAAAACCAGAAAATTCCAAGACCTACAAGAGTGATGAACAGCCCAGGCTCTGGAACCAGCCTCTCTGGGTTCATGCCATGCTCTGCTATCCCTAGCTGAGTGATGTTGGGCTAGTTATTTGACCTCTCTGTGTCTTCATTCTCCATCTGTCTAGTGGGGATGATGATAGTAGCCCACCTCAAAGTCCTTTGAGAGGTTAAATGAGTTATTTCATGTTAGATGTTTAGAAAGATGCCTGGCACATAGTACGTGTCATGTGGGGTAGTGGTATTATTTTCATCGTTAAGGAAGTGCAGAAACAAGAACTCTTCATGCACTGCTGCTTGGCAATTGAAACGTATGAACCCTGAGACCAGTGATCCCACTTCCTGGTATTCACCCTAGAGAAGCTCCAACATATGCAAAGCTGGGTGTGGCAGCTTTGCCTATAATGGGCCCAAAGTGCAATGGACTAAATAGGCATCCATGGGATAGTGGGCAAAGAGACCATGACATGTTCCTGTAAAGGAATACTAGTGAGCAATTAAAATCAATGAATGGCGTGACTCACGCCTGTAATCCCAACACTTTGGGAGGCCAAGGCAGGTAGATCACCTGAGGTCAGGAGTTTGAGACTAGCCTGGCCAACATGGCGAAACCCTGTCTCCATTAAAAATGCAAAATTTACCAGGTGTGGTGCCATGTGCCTATAGTCCCAGCTACTCAGGAGGCTGAGGCAGAATTGCTTGAACCCAGGAGGCACAGGTTGCAGTGAGCCGAGTTCACACCACTGCACTTCAGCCTGGGTGACAGAGTGAGACTCTGTCTCAAAAAAAAAAAAAAAGAATGAATGGCTGGGCATGGTGGCTCACGCCTGTTATCCCAACACCTTGGGAAGCCAAGGTGGGAGGATCACTTGAGCCCAGGATTTCAAGACCAGACTGGCCAACACAGTGAGACCCCATCTCTAAAAAATAAAATAAAATGAATGAACTAGATCAAAACAGATCTTAAACATACGATAATGTTGAGCGAGAAAAGGAACTTGCAGAAGTTAGCATTTAGCATGATACCATTTGTGTAAGTATTAAATCTGCAAAACAATGTCATATATGTAGTAATAGCATGGGTGATAATGAAATACTTAAGAACTGGTATGACCTAGGCACTGACCAGTCAGAATAGAGGCTGGCCATGTGGGTCCCAACGGGTGGTCCACACTTCCATCACTCCTAGGATAAAGGTGTGGCTTCTCCATGCCCACCAGCACTTCCACCTTCGCCACACCTGTCCTGTTCATTCTATGCCTTATTAGCATTAGTGGTGTGACCTCAGACAAACTGATTCGTCTCTCTGGGCTTCAGCTTTTTCATCTATAAAATGGGAATAATAGTACCAAAAGCTAATACATACAAAACATTTCCCATGTGCCAAGCCCTCATTGTAACCCTCATACTAACTCTCTGTGGTAGGTTCTATGATTACTCCCATTGTGCATATGAGGAAACTGAGGCACAGAATGGCTGAGTAATTTGCTCATGGTCTGGAGAACCTTACTTACAGGGTTGTTGCAAATACATACTAAATGATACAGGTTAACAGCTTAGAAAAAAGTCTGGCCCTGAATAAGTGGTCAATAGATATCAGCAGGCAGGGCATGGTGGCTCATGCCTGTAATCCCAGCACTTTGGGAGGCCAAGGTGAGGGAATTACCTGAGTTCAGGAGTTCAAGGCCAGACTGGCCAACGTGGTGAAACCCCATCTCTACTAAAAATACAAAAAATTAGCTGGGCGTGGTGGCGGGATCCTATAACCCCAGCTACTCGGGAGGCTGAGGCAGGAGAATTGCTTGAACCTGGGAGGCAGAGGTTGTAGTGAGCCGAGATCACACCATTGCACTCCAGCCTGGGTAGCAAGAGTGAAACTCCGTCTCTAAATAATAAATAAACAAATATTAGCAGTTCTATTATGTCTCTGCCTGATATAATATTAATATTAATAATAAATAAACAAATATTAGCAGTTCTATTATGTCATAAGCCTTCAGTGGTCACCACTGGCCTTAAGAGACAGTTTGAATTCCGCACCGTGGACTACAAGGTCATGGTCTATTCCCTTACCGCCCCTCTTCCTTCCCTCTCTTCCCCTTGTTCTCTGTTCTCCAGTCAGAGAGAAGTGGCCTTCTCTCACTTCCTCCTGCACCCCTCACCTTCCCTGACACTGGACCTTTGCACATGAACTTTTCCCTTGCCTGAAATGCCGTTCCCTCCTGCCCTTCTTTTGCCTGGTTATCCTCTGAACACCTTCACACATCATGTACAATGGCACCTCTTTCAGGAGGTCCTCTTAGAATAGGTTGAGTTTTCTTGGTCTGTTTGTAACTGCCTGTAATTTCCCTTTTGGAATGCTCTCCCTCCTAGAATTACTTGGTGTTGATATTCCCCTCTCAATGGTGAGCTCCTGGAAAGCAAGAGACTCTTCTGATTTTATCATTAAATTTTTTTTTAATTTTAATTTTTCTTTTTTAGAACAGGGTCTTGCCCGGTCACTCATGCTGGAGTACAGTGGTGCGATCGTAGCTCCCTGTAACCTCGAACTCCTGGGCTTAAGCAATCCTCCCTCCTCAGCCTGGGACTACAGGCGTGCACCACTGCTTAATTTTTTTCTTTTTGGTAGAGCTGGGGTGGTTTCACCCTGTTACCTAGGCTGGTCTCAAACTCCTGGCTTCAAGGGAGCCTCCCACATTGGTCTCCCAAAGTGCTGAGATTACAGGCATGAGCCACTGTGCCCAGCCCTGACTTTATCATTGTTGTGAGCCTATGGCAGGCACTACAGATTGGCTCACTCACCCATCCCAGTCCCCTTTAGTGTGACCTCCTGCACTGTAAAGGCCAGACAGAGAAAAACTACATTTCTAAGATTTCTTTGCAGCAAGAGTGCCTTATGTGATCTGGGTTCCCCTAGTAAGCCTTGGAGACAGAAGCAAGCAGAAGGACGCCAAGTGGTGGAGTCTTCTGGCAAGCACGGTGGGAGAGGTATCTGGTCCTTCTGGGGAAGCCTGGGGCAGTTCTAGCAGCCTGTCTCTAGCTACCTAGGTCCTGAGTTGGAGGGGGGCGGGGTGGGCAGCGGCAGCAGTGATATTTTGGTTAGAACAGTTCAACAGTGAAGGTGAGTGTTACTCTTGGCTTTGATGCTCCTGGCTGCACCGTTTGTGGCTATTTAACATCTAGGGTACTTCCTACTTTTCATAAATCCCTTTGTGGGCCAAGCACAGTGGCTTATGCCTGTAATTCCAGCACTTCGGGAGGCCGAGGTAGGCGGATCACTTGAGGCTAGGAGTTCAAGACCAGGCTGGCTAGCATGGTAAAACTCCATCTCTACTGAAAATACAAAAAATTAGCCAGGTGTGGTGGTGCATACCTGTAATTCCAGCTATTCGGGAGGCTGAGGCAGGAGAATCACTTGAGCCCTGGAGGCAGAGGTTGCGGTGAGTCGAGATTGCACCACTGCAGCCCAGCCTGGGCGACAGAGCAAGACTCCCTCTCAAAAAAAAAAAAAAAAAAAAATCCCTTTCTGCTTAAGCCGGCTCTAGTTGACTCTACAATTTATAATTCCTTGCCCAAGCACTCATTCAACAATGTTGAATGAATGAATGAATGAATGAATGAATGAATGATGACCTCTTAGGAATCTCTCTCTTTCCCAATGATTATACCCCCAAGATGGAACATCTCAGTCTGAGTCTACATCACAGGCCCTAGATGGATAGGGTTCTTTCAAAGGTCAGGGACAGGAAAATGACGTTGAATACCCTTATCACTGGCCGGACAGAACACCGAGGCCTTGCAGATGAAAGAATCTGAGGAAGGAACTGGGGTTATCTCCTAGGGTGGGCGGGGGAGCTGGGTAGGAGCCTCAGGATGGAGAGGCTTGGGAAAGGGTTAGTGTGTGAGAATGAGGTAGAGAGGAGGCAGCCAGGGTGGATCACTCAGCTGTTCCAGGGTCACTCAGGCGCCTTTCTCTCACCGAGTCTCTTTCTGCTATGCACACGGATAAGTCAACTCATGGCGCACACACTTCCTTTGAGCTGAAAAGCAGGCTGGAAAAATACAGTTATGAGGAAAATATTTTAAAAGAATGCTTGAACTATGTGTCTGCCAGAGCAGCTTTAGCTGTGTGTGACAGAAAAGCAATCTTAGGAAATGTTTAGGTTGGTTTCCTGCAGAAGCAGATCTGAGACAAGGATTTGTGTGCAGATATTAAATTGTTTACTTGAGAAATGATCCCAGGAAGCTCTGGTGGGGGAGGGAAGTAGGACAGGGAAAGGAAAGAAGCCAATCGAAGGTAAGTTACAGAACAGGTTATCACTCTGGGCAGCTGGGGCTCAACCCTGCTGGGGAACTCTGGGACACGGAGTGCAATACACCTCAGAATTATCCAGGTGAAGG
The DNA here is from genome assembly GCF_047675955.1 of Chlorocebus sabaeus. Lineage (NCBI taxonomy): Eukaryota > Metazoa > Chordata > Mammalia > Primates > Cercopithecidae > Chlorocebus > Chlorocebus sabaeus. Next base: position 14,389,496 of record NC_132905.1, read on the forward strand.
GCAAGGAAGTGGGGACATTTGTCCACCAGCCCCTGCCACTCATTGGTTAAGGGCTGCTTGTAGAGGAGGGGAATACCCAGCATTCTGAGACTGTGTGTGCAGAGCGTGCATGAGAGCAAAGTCCTCAGGCTGCAAGCATAGGTGTGGAAACTGGAAGCCATCCAGTCACTGTGCGTCAAAAGAATGAATGCCAAGGGGATTTGGACACAGAAGCCACGTCATCTGCTACAGTGACTTAAGTCCAAAGAGGAACCATATTGAGGATGGGCGTGGTGGCTCATGCCTGTAATCCCAGCACTTTGGGAGGCCAAGACAGGTGGATCACTTGAGGTCAGGAGTTCAAGACCAGCCTGACCAACATGACAAAATCCTGTTGCTACCAAAAATTTAAAAAATTAGCTGGGCATGGTGATATGTGCCTGCAGTCCCAGCTACTCAGGAGTCTGAAGCAGGAGAATTGCTTGAACCTGGGAGGTAGAGGTTGCAGTGAGGCGAGATGGTGCCACTGCACTCTAGCCTGGGTGACAGTGAGACTCCATTTCAAAAAAAAAACAAAAAACAAAAAAACAAAGAGGAACCATATTGACTCATGGAGAATAACATGTTCAGGAATATGTGGCTGCCTTCAGGTACAGCTGGGGCTCGTAAGTTATCAGGGCTCAGTCTTTCTCTCACTCTCACAATGGTGGCTACCTTTGAGCTTCAGACCCTCTTCACACTGGCCTAGCACAGCAGAAGCAAAACAATCCCAGCAAAAACCTGAGGAAGGACTCACTGGTCCACTTGCGCCAGATGCCCATTTCTGAGCCAATCCCTATGGGCAGAGAAATGAGGGGTGCTGATTGGCCAGCATGGAGCATTTGGCCTTCCTGGAGCCAAGGATAAAGTTAGTGCTGCATGCCTTTCACAAGGACAGGGAGTAAAGAAGGGGGCTCCCAGAGAAATTGGGGCGCTATTATGATAGGGGAATTCATAGTGAGTAGACAAAACCAAAAGGATAGATGTAATCTAAATCCCCACTCTGCAGACAAGGAACTACTACCTTAAAAATATACAATACACTTTGGGAGGCCGAGGTGGGTGGATCATGAGGTCAGGAGATCAAGACCATCCTGCCTAACACTAAAAATACTATCTCTACTAAAAATACAAAGAACTAGCCGGGTGTGGTGGTGGACGCCTGTAATCCCAGCTGCTTGGGAGGCTGAGGCGGGAGAATGGCGTGAACCCAGGAGGCAGAGCTTGCAGTGAGCTGAGATTATGCCACTGAACTCCAGCCCGGGCAACAGAGAGAGACTCCGCCTCAAAAAAAAAAAAAAATATATATATATATATATATATACACACACACACACACACACAATGAAATATTTTTTATTATCTATCCTCAGGTAGGGGAAGGGCCTTGTCCCAGCTCATTCAGTGAGCAGCACGCAGCTTCCTGTCTTCATGTGGTGTCTTTTCTCCTAGAGCAGGTGGTCTCCCAATAAACAGAGTTTGTTTACCCATCACAAACCCATTAGTGTCCTTCCTGTCCTAGCTTCTTCTCCCAATCCATACCCAAGGTAACCCTAATACATATCTTCCTGTTTTTTGTTTTTGAGAGACAGGGTTATGCTCTGTTGCCCAGGCTGGAGTGCAGTGATGTGAAGAAGCTGGAACTACAGGCGTGTACCACCACTCCCAGCTGATTTTTTTTTTTAACTTTTTGTAGAGATAGGGGTCTCACTATATTGCCCAGGCTGGTCTCAAATGCCTGGCTTCAATAAATCCTCCTGCCTTGGCCTCCCAAAGTGCTGGGATTACAGTCATGAGCCACCATGCAGGGCCTCAGAAGGTATATTTGAAAGATGCACATATACGCTGGGTACTGATATTGTTCTGCACTGGACTTTGGAATCAATAAAATAGAGTTTAAATTGTTATTTCATGCCTTCCTGGGCTGTGTCACATTGGGAAAGTTCCTTAACCTCTCTGAACCCTGCTTTCGTCATTTGCTAAGCAAGGACAATGGTATATTACTCATCAAGGCTGGGAAAATCAAATAAGACAATGGACATAAAGCTGAAGTATAGTATTCAGTCTAAAGAGGGTGTTCAATACATGGTTATTTTATTGATAAGGAGTGTATGCTGGGTGAGAACATGAGCTTGGAGATCAGAGAGACCTGGCTTTAAATACAGACCTTCACTTCCTGGCTGAGCAAATTATTTAACCTCTCTGTGCTTCAGCCTCTCCATCTTTCAAATGGAAACAGTAACAGTTCCAGCCCACTGGGTGGTTGAAGCGTGAAAGAATAGATAGCACATTTATTTATTATATTATATTATATTATATTATATTATATTATATTATATTATATTTTTTTGAGATGGAGTCTCCCTCTGTTGTCCAGGCTGGAGTGCAGTGGCATGATCTCTGCTCACTGCAACCTCCGCCTCCCAGGTTCAAGTGATTCTCCTGCCTCAGCCTCCCCAGTAGCTGGGATTATAAGTGCCCACCACCATGCCCGGCTAATTTTTGTATTTTTAGTAGAGATGGGGTTTCACCACGATGGCCAGGCTAGTCTTGAAATCCTGACCTCAAGTAATCCACCTGCCTTGGCCTCTAAAAATGTTGGGATTACGGGCGTGAGCCACCGTGCTCGGCCAGATGGTACATTTAAACCAGTCAAGCAAGTATTCTTTTGCTTTATTTTGTGTTATTATTAGGTTCCTTTTTCTCTTTGAGGGCATGGAGGAAGAGACGGGGTCAAAAGGCTGTTGCTACGAACATATGAAGTTTGTAGCAAGTAAGTCATACACAAAAGAATTCGTGTTATGTGCTGCCATTCCATCAAGTTCAAAAACCGGCAAAAATCGTCACTGCTGTTGGAATCAGGATAACGGTTATCGCTGAGGATGGGAAAGACTTGAAGGGAGCTTCTCCGGGGCGGGGAATGTTCTGTTCCTTGAGCTGGGGGCTGGTTACCCCGCTGTGCTGCCTTTGTGGAAATGTATCGAGCCATTGCTCCCCTGTGCACTTTCCTTATTTGTGCACTTTTTTGTATGTCTGCTATACTTCAATAAAAAAGCTCCCTCCCAAAAGTCTCTGTGGTCTGTTGGAAGCTGGCAATGGCCAAGGGGCTGAGGGGCACAGGTAGGGACCCTTCCTTGCCAGCCACCGCAGTTTCTGTTTCAGCTCGAGGTACAGCAATCAACTTCCTCCTCAGATGTGTGACTTGCTGCTGACCCCTAGAGCCTCTGGCCACAGGGCTCCTCTTGCCCCTGTAGTGTGGCCTGATTCCATTCCTTCATCCGGGTCCAGTCTGGTGTCAGCCAGCTTGACTGTCCATTATTATCAGACACTGGAACTGTGGGACAGACTTGTTGAGAAGGAAATTTCGATCAGTACCCTTGGACAGCAGCTCAGATCAACCTAAGATTGAACTTACAAGGAGGGTTGGTGCTGTCTTTTCTTCCTCCCTCCCTCCCTCCCTCCCTTCCTTCCTTCCTTTTTTAGATGGAGTTTTGCTCTTGTTGCCCAGGCTGGAGTGCAATGGCACGATCTTGGCTCCCTGAAACCTCTGCCTCCCGGGTTCAAGCGATTCTCCTGTCTCAACTTCCCAAGTAGCTGGGATTACAGGCATGCGCCACCACGCCTGGCTAATTTTGTATTTTTAGTAGAGACAGGGTTTCTCCATGTTAGTCAGGCTGGTCTTGAACTCCCAGCCTCAGGTGATTCACCCTCCTCGGCCTCCCAAAGTGCTGGGATTGCAAGCAATGAGCCACTGCGCCTTGCCTGTTCTTTTATTCGTTAATTCAAACGACAAGTTGTAGGCACCTAACATGTACATGGCTCATGGTTTGTACAAAGATACTTCATTCATGCATGCATGGATTCATTCATTCATTCATTCATTCATTCATGTACCCACTAGGCACTGTGCTAGCTGCTGGGAATGCATCTGTGTAGAAAACAGACAAGGTCCATTCACTCCTGGAGCTGATTTATTAGTGGAGGGAAATAGAAAATAAATAAATAAGTTGCCCAGCGTGATGGTTCACTTATAATCCCAGCACTTTGGGAGGCTGAGACAGGTAGTTGCTGGAACCCAGGAGTTTGAGACCAGCCTGGCCAACATGGCGAAACCCCTTCTGTACAAAAAACACAAAAAATTAGCCAGGTGTGATGATGTGCACTTGTGGCACCAGCTGCTTGGGAGGCTAAGGTGGGAGGATTGCTTGAGCCCAGGAGACAGAGGTTGCAGTGAACCATGATCACGCTACTGCACTTCAGCCTGGGCAACAGAGTGAGATCCTGTCTCAAAAAGATAAAAATAAACAAGTAAATGCACAGTATGTTAGATGGTATGAGTGTTATGGAGAAAATTTAAGCAGAGACAGGGATGGTGAGTGGAAGACGTGTTTGGGGGCAGGTTGCAATTTTTAATAGAGTGTTCAGAAAATGACTTCCTGAGAAGGTGGCGTTTAAGCAAAGACTTGAAGAAGCCAAGGGAGTTGGCCATTTGAATGTACGAGGGAGGGCTGGGTGCGGTGGCTCACGCCTGTAATCCTAGTCGTTTGGGAGGCTGAGGTGGAAGGAATGCTTGAGGTCAGGAATTTGAAACGAGCCTGGGCAACACAGTGAGACTCCCATCTCTACAAAACAATAAATAAATTAGCCAACCTAGTGGCACACACCTGTAATGTCAGCCACTCAGGAGGCTGAGGTGACAGAACCAAAACTTGTCTAAAAAAAAATACGTATGTGAGGAAAGCCTGAGAAGGAGCAACCATCATTAAAACAATATTAACAGGCCGGGTGCGGCGGCTCACACCTGTAATCCCAACACTTTGGAGGCCAAGATGGGCAGATTACTTGAGGCCAGGAGTTCAAAACCAGCCTGGCCAACATGGCGAAACCCCATCTCTACTAAAAATACAAACATTAGCAGCCGGGCGCCGTGGCTCACACCTGTAATCCCAACACTTTGGGAGGCCGAGACGGGTGGATCACCTGAAGTCAGGAGTTCGAGACCAGCCTGACCAACATGGTGAAACCCTGTCTCTACTAATAATACAAAAATTAGTTGGGCGTGGTGGCACATACTTATAATCCCGGCTACTCGGGAGGCTAAGGCAGGCGAATCACTTTAACCCAGAAGGCTGAGGTTGCAGTGAGCTGAGATGACGCCACTGCACTCCAGCCTGGGAGACAAGAACAAAACTCCGTCTCCAAAAAAAAAAAAATCAGCTGGTCATGGTGACAGGCGCCTGTAATCCCAGCTACTTGGGAGGCTGAGACACATGAATCACTTGAACCCTTCGGGCAGAGGTTGCAGTGAGCTGAGATCTCACTGCTGCACTCAAGCTTGGGCGGCAGAGCGAGGCTTCGTCTCAAAAAAAAAAAAAAAAAAAAAAAAAAAGACAATATGGCTTTCTGCATTCTCTCTCTAACTTGGATGCTTGCCCTTCCATCCCAGCCGCCCTAGTTGGAAAGGAGCTCAGGATATGTAGAGACGCTGTGCGTGGGGCCTCAGCTAAGCCCCACCCAGCAGCCTGCGTTAGCTGCCAGACAGAGTGAGACTTCAGGTAACTCTAGCTTCTAGCCTTTGAGTTTTCCAGCTGAGGCCTCAGATATGTTAGAGCAGATAGAATTTTTCCCCACTATGCTCTTCCTGAATTCCTATCCTACAAGAATTTGGGGTAATCTGTTAAACCCCAAATGAGGAACATTCTATGAAATAACTGGCCTGTATTCTTCAAAAAATGTCAAGGCCATAAAAGACAAGAAAAGCAGAGGCATCATTTCAGATGAAAGACAATTAGGCCGGGCGTGGTGACTCATGCCTGTAATCCCAGCACTTTGGGAGGCCGAGGTGGGCGGATCACCTGAGGTCAGGAATTTGTGACCAGCCTGATCAACAAGGTGAAATCCCGTCTCTACTAAAAATACAAAAATTAGCCGGGCATGGTGGCAGGCGCCTGTAGTCCTAGCTACTTGGGAGGCTGAGACAGAATTGCTTGAACCCGGGAGGCGGAGGTTGCAGTAAGCCAAGATTGTGACACTGCACTCCAGTATGGGTGACGGAGCAAGACTCCATCTCAAAAAAAAAAGAAAGACAAAACATGGTCCTGAACTGAATCCTGCACTAGACAGGAAAATGCTGTAAGGGATGTTTTTTTTTTTAACCACAACTGACAAAATTGGAGTATGGATGGTAGAGTAATCAAGTTAAATTTTTTGGTAACACTGCTGTGATTACAGCAAATAATATCTTTATTTTATTTTATTTTATTTTATTTTTTTGAGACAGAGTCTTACTCTGTTGCCCAGGCTGGAGTGCAGTGGTACAATCTCGGCTCACTGCAACCTCCACCTCCTGGGTTCAAGCGATTCTCCTGCCTTAACCTCCCAAGTAGCTGGGGTTACAGGCGTGTGCCACCATGCCCGGCTAGTTTTGTATTTTTAGTAGAGACGGGTTTTGCCATGTTGGTCAGGCTGGTCTTGAACTCCTGACCTCCAGGTGATCCACCCACCTCAGCCTCCCAAAGTGCTGGGATTACAGGAGTGAGCCACTGTGCCCAGCCTATAGCAAATAATATCTTGTTCTTAGGAAATACATGCTGAAATATTATGAGGTAAATGGGGCATCAAGGTAAATTTCCTGAATTTGGTAACAGTGCCGTGGTTACAGCAAATAATATCCTGTTCTTAGTAAACATACACTGAAATATTAAGAGGTAAATGCAGTGTGATGTATGAAAACTATAATAGTTCAGAAAAATAATAATAAACATAGTCACATGAAGAAAGAAAGGATAATAAAACAAACATGGCAAAATAGTGAAGATAGGTGATTCTGGGTAAAGGGTGTATGGAATTCTCTGAATTATTCTTGTTATAGTCTTATAAATTCAAAACTGTTTTGAAACCTGTAATCTTGATTGTATCTCTGAAAGGGAAGTGGGTGGGTAAAGGAACATGGAGGAAGGGAGACCCATTTTTCACTCTTTACTTTCACTCTGTACTTTTTGAATATATTCATGTAGTCAAACAAACAAGTAAAAAAAGGGAAAATAAAAGTTCATGTATTAGACACAGATGCTAGGCACTGTGCTGAGCTAGTCAATACTTGAGATGATTCTCATTTATTGCCCTCTACTCTGCCCATTGCATGCAGGAGGAAACTGAGGCTTAGAGAAGGAAACTGATTTGCCCAAGGCAGAACCCAGAGCCAGAAATTAACCCGGGTCAGTCCCCTACAAAGGCCTCAACACTTAGTTGGGCAGGATATTTGCCTTTAAGGAGAGATTCCTTGAAACCCTCTTCACTGTTTAAAGAAAAAAACCAAAAATCAAAAAAGCAAGCACCTGGCTCTTAGCTTTGTGGGTGTGGATTGTCCATTGTAAAGAATAATCTGAGGGACCAGGCGCGGTGGCTCAAGCCTGTAATTCCAGCACTTTGGGAGACCGAGGCGGGTGGATCATGAGGTCAGGAGATTGCGATCATCCTGGCCAACATGGTGAAACCGCGTCTTTAACTAAAATACAAAAATTAGCCAGGCGTGGTGGCGTGTGCCTGTAATCCCAGCTACCCAGGAGCCTGACGCAGGAGAATTGCTTGAACCTGGGAGGCGGAGGTTGTAATAAACCGAGATTGTGCCACTGCATTCCAGCCTGGGTGACACAGTGAGATTACGTCTCAAAAAAAAAAAAAAAGAATAATCTGAGGGGGCCGGGCACGGTGGCTCACACCTGTAGTACCAGCACTTTGGGAGGCTGAGGCGGGCAGATTACCTGAGGTCAGGAATTTGAGACCAGCCTGGTAACATGGTGAAACACCGTCTCTACCAAAAAATACAAAAATTAGCCAGGTGTGGTGGCACGCGCCTGTAATCTCAGCTACTCCAGAGGCTGAGGTGGGCGAATTGCTTGAACCGGGAGGCGGATGTTGCAGTGAGCTGAGATGATACCGCTGCACTCCAACCTGGGTGACAGAGTGAGACCTTGTCTTCAAAAAAAAAAAAAAAGGATAATCTAGGGTGTAGCTAGGGACTTAGTTAGTCATCCAACAGACATTTATTTAGAATCTATATTGGCTCCAAAGGCAAATTTACTGTAATTTACCAGTACTGGGTGGTGTTGGGAGTTCTAGAGTGTTCTTGGGTGAGGGAGGGTCAGCCTTTGTGTTTATATCTCTGGCAAATTGCCTAAAGAGATCTCAGATGAAAGGATTCTGACTCTTCAAGTGTCCAATAAATTGAAGTAAATGATTATTTTCTTTGTCTATAAATACTTTCTTATCTAGTTCATATTTATAGTTTTGTATTCTTTTTCTAAAATTTCATGAACTTCAGGACCTATAACCCTGGATGCAATCCAGCTGGGCCAGGCCTTCTATCAGGTGCCAAGAGTCAAAAATGAGCCGGAAGTCTGATGGGGTTGAGTGATTGCCACAGTGACGTGCAGGCTGATGGGGGAAGTAGAGGTAACACTGGTGGCCCCAGTCTTGTCATTCAGGGAGTTTCAGTACTGTCTTTTCCCCTTTCCTCACAGCTGCCTTCAAACTCCTATTTGACCAGCAAATAATATTTTTATTACCTGCTTCTTTGCTGTCCAAAAAATGATGTAGCTGACATTGGCTCTATAGTACATGCATGATAATATCAGCCAATGTAATGAGCATTAGGCATCATTCTAAGCCCTTTACTCAGAGTCTCATTTTAGCCTCAGAACAACCCTACTACAAGGGAGGTACAGTTATCTCATTTTACAGACAAAGACATTGAAACACAGCGAGGTTAAGAACTTTGGCCAGGTGCTGTAGCTCACACCTGTAATCTCGGCACTTTGGGAGGCCGAGGCAGGCAGATCATATGAGGTCAGGAGTTTGAGACCAGCCTGGCCAACATGGTGAAACCCCATCTCTACTAAAAATACCAAAATTAGCCAGGTGTGGTGGTAGGCACCTGTAATCCCAGCTACTTGGGAGGTTGAGGTGGGAGAATCGTTTGAACCCAGGAGGCGGACGTCGCAGTGAGCCAAGATCACACAACTGCACTCCAGCCTGGGTGACAGAATGAGACTCCATCTCAGGAAAAAAAAAAAAAAAAAGAAGAAGAAGAACTTTGCCAGGGTCACATAGCCGGCATGTGGAAAAAGCAAGGGTCAAACCTGGGCAGCAGGGTCCACAGTGTCCGAATACTATGGGTATTTGTGACTTGAGCCTGCCCAGAATCCTAATTTTTCCTTGGGGAACCACCCCACCCCTATAATCTATATGGTTTGGGTGAAGCTGACCACAAACCTGGCTCTAGAATGGGTTGTGTCACCCAGTCTTAGCCCACCAGAGCAGAAAATTATTCTGGCTATGGTGATTAATTCAAAGGTGACCCCAGTCAGGTCAATGTGAACCTTCCATCAGATCTTTACTAAACACTATAAGGAAAAAGATCCTCCCTCAGGATCATAAGAGCTCAGCAGTCTAGAGCTGCAAGGCCATCTTTGTCACCTACTTGAAAAGGAAGGCAGAACAGGGCAAATCTGAACTGGAGAAATAGAGCAAGACAAAGTCCCACTGACATTACTTAAGTTCCTGGATCCAGCCATGCCTGAAATACTCCTGGACTTTTGAATTGTATGAGCTAATATATTCTGCTCCCCTCCTTGCTCTTTTTGGCTCAGGCTAGTTGAGCACATAATAAGTGCAGATGTTCAAACACAGACATGGTTTAGGTCATGATCTCCACCTACCCCATTATTATTATTATTATTATTATTGTCATTTTTGTTGTTATTATGGAGTCTTGCACGGTCGCCCAGGGCGGAGTGCAGTGGTGTGATCTTGGCTCACTGTGGCCTCCACCTCCTGGGTTCAAGCAATTCTTCTGCCTCAGCCTCCCAAGTAGCTGGGACTACAGGCATGCACCACCACACCAGGCTAATTTTTGCACTTTTAGTGGAGACTGGGTTTCACCATGCTGGCCAGGCTGGTCTCAAACTCCTGACCTCAAGTCATCCACTTGCCTTGGCCTTCCAAAGTGCTGGGATTACAGGCATGAGCCATTGTGCTGGGCCTATTATCATTACTATTATTTTGAGACAAAGTTTTCCTCCTGTTGCCCGGGCTGGAGTGCACTGGCGCAATCTTGGCTCACTGCAACCTCTGCCTCCTGGGTTCAAGCAATTCTCCTGCCTCAGCCTCCCAAGTAGCAGAGATTACAGGTGTGTGCCACCACGCCCAGCTAATTTTGCATTTTTAGTAGAGATGGGGTTTTGCCATGTTGGTCAGGCTGATCTCAAACTCCTGACCTCAGGTGATCTGCCCGCCTTGGCCTCCAAAAGTGCTGGGATTACAGGTATGAGCCACTGCGCCCGGCCCTATTATTATCACTTTTTAAAACTTTTTCCTGTAACAGCTTTACTGAGATACCACATAATTTACCTGTTTAAAGTGTATGATTCCATGGGTTTTCATACATTTGGAGTTGGGTAACCAAGTCCCCTATCAATTTTAGAGCATTTTCACCACTCCCAAAAGAAACCCCATTAGCAGTCAGTCCTCATTTTCTCCCAAATCCCCCCTGCCCTGGCAACCACTAATCTACTTTCTGCCTCTACAGATTTACCTATACTGGACATTTCACACAAATGAAATCATGTAACATATGCTCCTTTATGCTGTTCATTTGTTTTTTGTGTTTTGTTTGTTTGTTTTATGGAGATGGAGTCTCGCTCCGTCACCCAGGCTGGAGGGCAGTGGCATGATCTCGGCTCACCGCAACCTCTGCCTCCCAGGTTCAAGCAATTCTCCTGCGTCAGCCTCCCAACTAGCTGGTACTACAGGCGCATGCTGCCACGCCCAGCTAATTTTTTGTATTTTAGTAGAGATGGGGTTTCACCCTCTTGCCCAGGCTGGTCTCAAACTCTTGAGCTCAGGCAATCCGCCTGCCTCTGCCTCCCAAAGTGCTAGGATTACAGGTGTGAGCCACTGCACCCGGCCAGTTTTTTTGTTTAACATGTTTTTCCAGTTAATCTATATTGTAGTAAGTGTCAGCCTCTACTTTTTATTGCTCAATAAGACTCCATTGTATGGATACATACATTTATTTATTCATTTATAGGCCAGGCGTGGTGGCTCACACCTGTAATCCCAGCACTTTGAGAAGCTGAGGCAGGCGGATCACCTGAGGTCAGGAGTTCAAGACCAGTCTGGTCAACGTGGTGAAAACACATCTCTACTAAAAATAGAAAAATTAGCTGGGCTTGATGGCGGACACCTGTAATCCCAGCTACTCGGGAGACTGAGACAGGATAATTGATTGAACCCAGGAGGTGGAGGCTGCAGTGAGCTGAGATTGTACCACTGTACTCCAGCCTGAGTGACAGAGGGAAACTCTGTCTAAAATATATATATATATCTTCATCTATCAGTTGTTGGACATTTGGATTGGTTTCACTTTGAGCTATAATGAATAATACTGCAGTGAACTTTCATGTACAAATTTTGTGAGGATGTATGTTTTCCATTCTTGGGTAAATACCTAGGGGGAAAATTGCTGGATGATATGGTAACCCTATGTTTACACTTTTTTTCTTTTTTCAGTAGAGAGGGGGTCTCAGTATCAAGGTTGCCCAGGCTGGTCTCAAATTCCTAAGTTCAAGTGATCCTCCCGTCTCAGCTTCCCGAAGTGCTGGAATTACAGGCACCTGGGTCACTGCACCTGGCTTGTTTAGCCTTTTGAGGAACTGCTACACTGTTTTCCAAAGTGGCTGCCCCACTTTGCATTCCTATCAGCAGTGTAGGAGCACTCCCTTACTTTTACTGTGTCTCTGGCAAGTTGCTGCAACTCTCTGGCCTCAGTTTTCCCCTATCATAAATGGGGATTTTCTCTTGTAAAGATTAAACAAAGATCATGACTGGACCCAGTGGCTCACGCCTGTACTCTAGCATTTTGGGAGGCTGAGCTGAGAGGATCTCTTGAGCCCAGGAGTTAGGGACCAGCTTAGACAACATAGTAAGACCTCATCTCTACAAATAATTTTAAAAAATTAGCTAGGCAGCTGGGTGCAGTGGCTCATACCTGTAATCCCAGCACTTTGGGAGGCCAAAGCATGTGGATCACCTGAGGTTAGGAGTTTGAGAACAGCCTGGCCAACATGGCGAAAACTCGTCTCTCCTAAAAATACCTAAAAATACAAAAATTAGTCGGGTGTGGTGGCACATGCCTGTAATCCCAGCTACTTGGGAGGCTGAGGCAAGACAATCACTTGAACTCAGCAGGCGGATGCTGCAGTGAGCTGAGATTGCACTCCTGCACTGCAGCCTGGGCAACTTAGCAAGACTCCGTCTCGGAAAAAAAAAATACAGAAATTAGCTGGGTGTGTTGGTGCATACCTGTAGTCCTAGCTAATTAGGAGGCTGAGGTGGGAGGATTACCTGACCCCGGGGAGGTCAAGGCTGCAGTGAACTGTGTTCCAGTCTCTGCACTCCAGTTGGGGTGGCTGCTTGAGACCCTGTCTCAAAAAAAAAAAAAAAAAAAGTGATCGGATATATGAGATTCAAGGCAAGTGTCTTACGTTCCAGGCTTCAGTTCTCTTCTGTGAAGTAGGGATAGCAAAAGCATTTTCCTCATAAGTTTCCTCTGAGCATGAAATGAGACCCGGCTGCTAGAGATAGGACACTCAGCTAAATGGCGACTTTAGACCTAGTCATAAAGTGCCTCCAATTGAACAAAACTTGCCTGCCTATCTGTGGGCAATGCATCCAGCGGTATAATATTTATTAATGCTCCCTTGATTTTCAATGTAAGATTTTTTCACCTTATAAAACTCTGGAAGTGGCCGGGAGCGGTGACTCACATCTGTCGTCTCAGCACTTTGGGAGGCCAAGGCGGGCAGATCAAAAGTTCAGGAATTCGAGACCAGCCTGGCCAACATAGCAAAACCCCATCTCTACTAAAACTACAAAAATTAGCCAGATGTGGGTGGCAGGCACCTGTAATCCCAGCTACTCAGGAGGCTGAGGCAGGAGAATTGCTTGAAGCCGGGAGGTGGAGGCAGTGAGCCGAGATCACGCCATTGCACTCCAGCCTGAGGGACAAGAGCAAGACCTCGTTTCAAAAAAGAAAAAAAAAAAAAAAAAAAAAAACACACTCTGGAAGATTTGTGGTCCGATTCATGAGAATCAGCTGACATTCCGGAACCATGGTGTGGATTGGGGGGATGACATGATCTGCGGATGAATGACACGTTGGCTGAGATACAGAAACTGTGCCCAGCTTGAAGTGAGAGAGTGTGAAAACCCCATGACTGAGTCATGGCCCTAGGAGTAGGGTGAGGGTGGGGAGGTTGGCGGGAAGGGTGGAATGGGGGTGGTTAATTAGCGATTCCTTTAAGCGGGCTCCCTGCCTTTCTGTCTTTTTCTCTGGCCTCATCACTTCCTCTTCCACTTCCTACAGTATCGTGTCAAACACTTGCATTTTTGGAAATAAGACGTGACCTCCTGATCTTTGGACATGCTGTTCCCTTTGCCTAGAGCACCATTTCTGGGCATTTCCTCCCTGTCACCTGGCAATGTTCATCCCTGAGTTTTCAGCTTAGAGGTCAACTTCTCCAGGTAGCTGTCCAAATTGAGGATCTTCTGTCTTGCCAGTGGGGCATGTATGTCCTCTGGATCAGAAAGCAGCATCTCTCTCTCTCTCTTTTTAATTTTTGAGACAGGCTATGGCTGAAGCTGGAGTGCAGTGGCGTGATCTCGGCTCACCGCAACCTCCACCTCCTGGGTTCAAGCGATTCTCCTGCCTCAGCCTCCTGAGTAGCTGGGATTACAAGTGTGCGCCACCACGCCTGGCCTGTTATTTTAAAATAATCAAACCTGTCTCCATCCTGGGATTGCTAAATAGATAAATTAGTTAATTAATTAAAAGCAAAGCTTAAAAAAAAATGAAAGCAGCACATACTTGTGTAATAATGAATGTAAACAACTCAGAAATGTGTGGGTTAGAAGTGAGAGGTATTTCGCCCCTCTAATAAATATTAGCTGAATGCATGAATAAATGTCATGTCTATAAATAGATGATGAATGAATGATTGAATAAGAAAACAGTTCTGTCCAGAGAGACCTCGGTTCAAGGTGACCCCCCTCGCCACCTCCCACCCACAAGTAGGCCAGCTGATTTCTCTGAAAGTCTGGGCCCTGGGCCAGCGTTTTATTTATTTCTGGGATGGGCCCCTATCTAGGAGTTTTTTTTTTTTCCTTGGAAACTTGGAGAATGACTCACAAGGACTTTCAATGGGCAGTAAGTGCACTGGTGACATAGGGTCGCATCCTGTTACTCAAGCAGGCAGGTCCTGGGTAGAGCCCAGGGAGGTGGGTTGGTGAGGGATAAAGAGCTCCTGAGCGGTCAGCAGTTGGCTGCAGTTCCCCAGGAAACAGCTTCCGGCAGACACTCAATCTCCAGTTGTAACAGGTGGTGTGGAGTCTGCTGGCCCAGAAAGTGGGCTGAAGGCCTGGTCCTCCCAATGAACTTGCTGTATAAACTTTTCTGTCTATCAAATGAGGTGAGGTCCATGGAAAATCTAAAGGTTGCCTGTTGAATACTCATCCTGTTCCTTCTTTTTTACTTACAGAACCCCAGGTAGGGGTGGGGGACATTGGACAACAATGTGACTAAGGGGAGGCTGGGCCTCTCTCCGGCCCCAGTGTTTGTGTGTCCAAGTGTGTGTGTATAGCTGCAAGCACACAGGAAAATGTGTACATCTTGTTTATCTACGAGAATCCCAGCTCCAAGACGTCTACCCGGAGGGATGACCTAGGCACAAGATGACATTCTACATTCTTCTCATTTTCTTTTTTCTGGTTTATTTTTGTTTGTTTCGTTTTTTCCTTTTCTTGGTTCCTTTTGTTCGATTTTGCAAGTGTGTGTGTGTGTGTTTCTGTTTCTTATTTTTTGTTATTTTAATTTTTATTTATTTTTCTTCTCACTTTTTTGTTTTGGAGACACAGTCTCACCCTGTCACCCAGGCTGGAGGGCAGTGGTCCTATCTCGGCTCACTGTAACCTCCGCCTCCCAGGTTCAAGCGATTCTCCTGCCTCAGCCTCCTGAGTAGCTGGGGTTACAGGCATGCGCCACCGCTCCTGGCTAATTTTTGTATTTTTAGTAGCGACGGGGTTTCACTATGTTGGCCAGGCTGGTCTCAAACTCCTGACCTCAGGCAATCCGCCTGCCTCAGCCTCCTAAAGTGCTGGGATTACAGGCCTAAGTCACCTTGCCTGGCCTCTTTTTTTTTTTTTTTTTTGAGATGGTCTCGCTCTGTTACCTAGGTTCAAATGCACTGGTACAATAATGGCTTACTGCAGCCTTGACCTCCCATGCTCAAGCAATCCTCCCACCTCAGCCTCCCACATAGCTGGGACTACAGGTGAGTGTCATCATACCTGACTAATTTTTGTATTTTTTGTAGAGATGGAGTTTTGCCGTGTTGCCCAGGCTGGTCTCCGACTCCTGGGCTCAAGTGATCCTCCCACCTCAACCTCCCAAACTGCTGGGATTACAGGCTTGAGCCACTGCACCTGGCCTATTCTCACTTTCTATATGGCTTCAGGTAAGTCACAATCTCTTTGTGCTTCAGTTTCTTCTCTGAAGTGGTAATGGCAAGCTGAACATCCTGAGCATGTCTGTAGTCCCAGCTTCTGAGGCTAAGGCCAGGAGTTCAAGGCTGTGGTGTGCCATGATCACTCCTACGAATAGCCAGTGCACCCCAACTCTAAAAATATTTAAAAGACCAGGCACAGTGGCTCACACCTATAATCCCAGTACTTTGGGAGGCCAAGGTAAGAGGATCACTTGAGCTCAGGAGTTGGAGACCAACCTGGGCAACATAACGAGACCCTGTCTCATTTATAACAACAACAATAAAAAGTAAAAAATAAGCAGTGGGGGTTCATGTGAGAAAAGCTATAAAAACAGAGGATATTGGCTGTTAAGTATTGATGCTTGCAGGTTGTCAGGAAAGGGATCTTGT
The DNA here is from genome assembly GCF_047675955.1 of Chlorocebus sabaeus. Lineage (NCBI taxonomy): Eukaryota > Metazoa > Chordata > Mammalia > Primates > Cercopithecidae > Chlorocebus > Chlorocebus sabaeus. The sequence goes on from NC_132905.1 coordinate 14,405,506, forward strand.
AGGGAATATAGAACCCTTGGTCCCGTTCCTAAAGGTTCTGATGCAGTGGGTCTGGCATGGGGCCAGGCCTCTGTTAGCAAAGGCCCCAGTGACGTTTATCTGCCAGTGAATTTGAAAATCACCGGGTTAGGCCGGGCGCGGTGGCTCATGCCTGTAATCCCAGCACTTTGAGAGGCCAAGGCGGGTGGATCACCTGAGGTCAGGAGTGCCAGACACACCTGGTCAACATTGTGAAACCCTGTCTCTACTAAAAATACAAAAAATAAGCTGGGTGTGGTGGCAGGCACCTGTAATTCCAGCTATTCGGGAGGCTGAGGCAGGAGAATTGCTTGAACCCAGCAGGCCGAGGTTGCAGTGAGCCGAGATCATGCCACTGCACTCCAGCCTAGGCAACAAGAGCAAAACTCCATCTCAAAAAAAAAAAAAAAGAAAAGAAAAAGAAATCACTGGCATGGGAGAAATTCCAGTTCCTGACTTTGCCCCTTACACCTGAACAAGTCATCACACTTCTATAATCCTGATTTCCTCATCTCTAAAGTAATAATAATATGGTTGGACACAGTGGCTCACACCTGTAATCCTAACACTTTGGGAGGCCGAGGCAGGTAGATCACTTGAGGTCAGAATTTCGAGACCAGCCTGAGAAACATGGTGATACCCTGTCTCTACTAAAAATACAAAAAATTAGCCGGGCGTGGTGGCAGGTGTCTGTAATTCCAGCTGCTCGGGAGGATGAGGCAGGAGAATCGCTTGAACCTGGCAGGTAGAAGTTGCAGTGAGCCGAGATAGTGCCACTGCAGTGCAGCCTGGATACCAGAGCATGACTCTATCTCAATAAATAAATAAATAAAAATAATAGTATTACTAACCTCAGTGGTTCCTAGTAGGAGTTGACAATGGTTCTCAACTGAGGGTGATTTTTTTTTTCCCCAGAGGATATTTGATAATGTCTGGAAAAAGTTTTGGTTACAACCAGGTGTGGTGTTGCCCCTGGCATCTGTGAGTGGAGGCCAGGGATGTTGCTACACATCAGACAACACATAGGACAGCCCCCCAAGCAAAGAATGAGCCAGCCCAAAATGTCAGTAGCGCCAAGGTTGGGAAACCCTGGGTTAAACTTATTAATGCACCATGTGCTCTCAGGGGTATAGAGACCAAGAAGCATTTTCTGTTGACTTAGCACAAACAAAGTTGCCCACAACATAAAGGTCCAGGAAAATGGAGTAAAGTGCTGGGTGTGAAGAAGGTCAGAGGCAGAGAGAGTCCCATTGTTCTGCGTGAGAGGGGGTGGGGAGAGTGGCAGTGGCGCCAGAAATCTCTGAGTGTGACCCACTGAGAGAAGCCAACTGAATGGCAGGGTTTGCCAGGGCCTTCGTTCCAAGCTGCACTTGAGTAGTGAGCTTGAGGTTTTTCCATAGAAGGCGGCACTCAATCACTCAATGAAAGGGACTTCGTTTTCTGAAGTTGCTTGTTGCTCCCCTCCCTATATATATATATATATATATTTTTTTTTTTTTTTTTTTTTTTTTTTGAGACAAAGTCTCACTCTGTCACCCAGGCTGGAGTACAGTGGCGTGATCTTGGCTCACTGCAACCTCCGCCTTCTGGGTTCATGCGCTTCTCCTGCCTCAGCCTCCCGAGCAGCTGGGACTACAGGTGCCCGCCACCACACCCGGCTAAATTTTTTTGTATTTTTAGTAGAGACGGGGTTTCACCATGTTAGCCAGGATGATCTCGATCTCCTGACCTCGTGATCCGCCCGCCTCGGCCTCCCAAAGTGCTGGGATTACAGCACTTTGTGAGCCACTGCGCCTGGCCCTACTTTTTATATTAAGAAAATACTGACTGTCTAGATCAGTGGTTCAGGAGTGATTTTTGTCTCCCAGTGGACATTTAGCAATGTCTGGAGGCACTGACATAATTGGGGAGGAGGGTTCTCTGGGCATTTAGTGAGTGGAGGTCAGGTCTGTCCCTAAACCTCCTATAGTGAACAGGACAGCCCACACCCCCATCCCCATTCAAGAATTATTTGACCCAAAATCTAAATAGTGCTGGCGTTGTGAAACTCCAAATTATATGGCAAAATCCTGTCTCTACTAAAAATACAAAAATTAGCCCGGCCCAGTGGCACATGCCTGTAGTCCCAGCTACTCAGGAAGCTGAGGCACAAAAATTGCTTGAACCTGGGAGGTGGAGGTTTCATTGAGCCGAGATAGTGCCACTGCACTCCAGCCTGGGCGACAAAGCAAGACTCTGTCTTTAAAAAAAAAAAAAAAAGAAAAGAAAGAAAGAAAAAATAATAAACTCCAAGTTATATAAAAATGTCATTATTGGGGTCCAAGCCACCCCTACCGCTCAGGAGGTGGTAAGGAAACAGATTTGAGGAGGGAAATAATCCTGAATTCTTTCTGTTTGGATAGGCCGAGTTGTCCCCGAGATCATTTGAGAGCCAGAAGGGGGTCCTAGAGGTATTTTGCAGTGTTTCTTGAGGCCCCATTATGTGCCACGCTTCCTGCCCTCTGACTGCAGGCATCTTGGAGGGAGGTCATCACCTCAGAGGTGGAGAAATGTCAAGCTAGTTGAACAACAAGCACCAAAGATTTTGAGGAGTGCAGAGCAAAGAGCCTTGGGCTGAGAGCTTGAGTCCTGACTGTTTCAGTGAGACCAGCAAGTACCTTCTCTCTCCAGCTTCTCCATTTCCACTTCTGCAAACTCTGGACTCCAAGGACCCAAGATGGCTGGAAACAAGATGGCGGAGGTAAGGGAGATGCTGAGAGCTGGACAGAGGCTCTGGCACCACTGAAGTTCCCAGAAGTTAGGGCAGAGTTGAGGGCCAAGGAGGTCCAACCATGAGGACAGAGTGTAAGTGGATGTAGGGCATAGCAGAGGACCTGACCACCTTTCAGTTGAAGAGGAAGTGGTGAAGAGAAAGAGAAGGTTGTTAGGAGGAGGAGGTGACAGAGAGGATAACATCTCTCTAACTGGAGTTGAGGTCTCAAGCCACATGGGGTATGGCTGCAGATCCTGGAGGTTAGCCTTACCACTGAAAATCCCATGTCTCCAGAATATCCTTAGTCCCAGGCAAACCAGGATCATTGATCATCCTGCCCAAACTGCCCACTCCCAATCCCCTTCCCCTTGCCTTCTTCTATTAGAGAGACCAGGAAGCTAAATACTTGGTTCTCCAGTGGAGGCAGTGAGACACGGTTCAGGATAATGAGATGTAGGTTGAAGTCCACTGGGAAGGCATTCCTTCTGAAATATAAACAAAAGTCTTGCCAGGAAAAAACATTTGGCCCTTCCTTCCCCTTCTTTAAGTAGCAGAATCCCTGTAATTTTTTTTTTTTTTTTTTTTTTTTTTTTTTTTTTGAGACAGGGTCTCACTCTGTCACCCAGGCCAGAGTGCAGGAGCACGATTATAGTTCATTGCAGCCTCGAACTCTTGAGCCCAAGCAATTCCCTTGCCTCAGCCTCCCAAGTAGCCAGGACTACAGGCATGTGCCAACATGCCCAGGTAGTTTAAACATTTTTTTTTTTTTTGTAAAGGCAAGAGTCTCATTTTGCTGCCCAGGGTGGTCTCAAACCCCTAGGCTCAAGCAATCCTCCCACCTCAGCCTCTCAAAGTGCTGGGATTACAGGAGTGAGCCACCACACCCAGCCATAATCCCTGAGATTTGGCTGGACAGTCAAAAGCTACATTTCCCCACATATAGATATGGCCATTTGATGACATCCTGGCCTATGAGATGTGAACAAAAGTAACAAGTGCAGCTTTCATGCCAGTTCCTTAAAGCAACAGAATATACCCTTCCCTGCCACTGCTTGGTTAATGGACTCAGACAGTGAGTGGGCCAACCACTTCACTCCTTGGATGAACGTATGTTTGTTTGACCTGTGCAACATCAGTGCCTTCTTCTGATCCTAGCACCCCAATTTTCCTTCAGACAATGAAGCAAAGGCTATTGGTGCCCTGGCCATTGTCCTAACCTTCAATGCACCCTGGTCCAAGCTTCATCTCTTTGTCTGAGGACTTTCTCAGTCCAGCAGGGACCACTTTGCTCTTCCATGCTGGAAGTTCTGGGCAAAAACACTCCTGGTAGCAACTGTCAGACAATGACTGACAGAGTTGGTAGATAAATACCCCAGCTCCCTCAGCCTTAAGATGGGATAACACTGAAGTCTATGTTTGCTATGGTTTGAATGTGTACCCCCAAAAGCATGTATTGGAAACTTAATCCCCAATTCAAATGTGCTGGAGAGTGGAGCCTAATGGAGCCCTCATGAGAACAGATTCATGCCGATTGTGAAAGGTCTTGAGGCTGCGAGTTCAATCTCTTGCTCACCCTTGCCTTCTCTTACCTTTTCACCTTCCATCATGAATGATGCAGCACGAAGGCCCTTGCCAGATGCCAGCACTATGCCCTTGGACTCCCCAGCCTCCATAACCATGAGCCAAATAAAATTCTATTGTTTTAAATTGCCCAGTCTGTGGTATTCTGTTATAGCAGCACAAAATAGACTAAAACGATGCTCTACACTGGCTGGCAGAGTTCACTGATGGGATTGTGCTCCAGTTGTCCACAGTGGTAACTTGCTTGATAATACTTCCTGTTTCAGCAGGCTTCTCTTCTCTGTCTCATTCCCTCAATCCCCTAATGGTGCTTTCTGGAATCATCTTCCAAATAATCCACTTGCACCTCAAATCCTCATCTCAGAGTCTGCTTCTGAGGGAGCCCAAACAAAGGCATGAAACCTACTTTCCCATTCCCCATTCTCAGTCTATATGGTTAAAGTGGGCCTGAACTCCACTCCAGGATGCGTCAGACTCAGGTCTGGCCAATGACACCGCCATACCTCTTTCAGGTACAGTGATGGTTCAGGGATGACCACCTGAACTCAAACAAGGCCAATAACGGTTTCATCCAGGATTGATGTTGAAACAATTGAGAAAGAGAAACATTTCTGCTGTGGTTTCTAAACTGTCAGGATGTTGGCTTGTGAGCCCACAATCCTCTGAAAATGAAGCCACATCAGACACAGAGCAGTGAGATGAAAAAGAGAAACCACATCCCAATGGCTTTAGGTGCATCTCTGGTTCCACTGCGGTGTAAATAATTTTTTCATTTATTAGGCTGGGGCATGAGAACTCTTCTGTCCCCCACAGACAGGACTACTCCCTATTGTTTCACATGTTTACTCTCCCTGCCTGGCCCCTGAAACCACTGGGGTTTGCAGTCTCTGGATTTGGCTGCAAACCAGTTTTTGCTTGAGTGTTCTTCCTGAACACTGTTCAACCTGAATGCTTTAGCAACACGATGGGGCAAGGACAGTTACCAAAAGTTCAACGTGGTGGAATAACCCGATTGGGAAATCAACTGTCTTTCATTTACTCAATTCCAGGGTCACTGGGAAAGAATGAAAAGCATTTCCCTACTCTGCCAAGAAGGTAGTTGGGGCTTTGTGATGGAAAAGACTGGGTCTCTTTTGTCTCCCATGCAGAATTAAGAGACCATCCTTCCCCAAAGTCTGCATCAGAGAGTCTCAGACTATAAAGGCAGGACTACCTACTTGTTAGGGGTCCTGGAGGAGCTTGTTCCAAAGGTGGAGGTTCAGGTCCCAGGACAGGTGTCTCAGTCACCTGGGAATTTGTCTTTCAAACATGTTTTCAATTTGTATTTCAAACATATTTCTCAAAACACTGAGAAACTTGGGATTCTTTTATTTGTATGTATACTTTTTTTTTTCTTTTTTAGATAGAGATGGGGGTCCCGCTATGTTGCTGGTCTCAAACTCCTGAGCTCAAACAATCCTCCCACCTTGGTCTCTCAAAGTGCTGGGATTATAGGCATGAGCTACTGTGCCCAGCCTAGCATTCTTTTATTTGTAAATGACAGAAGCCCCATTTGAAACTGATTTATATGCAAAAAGCAATTTATTGGCTTAAGTAACTGAAAAGCACTGGAGTAAGTAACTGAAAAGTACTGGCTTCAGACCTGGCTGGGTTCAGAAACTCAAATGAGGTTACCAGACATAGTCTCTTGCCATCTCTTGGCTTTGCTCTTCAGTGAGTTGGCTCCAGTCTTAGTCTCTCCTTGATAGCAAGCTGGCAACCACTAGCTCCAGGCCTGCATCCTGCCAGGTATGAGTGTGGTGGGAAAGGAAGTCACTTCCTGGAAATGCTGCTGAAGTTGCAGCATTCACTCTGATTGGACGAACACAAGTCATGGCGTGTCTCTGAACCAATTATTGTCACTCGAAGAAGGCAATGCTTTGATTGTCCAGGCCTGGTCACATGCTTATTAGTGGAACCAAGGGGTAGAAACAGCCTCACCTGAACTGCAGGGAGTGGAAGCGAGCGAGGGGAAGTTTCCCAAAGAAATTGGTGTCCAGTATAGTCTAGTCTAGGCCATAAATCTTCCTCTCATGTTTCGGTGCTCTGGGCATCTCAGCACTCTGGGAAGTCCAAGTTGGTTTTTGGTCCAGATCACAAAAACAGATCCATGGTGCCCACTCAGGAAATCATCAAAGCCATATGGCAGGGTGTGGTGGCTCATGCCTACAATCTCAGCACTTTGGGAGGCCAAGGATGGAGGATCACTTGAACCCAGGAATTTGTGACCAGTCTGAGCAACATGTCGAAACCCCATCTCTACAGAAAATACCACTATTAGCCAGGTGTGGTGGCATGTGCCTGTAGTCCCAGCTACTTGGCAGGCTAAGGTGGGAGGATCAATTGAGCCTAGAAGGTCGAGGCTGCACTGAGCTATGATCATGCCACTGTACTCTAGCTTGGGTGATGGAATGAGACCCTGTCTCAGAAAATAAATAAATAAATAAATAGTAGGTTAGTACAAAAGTAATTGTGGTTTTTGCCATTTTTTAAAAAGAAATGGTAAAAACCACAACTACTTTTGCACCAACCTATAAATAAAGCCCTAAAAGAGATTCTGTTGATTACTTCATTCCCCTTCTCCCCTGCCAACAGAACCTAATTTTGTTGGAATGAAACACAACATGTCAGGAGCAGGAAATTAATTCTGATTAGTCTGAGCCAGCCATGGAAATCCTGTGGACAGTCTTGGAGTAAGCACTGGAAGCAGTTCTGGCAGTTGAGGCTTTGGTGGAGGTCTGCTGAGGGTTTCTGGGAAGGATGTACCTTTCTGTTAAAAGAGACAGACTTTCCCACCTCCCAACTTCTTTTCTCTCACACACATATTCTTCCAGCCTTTGGACATTGCTGCGCTAGAATGTGACATTTGAAGTTGCAGCCGCCATTTTGAGACCATGAGGAATCCTTCAGAAGCTTAGAGGCATTCGAACCAGAGCAACTCCATCTTGAGTAGGGGCTGCATGAAATAAGGCTGAGACCTACTGGGCTATGTTCTTAGGCAATTAGGCATTCTAAGTCACAGGATGACAAGAGGTCAGCACAAGATACACGTCATAAAGATTTTTCTGATAAAACAGGTTGCAGTAAAGAAGCCGGCTAAAACCCACCAAAACCAAGATGGCAATGAGAGTGACCTCTGGTCATCTTCACTGCTACACACCCACCAGCACCCTGACAGTTTACAAATGCCATGGCAACATCAGGAAGTTACCCTATATGGTCTAAAAGGAGAGGCATGAATAATCCACCCCTTGTTTATCATATGATCAAGAAATAACCATGGAGTAGCCTTTCTTTATTCCTTTATTTTCCTAATAAACTTGCTTTCACTTTACTATGTGGACTCGCCCTGAATTTGTTCTTGCATGAGATCGAAGAACCCTCTCTTGGGGTCTGGATTGGGACCCCTGTCCAGTAACAAGCTAATCCAATACCCCAGAACTGAGATGCTGAAACAGCCAACCCTGAAACAGCCCACCTATTGGTGTATTGTTACCTGAGGTGATACTAAGTGCTCTAGTCACTTAAGGCCGTCTTGACCCAGTCTAGTTACATTCAACCCAAAGCACCCTGATGAATCCACCTGCAGGTAAAGAGGGCAAAACCAAAAAGGTTATGACTTCTTGGAGATTATTCTGGTTCAAAAGCTGGTTGAGCCTCTCCCACTTGGCTCCCTCAATGTTCTATTAAGAAGCTCTTGCTGCTTCCTGCTGACCAGGTCATTTAAAAGAAGAAGAAGAAAGAGCTGTTGCACACCATAAGATTCATCACTCATTAGGACACTCCCATTATGGGCTGGGTGCTGTCAACTTCCTTGTCAGTCTGAAAGTTGCCTGAAGCCTCATGCAAGTGTTTACAATACAGAGGGTGAGAGTGAGCTGGCTGTGGAGAATCTAGCCTCTAACATTTTTATTTATTTTTTTAAAATTTTCATTTGTTAATAATTTCTGGGTTTTTTTGTTTGTTTGTTTGTTTGTCTTTTGGAGATGGAGTCTCCCTCTGTTGCCCAGGCTAGAGTGCAGTGGCATGATCTTGGCTCACTGCTTCCGCCTCCTGGGTTCAAGCAACGCTTGTGCCTTAGTCTCCTGAGTAGCTGGGATTACAGGCATGCGCCACAATGTCTGGCTAATTTTTGTATTTTTAGTAGAGACAAAGTTTCACCATGTTGGCCAGGCTGGTCTCGAACTTGTGACCTCAAGTGATCCTCCTGCCTTGGCCTCCCAAAGTGCTGGGATTACAGGCATGAGCCGCTATGCCCAGCCAATAATTTCAAACTTATGGAAAAGTTGTACCAATAAAAATAGGATAAAGAATATCTATATGCCCTTTACTCAAACTCACCTATTGTAAATACTTTATTCCATGTTCTTTATCATTTCCTGCCACCCCCTGCAACGTGTATATGTGTGTGTACATAATTTTTTGAACCATTTGAAGGTAAATTATATATATCATGACCCCTTATCACTATATGCTTCTGTGTGTATTTGCTAAAAATAGGGCTATTATCTTACACAACCCAAGTACAGTTATCAACATATTGTCTTTTTTTTTTCTTTTTTTCTGAGACATGGTCTCACTCTGTCACTCAGGCTAGAGTGCAGTGGCACAATCACAGCTCACCGCAGCTTGGATCTCCTGGACTCAAGTGATCCTCCTATCTCAGCCCTCTGAGTAGCTGAAACCATAGGTGTGCACCAACAAACCCAGTTAATTTTTTTTCTATTTTTTGTAAAGATGAGCTATTGCTATGTTACCCGGACTGGTCTCGAACTCCTGGGTTCAGGTGATCCTCACATCTCAGCCTCCCAAAATGCTGGGATTACAGGTGTGAGCCACCACACCTGGCCGGTATCTTACTATAATTAGTTTATTTAATCTACCACTTGTATTCCAAAATTTTTTTTTTTTTTTTTTGAGATGGAGTCTCACTCCGTAGCCCAGGCTGCAGAGCAGTGGCGTGATCTTGGTTCGCTGCAAGCTCTGCCTCCCAGGTTCATGCCATTCTCCTGCCTCAGCCTCCCGAGTAGCTGGGACTACAGGCGCCCAACACCACGCCCGGCTAAATTTTTTTGTATTTTTAGTAGAGACGGGGTTTCACTGTGTTAGCCAGGATGGTCTCGATCTCCTGACCTCGTGATCTGCCTGCCTCAGCCTCCCAGCGTGCTGGGATTACAGGTGAGCCACCGTACCCAGTCCAATTTTTTTTTTTTTTTTTTTTTTTTGTGAGACAAATTCTCACTCTGTTGCCCAGGCTGGAGTGCAGTGGCGCGATCTCAGCTCATGCCACCTCCACCTCCCAGACAGAATCTCCCGGGTTCAAGCAATTCTTGTGCCTCAGCCTCCTGAGTAGCTGGGATTACAGGTGCCTGCCACCACGCCCGGCTAATTTTTATATTTTTAATAGAGATGGAGTTTCGCCATGTTGGCTGGGCTGGTCTCGAACTCCTAAGCTCAGGTGATCTGCCAGTCTCAGCCTCCCAAAGTACTAAGATTACAGGTGTGAGCCACCACGCCCGGCTCCAATTTTGTTAATTGAGTCTATAATGTCATAAGGGATTTTTTCTCCTTCAGTACAGAATCCAGTTTAGTGTCAAGTATTGCATTCAGTTGTCATGTCTCTTTAGTGTCCTTTGATCTGGAACATTTCATAGCATTTCTTTGTATTTTATGACATTTTTGAAGAATGCTCTTCCTCCACTCACCATCTTTTTTTTTTTTTTTTTTAAAGAATAATGCTCCTTTTGAGCTTGTTTGGTGTTTTCTTGTGATCAGATTCAGATTATGCATTCTCGTTCATCATTCATTAGGATACTCCCACTATGAACTGGGTGCTGTAAACTTCCTTGTCAGTCTGAAAGTTGCCTGAAGCCTCATGCAAGCATTTACAACACAGAGGGTGAGAGTGGGCTGGTTGTGGAGTCTAGCCTCTAACATTTTTATTTGTTTTAATTTTCATTGTTAATCATTTCTTTTTCTTTCTTGTCTTCCTTTTTTTTTTTTTTTTTTTTAAGATGGAGTCCCCCTCTATCGCCCAGGCTAGAGTGCAACCTGATTCTACAACTTGGCCACATGATCCTGAGCAAGTTACATATCCCTGTTTGAGTTTCAGTTTTCCCTCTGCAACAAAAAAAAAAGGGGTTGGATTAAGTAACGATTAAAACCCCTTCCTAGATTTCTACTGTCATTTTTTTATTTTTCACCAATCCTCTAGATTCTTTTTTTATTTTCTTCTAAAAGGAAAAAAAGGCCCCTGGGTGTGGTGGCTCACGCCTGTAATCCCAGCACTTTGGGAGGCCGAGGTGGGAGGATCACCTGAGGTTAGGAGTTCGAGACGAGCCTGACCAACATGGAGAAACCCCGTCTTGACTAAAAATACAAAATTAGCTGGGTATGGTGGGGCATGCCTGTAATCCCAGCTACTCGGGAGGCTGAGGCAGGAGAATCACTTGAACCCAGGAGGCGGAGACTGCAGTGAGTCAGACCACACCACTGTACTCCAGCCTGGGCAACAGAGCAGACTCCATCTCAAAAAAAAAAAAAAAAAGAAAAGAAAAAAGAGAAAGAAAAACGCCTAGACCCGGAATTTGCAGGGGAAAGAGCAAGACTCTGTCTCAAAAAAGGGTTTAGAGGATCAGAGAAGAGTCACCAGTCAGGCTGAGAAACCAAACACATCCAGCTGCTGGAGTAAAACTGCGAAAGGGAGGTGGTGGAGAGGTCTCTGGGAAGCAGTTCTTTGTGAGTCTACAGCCAAGAACCGGGTCATGGGCCTACGCCAACTTTTGGAAAGCAGGCCAGCAATTAGGAAAAAGAGCTAGAGGCCAGGTGCATTGGCTCACGCCTGTAATCCCAGCACTTTGGGAGGCTGAGGCAGGTGGGTCACCTGAGGTCAAGAGGTTGAGACCAGCCTGGCCAACATGTTGAAACCCCGTCTCTCCTAAAAATACAAAAATTAGCCGGCATGGTGGTGTGCGCCTGTAGTCCCAGCTACTTGGGAGGCTGAGGCAGGGGAATTGCTTAAACCTGGGAGGCAGAAGTTGCAATGAGCTGAGATAGTGCCACTGCACTCCAGCCTGGGTGACAGAGCAAGACTACATCTCAAAAAAAAAAAAAAAAAAAGCTAGAGGTAGCATAGAAAAGAGCAGAGAGCAGTCCTGAAAACACACAACCATAATCCAGTTTGATAGGTGTTTCAACAGGGAAAACACAAAGTGCAATGGGAGCCCCAAGGGGTTACAGAATCCAGCCTAGAAATCAAGAAAGGTGGTGGTGGCTCATGCCTGTAATCCTAGCATTTTGGGAGGCCGAGGTGGGTGGATCACTTGAGCTCAGGAGTTTGAGACTAGCCCGGAAAACATGGTGAAACCCCGTCTCAACTAAAAATACAAAAATTATCTGGGCATGGTGGTGGGCGCCTGTAATCTCAGCTACTCAGGAGGCTGAGGCAGAAGAATTGTTTGAACCCAGGAGACGGAGGTTGCAGTGAGCCGAGATCGCACCACTGCACTCCAGCCTGGGTGACAGAGTGAGACTCCTTCTCAAAAAAAGAGAAAAGAAAAGGAAAGAAAAGAAAAGAAATCAAGGAAGGCCTCTTGGAGGAGAAAACATTTGAGCTGAGACCTGAGGATGGAGGAGATAGCCACATGAAATGGGGGAAGAGGGAGAGGAATTAGCATATGCAAATGTCTGGAGGTAATATAGGATATTATCAGAGGTGTTAGAACCAGAGTGACTCCGTCTGGAATAGGGGCTGGGTAAAATGTGGATGAGACCCGCTGGGCTGCATTCCCAGGAGGTTAGGCATTGTTAGTCACAGGTTGAGATAAGAGGCCAGCAGGATTGGTATCACAAGACACAGGTCATGAAGACCCTGCTGACAAAACAAGAGGTAGTAAAGAAGCAGGTCAAAAGCCATCCAAACCAAGATGGCAGCAAGAGTGACCTCTGGCTGTCTTCACTGCTCATTATACACGAACCTGTGAAAAGACAGTCTCACCAGTGTGATGACATGTCCAGAAGCTACCTTATATGATCTAAAAAGAGGAGAAACCCTCACTTTCAGGAGCTCCCCAACCCTGCCCTGGAAAACTCATGAAAAATTCACCCCTTGTTTAGCACATAATCAGAAAGTATCCATAAATATACTCAGTCAAGCAGCCCGTGCTGCTGCTCTGCCTACGGAATAGCCATTCTTTTATTCTTTTACTATCTTTTTTCTTTTCTTTTTTTTTTTTTTTTTTTTTTTTTGAGATGGAGTCTCACTCTGTCGCCCAGGCTGGAGTGCAGTGGTGCGATCTCGGCTCACTGCAACCTTGGCCTCCTGGGTTCAGGCAATTCCACTGCCTCAGCCTCCCAAGTAACTGGGATTACAGGGGCGCACCACCAGGCCCAGCTAATTTTTTGTATGTTTAGTACAGATGGGGTTTCGCCATTTTAGCCAGGCTGGTCTTGAACTCCTAACCTCAGGTGATCCCCCTGCCTCGACCTCCCAAAGTACTGGGATTACAGGCGTGAGCCACTGCGCCTGGCCTTTATTCCTTTACTTGGTTAATAAACTTGCTTTTGCTTTACTTTGTGGACTCATCCTGAATTCTTTCTTGTGAGAGAATTCTTTCATGGGGTCTGGATCAGGACCCCTTTCTAGTAATAATATTAGGTAACTAAAAGCAGTTCAGTCTGGCTGGGGAAAAAGTATGAAGTGGGAAGGGTCATGGGTGATGGCAGGGGACCAGGAGGTGCCAGATCTTGCAGATCTTTATCAGTGAGGAGTTCAAACTCTGTCTTAAGAGTACTGGGGGGCTGGCCAGGCACAGTGGCTCACGCCTGTAATCCCAGCACTTTGGGAGGCCGAGGTGGGTGGATCACCTGAGGTCAGGAGTTCAAGACCAGCCTGGCCAACATGTTGAAACCCCGTCTCTACTAAGAATACAAAAATTAGCTGGGCATGGTGGCGGGTGCCTGTAATCCCAGCTACTCGGGAGGCTGAGGTAGGAGAATAGCTTGAACCCAGCAGGTGGAGGTTGCAGTGAGTGGAGATCGCACCACTACACTACAGCCTGGACAAAAAGAGCAAAACTCCATCTTAAAAAAACACCTAAAAATGTACTGGGGAGCCATGGGAGGGTTTGAAGCAAGGGACAGGTAAGTATTGTTGATGAAAAAAAGTCAAACTCCATAAAATATTTGAAGAAGTTTATTCTGACCCAAATATGAGTGATCATGGCCCGTGACACAGTCTCAGGGGGTCCTGAGGACATGTGCACAAGGTGATCAGGTTATAGTTTGGTTTTATACATTTTAGAGAGACAGAAGTCACAAGACATAAAGCAATACATGTAATGTATACATTGGTTCAGCCTCAAAAGGCAAGACATCTCAAAGATGGAAGCAGAAGGACTTCCAGGTCATAGGTGGATTCGAAGATGTCCTGATTGGCAATTGATTGAAAGAGTGAAGCATTGCCTGAGGAGTTGAAGTCAGCATAAAGAAATGTTTGAGGCTGGGTGCGGTGGCTCAGCCTGTAATCCCAGCACTTTAGGAGGCCAAGGCGGGTGGATCGCTTGGGCCTAGGAGTTCCAGACCAGACTGGGCAACATGGAGAGACCCCTGACTCTACCAAAAATTAGCTCAGCATGGTGGTATGCACCTGTGCTCCCAGCTATCAGGAGGTGGAGTCGGGAGGACCCCTTGAGCCTGGGAGGCAGAGGTTGCAGTTAGCTGAGATCACACCCCTCACTCCAGCCTAGGTGACAGGGTGAGACTCCAACTCAAAAAAAAAAAAAAAAGAAAGAAGAAGAAAAGAAATGCTTGAGTTAAGATAAGAGAGTTGTGGAAGCCAAGGTTCTTGTTTATGTAGATGAAGCCTCTAAGCACCCGGCTTCAGACAGGATAGATGGTATATGTCTCTTATTGGACCTTAAAAGGTGTCAGACTCCTAGTTTAATTCTCTCCTGGATCAGGAAAAGACCTGGAACGGGAAGGGGATTTGCTACAGAAGGCAAAGAGTGGGCTTTCCAGGGTCACTCCAAAATATGCCAAATAAATACATCTTGGGGTAAAATACTTTGACTTCCTTTAGGGCCTGTTATCTGTCACTGTGAGGCCATACCAGGGTCAGGTTGGAATTTGGTATCTTATTGCACAAAGAGTCTGTTTTGTCTGTCTGATGATCTGGGTTTTAGTTTTGTTTTGTTTTGAGACAGAGTCTCGCTCTGTCACCCAAGGTATATTGCAGTGGAGTGATCTCAGCTCACTGCAACCTCCACCTCCCAGGTTCAAGCAATTCTCCTGCCTCAGCCTCCTGAATAGCTGGGATTACAGGTGCCTGCCACCATGCCTGGCTAATTTTTGTATTTTTGGTAGAGAAGGGGTTTCACCATGTTGGCCAGGCTGGTCTCAAACTCCTGACCTCAAGTGATCCTCCCGCCTCGGCCTCCCAAAGTGCTGGGATTACAGGCATGAGCCACCATGCTTACCTTATGATGATCTGTAATTTAATGTGAATGCTGGTCAGTTGTGCCTAAACTCCAAAGGAAGGAAAGTATGAAGAGGTGAAGAGACATATCCGACCTTCCTTCCCATCATGGCCTGAACTAGCTTTTCAGGTTTTCTTTGGGATCCCCTTGGTGAAGATGGGGATTCAGTCAGTCAGTTGAGGGGCTTAGAATTTCATTTTTGGTTTACATTATCATAGGTGTTGGCAAGTTGGAAATCAGAGAAGTGTGTGTGTGTGTGTGTGTGTGTGTGTGTGTATGTGTGTGTGTGAGAGAGAGAGAGAGAGAGAGATGCAGTCTCACTCTGTTGCCCAGGCTGGAGTGCAGTGGTGTGATCTTAGCTCACTGCAACCTCCACCTCCCGGGTTCAAGTGATTCTCCCACATCAGCCTCCCGAGTAGCTGGAATTTCAGGCATGTGCCACTGTGCCCGGCTAATTTTTGTAATTTTAGTAGAGACAGGATTTCACCATGTTGGCCAGGCTGGTCTTGAACTCCTGGTCTCATGTGACCTGCCCACTTCAGCCTACCAAAGTGCTGGGATTATAGGACTTTGTAATCCTGTGAGTCCTTAAAAGTCCTTTTGTGATCCACAGTGTGAGCCACTGTGCACGGGGCTTAGAGGATGTTTTGAACATTTCCCTTCCAGGAAAAGTCCAAATACCTCAACAGGAATTCTGAGTCCCTTACCTTCAGGGGTTTGAAGGTAATCTGGAGAATAGAGCATGGGGTATGTGATTGCATGTGTTCTATTTTCAGCGGCCAGTCACAGCATGCCTGACTCTTGGTGACTTCAGCAAAGAAGAAATGCAATCTTTTTCTTATAGCAAAACATGTGGAGGTCAGCGGCTTCAGAGTCATTGCAGCGGCTCGGGGGTGTTCCCAGGACTCAGACTCTTCTCATCTTTCTGCTCTGTCATCTTCAGCAGTTGGCTTTTGTCCTCAAACTCATTGCCCAAAACAGCTGCTGCAGTGCCTCACATCATTTGATCACAGGACACTGATCAAAATGGGAGGGAAGGGGCAGGGCAGAAGGCTTTAACCACGTGAAGGTCTATGTTATCAATAAAGTGAAGCCCAGATTTCCCCTGACCTCTTATTGGCTAAAAGGTGGGCCAGGCACCCATCCTGGACCAATCCCTGTAGAACAGAATGGATTTACTAGGTCTATTTAAGACAGATCATGATTTATCTGCTGGGACTGGAGAGCAACCCACTCTCCAAAGATGAAGGGATTTCAAT
This sequence comes from Chlorocebus sabaeus, assembly GCF_047675955.1. Taxonomy (NCBI): domain Eukaryota; kingdom Metazoa; phylum Chordata; class Mammalia; order Primates; family Cercopithecidae; genus Chlorocebus; species Chlorocebus sabaeus. Next base: position 14,421,630 of record NC_132905.1, read on the forward strand.
CCAGTACTGAGCCCAAAATCAAGATTATTTGGGCAGGCATATGTGAAGGTGGGGTGAGAATGGTTGCGGGGTAGTAAAGGCAGCATGTCAGTTCCAGTCCTCTGGGAAGCAGATGGTAAAATGGAGCTAGGAGGACAAGAGGGAGGAGTGGCATGCCTGTGAAAGACAAAAGTGGGTGAAAGCAGCACTGAGCAGGGGAGCCTCAGACGGCAATGCAGGGCTGACAAAGGCTTTGTCAACTCAGCTGGGAGCTCCAGAACAAAGACTATTTGTTAGGGGGAGCCCATGTTGGGCAGAACTGGTCAGGTCCTATTCCCCCCGTGCAGTTCCTTGGCTGGAGCCTGCTCAGGAAGAGCTGGCCTTGGCTTGAAAGTTAAGGCAGATCTCAAATGTGCTGAGGCTGAAGGCTGTTGGCTAACTGTATTCTTTGCAGGGGAACGGCAAGTTCTTTCTTGAAGCTGTACCCCTCCAGGGCCACCACACGGTACCCAGTGTCTGGCCTAGTTGTGCCCAAGGAAGTCAACTTTGAGGTGACAAATCCATTTCTGCCCAGACCAGCATCAGACCTGACAGAGTGAGAAGAGAGACTGAGAGAGGTTGAGATATTAGGCTCAATTCAGAAATTGTCTCATTTTTTGAAAAACATTTTCCCCCACATATAATTTTTTTTTTTTTTTTTTGAGACAGAGTCTTATTCCATCACCAGGAGTGCAGTGGCATGATCTCAGCTCATTGCAACTTCTGCCTCCCCATGCCTCAGCCTCCCAAGTAGCTAGAACTAGAGGCACGTGCCACCATGCCTGGCTAATTTTTGTATTTTTAGTAGAGATGGGGTTTTGTTATGTTGGCCAGCCTGGTCTTGAACTCCTGACCTCAAGTGATCTGCCCACCTCGGCCTCTGAAAGTGTTGGGATTACAGGCATGAGTTACCACACACAGCCTAGAATATTTTTATTATAGTAAAATTAGAAATTGTACATGGGTGCAAAGAAGATAAAAGTTAGTCAAGGACAGACGTGGTGGCTCACACTTGTAATCCCAATACTTTGGGAGGCCGAGGCTGGGAGGATTGCTTGAGCCTAGGAGTTCAAGACCAGCCTGAGCAATATGGCAAAACTTCATCTCTACAAAGATTTTTAAAATTAACTGAGTGTGGTGGCACACACCTATAGTACTAGCTGCTTGGGGACTGAGCTAGGAGGATTGCTTGAGCCCAAGAGATTGAGGCTGCAGTGAGCCATGATTGTACCATTGTACTCCAGCCTGGTGACAGAGCAAGATCCTGTCTGAAAAACATAAAAAATAAAAAAGATTAATCATGATTCTCCCATAATTAATGAGGATAATAGCTAATGTTTATATGGATTGTTGATTATGTGCTAGGCATTGTGATAAACAATTCATATACATTGTCTCATTTAATCCCAGCTCTGTTGCTTGAGTGAGTTGCTTAGTCCCCCTATGCCTCAATTTGCTCATTTGCCTGATAGGGTTTACCACACTATCTGTCACATGGAGTTGCTCTGTGGATTCAATAAGTTAATTGATGTGAGGCACTTGGAACATCGCCAGGTTTCACAAAAATGCTCAATAGGCCAGGCGCAGTTGCTCAAGCCTGTAATCCCAGCACTTTGGGAGGCCGAGGTGGGTGGATCATGAGGTCAGGAGATCGAGACCATCCTGGCTAATCCGGTGAAACCCTGTCTCTACTAAAAATACAAAAAATTAGCAGGACGTGGTGGCGGGCGCCTGTAGTCCCAGCTACTAGGGAGACTGAGGCAGGAGAATGGCTTGAACCTGGGAGGTGGAGCTTGCAGTGAGCCGAGATTGCACAACTGCACTCCAGCCTGGGTGACAGAGCGAGACTCTGTCTCAAAAAAAAAAAAAAAAAAAAAAAAAGCTCAATAAATATTAACTATTATCTTCGTTATAAGTCCTCATTCCTTTATCCACAATTCTAAAATCAAAAAAGGCTATCATACTGCAGGAGGAAGATAGGCATCAGGAATTTTTTTAAAAAGCCTATAATGACAACTGGAAACGTCTCTGAAAAACAAAACAAAACAAAAAAGCTATGAAATGAACTGTTTCTCAAAAGTCTGGTGCCAACACTTAGTTGGAAGGAAATCCTGACCTGACCTGAAGTTATACATAATCTTATCGAACCCACTTAGTGTAAATTTTGAAACTCTGATATCTGATAAGTGGTTGTAGCCTCGTGATACTAATCTTCATGACAACACTATGAGGTGAGTACTATTAATATCCTCACTTTACAGAAAATGAAGCTGAGACTGAGTGATTTTCCCAAGGCCATCTAGCTAGGAGGTGGAAGAACAAGGGTTGGAACCCAGCAAGCTGATTCCAGAGCTTCTATTCGGGGGATTATTTATTTATTCATTTTTTTACATAGAGACAGGATCTCGCTCTGTCATCCAGGATGGAGTGCAGTGGGGCAATCATACCTCACTGTAACTCCTGGGCTCATGCTATCTACTCGCCTCGGCCTTCCAAAGTGCTGGGGTTATGGGTATGAGCCACCATACCTGACCTGGGAGGAATTTGTTTTTGTTTTTGTGACAGAGCAAGACCAGGCTGGAGTGCAGTCGTGTGATCTCAGCTCACTGTCACCTCTGCCTCCTCGGTTCAAGTGATTCTCCTGCCGTAGCCTCCCAGTCACCGGGATTACAGGCGCATATCACCACACCTGGCTAATTTTTTCTATTTTTTTAGTAGAGATGGGGTTTCACCATGTTGGCCAGGCTGGTCTTGAACTCCTGACCTCAAGTGATCCACCCGCCTCAGCCTCCCAAAGTGCTGGGATTACAGGTGTGAGCCACCGTGCCCAGCCAGGAATTTTTTTTTTTTAAGTAGTTTTCTTTATTGCAGGACTATCCAGAACCTTTAATCTGCCAACATGCTCTGTAAATCTCCAGGAAGGTGCTATAGAATGCAACCTTCTCCAGACTCACAGACCATGATGTCAAGGTCATTTTTTTCTCCAGGGGATCTCCCCGTGCTGTCACTTTGAGAACCAGGAGGCCTACTGGGTGGAACAGCCTGAAAGAACTAAGGGCCCTGGGCAGAACAGGAGCAAGGAGCCTAAATAAGTGGACACTGGAGTCCTGTCACCAATTGACTGTGTGTGTCCTTGAAAAAAATCTCTCCTCCTCTCAAAAACTTAGCCTCCTGACTCATAGAACACATGACAAAACCATCTTTGAAGTCCCTTAGCTTGCCAGCAGCATTTTCTCTTCTGTCTTTTGAAGAAGCAGGCGGATGCATTTGAAGAAGACAGTCACAAGAACTTCAAGGGGGTACAGCGGGTGCCAGGTTCCCCTTCCTGGATATCCTTTGAAATATCAGGCTGGGCTGGGAACTGCTCAGCAGTGGGAAGGAGGCAGGAAGAACTCCAAATGTCCCTCAAGCTCCAGGATGCTGAGTGCCAGATCACTTTCCAGCCTTTTAGCATCTGAACTTGCCAATGACATTTCTTTCTTTGTTGTTCCAGTGGCCTCTCTGAGACCACTTCGGCAAGAGCCAGGCTTGCCAGATTAAATGTATTTCTTTCATGCGCTTAAAAGAAATGTAAAACCTGGCTGGGCACTGTGGTTCACGCCTATAATCCCAGCACTTTGGAAGGCCAAGGAGGATGGATCACCAGAGCTTAGGAGTTCGTGACCAGCCTGGGCAACACGGCGAAATCACGTCTCTACTAAAAATACAAAAAAATTAGTCAGGTGTGGTGGCTCATGCCTGTAATCTCAGCTATTTGGGAGGCTGAGGCAGAAGAATCACTTGAACCCGGGATGAGGAGATTGCAGTGAGCCAAGACTGCGCCACTGTACTCCAGCCTGGGCAACAGAGCAAGACTGTGTCAAAGAAAAAAAAAAGTCCCCAAGTGTTCCACTTACTTTGAAGTTTTATTGTCTAGTTTTTGAAATGGTGAAAGTTGGCCCCAGAGAAACAAAATCCAAGCACACACGAAAAAATCTGAATTAAATATGTCTCCCACCCGTCCCCCTCTGGTACCTGTCCTGCTCCCCAGAGGCATTCAGCATTACCAGTCTTGTATATCTCCTTTGTAAACTTTAGATATATGGAAGCATATATTGTTGTATCTGTTGGGATGCTTTTGGCTGCAAATACAAAACAATACCCAACCTGCAAATGTGTAATTTACCTATGAGGAGTCCGGATGTAGAACAGTTTCAAAGTTGGATCATTTAGGGAAGCAATGCTATCACCAAGGATCCAGATTCTTTCTCTCTTCCTGCTCTGGCATCCTTAGTACTGTGACTTTTGTGTTTTTTTTAAATTTTGATTTTTTAATTTGAAACAGGGCTTCTCTGTTGCCCAGGCTGGAGTGCAGTGGTGCAATCAAGGCTCACCGTAGTCTTGACCTCCTGGGCTCAAGTGATCCTCCCACCTCAGCCTCCCTAATAGCTGGGACTACAGGAGCACACCATCACCACTCCAGGCTAACTAAAACCATTTTTTTTTTTAAGAGATAGGGTCTCACTATGTTGCCCAGACTGGTCTGGAACTCCTGGGTTCAATCAATCTTCCTGCCTCGGCCTCCCAAAGTGCTGAAATTACAGGTATGAGCCACCATGCCTGACTTTTGTGTCTTGATACTGGGTGAGTCAGTAGCATGGGCAGAAGGAGTATCCTGGAAGCCATTTCTCTGCCAGGACAACAAGCAATACTTTCCTTATTCACCAAAAAGATTGTGAGCTACAAGATTACATTCTGCTAAAGCTGGGTGCAGTGGTGCACACCTGTAGTCCCAGCTACTCAGGAGCCTGAGGTGGAAGGATCACCTGAGCCCAGGAGCTCAAGTCTAGCCTGGGTGACATAGTGAGACCCCCACCTCTATTAAAAAAAAAAAAAAATTACATCCACTAACCTCAAATTTAATGGATTCCCTAACTCATCTTCCCCTTAGCTGATCCCTGCCCGTAGCTCCCCCATCGCCACCCAATGCACATTCCCAGGCAGAGAATGCTGGGGAGTCGGAGATACAGTGTCTAACCAGTTGCAACTAAAAGACTTACCTTTGCAGATGTTGCAGAAACACATGACTGTGTGAACACATTGCTAGGTTTAGAAGAGGCTCTGCAACTGAAGAGCCCTGTATTCAGCTTTGCTTCATTCACTTAATAGTGGATCTACCTCTAGATTTTCAGAAAAGCTGGACAGGACTAGGTGATGAATCAGACGTAAAAAGTGAGTGAAAGTCCAGGCGCGGTGGCTCACGCCTGTAATCCCAGCACTTTGGTAAGCCAAGGCAAGTGCATCACTTGAGGTGAGGAGTTCAAGACGGTCAACATGGTGAAACCCTGTCTCTACTAAAAAAATACCAAAAAAAAAAAAAAAAAATGCAAGCTAGGCATGGTGGCACATGCTTTTAATCAGCTACTCTAGTGGCTGATGCACAAGAATCTCCTTGAACCCAGGAGGTGGAGGTTTCAGTGAGCTGAGGTGGCGCCACCGCACTCCAGTTCCCCACCCAAAAAAAGTGAGTGAAAGAGAGAAAAATCCAAAATTATTTCAGTGTATTTTTGGTTTGAGTAACCAGGTATTTAGTAAGGCAGAAATAGGTTTGGAAGGTGAGGAATCAAAAGTTTCATTTTATTAGCTAGGCGTGGTGTGCACCTGCAGTCCCAGCTACTCAGGAGGCTGAGGTGGGAGGATTGCTTGGGCCTGGGAAACTGATGTTGCAGTGAGCCAAGATTGCACCACTGCACTCCAGGGCGGCAGAGTGAAGCTCTATCTCAAAACAATAATAATAACAATAAAAGTTTAATCTGAACCATGTTAAATTTGAGATGCTTACTAGACATTAATGAGCAGTTGGACACACAAATCAGGCATTTATTATCTCCACTTCTTAATAAGTAAATGTTGCATCTGTAAGTTTTTTTGTACTTAGTCAAAGCATCCCAATAGTTACAATATTTGCATATATGTATGTATTATTTTATACAGACACATATATACTTCTATTAATCTGTCTATCTACCTATAATTTGCCTGGAAGATGATGCATGAAACTAGTCACGGTGCATGCCTCTGGGGAGGGGGGACTATGGGCTACAGGATGGAGGTGGGAGGGAGACGGAAAGCATACTTTTACTCTGCTTGAATAAAGAACTGGAGACTAGGAGGAAACTTACCTAAGGTCACATAGCTGGTGGGCAGCAGGGCTGCCATTTGGACTGAGGTTGGCTTGGCCCCAAGTCCAAGCTCTTTGTTTAACAGGTTCTCTCTCCTAAACGTGTCCCTCCAGGATCAATGCTGTCTTTCTTGCTGCCTCTGCCTGGTCTGGCTCCTCTGTGTGTCTGACTGTGGCATCTCCTGTGGCTGGGCATTAATGACTGGCTAAAAGGATTCCTGCTTGTGGCCAGGAAAGGCTGGGTGCACTCTTCTTCCCCTTCATTATGGAAACCATCTATGTAGCCTGTGGCTACAGCTGCAAGTGAAAATAGTCCTGGAAGGTTCTCAGACAACACACCTGCCCCAAATGGACCAATTTCTCCTGCCTTCCTTTTCTTAAGGATTAGAGATGTTTAGAATTCTGGTCACAGGCCTGGGTTATAACTGCCGCTCTTTCACGGCTAATGGTGCTGTGTGACCGTGGGAAAGTTACTTACCTTCTCTGCACCTCGATTTTCCTCATCTGCAAAATTATACTAATAGCAGTAGCTATCTCACAGGACTGTGGTAAGGGTCAGTGAGCCAGCAGGTGTAAACTGTGTGGCTCTCTGCCTCTCTGGCACACCATCAGTCAACCGGCATTGCTCCCGCCCCACACATGCCCTTCTCCCACAGTGCCTTAGCGCATGCAGTTCCTTCTATCTGGAATGCCTTTCCCTTCCCCTCTTATTAGTCTAATAGTCTAATTAATGACCATTCACCCTTCAGATGCTCCAACATTTTACTGTAACATTCACAAAGACAGGACTGCTTGTGTCCCAACACCCAGCACACATGATATTTGGTATACAGTTGGCATTCATTAATTGTTTATTCACTGAGTGAGTGAATGACTGAGTGAATTAATAAGGTGAAAGATCAGTTAATGCTCACTCATTCAATACCTGTTCTGTAAGTGAGGATAATAAATACCCACCTGACTGTATTGTTAGGCTTAAAACTGCTGTGCATTTAGGTCAGGCGCAGTGGCTCATGCCTGTAATCCCAGCACATCGGGAGGCTGAGACGGGTGGATCACTTTGAGGCCAGAAGTTTGAGACCAGCCTGACCAACATAGTGAAACCCCTGTCTCCACTAAAGACACAAAAAATTAGCTGGGCGTGGTGGTACACGCTTGTAATCCCAACTACTCCGGAGGCTGAGATATGAGAATCGCTTGAACCCAGGAGGCACGGGTTGCAATGAGCCAAGATGGTGCCACTGCACTGCAGCCTGGGGGACAGAGTGAGGCTTTGTCTCAAAAACAAACAAAAAAGCAAAAATGCTGTTCATTTAAGTGTCTAGCGTCATACCTGGTCAGTAGCACTGAATAAGGTTTATTATTAGTGCTATTTTATATTATTATTAGTTTTTAAATAATTTTGTCCTTTTTGTGGCAACAAGGAGTGTGGGGGAAGGGGGTTGCCAGGTTGCCCAGGCTGGTCTCAAACTCCTGGGCTCAAGTGATCCTCCTGCCTCTGCCTCCCTGAGTGCTGGGATTACAGGTGTTAGGCACCACAGCCAGCTATGACCATTATTATTATTTCGCACAGGTGTTCTTGCATCTTTCTGGTGCGCTTAGGCATTCTTGGCCCTGCTGTCATGGACAGGCCTCTTCAGAGCTTCACCTTGGCAGCTGGGCCCACTTCTCCGTCCAAGCAGTCTCAGCCTCCAGACGAAGGAATGTTCCTGTCTTAGGGAAACAAATTCTTAGCTTCAGGCCTGACTTCTGCCTGGCCTTGGCTTTAGTTTCTTTGTAGATAACTTCATTCAGCTGCAGAGCATCATGGACACATCGTGTGGTTTCTGCCCAGTTCGTGGTGACCCACCTCTCTTTGAAACAGGTGCAACTACCCCAGGAAACCATGCGTACAGGCTACTCAGCCCTGCCCTCCAGCCAGAATTGACTGGACAAAGACGGGCACCTGACTGGTTGAGGTTATCAGATTCTCTGTCTTGAGAATTTGGTGAGTCTTGTGGGCTGTTGCTTAAAGGAAGGGGTTGTGCTCTCAGGTGCTATGGGGCGGTCAGGTTTGCTCAGGGGCTCAGGGGAAGAAGACAGAGAGAGAGAAAAGAGAGAAGCAGAGGTGAGGAAACCTGTGGGCAGAGTCACAGAGAGACCAGGATTTGGCTGCCACAATTCCTGGTGGCTTTTCGGGTGCTCATTTAAGAAATGTGTGAGGCCGCTGCACTTCCTGCCCTCGTGTTTTGTGTGATAACAGCGGTTCTCACAAAAAGTACAGCCAGGTGGCATAGTAGACACCTGTCGTCTTTGCCTTTCTGGCCTCGATGCCCCTTCCGGAAACAGCACCTGCATTCTCCAGGGAGCTAAGGGTCTCCTCCTTTCTGTCTATGGGGCCCGGCTCTGCCTAGCTCTAGGCCGGCCCAGTCACAGCGATTGGTTTAGAAATGGGCATGTGACCAGGCTAGACCCAATGAGACTTCCTTCTGGGACTTTTTGTTCTCATCCATGCAAACACAGAATCGCCTGGCTCTGTGGATGCTGAGAGGCCATCTTGAACCAGGAGGGGGGATACAGCAAAGGCTGGAGCCAGCACTGGAATTGGAGGGAGTGTCCCTGGAGCCACATGTTAGCCCTTGGGTCCAGCTGGGCTGGAAGCTGGCACTTGTCCTGATGTTTTCAATTAAGTCAGCAAAAAGAAAAGTTGATTCTCCTCTTGCTTCAACCAAATTTAGTTGGGTTTCTGTAACAGCAGAAACACTCCTGACTAACACTTTTTATGGTGAATTTCCCCTTTTCCTTTCATTCTTTTCTCCTTTTTTTTTTTTTTTTTTTTTTAAAGACAGAGTCTCATTCTGTTACCCAGGCTGGAGAACAGTGGCACAATCGGCTCACTGCAGCCTCAAACTCCCTGGGCTCAGGTGATCCTCCTGCCTCAGCCTCCCAAGTAGCTGGGATTACAGGCACTCACCACCACACCCAGCTCATTTTTTGTATTTTTTGTAGAGACAGGGTTTCGCCATGTTGCCCAGGCTGGTCTCAAACTCCTGGGCTCAAGCAATCTGCCCGCCTTGGCCTCCCAAAGTGCTAGGATTATAGGCTTAGCCACCAAGCCCAGCCTCCCCCTTTTATTATAGTTGGAGCCAGTTTTAGTGGGTTAGTTTCCACCAGATCCATAGATCTTGGACTGGGATATTGAGCCTCCATTCTAATGTCCACACTTCTGTTTCATTCCCAGTAATTTTGTAGGTTCCCAGATTTTGACCTTAGTTCCTTTTCCTTTTCCTTTTGAGAAACTGCCTGGGAAGAAGAGAAGCGGGAACTTCCATTCATCAAGTGATTACAATGTCAATAATTGTAACTTCCGTGAGGAAGGCATTCTAATCAGCCCCATCTTGGGACACGTTGTTTTAGAGTCAGAAGTGAGATGAGGACCATTGAAGGCAGGATTTTACAGATGAGAAAATGGAGGCTCAAATTGGTGAAGTGACCTGCCAAAGATTACCCAGCCAGTAAATACTGAGCTGGGATTTGAACTCTGCTCTACAGGACTTCAAAGCCTGGCTTTTAGGCACTACCTGTCCTGCCCAGCAACAAGAACACTCCAATGCACAACAACCTGCCTAAGTAGCATGCATTGGAGGCCCCAGGTTTATGCTTTTCCCCATGCACATTCCAGGTCTAGGTGTTTATCTTAAGAAACAAGCAGACAAGGATACCTGAGGATGTGTTTCACAGTACTGAGCCTGAAAAACTAGAGGCAATCTAAATGTCCCTGAATGGAACATTAGATAAAATATGATGGCCGGAGGTCAGGCGCAGTGGCTCACACCTGTAATTCCAACACTCTGGGAGGCTGAGGTGGGCAGATCACTTGAGAACAGGAGTTCCAGACCCACCTGTCTAACATAGCGAGACCCCATTTCTACTAAAAAATATAAAAATTAGCCAGGCATGGCAGTGCACACCTATAATCCCAGCTACTGGGAAGGCTGAGGCAGGAGAATCACTTGAACCCAGGAAGCAGAGGTTGCAGTGAACCAAGAACGTGCCACTGCACTCCAGCCTGGGCAACAGAGCGAGACTCTATCTCAAACAAATAAATAAAAACAAGTAAATAAATAAATACAAATTTAAAAGAAGAAGATTTTGTGACACATGAAAATTATGTAAAATTCAAGTTTCAGTATCCAGAAATAAAGTTTTATTGGCATGTGGCCATACTCTTTTTTTTTTTTTTTTTTTTTGCTGTACAACAGCAGAGTTGAATAATTGTGACAGAGACCGTACTGCCGACAAAGCCTAAAATCTATTTATGTGGCTCTTTACCTAAAAGGTTTGTCAACCCCTGGCTTATTTGATTCTTATAACCTTTTTATCCCCTTTCTATGAGTCTTATTTTTATCTGCTATCACATATTTACTCCCTTTCTACCAATGAGAAGACTGAGAGAGAGAGGTCTCAGAGAGGTTATGCCATGCCCAGGGTCACACAGCAGAAAAAAGCTAGGATTAGAGCCTAGGATCCTGGCTTCTGAGTTCAGGGCTTAACCCCAGGTTAGTGCCCTCCTAGCTCATAGCCTCTGTGCCTGGGACTCGCCCTGGGAATCCCCCGGCCTTCAGCTCGCAGCCTGTGCTGGTGGAGGCCCATCCAGGATGAGGAACTTCTGTGTCTCCTCAGATAGCCTCACAGGGCACCTTGCCAGGCCCTTTTTTCCTCTGGAGCCTGTCCTGGCTCACACAGGCTGCTCTGTGAGGGTGTGGGCAGGAGGCCTCTCTGGCCAGCAGTGTTCGGTTACTGCAGTGACATTCAATTGTTCCTAAGAGAGGAGGCCTGTTTTTGGCAGCTCCTAGACCTGGATTCCAGGAAGCTCTGCCTGACTCCCTTTCTGTTTGTTTCCCATCAGCGAATCTGCCTGTATCACTTTCCACCAGGTTACGTAAGTCAGCCTGTTGCTCTCACTCTGTCTGTCTTGCTGTTATCTCATCACTCTGAGCACATCACCAGTCAGGGAGGAAGACTCAGGACTTAATATTAGAGGGATGGGACAAGATACAGGGCATGTCTGTAGTTTGGTGCTTCCAAGATGAACCCAAACTTCAACTCTGCCCAGTTCCAAGGCTCCAGGGATGCACATCTTACCCTAGACCCAGCGGCCCAGGGCCTCAAACCTGGAAAGAGATCTCTGGGGTGGCAGTGCAGCTCTATGGGTGAAGGACCCATGCCTGTGTGCACACTAGCATAGTCCCTCTGTGGGCTAGCTTGGTAAGAGCTAGGAAAACAGAAAATGGATATTCAGACTCAAGAGGTGGATGTTTGGGTTCACATCTCAGCTCTGCCATTTACTGGTTATGTAATTTTGGGCAAATTTCTAAAACTGATGCTCAAATTCTGCATCTGTACTATGGAAATAATAATAAAACCTCCCTTATTCAACATAATACATTTTTTTAAGAGACAAGATCTTGTGGGGCACGGAGGCTCATGGCTAAATACAAAAATTAGCTGGGCATGATGGTGTGCGCCTATGGTCCCCGCTACTTGGAAGGCTGAAGTGGGAGGATCCCTCGAGCCCAGGAGGCAGACGTTGCAGTGAGCCAAGATCGCCCCACTGCACTCCAGTTTGGGTGACAGAGTGAGACCCTGTCTCAAAAAAAAAAAAAAAAAAAAAAAAAGAGAGAGACAAGGTTTTGTTTTGTTGCCCAGGCTAGAGTATGGTGGCATGATCATAGCTTATAGCTCACTGCAGCCTCCTATTTCTGGGCTTAAGCAACCTTCACACCTCAGCCTCCCTAGTAGATGGGACTATAGGCATGAGCCACTGTGCCCAGCTCGTAAAAAGAATTAAATCACTTAATACAAGCAAAGGGCTTAGCACAATGCTTGGGCTCAAGTAATAAGGGCTCAGTAAGTACAAGCAATTCTTATTGTTATTACTAAAATAAGAACTGTTGTTATTGGGCCAGAGCATGGTGACTTATGCCTGTAATCCCAGTACTTTGGGAGGCCAAGGCGGGCAGATCACTAGAGGTCAGTAATTCAAGACCAGCCTGTTCACAAACATGGTGAAACCCCATCACTACTAAAAATACAAATATTAGCCGAGTGTGGTGGTGCATGCTTGTAATCTCAACTACTTGGGAGCCTGAGGCAGGATAATCACTTGAACCCAGAAGAAGGAGGTTGCAGTGGGCAGAGATTGCGCCACTGAACTCCCAACTGGGCAACAGAGCAAGATGCTGAAAAAAAAAAAAGTCAGCCGTGGTGGCTCATGCCTGTAATCCCAGCACTTTGGGAGGCTGAGGCAGGTGGATTACCAGAGGTCAAGAGTTTGAAACGAGCTTGGCCAACATGGTGAAACCCCGTCTGTACTAATAATACAAAAAATTAGCTGGGTGTGGTGGCAGGCATCTGTAATCCCAGCTACTTGGGAGGCTGAGGCAGAATTGCTCGAACTTGGGAAGCGGAGGTTGTAGCGAGCCGAGATCACGTCATTGCACTCCAGCCTGGGTGTCAGAGTGAGACTCTGTCAAAAAAAGAAAAGAGAGAGAGAGAAAGAGAAAGAAAAAAAGTAAGAATGAACTATTGTTATTAGTATTCATCAGAGAGAAAAGGTCATGCATGTGCCTAAGAAAGTATGAACAGTAACATTTGTTGCAGCTCTATTTTTAATAGAGACAAATTGAAAACCATCTAAATGACCCTTGAGGTCAGATGTTCACGATGAGCTTGGGCAACATAGTGAGACCCCATCTCTACAAAAAATTTAAAAATCAACCAGCACAGTGCTGTGTACCTGTAGTCACAGTTTACTCAGGAGACTGAGGTGGGAGGATCCCTTGAGCCCAGGAATTCAAGATTACAGTGAGCTATTATGGAGCCACTGTACTCCAGCCTGTGACAGAGCGAGACCCTATCTCTCTTGTTTTTGTTTTTTGTTTTTGAGACAGAGTTTTACTCTTGTTGCCCAAGCTGGAGTGCAATGGCGTGATCTCAGCTCACTGCAACCTCTGCCTCCAGGGTTCAAGCAATTCTCTTGCTTCAGCCTCCCAAGTAGCTGGAATTACAGGCATGTGCCACCATGCCCAGCTAATTTTTTGTATTTTTAGTAGAAACAGGGTTTCACCATGTTAGCCAGGCTGGTGGAGAACTCCCGACCTCAGATGATCCGCCCACCTCAGCCTCCGAAAGTGCTGAGATTACAGGCGTGAGCCACCACGCCCAGCCCTTTTTTTTCTTTTTTTGACATGGAGTCTCATTCTGGTGCCCAGACTGGAGTGCAATGGCATGATCTCAGCTGACTGCAACCTCTGCCTCCCAGATTCAAGTGATTCTCCTGCCTCAGCCTCCCCGGTAGCTGGGATTACAGGCACCCACCACCACACCCGGCTAATTTTTGTTTTTTAGTGGAGAGGGTTTTGCCATGTTGGCCAGGCTGGTCTGGATCTCCTGACCTCAAGTGATCTGCCCACCTTGGCCTCCCAAAGTGCTGGGACTATAGGCATGAGCTACCATGCCCGGCCACGAGACCCTATCTCTAAAAAAAAAATTAGTAATAATAATAATATTGGCCAGGTGTGGTGGCTCACATCTGTAATCCCACCACTTTGGGAGGCCAAAGTAAGAGAATTACTTGAGGCCAAGAGTTCGAGACCAGCCTGGGCAAAAATAGCAAGACCCCCCCCCCCCCCCGACCCCAAGAAATCTCTATTATTTAAAAAAAGAGAAAAGTAAGTAAGTAAATAAGTAAATGTCTCCTGATAGGGAATGGCTAAACAAATTATGGCACATCCATACTCTGCACTTCTGTGCAGCAGGTAAAAAGAATGAGGCAGATCTATATGGCCCGATATGAAAAGCCTTCCAAAGTGTAGTGTTGCTCAGCACAAAAAAGTAAGTAGCAGAAGGCTACGTGAGGGGTGAAAATGTATGTAAAACAAAAATGCACAATAGCCCATGATGACATATACATATGTAAATACCCAGAAAAAAATGTCGAGAACAGCTGATATGCTTGTCACCAGCCATGTGTGACTGTTTACCTTTAAATGCAAATTAATTACAACTAAATAAAACGTAAAGTTCAGTTCCTCAGTAGCATCAGGCCCATTTCCAGTGTGGCTAGTGGCCGGTGGATTAGACAGTGCAGATACAGGATCTGTGCATCACTGCAGAGCCTTCTGTTGGATGGTACTAGTCAAGAATAGCAAAGCCAAATTGATAACAGCAATTATGTTGGCATAGGGGAGGAACAAGGATTGCAGGGCTTTATTTATTTATTTATTTTCGTGATAGAGACAGGGTCTTGTTATGTTACCCAGGCTGTTCTCAAACTCTTCAGCTTAAGCAGTCCTCCCACCTCAGCCTCCCAAAGTGCTGGGATTACAGGCATGAGCCACCACGCCTGGCTGCATTATTTAGTCTTTTCAACACATATGTATTAAGCATTTACTCTGCCAGGCACTGTCCTTAGCACTGAGACGCTGCATATATCCATGCCTTCTGGGAGTTCCCATTCCAGTGGCTGAGATGTCAAGTGGAAATAAGTGCTTTGGCCAAAAAACAGAGCAGCGGATATGGATAGAGAATGTTGGCAGGTGGCACAGGGTGATCATTAACGACAATTTTTTTCACTTACTTGCATTTTTTTTAAAGAAGAGACCTCTTTACTTTTTTTTTTTTTTTTTTTTTGAGACGGTGTCTCGCTCTGTTGCCCAGGCTGGAGTGCAGTGGCGCAATCTTGGCTCACTGCAAGCTCCACTGCCCGGGTTCACGGCATTCTCCTGCCTCAGCCTCCCTTGTAGCTGGGACTACAGGCGCCCACCACCGCACCCGGCTAATTTTTTGTATTTTTAGTAGAGACAGGGCTTCACCGTGTTAGCCAGGATGGTCTTAATCTCCTGACCTCGTGATCCTCCCATCTCGGCCTCTCAAAGTGCTGGGATTACAGGCGTGAGCCACTGCGCCCGGCCACTTTTTTTTTTTTTGAGACGGAGTCTTGCTCTGTTGCCCAGGCTGGAATGCAGTGGCGCGACCTCGGCTCACTGCAACCTCGGACTCCCAGGTTCAAGTGATTCTTCTGCCTCTGCGGCCTGAGTAACTGGGACTGCAGGCATGCGCCACCATACCAGGCTAATTTTGTGTGTGTGTGTGTGTTTTTAGTAGAGACGAGGTTTCTCAAACTCCTGATCTCGTGATCTGCCCGCCTTGGCCTCCCAAAGTGCTGAGATTACAGGCGTGAGCCACTGCGCCCGGCCCTCCTTACCTTACATACTTTTACTCCTTATATACTTTTAAAACTACATAGGCCGGGCGCGGTGGCTCAAGCCTGTAATCCCAGCACTTTGGGAGGCCGAGACGGGCGGATCACGAGGTCAGGAGATCGAGACCAGCCTGGCTATAACGGTGAAACCCCGTCTCTACTAAAAAAATACAAAAAACTAGCTGGGCGTGGTGGCGGGCGCCTGTAGTCCCAGCTACTCGGGAGGCTGAGGCAGGAGAATGGCTTAGACCCGGGAGGCGGAGCTTGCAGTGAGCTGAGATCCGGCCACTGCACTCCAGCCTGGGCGACAGAGCGAGACTCCGTCTCCAAAAAAAAAAAAAAACTACATAAAAGGAGTGCCAGGTGTGGTGGCTCACGCCTGTAATCCCAGCACTTTGGGAGGCTGAGGCAGAAGGATCACTTGAGGTCAGGAGTTTGAGACTCCTACTCGCTCTCTACTAAAAATAGAAAAATTAGCCAGGGGTGGTGGTGCATGCCTGTATTCCCAGCTACTAGGGAGGCTGAGGCAGGAGAATCATTTGAACCCAGGAGGTGAAGGTTGTAGTGAGCTGAGATGGAGCCACCTCACTCCAGCCTGGGTAACAGAGTAAGACTGTCTTTAAAAAAAGACAAAAGAGAAAAAAAGTATATAAAAGGAAACAAACATACCCCAGGACTGGAGAGAGGAAACCTGAATTCCTACCCAGTTCTGCTCTTACCTTGTATGCCTGATGCCAAGCGGCTTAACCTTTCTGGGCCTCCGTTTCCTTATCTGCAATATGCATTAGACAAAGACTGCAAGGCCACCAGCCCTGCCCTCCTGTGCCTGGATGCTTCTGTGAGTTTCTCTACCTGTCCAGGAAACCCACGGATCATTTGCATTCTTTGGAAGTGTTAAAATGGCAAGATTCTGCAGGAAACTGTTGCAAGAATCACAACAATCGAGAGAGAAAGAGAAGGAGGAACAGAGGGAAGAGACCTAGGCAGTCAACAGAGGCTTCGATCTCCAGCAAACTGCCTGAGGGCTGCTTCCATGATCCCGGTTTAAAGCAATACATCATTCCTTAGAAAGTCATGGGGTGCGGTGGCTCACAACTGTAATCCCAGCACTTTGGGAGGCCAAGGTGGGTGGATCACCTGAGGTCAGCAGTTCGAGACCAGCCTGACCAATATGGAGAACCCCCATCTCTACTAAAAATACAAAATTAGCTGGGCGTGGTGGTATATGCCTGTAATCCCACCTACTCAGGAGGCTGAGACAGAAGAATTGCTTGAACCCAGGAGGCAGAGGTTGCAGTGAGCCAAAACTGTGCCATTGCACTCCAGCCTAGGCAACAAGAGTGAAACTCCGTCTCAAAAAAAAAAAAAAGTCATGTTATAGCAGTGCAGACAGACACTTCCCAATAATGGCTAATATTCCTTGAACACGGACAATGCTCTGGGCGCCCTTTATGCAGATTAATTCATTTAATCCTTGTGACTACCCTGTGGAGGGAGTTCAGAAAGGCTGGGCTGCATAGCCTTCAGTCTTAACCACTGTGCTTCAGCACCTGCTGCGTACAGGAAACTAAAACATAAGACAGAAGAAACCAAGGCATTTGCTTGTTTAAAGCAGTATATTCATGTGCCCTGGGTACACAGACTAAGTGGGGATTAATTCTGATTGAGAGTGTTAGAGTCTTCCTACTTCTTGCCAGCCGCTTCTCAGATGCCAGAAGAATTCTGAATCAGACCCAGTTTCTCTGCTGAAAATCCTCCTGTGACTCCCACCTCACTCAGCATGAAAAGCCGAAGTCTCACTGTGATCCACAAACAAGACCTTCCATGATTGCTTGTTCTGCCGTGCCCTCCGATCTCATCCACTGTCTCATCCCACTCCTGCCAAGCTGGCCTCCTCCCTGCTCCTCTGCTCCCTTGCCAGAGCTGCAGCCTCCTCCAGGGAGGAATGAGCTGAGCCCAGCATCATGTGTAGGTATAGTTAGTCTAAGGGAGTAGGAAGGTGAGGGGAGGGAAAGATGAAACACACAGCGTTAGCAAGCATGGCTCGTTCAGCGACTCAAAGGAAACCAGTGTGGTGGTGTTCCTAAGAAAGAAACTGAGTGGAAAATGGCAGAGGAGGAGTGGGAGAGGTGGGCAGACTCGCTTTGTGCAGGGGCTGGGAGGCATGTCAGGCTGTTTGGATTTTTTCCTGAGGGCAATGGGGAGCTATGGAAGAGATTATTTGCTTTTCATGTTTTTTAATTTTAATTTTTTAAATTTTTTGTACAGACAGGGTCTTGCTACGTTACCTATGATGGTCTGGAATTTCTAGCCTCAAGCGATCCTCCGGCCTCGGCCTCTCAAAGTGCTGGGATTATAGGTGGGAGCCACCACATCTGGCTGGAAGGATTTTGAACAAAGAAAGAACATGTTTGGGGCTGGGCGTGGTGGCTCATGCCTGTAATCCCAGCACCTTGGGAGGCCAAGGCAGGCAGATCACTTGAGCCCAGGAGTTTAGGACCAGCCTGGGCAACATAGTGAAACTGTGTTACTACAAAAAATACAAAAATTAGCCAGGCGTGTTGGTGTGCACCCATAGTCCCAGCTACTCAGGAGGCTGAGGTGAGAGGATCATTTGAGGGTGGGAGGCTGAGGTTGCAGTGAGCTGAGATCATGCCACTGCACTTCAGCCTGGGCCATAGAGTGAAACTCTGAAGAGAGAGAGAGAGACAGAGAGAGAGACAGGGAGACAGGGAGAGAGGGAGGGAAGGAAAGAACAAAGGGAGGGAGGGAGGGAGGGAGGGAGAAAAGAGCTGTAGTGAGAACCCCGATCTTCTCAAAGAAGACCTAAGTGGTCATAAATAGAATGCTGGTGGAAATATGGATAAGAAAGGTCATTTTGATGAGGTCTCAGAGAGAAATGAGGAATATGTTACTGGAAATGGGAGGAAAGGCAATTCTTGTTATAAAGTGGCAAAGAACTTGCCTGAATTGTGCTTATGATCCACTATTTTATGGAAGAACTTGTGAGCAACAAAAGTAGACATGTAGCTTAAGCTATTTCTTTTTATTTTATTTTTCAAGTTGGAGACTGGCTCTGTTGCCCAAGCTGGAGTGCAGTGGCGCAGTCTTGGCTCACTGCAACCCCTGCCTCCTGGGTTCAAGCTATTCTCATGCCTCAGCCTCCTATGTAGCTGGGATTACAGGCGTGTGCCATTGTGCTCCGCTAATTTTTGTATTTCTAGTAGAGATGAATTTTCGCCATGTTGGCCAGGCTGGTCTCAAACTCCTGACCTCAAGTGACTATAGGTGTGAGTCACCGTGCCTGGCCTGAAGCTATTTCTAAGAGTTGAAGGTGCAGCCTGGGTTATCTTGACTACTTTTGTAAAATGAGGTGAGAGAGAAATGACTTAAAGATGGAATTGTTGGCCAGGCACGGTGGCTCACGTCTGTAATCCCAGCACTTTGGGAGGCTGAGGTGGGTGGATCACCTGAGGTCAGGAGTTCGAAACCAGCCTGGCCAATATTGTGAAACCCTGTCTCTACTAAAAATACAAAAAATTAGCTGGGCACGGTGGCAGGCACCTGTAATCCCAGCTACGTGGGAGACTGAGGCAGAAGAATTGTTTGAACCTGAGAGGTAGAGGTTGCAGTGAGCCAAGATTGTGCCACTGCACTCCAGCCTGGGCAACAGAGTGAGATTCTCTCTCACCAAAAAAAAAAAAAAAAAAAAAAAAAAAAATTGTTATTCAAAAAGGTAGAACTTAAAAATTTGAAAATTCCTAGTCTACCCATGTTGGAAACAAATAGAAAGAACAGCTGGGTGTGGCAGCTCAGGCCTGTAATCCCACATTTTGGGAGGCCAAGGCAGGAGGATAGCTTGAGGCAGGGAGTTTGAGACAAGTCTGGGCAATATAGCAAGACCCCATTTCTACAACAAATAAAAAAAATAGCTACTTAAGGGGCTGAGGTGGGAGGATCACTTGAACTTGGGAAGTCAAGGCTGTAGAGAGCCATAATCACACCACTGCACTCCAATCTGGACAACAGAGCAAGACCCTGTCTCAAAAAAAAAAAAAAAAAAAAAAAACAGAGAGAGTGAGAGAACAAAGGTGTGGCCAAGGAAACATTTGATAAGGAGATTAGTATGGATCAGCCATCTCAACAGAAACCAGGATCTATTGTCCAAGAGAATGAAAGAAGGAGAAGGACCCCAAGGCCAGGTGCCGTGGCTCATGCCTGTAATCCTAGCACTTTGGGAGGTCAAGGTGGGTAGATCACTTGAGATCAGGAGTTTGAGACCAGCCTGACCATCATGGTGAAACCCCATCTCTACTAAAAATACAAAAATTAGCCTGGCATGGTGGTGTGCACCTGTAATCCCAGCGACTCCGGAAGCTGAGGCAGGAGAATCTCTTGAACCTGGGAGGCAGAGGTTGCAGTGAGCCACGATCATGCCACTGCACTCCAGCCTGGGTGATAGAACAAGACTCCATCTCAAAAAAAAAAAAAAAAAAAAAGAAGGACCCCAGAGACATTTCAGAGATGACTGAGGCTGCTCCTCCCGCAACAGGCCCATTGTGCCAGGGCCCAGAGGACAGAGCCATTTCAAAGGAGGGACCACCGGGGCCTATGGACTTTGGCTGCCACTGCCTCTTGACTCTGCTCCCTACATTCCATTTCTACCTCCTCGGCCATCCCAGAGGCTGCTCCAGTGGGCCCTGGTTTGGGGTGTGCTGTGCCCAGCAAAGCTGTGGGGATGTGACCGCCTCCACCCAGGTTTCAAAGGATGCCCCAGAAGGCCTCAGGGCCCAGGCAGAGAAGCATGGCAGCAGCAGGGCCTCTGTGGAGAGCCCCGACAAGGGCAATGCCCGGTGGAGCCATGGGGGTGGGGTGCCTGCAGAAGTGGGGCCACCCCGAGACTCCAGACCAGTTGCGCCACCAGAGTGTGATGCCAGCCTGGGACAGTCACAGGCACATGACTCCAATCCACGAGAACTGTGGCATAGGCTGTACCCAGCAAAGCCGTGGGAACAGAACACTCAGAGCCTGGGGGGTCAAACTGCTGCCCAGCCAAACTGTGGAGGCAGGACCTCCATCCCAGTGGGTCCAGAAGTCAGGACACAGCCCCCAGTGGGCCTGGAGGACAGAGCTTTGAGTCAAAGATTGTTCCTGAGACTTAAGGTTTTGGACTTGCTTCAGATCTGTCACCCCTTTCTCCTTTTTGGAATGGGAATGTCCAGCCTATGCCCATCCCATCAATGTATTTTGGTCTGAGTTCACAGTTTCACAGCTAGAGAGCAGTTTGCTTCAGGATGAATTCTTTCTTGAGTCTCACCTGTATCTTATCTTTATTTTATTTTATTTTTTGAGACGGACTCTCACTCTGTCACCCAGGCTGCAGTGGAGTGGTGTGATCTTGGCTCACTGCAACCTCTACCTCCCGGGTTCAAGTGTCCCCTTCACCTCAGCCTCCCAAGTAGCTGAGATTACAGGCCTGTGCCACCATGCCCGGCTAATTTTTTTGTATTTTTATGGAGATGGGGTTTGACCATGTTGGTCAGGCTGGTCTTGAACTCCTGACCTCAAATGATTCACCCACCTTTGCCTCCCAAACTGCTGGGATTACAAGCGTGGGCTGATATTATGGTTTAAGACTTTGGGGGCTATTGGGATGGAATTAATATATTTTGCATGCAAGAAGGACATGAATTTTGGGGAGCCAGGGGAGAAATGCTAAAATCTGAATGTTTATATCTCCTCTACCAAATTAATATATTGAAACTTAATCACCAATGGAGTGGTATTAGGAGGTGGGGCCTTGGGAAGGGTTTAAGTCATGAGCGTGGAACCCACATAAATGGGATTAGTGCCACATATAAAAGAGGCCCCAGAGAGTTGCCTTCCCCTCCTCAACCATGTGAGGACACAGTGAGAAGATACCATCCACGAACCAGAAATCAAGCCATCGCCAGACACTGAATCTGCCAGTGCTTTGATCTTGGACTTCCCTGCCTTCGGAACTGTGAAAAATAAACCTCTGTTGTTTACAATACACTCAGCTTATGGTATTTTGATATTGCAGCCTGAAAAGAGGAAGACAATGAGTGAACAGATGAAATGGAGACATGGGAACTCCAGAGAGTAGATAAGACGGAGCGTAGATAGCCAAGAAACTTAAAGTCCAGGGACATAGCTGGGCATGGTGGGACACACCTGTGGTCCCAGCTACTCCAGAGGCTGAGATGGGAGGATCACTTGAGCCCAGGAGTTTGAGGCAGCAGCAAGCTATGATGGCACCACTGTACTCCAGCCTGGATGACAGAATGAGATCCTGTCTCAAATAAATAAATAAATAAGAAAAAGAATTTTAAATAATAATAAAGTCCAGGGACAAAAAGTACCATAACAAAGTCAAAACACAAACGACAAACCAGGAAAAATGTCAACTCATATAGAAGGAGCTGTATCTGGCCGGGCGCAGTGGCTCACACCTGTAATCCCAGCACTTTGGGAGGCCAAGGCGGGCAGATTACCTGAGGTCAGGAGTTTGAGACCAGCAAAATACTAAGAATTAGCTGGGCGTGGTGGTGCATGCCTGTAATCCCAGCTACTTGGGAGGCTGAGGCAGGAGAATTGCTTGAAACTGGGAGGCGGAGGTTGCGGTGAGCCAAGATCGCGCCATTGCACTCCAGCCTGGGCAACAAGAGTGAAACTCTGTCTCAAAAAAAAAGAAAAAAAAAAAAAAAACACAAAGAAAGAAAGAGAAAGGGCTGTATCTTCCTAATACATAAAGCATATTCTTTCTAGAAATAGAAAGAAAAGTATATACCCAGTGGAAAATCGCAAAGAAAATGACCAGAAAAATAAAAATAGCTCTTACACATATTAAAAGATGCAGGAATTATCACAGAAAAAGAAATCCAAGTGAAACCATGCAACGCTCACTCTGTTACGCTGGCAAAGATCAAGCACCCTCCCATGTTGCTGGTGAGCATGTAAACTGGTACGGCACCCTTGGGAGCAAGGTCCCTATCATTATTACAAAGACACATTTTGACCCAGAAAGTCCATTTCTAGTCATTAATCCTAAAGACACACCTGCCCATGTGCAAAATAATGTATATATATTGCAACACTGTGTTTAGGTAGAAAGATTAGAAACAACCACATTTCTATTAGAAGAATAAACTAATTATAGTTTATTCATAAAACTGAATATTATGTGGCTATTAAAAAGAATCAGTGGGCACGGTGGCTCACACCTGTAATCCCAGCATTTTGAGAGGCTGAGGCAGGTGGATCATTTGAGGCTAGGAGTTCGAGATGAGCCTGGCCAACATGGGAAAACCCCTTCTCTATCAAAAATACAAAAATTAGCCAGGGTTGGTGGCACACGCCTGTAATCTCAGCCACTAGGGTGGCTGAGGCAGGAGAATCTCTTGAATCTGAGAGGCAAAGGTTGCAGTGAGCCGAGATCGTGCCACTGCACTCCAGCCTGGGTGACAAAGTGAGACCCTGCCCCTCCTCAAAAGAAAAGAACAGAAAAAAAAAAAAAAGATTCAGGCTGGGTATAGTGGTACACACCTGTAATCTCAGCACTTTGGGAGGCCAAGGTGGGAAGATTGCTTGAGGCCAAGAGTTGGAGACCAGCCTGGGCAACATAGCAAGACTCCCTATCCCTACAGAAAATTAATTAATTAATTAATTAAATAAAAAGAATAAGGCAAATGTAACGCACTGAAATATTAAATGAAAAAAGAAAGGGCACAACAGTATTATGCTATTCTTGTGAAAGAGCATGGGGGAAAATAATCTATATGTATATTTTATGCACATAAAAACTGGAGAAACACAAGAAATAATAGTAGTTAGCTGTGTGTGTGTGTGTGTGTGTGTGTGTGTGTGTGTGTGTGTGTGTGCATGGCAAGGAGCAGGTAGTGATGGGAACCGGTTCAATGGAGAATAAAAGTGGGAGGGAGATGTTTTTATTGGATTAAAAAGTATATGTACATGTAACAGCTTTACTGAAATATAATTTACATAAGATACAATTTTTCCTTTTAAAGTATTCAATCTGCTGGGTGCGGTGGCTCATCCTGTAACCCCAGTACTTTGGGAGACTGAGGTGGGCAGATCGCCAGAGGTCAGGAGTTCAAGACCAGCCTGGCCAACATGGTGAAACTCCATCTCTACTAAAAATACAAAAATTAGCCAGGCCTAGTGGCATACACCTGTAGTCCCAGCTATTCAGAAGGCTGAGGCAGGAGAATCACTTGAACCTGGGGAGCAGAAGTTGCAGTGAGCCGAGATTGCGCCACCACACTCCAGTCTGGGTGACAGAGCAAGACTCTGTCTCTGGGCCAGTGGCTCACTCCTGTAATCCCAGCACTTTGGGAGGCCGAGGCAGGTGGATCACCTGAGGTCAGAAGTTCAAGGTCAGCCTGACCAACATGATGAAACCTTGTCTCTACTAAAAATAACAAAACTAGCTGGGCGTGGTGGTGCATGCCTATAATCCCAGCTGTTAGGGAGACAGACAGGAAAAATGCTTGAACCTGGGAGGCAGAGGTTGCAGTGAGCAGAGATTGCGCCATTGCACTTCAGCCTGGGGAACAAGAGCGAGACTCCGTCTCAAAAAAAAAAAGACTCTGTCTCTGAATAAATAAATAAATATTCAGTCTAATGGTTTTTAGTATATTCACAGAGTTGTGCAACCACAGCACAATCAATTTTAGAACATTTTCATCACCCCCTTAAGAAGCCCCATACCATTTAGCAGTCATTCCCCATTTCTCCCCATGCTCGCAGGCTTAGACAACTAATCATCTATAATAGATTTGCCTATTCTGTACATTTCCTAGAAATAGAATCATACAATATGTGGCCTTTTGTGTCTGGCTTCTCTCATTTAGCATAATGTTTTCAACATCAATGCCTGGCCAGTCACAGTGACTCATGCGTGTAATCGCAGCACTTTGGGAAGCCAAGTGTGGAGGATTGCTTGAGCTCAGGAGTTCAAGACCAGCCTGGACAACATAGTAAGACCTCATCTCTACAAAAAAAATTTAGAAATAGCTGGGCATAGTGGCATGCAACCATGCTCCCAGGTACATGGAGGACAGATGCAGGAAGATGTCTTGGTACTAAGAGTTGGAGGCTGCTGTGAGCCATGATTGTGCCACTTTCACTCCAGCATGGGTGACAGAGTGAGACCCTGTCTCAAAAATAAAAATATGCTCACTTATGCAGAGGTTTGCACGCCTGTAATCCCAGCTACTCAGAAGGCTGAGGGAGGAGGGTCACTTGAGCCTAAGAGTAAGACTCTGTCTCCAAAAAAAAAAAAAAAAAATTCATGTGCATTGTAGCATGTAGCATACTTCTTTCAGTACATCATTCTTCATTTTCCTCTTTTGAGACAAGGACTCACTCTGTCGCCCAGGTTGGAGTGCAATGGTGCAATCGAGGCTTACTCAGCCTCAACCTCCCCTGCTCAAATGATCCTCCCACTTCAGCCTCCTGAGTAGCTGAGGCTATAGGTGCACACCACTACACCTGGCTAATTAAAAAAAAATTTTTTTTGTAGAGATGATGTCTCACTATGTTGCCCTGGCTGGTCTCAAACTCCTGGACTCAAGTGATCCTCCTGTCTCAGCTTCCCAAGGTGCTAGAATTACAGGCATGAGCCACCAAGCCCCGCCTCATCTTTTATTTTATTTTATTTTTGGCTAATTCTCTATTGTATGCCTATACCACGTTTTGTTTATCCATTCATCAGTTGATGGGTATTTGGATTGTTCTCACCTTCTGCTTCCCCCATCCCCCAACTCCCCACTCCCCGCCCCGCCACTTTTTTTTTTTTTTTTTTTTTTAGACACGGAGTCTCGCTGTCGTCCAGGGTGAAGTGCAATGACAGGATCTCAGTTCACTGCAATCTCCGCCTCCCAGATTCAAGCGATTCTTGTGTCTGAGCCTCCCGAGTAGCTGGGATTACAGGCGCCCGCCACCACGCCCGGCAAATTTTTTTGTATTTTTAGTAAAGACGGGGTTTCACCATGTTGGCCAGGCTGGTCTGTATCTCCTGGCCTCAAGTGATCCACCCATCTTGGCCTCCCAAAGTGCTAGGATTACAGGCATGAGCCACTGCACCCAGTAATTTTTTTCCACTTTTGGCTATGATGTTGTGAAAGGAAAATAAATCTTGGGGCCCCCAAATCACTAAGCTAAAGGGAAAAGTCAAGCTGGGAACTGC
The DNA here is from genome assembly GCF_047675955.1 of Chlorocebus sabaeus. Lineage (NCBI taxonomy): Eukaryota > Metazoa > Chordata > Mammalia > Primates > Cercopithecidae > Chlorocebus > Chlorocebus sabaeus. The sequence goes on from NC_132905.1 coordinate 14,447,283, forward strand.
TTAGGGCGAACCTGCCTCCCATTCTATTCAAAGTCACCCCTCTGCTTACTGAGATAAATGCCTATCTCGTTGGCTCCTTTGGCGAGGCCAGTCAGAAACTCAAAAGCATTCAACCAGTTGGGCCAGGCACAGCTGCCCTTGAGAAACTTTTCAGCAGGGAAGTGTGAAAATAAGTATTTCAAAATCTAAGCTGTTGAGACTTTAAAATATTTCAAGCCTTAAGGGAATGTGATTGTGGAACACAAGTCCTCTGAAACTATGCAGCTGCAACCCAGGCAGGGGTTACCTTTGTTTGTCTCATTATAATTAGCCCTCTTCTGTACCTACATTGTTTTAGAAAATGTTGTAAATGGCCTGTAATCCCAGCACTCTGGTAGGCCCAGGCAGGCAGATCACAAGGTCAAGAGATGAGACCATCCTGGCCAACATGGTGAAACCCTGTCTCTACTAAAAATATAAAAATCAGCTGGGTGTGGTAGTGAAAGCCTGTAGTCCCAGCTACTCGGGAGGCTGAGGCAGGAGAATCGCTTGAATGCGGGAGGCGAAGGTTGCAGTGAGCCGAGATCGTACCACTGACTCCAGCCTGGTGACACAGTGAGACTCCGTCTCAAAAAAGAAAGAAAGAAAGAGAGAGAGAGAGAGAGAGAGAGAGAGAAAGGGAGGGAGGGAGGGAGGAAGGAAGGAAGGAAAGAGAGAGAAAGAAAGAGAGAAAGAGAGAAAGAGAAAGAGAGAGAGAAAGAGAGAAAGAGAGAAAAAGAAAGAAAGAAAGAAAGAAAGAAAGAAAGAAAGAAAGAAAGAAAGAAAGAAAGAAAGAAAGGAAGGAAGGAAGGAAGGAAGGAAGGAAGGAAGGAAGGAAGGAAGGAAGGAAGGAAGGAAGGAAGGAAGGAAGGAAAAAGAAAAGAAAAGAAAATGTTACAAATGACTGAAGGGCACCAGGGAAGACCCCTTTCCTCTTCACTGTTCATCTTCAGTGTATGATAACTTCCCTCTTGCCTTTCTCACACGAAGACTTCCTGACTATCATCACACTGTCTTGAGATGGAATGTTAAATACACTCTTTAAAACTAGAAAGGAAATAAAAACAAACCGTATGGAAAAGAAAACAAACCATAGCTAATTAAATTGTTATAACTCATAAACGAGCCTTGTATAGAAAATGTTGTAATGAAGCCAGGGGCAGTGGTTCGCGCCTGTAATCCCAGCCACTTAGGAGGCTGAGATGGGACCATGGCTTGAGCCCAGGAGTTTGAAGCTGCAGTGAGCCCTGATTGCACCACTGTGTTCCAGCCTGGGCAACAAAGTGAGATCCCATCTCTTTAAAACAAAATGTCATAATCCTGTTAAATTTCTTTGTTTTCTGCCTATATAAGGAAGACCTTAACTTTTAACTTTTGAGCACTCACCCCATTTCTCTGGAGTCTGTGTTTCCGAGTGGCCATTCACAGCTTCTCGCTTGAATACACTCTTTAAAACTAGATTCTCCACTGCACTCCAGCCTGCGTGACATATTGGGATTCTGTTTGTTTTTTTTAAAAAGCCTGAAAAAAAAAAAAAAAAAAAAGCCTGGCGGGGTGGTTCATGCCTGTAATCCTAGCATTTTCGGAGGCCAAGGCAGGCGGATTGCTTGAGGCTAGAAGTTTGAGACCAGCCTGACCAACATGGTGAAACCCCGTCTCTACCAAAAATACAAAAATTAGCCAGGCGTGGTGGCATGTGCCTGTAATCCCAGCTACTTGGGAGGCTGAGGCAGGAGAATCGCTTGAAACCAGGAGGCGGATAGTAAGCCGAGATCTCACCAGTGCACTCTAAGCTCCGGGACAGAGCAAGACTGTCTCAAAAAAAAAACAAACAACAAAAAACAAGTTAAAAAAAACTGGATTCTGACTCTTTTAGGTTGACAAAAGAAACATCAACTGATTTGCATGTGTGTGAATGTATGTGTATGTTATCATTGTTTTATTTATTTATTTTTTTGAGACAGTCTTGCTCTGTTGCCCAGGCTGGAGCGCAGTGGTGCCATCTCAGCTGCAACCTCCGCCTCCCGGGTTGAAGCAATTCTCCTGCCTCAACCTCCCAAGTAGCGGGGATTACAGGCTCCCGCCACCATGCCCAGCTAATTTTTGTATTCTTAGTAGAGATGAATTTTGCCATGTTGGCCAGGCTGTCTCGAACTCCTGGCTTTGAGTGATCTGCCTACCTTACCCTCCCAAAGTGCTGGGATTACAGGTGTGAGCCACCTTGATCGAATGTTTTTGTATTTAATCCTTAAATGGATAATAATTCATATGTTTTCTTCCCCCTGCAGTAGGTAACTACTATTTTCTTTTTTTTTTTTTTTTTGAGACGGAGTCTTGCTCTGTCACCCAGGCTGGAGTGCAGTGGTGCCATCTCAGCTCACTGCAAGCTCCGCCTCCCGGGTTTAGGCCATTCTCCCGCCTCAGCCTCCCCAGTAGCTGGGACTACAGGTGCCTGCCACCACGCCCAGCTAATTTTTTTTTTTTGTATTTTTAGTAGAGACGGGGTTTCACCATGTTAGCCAGGATGGTCTCGATCTCCTGACCTCGTGATCCGCCCGTCTCGGCCTCCCAAAGTGCTGGGATTACAGGCGTGAGCCACCGCGCCCGGCCGTAACTACTATTTTCTTTTTTCTTTCTTTTTTTTTTTTTTTTTTTTTTTTTGAGACGGAGTCTCGCTCTGTCGCCCAGGCTGGAGTGCAGTGGCCGGATCTCTGCTCACTGCAAGCTCCGCCTCCCAGGTTCAAGCCTTTTTTTTTTTCAGACAGGTTTTTGCTTTGTCCCTCAGGCTGGTATGTAGTGGTACCATCATAACTCATGGCAGTCTCAAACTCCTAGGCGTAAGAAGTCCTCCCACTTTGGCCTCCCAAAGCATTAGGATTATAGGCATGAGCCACCATGCCTGGCCCACTTGCATTTTTATATTAAAAAAAAAATGTTAGGCCAGGCACAGTGGATCACAATTGTAATCCCAGCACTTTGGAAGGCCAAGTCCGGTGGATCACTTGACGTCAGGAGTTCAAGACCAGCCTGGCCAACATGGTGAAACCCTGTCTCTACTAAAAATACAAAAATTAGCCAAGCATGGTGGCGCGCACCTGTAGTCTCAGCTTCTTGGGAGGCTGAGGCAGGAGAATCGCCTGAACCCAGGAGGCGGAAGTTGCAGTGAGCCAAGATCCCGTGACTGCATTCCAGCCTGGTGACAGAGCAAGACTCTGTCTCAAAAATAAATAAATAAATAATAAACATTAAAAAATTATATAGACCCTGACACAACATTTATTTAATTTAATTAATTAATTTTTTTTTATTTATTTATTTAATTTTTGTATTTTTAGTAGAGACGGGATTTCACCATGTCGGCCAGGATAGTCTCGATCTCCTGACCTCATGATCTACCCACCTCAGCCTCCCAAAGTGCTGGGATTACAGGCATGAGCCACCATGCCCAACTCCATATGTATATGTGTATATATATATTCAATTTTATAGAGATACACAATTAGTTTTTAACCTAACAGTGTATCTTAGAGACTTTTCTACATCCTTATGTAGACAGCTTCATCATCCTTTTTTTTTTTTTTTTTAAGACAGAGTCTCACTCTGTCGACCAGGCTGGAGTGCAGTGGCTCAATCTTAGCTCACTGCAATCTCTGCCTCCTGGGTTCAAGCAATTCTCATACCTCAGCCTCCTTTGAAGCTGGGATTACAGGTGTGTGCCATCCCGCCCATCCAATTTTTGTATTTTTATTTATTTATTTATTTTTGAGATGGTGTTTTGCTCTTGTCTCCCAGGCTGGAGTGCAATGGCACAGTCTCAGCTCACTGCAACCTTTGCCTCCCAGGTTCAAACAATTCTACTGTCTCAGCATCCCAGGTAGCTGGGATTACAGGCGCCCCACCACCACACCTGGCTAATTTTTGTATTTTATTAGAGATGGGGTTTTACCATGTTTCCCAGACTGCTCTCAAATTCCTGAGCTCAGGCGATCCATCCACCTTGGCCTCCCAAAGGGCTGGGATTACAGGCATAAACCACCTCACTGGGCCATGAAATCAAGGAATATTTACCAAATACCCTTCTAGCTGTAGTGTCATTAACAGCCGGCAGAGTTCCCTATGTTTAGTATTACGGAATCTTTACAGAGCACCCTTTGTTCTAGGGAGGTTCAGGGAACCCTGTACCCTCCTTTAGGTAGAATCATTAATTGTTTGAAGAGTGATCTTCAGCTATAGAATCACCAACTGTGTACAAAAGCATAAAATCAAGAAGTTCTATACAGCCCATTTCTATTAGAATTATGTAATATTTATAAAGCCTATTCACAGCAATGAAATCATAAATGTTTACAGAGTATTTCCTGTGTACAGAACTTCAGGGTGTTAGAACAAATAAGTTTTTCTTCTTGTATATAGAATTGTGAACTGTTGGCCGGGCGCAGTGGCTCACGCCTGTAATCCCAGCACTTTGGGAGGCCAAGGCAGGCGTATCACCTAAGGTTGGGAGTTTGAGATCAGCCTGGCCAACATGGTGAAACCCCCTCTCTACTAAAAGTACAAAAATTAGCCGGGCGTGGTGGCCCATGCCTGTAATCTCAGCTACTTGGGAGGTTGAGGCAGGAGAATCGCTTGAACCCGAGAGGCAGAGGTTGCAGTGAGCCGAGATTGTGCCACTGCACTCCAGCCTGGGTGGCAGAGTGAGACTCCATCTCAAAAAATAAATAAATACAATTTAAAAATCAAATTATGGACTGTTCTTGAAGAACACCCTCATGTATACAGAATCATGGAATGTTTACAGAGTCCTTTCTTTTCTTTCTTTTTTTTTTTCTTGAGATGGAGTCTCGCTCTGTCACCCTGGCTGGACTGCAGTGGCGCGATCTCAGCTTACTGCAATCTCCACCTCCCGGGTTCAAGCTATTCTCATGCCTCAGCCTCCCAAGTCGCTGGGATTACAGGTGCTCATCACTACGCCCAGCTATTTTTTGTATTTTTAGTGAAGGCAGGGTTTCAGCATATTGGCCAGACTAGTCTCAAACTCCTGACCTCAGGGTGATCTGCCCGCCTCAGTCTCCCAAAGTGCTGGGAATACAGGTGTGAGCCACTGCGCCTGGCTAGAATCCTTTCTTGTGGCATGAATTTTGAACCGTTTGCAGAACATCTGTCCATGTATAAAACCATTGCATGTTTGCAGAACCTTTTTGCTTATCATTATGGAATGTCTACAGAGCATCCTCATCTCTATAGACTCAAGGAATGTTAGCTAAACCCCTATCTATGTGGAATCATGGAATGTTGGCTGAGCCTTCTATGGTATAAAATCATGGAATGTTACCAAATACATTCCGTACTATAAAATCTTAAACATAGTTTTCTCTTGAAGCTCAGTGGCTCAGGACCTGCGGTAGCTGCTGTAGTCAGGAGGCTGGTCGGCCTGGTTGGCCTGGTCAGCAGCCTGCAGCATTTGCCCATACCATTTGCCTATGGTTACGATGATGAGTTTACCTCTCAATCCCAAATCTTTCCTCAGTGGAGTAACGGGAAAGCCATGGATGGTGAAACTTAAGTGGGGAATGGAGTACAAGGGCTACCTGGTATCTGTAGATGACTATGTGAAATACAGCTTGCACATACAGAAGAATGCACAGATGGAGCAATGTCTGGACATCTGGGTGAAGTTTTAATAAGATGTAATAATGTCCTTTATTATCAGAAGTGTGAAAGAAGAGAAGATGGAGAAATGATTGGGAGGCTGAGGCGGGTGGATCACTTGAGGTCAGGAGTTCAAGACCAGCCTGGCCAACATGGCAAAACCCCATCTCTACAAAAAATACAAAAATTAGCTGGGTGTGTTGGCACATGCCTGTAATTCCAGCTACTCAAGAGGCTAAGGCAAGAGAATCGCTTGAACCCAGGAGGCAGAGGTTGCAGCGGAGATCATACTACTGCACTCCAGACTAGGGGACAGAGGAAGACTCTGTCTTAAAAAAAAAAGAAAGAAAAAGAAGATGGGGAAATTAGAGAACAGCATCTTTTGTGGGGGATTTTTAAAATATATATTTCTAGACAATAAAATTTGTTTTACAAAAAAATAAGAATAAATGAAATAAAATATTGAAACATTAGCTCTGTATTCCCTGCTTACATGTTACAGAGGGCCAGGCATGGTGGCTCACACCTGTAATTCCAGCACTTTGGGAGGCTGAGACAGGCAGATCACCTGAGGTCAGGAGTTTGAGATCAGCCTGGCCAACATGGTGAAACCTTGTCTCTCCTAAAAATACAAAAATTAGCTGGGCGTGGTGGCACACACCTGTAATCCCAGTTACTCGGGAGGCTGAGGCAGGAGAATTACTTGAACCCGGCAGGCCGAGGTTGCAGTGAGCCAAGATCAAGCCACTGCGCTCCAACCTGGGAGACAAAGTGAGACTCAATCTCAAACAAAATAATAAAATAAAATAAAATAATTTTTTCAAAACAAAGCAAAAAAATGATTTTACTAAGTACAGTAAGCTATCATAAATCTTTTGATATACTAAAACTCATCCTGTAGGGCAAGGTCAGCAAAGTGTAATCCATGAGCCAAATCTGGTCTGCTGCTTGTCTTTGTAAATAAAGTTTTATTGGAACAGAAACACTCCCCTTTGTTTACATAGTGGCTATGGCTGCCTTTGTGATAGAATAGCAGAATTAATTGGCTGTGCCAAAGATTATATAGCCAGTAAAATAAAAACTATTTACTATATTGGCCGAGCTCAGTGGCTCCCGCCTGTAATCTCAGCACTTTGGGAGGCTGAGACAGGCAGATTATTTGAGGCCAGGAGTTTGAGACCACCCTAGCCAAAATGGTGAAACCCCATCTCTACCAAAAATACAAAAATTAGCTGGGTGTGGTGGCACGTGCCTGTGGTCCCAGCTACTTGGGAGGCTGAGGCAGGAAAATTGCTTCAACCCCAGAGGCAGATGCTGCAGTGGGCTGAGATCAAGCCACTGCACTCCAGCCTGGGCAACAGAGCGAGACTCCATCTCGAAAAAAAAAAAATTACTTAGTCTAATGCCAGCCCTTTGGGAGGCTAAGGTGGGAGGATCACTTGAGCCTAGGAGTTTGAGACCAGCCTGGGTAATATAATGACACCTTGTTTCTACAGAAAAAAGTAAAAATCTTTGCCAGGCATAGTGTTGTAAGTCTGTGTCCCAGCTACTTGGGAAGTTAAGATGGGAGGATCACTTGAGCCTAAGAGGTCCAGGCTGCAGTGATCATGTGACTGCACTCCAGCCTGGGTGATAGAGTGAGACTGTCTCAAAAAAAAAAGATTACTATCTGCCTCTTAATAAAATAACTTTGCTCACTTGTGCTAATGGGAAAATATACTCTGAATTTATTTTTAATCGTTAGGTTTTTTTTTCTTTTCACAGCAGACTCACTTGAATTTATAAATAGTGTCATTCATTCATTCAACCAATATTTACCAAACACCAATCAAGTGCTTAGGGTGCTGATTTAGGCACTAGGGTGCAAAGATGAAAACAAGACAGTGCTTCCCTTTAAGGACAGTCCTTGCCGTCAAGAGCATTCCCCATGGCATTATGAAATCTACCCATAACCTTACATAGTTTATAAGAAACCAGTTGTGTGACCTTGGGCAAATTTCTTAATCCTTCTAGACTTTGATTTCCTCATCTGCAAAGTAGATTTTGAACCTTTTGCAGAACATCTGTCCATGTATAAAATCATTGAATGTTTGCAGAACCTTTTTGCAGAACCAGATTACCTCATCTGAGGTAAATAGTACTTACCTCAAGATGTTGTTGTAAAGATTAAGGGTTTCGTTTGTTCAGTGGTTTGTATTGTTTTGTTTTGAGACAGGGTCTTGCTGTGTCACCCAGGATGGAGTGCAATGGAGCGATCCGGGCTCACTGCAACCTCTGCCTCCCAGGTTCAAGCCATTCTCCTGCCTCAGCTTCCCGAGTAGCTGGGACTACGGTGCATGCCACCACGGCCCAGCTAATTTTTTGTATTTTTAGTAGAGATGAAACTCGGCTATGTTGGCCAGGCTGGTCTTGAACTCCTGAATTCAAGTGATCTGTCCCCTTTGACCTCCCAAAGTGCAGGGATTACAGGCGGGAGCCACCACACCCAGCTGATTAAGTAAATTTTTTTTTTTTTTTTTTTGAGACAAAGTCTCACTCGGTCGCCCAGGCTGGAGTGCAGTGGCGGGATCTTGGCTCACTGCAACATCCACCTCCTGGATTCAAGCAATTCTCCTGCCTCAGCCTCTGGAGTAGCTGGGACTACAGGTGTGCACCACCACACCCAACTAATGTTTATATTTTTAGTAGAGGCAGATTTTCACCATGTAGGCCAAGCTGGTCTTGAACTCCAGACCTCAGGGTATCTGCCCACCTCGGCCTGCCAAAGTGCTAGGATTACAGGTGTGAACCACCATGCCAGGTTGTAAATTTTTTTTTTTTTTTTTTTTTTTTTTGTGATGGAGTTTCACTCTTGTTGCCCAGGCTAGAGTGCAGTGGTGCGATCTCAGCTCACTGCAACCTCCAGCTCCCAGGTTCAAGCTATTCTTCTTCTTCAGCCTCCCAAGTAGCTGGGATCTCAGGCACACACCATGCTCAACTAATTTTTGTATTTTTAGTAGAGATGGGGTTTCACCATGTTGTTCCGGCTGGTCTTGAACTCCTGACCTCAAGAGATCTGCCTGCCTTGCCCTCCCAAGGGGTTGGGATTACAGGCATGAGCCACCATGCCTGCTCCGTAAATTTTTAAAAAAGTGCTTAGACTAGTGCCTGACACAGGGTAAGTGCTATTCAAGTGCATTTTTAAAAAAAATCTTTTATTTTATTGTATTTTTTTGAGACACAATTTCTCTCTGTCACCCAGGCTGGAGTGCAGTGGCGTGATCTTGACTCACTGCAACCTCCACCTCCCAATTTCAAGCGATTCTCCTTCTTCAGCCTGCTGAGTAGCTGGGATTACAGGCATGGGCCACCACACCTGGCTAATTTTTGTATTTTTAGTAGAGATGGGGTTTTACAGTGTTGGCCAGGTTGGTCTCAAACTCCTGGCCTCAAGTGATCTACCCACCTTGGCCTCCCAAAGTGCTGGGATTACAGGTGAGAACAACTGCACCTGGCCCCAAAAGGAATTTTGAGGCTGAACAGTTGTTCACACCTGTAATCCCAGTGTTTTAGGAGGTCCAGGTGGGAGGATTGCTTGAGGCCAGGAGTTTGAGACCAGCTGGGGCAACAGTATAAGACTCTGTCTATAATTTTAAAAAATAAATAAATAATAAATTTAAAAAAGATCTAATACAGGGATATAGGTGCTTACAAAATCATCAGGAGGTCTGGAAGAGTAGAAGTCAGGGGCCATTTCAGGCTTTTGATTTCAAGGTTCCTCCAGCAAGTCCTTGCTCCCAAGGTTACCAAACTGCTGCTGTCCCTGCCACCAGCATGGCCTCCATCCTACTGCCTCACACCCTCCTAAGTGGGGACTGCACAGTGGACTCCACTGTACACGCTCTTCCCACCTGCCAGAACTGCTCCCTTAGCTGACACAGCTCCAGGAAGATGACCTCTCCCTCTCTCCCACCCTCCAGATCTCATGCAAATGAATCTAACTGACAGAACTTAACTTCCCACTGTCCTAGCTGCAAGAGAGCCTGCAGAATGCTGTTTTAAGCTTTTGAGCCTCTTCCAACAGAAGGAGAGTAAATGGAGGTTAAGGACATCCATCCAGGCCAGGCGTGGTGGCTAAGGCCTTTCTAATCCCAGCAATTTGGGAGGCCAAGGTGGGAGGATCACCTGAAGTCAGAGGTTTGAGACCGGCCTAGCTAACATGGCGAAATCCCGTATCTAGTAAAAATGCAAAAAATTAGCTGGACGTGGTGGTGGGCGCATATAATCCCAGCTACTCGGGAGGCTGAGGCAGGAGAATCGCTTGAACCCGGGAGGCGGAGCTTGCAGTGAGCCGGTGCCACTGCACTTCAGCCTGGGCAACAGAGCGAGACTCCGTCTTAAAAAAAAAAAAAAAAAAAAAAAAAGAACACCCATCCAGAATCAAGTCCAAAACTTCTGGGAGGTTTCAGGATGGGAAAGGCATTTAAGCTGGGTCTTAGAGGATGAGGAGAAAGAAAACAAGTATTTCCTCGTAGCAGAAACAGAGCACCTAAAGGCATGAAGGCATTGAAAAAACTTGGTGTGGTCCATAAATATCTGTTGTTTTTGCCTGCCCAGCAACAATTCCACTTGAATAATTGCACTTTGATTTCCCCTCGGGGAACCACCCCTCCCCACATCAGCCATGTGGTTCACAGGAAGCTGATCTTGCTTCCTGGCTCCAGGGTCCGGACGGGTTGGGGAGTGGACATGTGACCACTTCTGTCCAATCAGCACACTCCATCCCTTTAGTCACAGGGATCGGTTCAGGGAGGAACATGTGAATGAAGCCAGACCAATGAGACTTTATTATAAAATTTCTTTTTTTGGCTAAGTGACTTGGCTAGGGAATGGACGCCTGGAGCAGCTGGGAATGAGCTGGTCAGGAGGAACACATGAATCTGATGAAACCAACTCAGAGGGAAGCAGAACTAAGACATTGAGAGAAACTAAGGCTGCTGATATCATGTGAGCCCCCAGCTATGCCTGACTAATACACTACATCAAGAGAGTATTTCACAAGCCTGAGAGCCACTGTCCCAGGGACCTTATAGCACTTTATTCCTAGTATCCTCTAACTAGAAACTATCCAAATACCAGATGACAGCAGTTAACTGGAAAGTAAACTATGGTGTATCACACAACGGGATACTATTCAGCAATTAAAATGAACAGTTTTACAATCTCACTCATCGGTATTCATGAATCTCACAAATACGGTGAGCAAAAGAAACCAGACATAACAGCACAGATGCTCCTCAACATATAGAGGGGCGACCTCCTGCTAAACCCACTGTGAGCTGAAAATACCGTAAATTGAGAAGGCATTTAATCCATCTAACCTACCAAACATCTTAGTTTAGACTGGTCCACCTTAAATGTGCTCGGAACACTTATATTAGCCTAAAGCTGGGTAAAATTAACACAATACCTATTTTATAATGAAGTGTTGAATATCTCATGTCATTTATTGAATACTGTACTGAAACTGAAAAACAGAATGGTTGTATAGGTACTTGAAGTCCAGTTTCTTTTTCCTCCCTCCCTCCCTCCCTCCCTCCCTCCCTCCCTTCCTTCCTTCCTTCCTTCCTTCCTTCCTTCCTTCCTTCCGTCCTTCCTTCTGTCCTTCCTTCCTTCTTTCCCTCCCTCCCTCCCTCTCTCTCTCTTTTTCCTTCTTTCTCCTTCCTTCCTTCCTTCCTTCCTTCCTTCCTTCCTTCCTTCCTTCCTTCCTTTCTTTCTTTCTTTCTTTCCTTCTTTCTTTCTTTCTTTCCTTGGAGTCTTGTTCTGTCACCCAGGCTGGAATACAGTGCTGCAATCTTGGCTCACAGCTACCTCTGCCTCCTGGGTTCAAGCTATTCTCCTGCCTCAGCCTCCCAAGTAGCTAGGATTACAGGTGCACACCACCATGCCTAGCAAATTTTTTGTATTTTCAGTAGAGATGGGGCTTCACCATCTTGACCAGGCTGGTCTTGAACTCCTGACCTCAAGTGATCCACCTGCCTCGGCCTGCAAAAATACTGAGATTCAGGCATGAGCCACTGTGCCCAGCCTTCTTGAAGTCCAGTTTCTACTGAACATGTATCACTTTCTCACCATCATGAAATTAAAAAATCGGTATGTCAAACTATCATAAATTGGAGACCGTGTACATCATACACATACACATATCATATACATTTACATACATATACATATATGATGTACATGTATACATCATATAATGTCCTTATTTCTTGATGTGAATGTTGGTTAAATGGTATATTCCGTTTGTAAAAATTTAGCAAACTATACTTTTGTTACAATGTGTATTTTTCTGTATGTGTGCTATGATTCAATTAAAATAAAAACAAAACACACTTCTAAAAACCTCAGAAGATACAAAGCTGGGGAAGGAAAGAAAGGCAGGTCAAGGCTAGGTGAATTCAAGACTCAAACTGTATAATTAGTACTCAATTTCTCTTTGCTGTTTGTATCAGAGTCTGTTCATATGCTCATTTCATTCTCAGGTTCCACATGTTGATAAAACAGTTGCCATTGCTGTGGCCTCACAACCTGTCATGTCTATGTCTAGCACGAAAGAGAAAGTTGGCTTCTCCAAAGGCACAAAGAAAGCTGGACATTTAGTATCATTGGCTCTGGCTGGTCTGCTCAGCCCTGAACCAATCATTGTTGCAAAAGGAATATAATATTCTGACCGGCCAGGCTGGTTCATATCATGTCTGGAGATGGAAATGGAGTTAACAACCTCAAAGAACCACAGAGACTGAAAACAAGGAGAGAAAGAAATCTGGCTGTTTCAGAAGTCAGGTGAATGGATGTTGGGTGACTAAAACGTTCAATAAATACCTGGTCCCTAGATGGCGGTGATATCATCATCATCATCACAATTTTCTCTTAGCATCTAGAAAAATGTCTGGTATCTAGCTCGGTACTTGATAAACATTATTATTATTTTCTTTTTTTGAGACAGAGTTTCACTCTATCGCTCAGGCTGGAGTGCAATGGGGGGATCTCGGCTCAGTGCAACCTCTACCTCCTGGGTTCAAGCGATTTCCATGCCTCAGCCTCCCGAGTACCTGGAATTACAGGCACCCGCCACTACACCTGGCTAATTTTTTTTTTTTTTTTTCAGTAGAGATGAGATTTCACCATGTAGGCCAGGCTGGTCTCAAACTCCTGACCTCAAGTGATCCAGCTGCCTTGGCCTCCCGAAGTGCTGGAATTACAGGTGTGAGCCACCATGCCTGGCCTATTTTATTTTAATTTTTAAATTATTTTAGAGGCAGGGCCAGTACTTGATAAATACTAATATCTGTTGAGTGACAGAATGAGTTATATCAGGCAATACTAGGAGTAATCTTGTCATGCCTTAGGCCTTCCTCTCCAGGACGGGAAAGACTGAGGAGAATTTAGAAAAGGGATATGCCAGTTTTTTTTTTATTATTATTATTATTATTTGAGATAGAGTTTCACTCTTGTCGCCCAGGCTAGAGTACAATGGTGTGATCTCGGCTCATTGCAACCTCTGCCTCAGCCTCCCAAGTAGCTGGAATTACAGGCGCCGGCCACCATGCCCAGCTAATTTTTGAATTTTTAATGGAGACAGGGTTTCACCATGTTGGCCAAGCTGGTCTTGAACTCCTGGCCTCAGCTGATCTGCCCGCCTTGGCCTCCCAAAGTGCTGGGATTACAAGTGTGAGCCACCATGCCTGGCCTATTTTATTTTAATGTTTTAATTATTTTAGAGGCAGGGTCTCATATGTTGCCCAGGCTGGAGTGCAGTGGCTATTCACAGGCGCAATCCTACTACTAATCAACACTGGAGTTTTGACCTGCTCCATTTCCAACCTGGCCTGGTTCATCCCTCCTTAGACAACCTGGTGGTCCCCCGGTCCTGGGAGGTCGCTGTATTGATGCCGAACTTAGTGCAGACACCCAATTGACACAGTGCACTACAACACAGAACTCTTGGACTCAAGCCATCCTCCTGTCTCAGCCTCCCAAGTAGGTGGGACTAGAGGCTCATGCCACCACACCTGGCTATGAGTCAGTTTTTTTTTGACAGCAAAGACATAGTCCTGTACAGAGTCAAAGCTCTTGGAGGCCTTTGCTAACTCTTATCTTACTCTGTCTCTTCAGAAGGGATTGGTGGCAGAAGGACCAAACCCTGGAAAATTCTGATCACAGTAACGGTGGGTGAAGCAGGAAATAAAGGAAGCCCTCCTTCACTGCTGCTGGGAGTATAAATTGCTACAACCATTTTGGAGAACAATTTGGAAAACAGTAAAGCAGAAGATTTGCATACCTCACCTGTTCACCAAATCCTCTCTTGTAAACCATGTACCCTGGAGACATTTTTGCCCCATGTACAAATTACATATAGATGCATGTTGCAGCCGATTGTGGTGGTTCACACCTGTAATTCCAGCACTTTGGGAGGCTGAGGCAGGAGAATTGCTTGAACCCAAGAGGCAGAGGTTGCAGTGAGCTGAGGTCGCGCCACTGCACTTCAGCCTGGGTAACAAAGAGAGACTCCTTCTCAAAAAAAAAAAAAAGAGTGTGTTGCTCCAGTTACTACTGCTGCTGCATAACAAATCATCCCAAATTTAGTGGTGTAAAACAAGAACCATTTTATCATGCTCATCGTTTTGGAAAGGGCACAGTGGGACAGCTTGTCTGGGACTTTAGACAGGAAGATTTAAAGGGTGAGGATGACTTGACAGCTGGGAGTTGGCACATCTAAAGCCTTGTTCTCTGACATGCTTGGTGGCTGATGCTGGCTGTCATCTGGAACCTCTGCTGTGACCATAGCATCTGTATGTGGCCTCTCCACTTGGCCTGGGCTTCTTCACAGCATGGGGGTTCCAGGCTCCAAAGGTGAGTGTCCCAATGATCAAGAAAGAAGCTGCATTGCCTCATAAATTGTGCAGCATCATTTGTGTGTGTTTTTTTTTTTTTTTTTTTTGAGACAGAGTCTCACTCGCTCTGTCACCCAGGCTGGAGTACAGTGGGGCAATCTCAGAATCTCGGCTCACTGCAACCTCCACCTGCCAGCTTCAAGTTATTATCTCACCTCAGCCTCCCAAGCAGCTGGGATTACAGGCATGCACCACCATGCTTGGGCTAATTTTTGTATTTTTAGTAGAGATGGGGTTTTGCCATGCCAGCCAGGCTGGTCTTGAACTCCTGACTTCAAATGATCCGCCAGCCTCAGCCTCCCAAAGTGCTAGGATTACAAACATGAGCCATCATGCCTGGCCATTTTCATCTTTTTACTGGTTATGGGTGATTCACAATCCCACCCAGATTCACAGGAAGGGGAATTACAGCAAGTTCTAGAAAAGCATGAGGACAGGAAATATTGTTGAGGACATCTTTGGAAAATACATTCTGCCACACACATACATTGCAGTCATGTTTGTGCCAGTCCACCATCCCTTATCCAATACCCTTGGAGCTAAACGTGTTTTGAATTTTAGAAATTCTCAGAATTTTGAAAGATAGTATGGTGCATTCATGAAATCTCCTATCATACCCCTTGAGAGGACTGGTTCATCCTGTAAGCAAAAATCTAAACTCGGTGTGGTGGCCCATGCCCGTAGTCCCAGCTACTCAGGAGGCTGAGGCAGGAGGATCGATTGAGCCCAGGAGGTTGATGCTGCAGTGAGCTGTGATCATACCACTGCACCCCAGCCTGGGCGACAGAGGGAGACCCTGACTCAAAAAAAAAAAAAAAAAAAATTCTAAATATTTCCTCAGTGGAACATATGAATATTCACATTAAGTGGCATAATGATTATAAATAGCTTTCTGTCTATTCAGGTCAGGTTTTGCCACTAAAGAAGTTCAAATCAGGTCAGATCTTGCTGCTAAATAAATTATAAAAAGCCTTCCATTTTTAGGTTTCCTACAATTTGAATTGTGGCTAAGGATTTATGGACCAGTATGAGGAAAAAATTGGAACAAACTTAAATAGACATCATTAGGAAAAAGGATTTTAAAAGGTGAGGCCAAGTTATATGATGAAATATTACACAGCAGTGAAAATGAATAAACTTGAGCTACATGTATCATTATGGAAATATAAAAATAATGTCAGGAGAAAGCAAGTTGCAGAAGAGTATATTTATGATAAGTAAGGATAGGCCAGGTTTTCTGTATTAAAAATAGCCCCTGGCCTGGTGCGGTGGCTTATGCCTATAATCCCAGCACTTTGGGTGGCCAAGGTGGGCGGATCACTCGAAGTCAGGAGTTGGAGACCAGCATGGCCAAGATGGTGAAACCCTGTCTCTACTAAAAATACAATAATTAGCTGAGCATGGTTGTGCACGCCTATAGTCCCAGCTACTTGGGAGTCTGAGGCAGGAAAATCACTTGAACCCAGGAGGCAGAGGTTACAATGAGCCGAGATCATGCCACTGTACTCCAGCCTGGGCAACAGAGCAAGACTTGTCTTAAAAAAAAAAAAAAAAAAAAACCCTATATCTCAGAGGCTTTATTTATTGCTCATGCTACATGTCATTATTGGCCAAATGGAGTTGGGAGCATCTCCTGCTCATTCTAGAACTCAGTTGGTGGGCGACTGCTCTGAAGAACATTGATGGTTATTTGATAGAAGGAAAAGTAGGGAGAAGGATACCCTGGCTGTTTTTTATTTTTATTTTTTTTCTCAAGACGGAGTTTTGCTCTTTGTTGTCCATGCTGGAGTGCAGGGGCATGATCTCGGCTCACTGCAACCTCTGCCTCCCAGATTCAAGCAATTCTCTGTCTCAGCCTCCTGAGTAGCTGGAATTACAGGTGCCCGCCACCATGCCTGGCTAATTTTTGTATTTTTAGTAGATATGGGGTTTCACCATGTTGGCCAGGCTGGTCTCGAACTCTTAACTTCAGGTGATCCGCCCATCTTGGCCTTCCAAAGTGCTGGGGTTACAGGCTTGAGCCACTACGCCCTGCTGTATTGTCTTCTTTATGTGTTTGATTTCAGCCAGCCTGCAATTGGGTGCTGACAAGCACAAGAGGCCCCACTTGTTCTCTCCTGAGATTTCACCAAGGACCTCCCTTTCTTTAGGCCACTACTCTGTGCTAAAACATTCAAGGGCTCTGTATGGCTCACAGGAAAAAGTTAAGAACAGTTAAGTGCTCCCATGGATTGAGCACTTCCTACATATCAGGCATTTTATAGAGATATTATTTGTAATCTGTGCACAATCCTAGAAAGAAGGAACTGTCTGATCTCCATTTTACAGATGCTGAAATGGAGTCTCCGAGAGGCGAAGTGACTTGCCAAGATGACAGAGTGAGGGCAGGGAGGAAGGAAGACTGGTGGCTAGATCTGTCTGATTTCAGGGCCCATGTTGAGCCACAGGATCAGGCCACACTCCTCCAGCCTCACCCCTCACCTCTTTCTTTTCCTTGGCAGGACTAACTGCTCCAACCAGGCAGGCCTCTTCTCACTGCCCCTTGAGCAAACCTGTCTCAATGTCCCTTCAAAGACCATCTAGAATCTCACAGGACGCCTTTCCCTACTGCCAGCCATGCTGAGTCCTGCCCTTATGACAGTGTCCCCCAGTTAGTCACTTTCCTGTCGGTCATATGTCACTAGGCTGCAAGAATGTCTTAGTCATCTTTGCATCTGCCATGCCCAGCACACACTCACTGCACACCTGTCATCCTTCAACAATTATTCAGCGCCCACTGGCTGCTGAGCACTGCGCTAGGTGCAAGGATACAGCAGAGAGTGAAACCAAATCTCTGCTCTTGGGAAGTTTATGTTCTGATCTGGGAGATGAAAATGAACAAGTAAATCCGTACATGTATAGTCGAATGTCAGGGGGATAAAAAGTGCTATGGAGAAAAATCAGGCTGAGGAAGGATATGGATAGAGAGTGCTGGGATGGGGAGAGGAAAGCTACTTTAGAGGAAAGGTCTTTTTGAGAAGGTAACATTTGAGCAGAGATTAGAATACAGTGAGTTTGTCTGAGGAACTGAACAGTTAAATGAATACATAATAAATGCATGCTTTAGTGAGTTGGAAACCTAACTTGGAGATGAAAAAGGGGTGTGGAGGAAGGAGTTTGAGGTAGGGATGCTTAGATCACCTGACATCTTTCTTTTTCTTCCATCTAAAAACATAAACGGCCGGATGTGGTGGCTCACGCCTGTAATCCCAGCACTTTGGGAGGTCGAGACAGGCGGATCACCTGAGGTCGGGAGTTCGAGACCAGCCTGACCAACATGGTGAAACCCTGTCTCTACTAAAAATGCAAAATTAGCTGGGCGTGGTGGTGCTCGCCTGTAATCCCAGCTACTTGGGAGGCTGAGGCAGGAGAATCGCTTGAACCTGGGAGGTGAAGGTTGCTGTGAGCGAAGATTGTGCCATTACACTCCAGCCTGGGCAACAAGAGCGAAACTCTATCTGAAAAACAAAAACAACAAACAAACAAAAAACCCATAACCAGTTTGTTTATTTATTTATTTTTGAGATGGAGTCTTGCTCTGTTGCCCAGGCTGGAGTGCAGTGGTGTGATCTCAGCTCATTGCAACCTCCACCTCCAGGGTTCAAGCGATTCTTGTGCCTAATTTTTGTGCAAAATTTTTGTATTTTGCTTTTTTTGTTTTTTGAGATGGAGTCTCACTCTGTTGTCCAGGCTGGACAACAGGCTGGTGTGCAATGGCACGATCTCGGCTCACTGCAACCTCTGCCTCTCCCTCCCAGGTTCAAGCAATCCTCCTGCCACAGCCTCCCGAGTAGCTGGGAATACAGGCACATACCACCACGCCCAGCTACTTTTTGTATTTTTTAGTAGAGATGGGGTTTCATGATATTAGCCAGGCTGGTCTCAAACTCCTGACCTCAAGTGATCTGCCTGCCTCAGCCTCTCGAAGTGGTGGGATTACAGGTGTGAGCCACTCACTGTACCTGGCCTAAAACATAACCAATTTATTTTGATGCCTTATTATTTTAGATAGGTCAGAAGTAGAGATTGATCATTGGTACATAGTTTAGATGTAGGAAGGTTTCTCTTTCTCTGTCCAGAATAGACTGGATATTACAGAATGTTATGGTATAATTGTTAATTCTCTTAATATTACTGTGGTTCTGAAGGATAATGTAATTTTCCTTAGGATTTGCTACTGAAGTATTAAGGCATGAAATATCAGTAAGGCAGCAACTTACTTTGTTTATTGTTTTTTGAGTCAGGGTGTCTCTCTGTCTCCCAGGCTGGAGTGTAGTGGCGCTATCTTGACTCACTGCAACCTCCACCTCCTGGATTTAAGAGATCCTCCCCCTCAGCCTCTCAAGTAGCTGGGACTATAGGCACACGCCATCACGCCCAGCTAATTATTTTGTATTTTTTGTGGAAATGGGGTTTTGCCATGTTGGCCAGACTGGTCTCAAACTCCTGAGCTCAAGCAATCCGTCCGCCTTTGCCTCCCAACGTGCTGGGATTACAGGCATAATCGCCCGGCCTACCTTTAATATTTAGCAAAAAATAAAAATTTTCAACATATGAATATAGATACATACATGTGGATAAATGATAAGAATGATCAAATCCAGGTGGGGAGTGTGTGGATGATGCTTCTACTATTCTTTCAACTTTTCTATATGTTTGAAAATGTTTCATAGGTATGAGGGTTGGGAGGGGCCGTTGTGTGGGCCAACCAAGTATTTGTAAGTTAAATCATTCCAGCTAGTCTGGGATTTCTGGTCCAGGGCCTTACCTGCACTATTTCATCTAATCCACATCACATCCCTGTGGGGTGGGCAGCACTGGGTCTGGTTCACAGGTGATGAATAGAAAAGCTCAGAGAGGTAAGTGACTTTCCAGAGCCAGGAGAGGCCAAGCCGAGATTTGAACTCACATCTATCTGAGTCAAAATTTTCTGCTTTCCTTTTTTGTTGTTTAAGCCTCTTCTCTTCCACCATACCATTCCCCAGGGGTATTGAATTAGGTGACAGCTAAGTGCACTTACTACGTGAACTTTGCATGTGTTACTTAAATTCTCACAACAACCTGAGGTTGCTAATAACCTCCTCCATTTTACCGAGGCACAGAGAGTTTAACTTGTGTTAACTCTAACACAAGTCACACAGCTAACAATGGAAAAGCTGGGAGTCAGAGAACCTGGGCAGTGTGGCTCTAGACTCCCCACTTAAAGGATCAAAGAAACACTGTAAAAAGTAGAAATCACTTTAGGAATATAAATCAGGATTATTTTTGATTCTCACAGAATCTCTGCAAAGTCCTCTCCCCTCCCTACTGCTTCCAGCATTCCAAGATAGTCCTCTAGTTTCAGATATGTCTACACCGGGGACACTGGCCTCCCCAGTCCAGCTCCTTGAAGCTACTGCTTTTTGCCATAAATTTCTAGGACTGTTCATTGCCTTCTGAGGTCCTTTGAGCTGATGCTGATCTGAAAGCATTTTTTTGGATATGGTCCCACACCCAGGTGATGGGGATAGGATACCGATTTGTCTGCGGGATAAGAATTAGAGGCCACACAGACTGCTGAGACAGTTACAACCTAGAGGTCATGGGCCTGACATGGGAGACAGGCTAGTTTTGATCTTAGCCCTTAATGCAAGGCTTGGGTGAATTGCCTTTCCATCCAGAAACCTCAGTTTCCTCACTTGTACAATAGCAATAATAACAACACACATGTCAAGACTAGTGGGGGAATTTCATGGCATTAGTAAAGTCCATGTTTCTCAGCAGAAGTCTAGAGACATTGACAATTGTTATCACTATGCTATTTCTGATACAGTAGGATGTGGACCCTAACTAGAGCTCCAAGTTCATCCCTACTTCCCCCACTACTTCACTGGATTTTAGTCATGTTGGCCTTCGATTCAACTCGGGGGCAGATCAGCCCTTTTCCCATCTCAGGGCCTTTGCACCTGCTGTTCCCCCTGGTATGACTGCTTTTTCCCCAGGTTATTCTAAAAAGCTGGCGCTTTCTCACCCTTTTATGTCTCAGCTCGTGTCACTGAGGCCTTTCTTGACCACTCCAGCCTGCCTGCAATACATCCTCCTGTTTTATCGTATTCATATATGTTACCAGTACCTGATATTACTAGTTGATTTGTTTCTTTTACCTCTCACATAATTTAAGTTTCAAGAAGACAGATTTTGATCGTTTTTTTCTCTGTAGCATGCCCAGCGCCAACAACTGTATCTGGCATTCAATAAATAAATGGTGAATTGAATAAATGAATGAATGAATGAGGGTGTATACCAGGCCGAACCCCCAAGCCTTTCAATCCCCACTCATCTGCTGCAGTGGGCAACGAGACGAGTCAGACTTTGTAGATGGTCCCTTGGCCCCCGAGATAGGGGCGAGCGAGCGCGGAGCACTTGGGAGACGTTCCCCGTAAGCCTGGGCGGTGGCCGCACTGGGAGAGGGGCTGTCGCCATTTGGCGATATTCCATGCGGGCTGCCGTGGGGGCCGGGCGAGGGTCGGCAGCGAGCGCAAGCGCGCGGATCTTTTGCGACGGTGCCCGGCGGCGCTGGCCCCGCCTCCCGCGCGTGCGCCCCGCCCCGCCCCCGCCGCTGCGCCCGCTCGGGGCCGCTCTGGCCCCCACCCGCTTCATGTGGCCCGGCCCGCGGCGGCCGGCGGCTGGGAGCGGCGAGGCGGCGGCGGCGAGTGTCGGCCCGCGAGGCCCGGGAGGCGGTGGCCGAGGCCCAGGCGGTGGCGGCGGCGGCCCAGGAGGCGGCGGACGGGGAGCGGCGGGAGCAGGCCCGGCCCGGCTCTCGAGCGGCCGCCCGGCTGCAGCATGCGCGCCCGCCGGGGGCTGCTGCGGCTGCCGCGCCGCTCGCTGCTCGCCGCGCTCTTCTTCTTTTCTCTCTCGTCCTCGCTGCTCTACTTCGTCTATGTGGCGCCTGGCATAGGTAGGAAGGGGGTTTGGGACCCCGTCGGCTGCCGCTCTGGCCTTGAGGGACCCGGGGAATCCCCGCCCCTCCTGGGGGCCCCGGCCGGGAGGCGGCCTCCAGCCTGGTCCTCCGAAGACTCCGGAGTCCTGGCCCGGCTCTCGGGGACCCCAGGACATTCCTGTCCTCCGCACCCCAGCGAGCTCCCGGGACTCCTCTCCCGCGCCAGCCTCCGGCCCACCCCGCCCCTCATAACGCCGCCCTCGCGAACCGGACGGTGCCTTCACGCCCGCCCCTTGCTCCGGGACCCCCTTCCCGCTCTTGCCTCGCTGGAACTCCCACGTCCCGCTCCTCCGAGAACTCCCGCTTCCCCTTCCCGTCCCCGGGGTCTCCTGGAACCCCCATTCCCGGCATTCCCCGCACCCCAAGCCCCCGCGGCGCGCCCGCTCCTTGCAGAGCCCATGTGCCCGGGTCTCAGGCCGCCCCACCTTCTGGCTCCCATTCGTCCTCCCCCACTCCCCGTGACTCCATCGTTTCCTGCTCCCGTGAGCCCCCTCCCTCCCCTTTTTTCCACCACTTCCCCCATTACATCCACCTCCAGGTCCTCCGTAACTCACGTTCACTTCTTCAGTGGCCTGATCTCTCTGCCTGCCCGGTGGCACCCCCCTTCTCCTTACAGAGGTCCACCCCCATTCAGTCTCCTGCTAACCCCCTGTGCGTCCCATGCCTCTTCCCCATCTCCCCCTGCGCCCACCTCGCGTATCCACAAGGGCACATCCTTGTAACCTTTGCCCCCAGCCCCCCAGCCTTTCAGCCACAGCTTCTTTCTCAACTGAAGACCTGGAGAAAGGGGTGCTGTCTGTGTTCTCCTTTCTTCCACTTCTGCCCTCTCCTAGCCTTGCGGGTAGATAGTGGTTCATCAGTATTGGATAGTGCCTGCCCTGGGGACAAAGGGAAAGTTTAAATTGGCCCTAGAGAAGGGGATATGGCTGGGGCCTTTGGGAAATGGTACCAGGTGAGAAGGGGGAGCATGGAGGAAAGATGTAATGGGTACACCTTCTTTTCAAAGTCTTATCCTTTAAAGGAAAGGCAGTCTCTGGAGAAACTGACCCTGCCACCCCTCCCCCGCCCGCCTCAAGCATAGTCTTTTATAAGACCACAGGGCACCATTTAGGACAGGAAGAGATCAGAAGGAAAGACAGCATGATGGTTAAGAGTGGAGGACACAGAGGTCAGACTTGCATTCCAATCTCTGCCCTGTATGACCTTGGGCAGGTTACTAAGCCTTAGCTTTTCTCCTCTGTAAAATGGGAATATGCAGCCCAGTCTCATACGGTGTTAAGGATGGAAGTAGATACATGTTCTTTAAAAGCACTCACCACTGTACGTGATGCTTGAAGAGTTTTAAAAATAAGTAAATGCAGCTATTACATGTAACTTCCAGGAAGAAGGGAGTTAGGTGGAAGGCTTAAGGAATGTGTTTGCCTGACTTGGCATCACTATGAGGAAACCTCAGTTTATGGTGAAAAATGATCAGAAGATGCTGTTGGGGCAGGGGCAGGAAGAGTAAATTCTGCTAGAAACATGTTGGATTATATGGATTTTAGGAAAGGGTTGATGGTTTAGCTTTAGGGAAATGCCTTTTAGGATTGTAGCAGTAACTAGTGCTATTCTCTGTTGACCTGTCAACACAGAACTAGCTGAATAGAGAAATTTCCAGATAGAGCAGGAGATCGTCTCCTGATTATTTTTTAAAGCATATTTTACTTGTGGTTAATGTTGATGTTTTGAACTATCAACTAGATCTGGAAAGATAGAACAGGCAGCATCAGATTGCCCTGTTTACAAAGTGTCATAGGGAAAAGTGTCCCTCTAGGAAGGTATAATATGTGGCCTGATGGATTTGATGAGTAGATTGTAAAAGGGTTGCTGGCAGAACAAGAGCAGATAACTAATTAGTGGAATTAACTGAGAAAAGAGTTCATTAGCATGTTGGCTATTAGACTTTAATAAAAATGGGTGTGAAAAGATGGGATTTGGACCTAGCGGCAGTCCTAGAGCCGTAAGCCTTTTTTTCTCCTTTTGTGAAAGTGACAGGTACTTCTGGTCTGAGTCCATAAATCAACTATATCTAAATGGAATACTATATCTACTGGGATGGTAATCACCCTTTTGATAGAAAGGTTAGAAGCCAGATTCTCCAACAGAAATGGAACTTACCAATTTAATTAAGATTCCTCAACAGTAGATTTTTAGGTCAGTGGAACCCCTGTGTAAAGTGATGAGCTACTGCCATGCCTAGAATCCTGTATCACTGATAGCTGAAAAAGAGGCAGAGCAGTTACATTTTCACTAGTACTGTATCTCTTTGAATGTAAGCCTTCTGAAGGGGAATTCTACTTAGGATGGAAATTTTGTTCGTGGGAAAGGGGAACAATTAAAAAAGGATGTGGAGTAGTTACATTTAGCTGTTTGCCCTTCCTACTAATGATTTTTTTTTTTTTTTTTTTTGATACAATGTCTCGCTCTGTTGCCCAGGCTGGAGTGCAGTGATGATGCTCATAGCTTACTGCAGCCTTGATCTCCTGGGCACAAGCGATCCTCCTGCCTCAGCCTCCTGAGTAGGTGGGACTACAGGTACATGCCACCCTGCCTGGCTAACTTTTAAAACATTTTTTTTTTTGTGGAGACAGGATCTCACTATGATGTACAAGCTCTGTTGAAATTAAATTTTTCGAATGTCTAGCTTTGGACAGTGGGGTGGCAAATTTTTTCAAGGTTAAGGCAATCTGGGGAAATAAAAGGTTGGTTTGTGTTCCTTGGGATATGAAGACCTTATTTGAACAGTTATTAAAATGCGCTTAGAAAATAATATTAGATTGGCTGGACGCAGTGGCTCACGCCTGTAATCCCAGCACTTTGGGAGGCTGAGGTGGGTGGATCATGAGGTCAGGAGTTCAAGACCAGCCTGTCCAAGATGGTGAAACCCTGTCACTACTAAAAATACAAAAATTAGCTGGGTGTGGTGGCAGGTGCCTGTAATCCCAGCTACTCAGGAGGCTGAGGGAGGAGAATCGCTTGAACCCAGGTGGCAGAGGTTGCTGTAAGCCAAGATTGCACCACTGCACTCCTGTCTGGGCAATAGAGTGAGACTCTGTCTCAAAAAATAAAAATAAAAATAACATTAGGTTGAGCCATATGAAATTTCTGTTTTTTGCAGGACAAAAAGAGTTGCCTATCAGCAGTTTCATGTAGTTCACTTTAATAAATTTCCCAATGACAATTCTGCTCTCTGGCACAGTGGAAAGTGTTGGACTTGTATTTCCTTCTAGGTTTAACCTTTTCCAGTGCTTGCTTTTGATTTGCTTTGTATACCCTGTGGCTACGTTGTGCTCAAGGGCTAGAGATATCTTCACTCCAAGAATATATTACAATTATATTCAGAAATAGTAGACTTGAATTTGAAATAAGAAAAATCATGTAGCTATAAATGTTTTGAATTGTCCATATATACTGCCACCCAGCCAAAATTTTAGCCTAACCATTAACTTAGTATTTTTGAGATCTCATGCCACTTAATATGGGTGACCCATATTCTAAGAGCAAAGGAAACTTTTCTTGGACTTAAGAGTCATCTGTGAAATGGGGTACCATCTCACCTAGAAAATTGGATATGAGGAAAATTACTAAACAAGACTATTAATAGTGTGTTTGCAAAAAATATAAAGTGCCCTCAGCCATAATAATCCCATTTGATCCATTTAATATTTTAAAAGTATGGCTTCGTTGGGATTTTTTTTTTTTCTTTTAAGACGGAATTTCGCTCTTTTGCCCAGGCTGGAGTGAAGTGGCGTGATTTCGGCTCACTGCAACCTCTGCCCTCCAGGTTCAGGTGAGCCTCCCGAGTAGCTGGGGTTATAGGCGCTTGCCACCACCGGCCAATATTTGTATTTTTAGTAGAGATGGGGTTTTACCATGTTGGCCAGGCTTGTCTCGAACTCCTGACCTCAGGTGATTCACCCACCTCAGTCTCCTAAAGTGCAAGGATTACAGGCGTGAGCCACTGTGCCTGGCTGGGAGTTGTGTTTGTATTGTTAATTTTGGAAGTAGTGTTTTATGTTGGCAATTTAAAAGAAGGTTGGGACGGAAAGAGAGAGAGTGAAAGAAAGTGGTAGATTTGATAAAGAGCAAGGTAATAGTGTTGCAGAAAAATGTGATGTCCCTTCTCTTCAGCCTTCTACCCCGTAGCCTTTATGATTCTCGCTTATTTAATCACTTGTTTTATTTGCAATGTTGAAATATCCCTGTTCCCTTCAGAGTTCTGCAGAAAACTTTTGAACTTATTTATGACTCGCTAACTTAAAAAAAATCTGAGAGCTCAGAGCACTTCCATACTCCAGTCCGATCGGGTCTTTCAAAAGATAACAGAAGCGAGCTATTTATAAACATACATATGAAGTGCTGATTTAAAATCTTAATAAGTTTATGGTACCATCATATGGCAAGGTTGTGTAGAGATTACTGACCTTAGCAAATTGTTAAAACAGTTACCAGTTTCAAGAGAGGTGCCTCTGCATGGTTAGGGGTAATTGTTTATGCATTGATGACTTTCTTTTTTTTTAGATGGAGTCTCGCTCTGTTGTCCAGGTTAGAGTGCAGTGGCACAATCTCAGTTCACTGCAACCTCCACCTCCTGGGTTCAAGCAATTCTCCTGCCTCAGCCTCCTGAGTTGCTGGGATTATAGGTGCCCGCCACCACACCCAGCTAATTTTTGTATTTTTAGTAGAGACGGGGTTTCACCATGTTGGTCAGGCTGGACTCGAACTCCTGACCTCGTGATCCGCCCACCTCGGCCTCCCATAGTGCTCCAGTTACAGACGTGAGCCACCGTGCCTGGCCGATGACATTTTATTAATTGAAATTCTGTTCTACATTTAAACTAATTTTTCTCTTTCCTTGATTACTGAAGAAAGAAGATGGGGAATGATTTTGACATTTTTGGCCTACTTAGTTCCAAGAGAAGTTTGATTTATGGCTGGCTTTTGGAAGGCAGGAGCCAGTAATTCTAATCTTACCTCTTTCGACCAAATGACCGTGAGCAAGTCACTTGATTTCAATGACCTGATACTTTCAAAAAAACCCAAAGCCATTTGAAAAACTAGAACTGCATCTTAGTCAATCTTTCAGTGAATGTTTAAGAAATCATACCTCAATAAAGCTAGTAAGATGCTTTTATATATAAAAAGTTGATAATTCATTTACATTCTGTATAAACATTGGTCCTAAGATTTTAATTTATTTTTATTTTTATTTTTTTATTTTTTGAGACAAAGTCTCGCTCTGTCACCCAGACTGGAGTGCAGTGGCGTGATCTTGGCTCACTGCAGCCTCCGCTGCCTGCTTCAAGCGATCCTCCTGCCTCAGCCTCCCAAGTAGATGGGATTATAGGCACCCACCACCATGCCCAGCTAATTTTTTTTGTATTTTTAGTAGAGACGGGGTTTTGCCATGTTGACCAGGCAGATTGGTCTCGAACTCCTGACCTCAGATGATACGCCCACCTCAGCCTCCCAAAGTGCTGGGATTACAATTATGAGCCACCATGCCCAGCCATTCCTAAGATTTTAGACAAAAAAAAAAAAAAAGACTGGGCAAGGTGGCTCATGCCTGTAATCCCAGCACTCTGGGAAGCCAAGATGGGTGGATTCCTTGTGTCCTGGACTTCAAGATGATCCTGGGCAACATAGTGAAATCCCATCTCTACTAAAAATACAAAAAATTAGTTGGATGTGGTACATGCCTGTAATCCCAGCTACTCAGGAGGCTGAGGTGGGAAGATCACCTGAGCCTGGGAGGTCGAGGCTGTGATGAGCCATGATTGCACCACTGCATTCAGTCTGGATACTCAGAACCTGTCTCCAAACAAACGAAAAGGATTTTAGAGAAGATACATGTTTTATATAATCAAATACAACTTTTCCTAATAACCACAGGAAAATTTCAGATTTCCCCCACTCAAGTATAGTCTGAAAATAACCTTTATTTTTCCTGACATGAAAAAGCCCTCTGAATCCCTCAGCACACTCAGTTTCTGAGATTTTTAGAACAAAATACATATGGGGAAATGAGGGTCACTTCAGTTTAGAAAATTGAAGAGCCTTATCCTGTTAAGGACACCTTTTTTCCCCTCCTAAGCCTCATGCACTCTTGTGCACATATTAGAGTATAGTGTTGTCCATTCTTCTTGGGAGAAAGCCGTATTTGGAGAACAGCTTGATGTTATAGAAGTAAACAGCACCACTTTTGACCGGGACTTTGGTGATGTTTTATGTTCTCTTTGTGGAGTTTTTGCTGTATTGGAGGCCAGGTCTTGGGTTTGGAGTTGAAATTTTCTTTAGTAGTAGAAATATGTTGGTTTTGGATAGTCTCAGCCATTCAAACAGTATTAATTACTGTTCCAGGATACCTAGAGCCGGCAGATAATTCTGTTCCAGCATCGACTCCCCCCACCCCAGCTGAATAGGCCAGTGGGAACCGTGCATAATCACCAGGAAAGAGGGGCTCTGTGTTGCCATGCCTCTTTAGAGCTCTCTGAGAGAGTAGAAATTCCAAAGCAGCAGAAGGCCGGAATACAGCTGACTTCTTGCTTCCCTAAATTTTGCTGCTTTTTGGATCTTGGAAGTATGTTGGGCACATCTAATCACATGAGGCAAAGAAAAACCTTAGCACATAAGTGAGCAATGTAATGCTGCTAAGGCCTGTCAAAAAAATAGAGAAAAAGGGAGGTTACCATTGGCCAAGATAACAGATAATCGTAAGCAAGCAGGTTGGGTGTGGGCTGAAGAGAAGAGGCAGGCCTGTGTGCACTGTCGGGAAAAGGGCAGCTGTTTTTCACTTTCTGGTAGTAGTCAGTAAAGGTATGCTTGCCTTTACACACAAGCTATGTTTTGTAGAAAATCGTGAGGAAAAATTAATGGGATTTTAGGATCCACTTAAAATCCTGGAGCTACCCAGGTACCCAGCATTTGAGTGTCATGTTATCGGTTATGGGAGATCTTTGAATTCTAAACTTTTGACTACATCTCTCATTTTATTTTATTTATTTATTTATTTATTTTTGAGATGGAGTTTCGCTCTTGTTGCCCAGACTGGAGTGCAATGGCGTGATTTCGGCTCACCGCAACCTCCACCTCCCAGGTTCAAGTGAATCTCCTGCCTCAGCCCCCCTAGTAGCTGGGTTTACAGGCATGCACCACCACGCCTGGCTAATTTTATATTTTTAGTAGAGATGGGGTTTCTCCATGTTGGTCAGGCTGGTCTTGAACTCCTGATCTTAGGTGATCTGCCCGCCTCAGCCTCCCAAAGTGCTAGGATTACTGGCATGAGCCACCGCGGCTGGCTACATCTCTCATTTTATAGATGATCATATAAGTCAAGTTGAGTCATTAACTTGCCCAAAATTGAGAATTATTAAGATATTCTTGAAGCACATACAATACGATTGAAAAGAGGTCTAGGTTCAGATCAGCTCGGAGTGGCAGATTCATTTTGTTTTGAAATAGAGGATACTACCTTTCTCAGGGTACTTGTGAGAATTAAGTAGAATACGCACATGAAAGGGCTTAGCACAGAGCTTGACACAAAGGTCTTTATGTTTATAATTTTTTTTTCTTTTGAGACGGAGTTTCGCTTGCTCTTGTTGCCAAGGCTAGAGAGTGCAGTGGTGCTCTCTTGGCTCACTGCAACCTCCGCCTCCTGGTTTCAAGCGACTCTCCTGCTTCAGCCTCCCAAGTAGCTGGGATTATAGGCGCCTGCCACCATGCCCAGCTAATTTTTTTTTTTTTTGTATTTTTAGTAGAGATGGGGTTTCACCATGTTGGCCAGGCTGGTCTCTTAACTCCTGACCTCAGGTGATCCATCTGCCTTGGCCTTCCAAAGTGCTTGGATCACAGGTGTGAGCCACTGTGCCCGGCCATATGATTCTTATTTATAACTGTAGGAGGTGCTCTCTTGGTCTCATGCTCATATTTAACTGAGAGTTAGGTTTGGGCTCCTGTCTGACTTTACCAATAACTAGGTGTGAATTTTTATTCCTGTTTTCTGTGAACTGAGGAGACTGGACTATTGTGCAGATTCTAGGGTCCCTTTCAGATCTAAAGTTTCATGATTCTGAGCATGTGTGAATTGAACCTTTGAAGTAAAGAAGGAATAATTTTGTCAAGTAAAGACACTGTCTTTTAAAGTTCTGATTTCCCATTGACTTCATCTCCTCCACAGAGTGCTGTGGTGAGAATGGTGACATGCTTGTGTGTAATCTTCAGACTTTATAGTTTCAGTCTTTGGGGTAAATGGCAAGGTCCCCGATGTGCAGTGCCATTACTTTTGGACATAAGCCTGGCAACTCCAGACTTGGTGTCTCTACACGGAAATCTGTCTTTGAAATCATTGTCACTAAGCAAGAGGGGGGGAAATTTGTGCTGTCTTGGTCAGAGGAAAGAAAATCAAAAAGAATTTTTGGAAATATCTTTGGGATGTTAAGACCATTTTTTCCTTTTTTTGTACCACTTTTTGTCCTGTGGGCTAATCCTTTTACATTTTGATCTGCTAAGCCAGTCCTTTCCTCTGGCTTCACGCTTCAGCTTTTAAGTGTGACATAGAGCCCCAGACTCATTACCTCAATCCTCTAGGTAGTTAGGTGTTAAATGAAAATGAATATTGCATTTGGATCCCCTAATTCTTTTCTCATGGTGCCTTTTATACTGAGGAGCATTCCGGCCCCTGCTGGTTGCATGAATTCAGTGTTTTCCCAAGCATGGGAATCACGTTAAATAATTTAGAGTGCTGCCCCTTCTCCAGTTCCTCCTTTTTTTCCTCTCCTTTTGTTAGTTTGAGTAAGTAGTTATTAGACCCTGGGTATTGTTCCTGTGCCTTTGCAGGTGACGGAGCTATCCAGGTACTTTGCAGCAGCCAGAAGCAAACCTGGTCATTGTTTCTGAGGCACCTTCGTTACTGTCATCAATTATGAACAGTTCTCTTAGGCGGTTAGTGGCCTAATTATGAAGATGAAAAATATTGTGGAGTATCGGATAACAGAAAGAATAGGTTGTAAGATAGCAGTGTTGTGTTTTTACATGTCAGTGGATCCAGGGTATGCTAGTGAGCACAACTGTTTATTATTTTTCTTAAAAAGTTATAGGATATTTAAATATCAGTAGAGAAGTAACTTTTTCCACCCCCTCCCAAGTAATCCTAAAAGTATGGATAATCGACATTTAAACCTTCTTCTTAATTCTCCTTGTTGAACAATCATAAGCTTGGAAAGATGGAGAGACAAGGTTATTTTTTCCTCACAGAGCTGCTCATTATCCCATTTTAAGTTCTACTTTCAGGAACCAAGCCTAAATTGTATTCATGATCAGGATGTATATATTTGATGATTGGTAGACTTGGCTGGTGAAGGTCATAAGATAGTGTTTTCCTAAATACTGTGTTGTGTCTCGCTTATATAATTGAAAAAGGAAAAAAATGTTTTATTCCTGTTCAGAAAAATGACAGAATTGCCAACCTAAGGAAGTCAAACCAGATAGACCAAAAATGATAGTAGACTGGCTTTAGGATTCATGATACAGTTATTTTGAATCTGTATTTTTTTTTTTCTGAGATGGAGTCTCACTCAGTCGCCCAGGCTGGAGTGCAGTGGTGCAATCAGGGCTCACTGCAACCCCTGCTTCCTGAGTTCATGTGATACTCCTGCCTCAGCCTCCTGAGTAGCTGGGATTACAGGCGAGTACCACGACACCTGGCTATTTTTTTTTGGTATTTATTTATTTATTTTAGTAGAGATGGGGCTTTGCCATGTTCCCCAGACTGGTCTCGAACTCCTGACCTCAGGTGATCCACCCGCCTCGGCCTCCCAAAGTGTTGGGATTACAGGCGTGAGCCACCATGCCCGGCTGAATCTGTGTGTTTTAAATAAGAGCATTTAATCCTTTAACTTTTTTAGAAAAACTCATTTGATCCATAGCCTCATAATCTATATAGTCATGAGAGGGAATTTTTCTGGATTGTAATTTTCTTGTGCCTAGGATGATGCCCAGCATGTTGTATGTACTTAAATATTTAATGAAATGAAAGTTAAGAAACTATTGTCTGGGCAGACCAGCCTCTTGGTTGTTGGACTGCATTTACTGGGGAAAGGAACGAATTAATCCTGATTTTGAAGTGACTGAATTTTCTCCAAATCTACTTTGTACTTTTTTTCTTCTTTTGGTGGTAAAATACAAAATTTGCCATGTATCTGTTTTGGTAATTTAAGTAATTTAGTGTACAGTTTAGTGGCATAAATTACATTCACAATGTTATGCAGTAATCACTTTTTTTTTTTTTTTTTTGAGACAGAGTCTTGCCCAGGCTGGAGTGCAGTGGCGCGATCTCAGCTCACTGCAAGCTCCACCTCCCGGGTTCACGCCTTTCTCCTGCCTCAGCCTCTCCAGTAGCTGGGACTACAGGCGCCCGCCACCACGCCCAGCTAATTTTTTTGTATTTTTAGTAGAGATGGGGTTTCACCGTGTTAGCCAGGATGGTCTTGATCTCCTGATCTCATGATCTACCCACCTCGGCCTCCCAAAGTGCTGAGATTACAGGCACGAGCCTCTGCGCCTGGCCAGTAATCACTATTTTTTAGGTTTTTTGTTTGTTTGTTTGTTTTGTTTTTCGTTTTCTTGAGATGGACTCTCACTCTGTTGCCCATGCTGGAGTGCCGTGGCACGATCACAGTTCACTGCAACCTCCACCTCCTGGGTTCAAACGATTCTTGTGCCTCAGCCTCCCAAGTAGGTGGGACTACAGGCACACACCACCACGCCCGGCTAATTTTTGTAGTTTTAGTAGAGACGGGGTTTCACCATGTTGGCCAGAACTGGTCTCAAACTCCGGACCTCAGGTGATCTGCCTGCCTTGGCCTCCCAAAATGCCAGGATTACAGGTGTGAGCCACCGCGCCTGGCTGGGTGTTTAATTTTTAATTGTTTTTCTTTTTAAAAATGTTATAATGCTTTTTTTTTTCTTCATACTAGAGACAGGGTCTCCCTGTGTTGCCTAGGCTGGTGTCGAACTCCTGAACTCAAGCAATCTTCTTGCCTTGGCCTCCCTCCTTGGCTGGAGTGTAATGGTGTGATCCGGACATCCCAGACTCAAGTGATCCTCCTGCCTCAGCTTCCCAACTAGCTAGGATTACAGGCATGAGACATCATGTCTGGCCTCAGCCTTATTTTTCAACATTTCTTATTTCCAAAATATTTTAGCACCCTAAACAGAAACTGTTCTTGTTAAGCAATAACTCTCACAACATTTGTCATTTTTATGTTTTTTGTTTGTTTGTTTGTTTGTTTTCATAGACACTCCGGCAGTTGTGAAATGGTGTTTCATGAATGTGTGTGTGTGGTTTTTTTTTTCCTTAAATGAGTCATAATGGTTTTGATGTGCATTTCTTTAATGAGGAATGACCATTTGCATATTTCATTTGGAGAAATGGTGATTCAGGTCCTTTGTTCATTCTTAAATTGGGTGTCTTTTTGTTGTTGAGTTGTTAGGAGTTTTGTTTTTGTTTTTGTTTTTGAGACAGGATCTCTCTGTGGCTCGCACTGGAGTGCAGTGGCTCGACCATGGCTCACTGCAGCCTCAACCTCCCAGGCTCAGCCTCCCAAGTAGCTGAGACCACCAGTGCGTGCCAACAAGCCCAGCTGATTTTTAAAGTATTTGTAGAGATGGGATCGCCCTATGTTGCCCAGGCCGGTCTCAAACTGCTGGGCTGAAGCCATCCTCCCACCTCAACCTCACAGAGTGCTGGGATTACAGGCATGAGCTGCCATGCCTGGCCTGTTAGGAGCTCTTTACGGATTCTGAGTAATATTAAACCTTTATCAGATACATGATTTATAAACATTTTCTATTCTGTGGGTTGTCTTTTCACTTTTGATAGTGTCCTTTGATGCACACAAATTTTTAATGAGGCCCAATTTACCTATTTTTTCTTTTGTTTATGCTTTTAAAATACACTACTTTGTAAATATTACCACTTACCTTTTGCTCCCTACAGTGTGCCCATTCTTTTTTCTGCCCATGAAGGTCTTAATAAGCTACTGATGTGATTTTTGAGAAAGCAGGAGTCATGTTTTTTTTTTTGTTTCTTTTGCCCTAACATGTTTAAGTTTGATGCTGTTTTCTTTATTTATTATTATTTTTATTTATATATTTAGATTCAGATTCAGCAGGTGACACAAGATTTATTTTTTGTCATACAGGAATGAAAAGACATGATAATTTCGAAGATAGGGAAAAGTAAATTTTGTTTGGTATTTTCTTTCTCTCTGTCTCTCTTTTTTTTTTTTTTTTTTTTTTTTTTTTAAAGGCAGAATCTTACTGTCACCCAGGCTGTAGTGCAGTGGCGTGATCTCAGCTCATTGTAGCCTCTGCCTCCCAGGTTCAAGTGATTCTCCTGTCTCAGCCTCCTGAATAGCTGGGGTTACAGGCGCATGCAACCACGCCCAGCTAATGTTTTTATTTTTGGTAGAGACAGGGTTTCACCATTTTGGTCAGGCCAGTCTTGAACACCAGATTTCTGGTGATCCACCTGCCTCGGCTTCCCAAAGTGCAGGGATTACAGGCATGAGCCACAATGCCCAGCCTGTTTGGTATTTTCTTAGCCCCAAATCTCCATTAACCAGCATCATTATGTTTTGGTGTTTAGTATTACGTAGTTACCATAAAGACCCTGAGGCATGACTTTGAGTTTGGTATTGTGGGTGGTTTTGTTTGTTTGTTTGTTTGTTTGTGTTTGCCTTCTGATTCTTTGAAAATTAGTAATGCTTTATTCACCAGAACATTCTGTTTCCCCGTCCCTTCCTCGTCCACAACACAGGCACAGGGTAGCAGGTGGTGAAGAGAAACAGGCTGCCAAGATGGTCCCTGGGTGACTAGAAGGGGTGTGATGTGCGCACAGGATTTTTTTTTCTATTATCCTTTATAACATCAGAAAATGATGTGAGATGCTGACAAATGAGGAAATAGAAAAATCTAACATGTAAAAGCTGCTGGACTCCCTCCCACAGCTCTGACTTAGTAAAATTTGGCAATTTGATACATATTTTTTTCTGATATCAGCTGAACTGCAAATGTATTTATCTAAACGTGAGTGATAAAAATGGTGATTAAAGGCGGGGTGGGTACTTAGAAAACTTTTATGTTCTGGTGCCTGTGATAAAAGAGAAAAAAATTACAAACTTGTCTTCGCATTTGCCTGATTTTGCTATTGTCTTATAGCTAAATTCATTATTCTCTTTGTAACACCCCTACAGTGTGCTAGACTTGAAGGGTACAGTGATGAACAAAGCAGACAGTGTATCGCTGTTATTTTTTAAGTCTTCTAAGGATCATGGCTTCACTTTAGTAAATTTTCAGTTTTGGGTAATTTTATATTTCTGGACAGATGTGTTTAATTGAGGGCCAATTCATCTGGTGTTCTCAGTTGGAGTTAACATTCCTTAATTGCTAGGAATAATAGTGAATACAGTAGTCACCCCCTTATCCAGAGTTTTGCTTTCTGCGGTTTCACTGAGGTCTGAAAATATTAAATGGAAAATTCCAGAAAGAATTCACAAATTTTAAATTGCGCACCATTCTGAGTGGTGTGATGAAATCTTTCACCATCCTGCTCTGTCCCCCTTTGTCTTGCCTGGGATGTGAGTCATTCCTTTGTCCTGCATATCCACACTGTATACACATTTAGTAGTTGTCTGGATTATCACATCATCATCATGGTGTCACAGTGCTTGTGTTCAAGTGATCCTTATTTTACTTTTATTACTTGTAATAGTTTTAAATTTTAATATTATGGCCAGGTGTGGTGGCTTATGCCTGTAATCCCAGCATTTTTGGAGGCCGAGGCTGGAGGATCGCTTAAGTCCAGGAGTTTGAGACCAGCGTAGGCAACCTGGGGGAAAACTTGTTTCTACAAAAATACAAATAACAATTAGCCAGGTGTGGTGGTACATGCCTGTAGCCCCAGCTACTTGGGATCGCATGAGCCTGGGAGTTTGAGGCAGCAGTGAGCTGTGATCACTCCAGCCTGGGCAACAGAGTGAGACTCTCTCAGAAAAATTAATTTTACTTAATTACTTTTATTATTGTTATAATTGTTCCATTTTGTTATTGTTGTTGTAAACCAAATTTTAAAATCATTTTTTTATTATATTTGTTGCAAACCAAAAAGTATCTGAGACAGGTCTCAATCTATTTAGAAGTTGATTTTACCAAGGTTAAGGGCATGTACCCAGGCCCAAGGTCTGTGCCTTTCTCCAAGGATGATTTTGAGGGCTTCAGTATTTAAAGGAGAAGAAATTTCTAGAAGGTGTGGGTCGATAACAGGCAAATGGTTGCATTCTTTTGAGTCTTTGTTAGCTGTTCACATGTGGTGGGTGAGGGTGGGGGGCGGCGGAGGAATAGTCCCTTATGCATTCATCTATAGCTCAGAGAATCTGCATTTTTACGTAAGATAAAATACACTTAACAGGGCAGAGGAAGCAATCAGATTATGCATTTGTCTCAGGTGAGCAGAGGAATGACTTTGAGTTCTGTGCTTTGTCCCATACCTGTGAAGATAAGCTGTCAATTTACATTGTCAGGGCGAAATTCAGCAAATCGTTGTAGGGTAAGGATCTTGAGGTCCACAAGGAATTACCTGTTGGGCAGATTGTGAGGGAGGTAGGTTTGCGTGATGCCGTTCCTACCTTGACTTTTCTCTTTGACTTAGTGAGTTTGGGGTCCCCAAGTTTATTTTCCTTTTACATTGTTGTTCATCTTTTACTGTGCCTAATTTATAAGTTAAACTTTACCATAGGTGTGTATGTATAGGAAAAAACAATGTATTTAGATTTGGTACTACCTGCAATTTCAAGCACCCTCTGGGGAATTCCAGAAAGTATCCCTTGAAGATAAGGGAGGACTACTGTATGATTCATAGCACAGTTTCAGATTAATCATGTCCGATGCAGTCAGATGCTTGATGGTTACATGGGGCCTGGTTTGTGGGCAGATGACTAGTGGGAGGTTTTTTTTGCCCATTTAGGATTCAAAATGGTTTTTAACCTTTTAAGTTACAATTAAGCACTTTGTGTCTTATACAGTATGTATACAATACAGTATGTATACAATAATGCTCTGAAATGGCTAATCATGAATGTATTAATGGTTTGTCTCTTACTGAAACCTGAAATCTAGATGAAGAAGTTGATAAACATAAGAAGGCAATCAGTACTGATTGTCATTGTCATCTACCCCAGTACATTCTAACTGGGGTAGATATAGTAATTCTTATATGTTGCTATTAACATTATTTCTGATTTTTGATTAGAAAAATATTTAGGTTAATGGCTTTCTTGTTGGTTTCAAATTTATGAGAAAAGCTATACCTTTATGTCTTGAATCTGCTCGCCAATCTTTCATTTGAGAGGTGGTTTTTGCTTAGGCTACGATAAATTGTTTCATCTTTTCTAAAGAGAGATGAGGAAGTATTTACTTTGTGAAATTGGAAAACCATGTGGTTAGTGTGGAAAGTAAGCGTGTTATTAATAAACAGCTAGTCTTGCGCTCCATACTATTGGATGGAAGGTGGAAATAACCTTGCCTCTATTGCTGAGATTAAAAAAATAAAAAGCTAGGCTACTACCCCACATCAATTGATGTCTGGTTGGGGCAGCTAGAATCCTTCATTGTATGGTTCATGCTTGTGTGTGTCTGAATGTGAGAGTGGGAGGAAGTTCAATGTTTTGGCTTTGGTGTGGGATTAACTTTCTCTTCCATTGTTGATTTGGCATACCTGACCTTTTCATTCTGGTTTAAAGTATTAGAAATCTTAAGATTTGTGTAAATTAGAAGATTGGGGTTTATTTGCATTTCATTTGGCACTAGGGAAAATTCACTTTAGGTAAGAGCTACTTTTTGGGTTGGCTTGATGTTCAAAACAGTTTTTTCCTTAAGAATTGCATTTTATTATGGCAATTTTCTTTTTTCTTTTCTTTCTTTCTTTCTTTTTTTTTTTTTGAGATGGAGTTTTGCTTTGTTCCCTAGGCTGGAGTGCAGTGCCATCATCTCAGCTCACTGCAACCTCTACTTCCTGGGTTCAGGCGATTCTCCCGCCTCAGCCTCCCGAGTAGCTGGAATTACAGGTGTATGCCACCACGCCCGGCTAATTTTTGTAGTTTTTACTAGAGACAGGGTTTCACCGTGTTGGCCAGGCTGGTCTCGAACTCCTGACTTCAGGTGATCTGCCCACCTCAGCCTCCCGAGTAGCTGGCATTATAGCCATGAGCCACCGAGCCCGGCTGGAAATTTTCAAACATATAAAAGTAAACTTAATAGTAAAGTATAATGGGACCCCATGAACAAAAGTGATTTTTTTAACCTCAAAAGCAGTGTCAGTTTATTTAATCAGGAAAAAAACCGAGCCTTAAAAGTCAGACTTTGCTAAAAGAAAACAGTATTTTTTTCACTGTCCTGAATATAACATTTAAGGAAATAGGATTTGGTCAGGTCTAGATAACATTTAATAATTTCAACTATGTTAGAGACAAAAGTAATTTTTGATGTGACCATGGACTTGTCATGAAAAATATAAAGGTAAAAGGGATTCCATCCCCCTTCCTCTAAACAGAAGGAACATAAGCACAGGTTTAGGTTAATTCATAACCTGGATTTTTAAAGCTTTTACATAGTTGGGTTTCATATTTGTTCAGATGTCTTACTAAACCAGGTATCTAAATGAGTGTTTTTCTGTTAAAAAACAAACAAACAAAACAAAACACATGTCCCCTTCCTCTTTGCCATCCCTTAATCACGGGGCTCCACTGGAATAGAGATGGGCGGATAAAGAAGGAAACTTAGTGGTAGCGACTCCAGTGAAGTGGTACGTGGTAGAGGAGGGTTGAAGCTGTTGATCGCAGTGATGTTCCTAGAGGATTTAAGCTTTCCCATTGTCCCATCCTTCATTTGAACCCTCAGAATGTAGAGCCAGAAGTCCAAGAACAAGCAGCTCTGTGAAGGGTAAACCTTCCAGGCTGTGCTCCCTCGAAGGCCCCACTGCGCTTGAAGAGCAGGTGCTGTGGCTGCTGAAGTCAGGTGCTCT
Source organism: Chlorocebus sabaeus (assembly GCF_047675955.1). NCBI lineage: Eukaryota > Metazoa > Chordata > Mammalia > Primates > Cercopithecidae > Chlorocebus > Chlorocebus sabaeus. The sequence goes on from NC_132905.1 coordinate 14,486,020, forward strand.
GGGAGCAGACAACGACTGCCTGGGTGTGTAGCACCTGTGTTCTTTTGGCTCCCCTGGCCTTGTCTTCTGAGATTGTGTTGCTAATTTCTTTTTTTTTTTTTTTTTTTTGAGACTGAGTCTGGCTCTATCGCCCAGGCTGGAGTGCAGTGGCCGGATCTCAGCTCACTGCAAAGCTCCGCCTCCCGGGTTTACGCCATTCTCCTGCCTCAGCCTCCGGAGTAGCTGGGACCGGAGGCGCCCGCCACCTTGCCTGGCTAGTTTTTTGTATTTTGTAGTAGAGATGGGGTTTCACCGTGTTAGCCAGGATGGTCTCGATCTCCTGACCTCGTGATCCACCCGTCTCGGCCTCCCAAAGTGCTGGGATTACAGGCTTGAGCCACTGAATTTCTTTAGCTACTTATGTCAGCTTTGACCAAAGCCCACTGCAGAGTTTACAAGGGAAAGGAGGCAACAATATCCCTTGAAGACTTATTTTGGCACAGATTTTGTGATTTGTGAATAGTAACATTCCTCAGTAGCCACAAATTAAACAACATCGATCTAATTTTGGTATTATTAATTAGTTGGATAATTAAAATAGTAAAACCATCTGCATAGATTGAAGCTATAGTTTCAGGTTGTATTGTATACGTGAAAAACCAACTCTTCATTGTGAATTGAGTAGACGTCTCAGTAGATTATTTATGTAAGCTGTGTCATCAGAAACATTCCAGAATGAATCATGTTTAATTAGGATCTAACAAATGTTACCACCTTTGTTCTGTTGAACAATATTTTTAAACCATTAAATCAACTTGATAAAAGGAAATTACAGTAATTTATTCATAACCCTTTCATCACAAGTGTTTTCACTTGCTTCCTCTGATACACGCAGATATTTGAAAATTTTGCACCTCAGGAATTGCTGGGCTGTGACAAAAAGGATGGCAGCAATTTTATTCTGTGTTTGTGCTAGAATAATCTTTTACAATCTTTTTGCTATAAGATCTTTTCCTGGCTAGTTCTTTTCCCCCCACTATAATGAAACATAGTGTCTTAATATAAGATTATTTCTGGCAAGGGATTCTTGAAAGCTGTAAAGAAAACATACCTGCTGTCTTTACCTAATAATGTGGAAAACTTCATGGGAAATTCTAGCCCATTTGATGTCAAGTCTATTTTATCTCATTCCTTTACTATTAATACATTTAAATAGACGAATTTCAAATTTCATTAAATGTTACAACAGTGTATCTAATTGGTTTTTCGCTTTCTTTGATTGGATTACACAAAGTAGAAGTAAAGCTCTTCTCAGCAGAAACCCCTTTGGACTTAGTGATTATTTTTCTCCAGATTGTTATTTTGTCTCTAGTTTGTCAAGAGTGAGTAAACTTTCAATGATTGAGAGTCTGTTATGATATAGGTCAAATCAGTTGAGCAGGACCAAAGAGTTGGACTGCCCTGGTCACATTAACCATATACGTTTACTGTGATTATTTCCCTTCTTTCTTCATACACAGCTGTGCGACACAGCTTGCCTTTTACATCTGTAAAGGAGTTAAATCTGTAGTTAATTTGTGTGGCATTCTCTAGGCTGAGTCAGGCTTTCCTAGCCCTTTGGAAGCTCCCACATGCAAGCATTAGACATAATGAAAACTCAGGGTATTTCTTTGCTTCTGAGTTGTTGGAAATAATTAGATTGAAACTCAATGTGTTGTTTTTTTTCCCCACCCCCACCCTTTAGAAAGGTATCTGTATGTACAGAATGGGAATGTCATTGATGTCATACAGTTTATTCTTTTCTACAAAGGTGATTATATTAAATGGTTCTGCTATAACATGGCATAAGCATTTCTAACAATTACCACGCTGCCCGGGCCCAGTGGCTCACGCCTGTAATCCTAGCACTTTGGGAGGCCAAGGTGGGCGGATCATCTGAGGTCGGAAGTTCAAGACCAGCCTTGCCAACATGGTGAAACCCCATCTCTGCTAAAAATACAAAATTAGCCAGGCATGGTGGCGCACACCTGCAATCCCAGCTACTCAGGAGGCTGAGGCAGGAGAATTGCTTGAACCCGGGAGGCATAGGTTGTGGTGAGCCGTGATTGCGCCATTGCACTCCAGCCTGGGCAACATGGGCAAAAGTCTGTCTCCAAAAAACAAGAAAAAAAAATTACCACACTATACCAGATTGTTCAATAAAAGCCATAGAGGTTATGAAAAAATTGGAGTTAGGTGTGCAACATTCAAATACTGTATTAGTTACTCATCACCAAAAATAAAAGAACCTAATGAAAACAGCACAGGTGTTCACATATTAAACAGTTAAGGAATACTGTAAATATGGCACTTTGAAAAAGTAAACCTGTGGTTTGCTCACGGAAGTGAGCATCAGCAGGGTTGCGGCTTGAGTTATTGTGAAGAGGTGGAAGGAGGGTTATCTGAAATGGCACTGAGAGTTGTAACATCAGATATATGTGGCACCCACTTGGTGAACTGAGTGCTGGTAGATGCTTCAGGGGTGTGTGTGTGTGTGTGTGTGTGTGTGTGTGTCGGTCTGTCCAGCTGGGTGTAGTTTTCTGGGTTTTCCTTGTGGATGAAATTGTGCATATGCAAAGGCAGAGTTCAGGTTATTCTCATATTGTTCCCAGGTATATCAATTGTGTTAGAGCAAACTTGCCTTCCTTTCCCTTTCCTTTTCCCTTCTCGGCAGGGCCTCGCTGTGTCACGTGTCACTGAGGCTGGAGTGCAGTGGCATGATCACACCTCTTCTCTGCAGGGCCTCATTGTGTCACCCAGGCTGGAGTGCAGTGGTGTGATCACACCTCATTGCAACCTTTACCTCCTGGACCCAAGTGATCCTCCCACCTCACCCTCCCAAGTAGCTAGGACCAGTAGCTACTTTTAAAAATTTTTTTGTAGGCACAAGGTCTCCCTATGTTGCTTAGTCTGGTCTCAAATTCCTGGGCTCAAGTGACCTTCCCACCTTGCCCTCCCAAAGTGCTAGGGTTACATGTGTGAGCCCCTGTGCCCAGACTTTGATTTGCTTTTGATTTAGGAAGAGGAAGTTACACTTTTCCCAACTATAACTTTTGAAAGTTAGATGCGCAAAGAGATGGTAGGTAAGTGTGAAGCCTAGGTAAACCCATTCTTTTCCCATCTAGATGCATTGTCTCTCTATACAGAAAGGGCACTTTGAAGTATGAGGAACATACTTTTTCTAACTTCTTTCTGGAAATGAATGTGAAAATTAGGGTGTTAATAAGAAGTACATATACAGCTGTCTGCTTTTCAAGGAAGAGTGGCTTAGACTTCTGCTAGCTTAGTTGATCAGGTCATCTCGCTTCTGTTATTTTTTGTAAATCTAATGAGGTGGCTAATTATCAAAAGTGAGGTGTCCATGCTGTCACTTTGAGTTCTTTTCCAGGTGCAGAGATTAATTTTGTTGTGCCTTTGTTCCTCTCATTAACTGTTTGTGGGTAGTCATTTGTGAGGTCGCTTTCTGGGATTGGGGAACCTCCCCTGAGGCTACCCCTCATGCAAAGAGTTGTTCTTTATGCAAAGCTGCCTACCTGCCCTGGAGTCAAACCGGCACCTTAACCTCATTTGCACTGCTCTCTAAGGTGTAATAATAATAACAAAAAAAAAAAAAGAAAAAAGTAGTGGTGAAAGGAAGCTTGTTTCTTGATGATATGTAACCATGAATAGTGAAGATGTTTATATTCAGAATTCCTAGACTCCTAGAAATCAGATGTAGAGAACTTCTTTAGTCAGTTAGCTTAGGGCCTTTAGAAACACTCAGCAAGGTAGAGATACTGTGTTATGTTGTTTAGGACAGAGAATTAGCCTGCACCTTGGAGACAGAAACTGCAGTGAGCTGTGGAGCCTCATAATTCTTAGCTCTTGTCCCCGTGCTGCAACTTACTGGTTTGGTAACTTTGGGCCAGTTACCAGACCATTCTGTTCCAACTTCAGTTTCTTCATGGGAATTGATACTAGTTTCTACCTGATAATGAAGAACTTAGCAAAGTCCCTGCGGTGGCAAGCATATCCAGTCAATGTTACTGCTACTGTGATTGCTATTCTGCCTATGGGGAGATTATAATCTCAGACGTATTTTCAAGATGAATTCACAAACACGGTCATACGTTGCCTAAGGATGGGTACATCCTGAGAAATGCGTTGTTAAGCAATTTTGTCATTGTGGGAACATCATGGAGTGAACATGCACCAACCTAGATGGTATAGCGTATTACACAACCTGGCGGTCTGGTATAGCCTATTATTTGTAGGCAACAAATCTGTGCAGCATGTTACTGTACTGAGACTGTAGGCAAGTAAGTATTTGTGTAGCTAAATATATCTAAACAAAAGCTATAGTAAAAATACAGTATTATAATCTTAGAGGATCGCTGTTGGATATGCAGCTAGTCATTGACTGAAACGTCATTATGCAGCACATGACTGTAAGATATAACAGGATCTGAAGAATCGCAACATTTTGGATAAATTTTTTTGGTATTGTGTAATTTTTCAAAAACATAATTGAGCTAACATATGTACAGTTTTATATACTAACTAAAAATGTTAAATGTAGTCTAAAGGCAAAGTGACAGGTTTCAGTGGAAAGGATATTCAAAATTATTGGGCCTACCTCTGTGTTTTACAGATGGGAGAATAGAATCATGGAAAGATTTAAAGCATATCCTCAGCCTCTTCAGCAATGCCAGCGCTAGAATTGAGTCCCAGTCTAGGTGTCACTCCAAGGATTTTCACCAGTTTACATCAGGAATTCTCATAAAGTTGGCATTGGATGATGATATGGTGATACCAAGATATTTTCTATTGTTTTTGTTTTGTTTTGTTTTCTGAGACAGGGTCTCGCTCTGTCACCCAGGCTGGAATGCAGTGATGTGATCATAGCTTGCTGCAGCCTCGACTTCCTGGGCTCAAGCGATCCTCCCACCCCAGCCTCCTAAGTAGTTGAGACTACAGACGCACGCCACCATGTCTGGCTACTTTTTTTTTTGTAGAGACAGGCTCTCACTTTGTTGCCCGGGCTGGGATATTTTCTTTTGGATGGGAGTGAAAGGCTTGTGTATAAATAGAAACAGCACATTCAACATACCTATTCTTTTTATAAGGCACACTACAGTGAATACATTTGAAAAAAAAAAAAGGTGAGAATACTCTGAAGAGAGTAGGAAAGCATAATTGTAAGGGACGTAGTTTTTAAATGGTTGAATTACTGTCTGAGGCCGCTTTACAGACAAGGGGTAAGTGGGATACCAAGGTGTGTTGTTGCCGGGAGAATCAGGTTATATGTACCTTTGGGTGGCAGTGAGGATAAATCAGGTACAAAGGGCATTCATTTATCGTAGCTTCGTAATCACAGTGTGATAAAATCAGTCATTTGGGGATCATTACAGGTCAGTCACTGCCTAGGGTTTTGTTTTTTCCCCAGTATCTTTAATTTATTTGGGATTATAAAAATAATACATTCGGTGTATAAAATTTGGGAAATACGGCAAAGCATAAGGAAAATAAAGACAATCTAAAATCTCATAACCCAAAGATAACACACTGTTAACATTTTGGTGCTTTTTCTTCTGGCTCTTATTTTGGGGGAGTATGTGTAATTTTTCAAAAACATAATTGAGCTTACATTATATGTACAGATTTATATACTGACTAAAAATGTTAAAGTGTAGTCTAGAGGTGAAGTGACTGTCAGATTTTCAGTCCTGTAAGAAAATGTGGACTCTACCATATACTGCAGAAGAGCATGCTTTGGTGTGTGGGGTTTTTTTGTTTATTTGTTTTGTGAGACTCTGTCACTCAGGCTGGAGTGCAGTGTGGCAGTCGCGGCTCACTGCAGCCTTGATCTCCCAGGTTCAAGCGATCCTCCCATCTTAACCTCCTGAGTAGCTGAGACTACAGTTACGTAGTGCCACCATGCCTGGCTAATTTAAAAATTTTTTTTTAGAGATGGGGCCTCACTGTGTTGCCCAGGCTACTCTCAAATTCCTGGGCTCAAGCAGTCCTTCCATCTCTGCCTCCCAAAGTGTTGGGATTACAGGCGTGAGCCCCTGCTCCTGGCCTGACATGTACTTGATATCGGAGCAGTGTCTAAAGCTGACTGATTGTCCTGCACTGTCGTTTTTATCAGAATGACTCATTTTTTCCCATCTATAGCTAGTCTCAAAAATTAATAATAGATTAACCCTCCAGGAAGTTTCAACAAACATCCGGTTGATCATTTACCACTCTTATCTGCTATCTTTTAAATAATATTCTAGGACCAGAGCACAGACATAATCTGCTAATTTACGTTAAATTATCTGGCTGCCAGTTAGAGCCAGGTAACTACAGTTTGCAGCAGAGTCAGCAACCCATTCTTGCCAAGAAAGGCTTCCCTTTGGTTATATGCAGAAGGGAAAGCCAGGTATTCAAAGAATATAAATTATAGATAAATTGCAATTTGAGGGTCAGGAGTCTTCCCTAGAATATTTTATGTCTCCATGAATTCATAAAAATAGAATTTTAGGAAACAAGAATACCTATGCTGAACATATCAATCGGTGTGCCTTCTTTGGGACTAAATATTTCATTGAAAATCGGCTATTAGATTGATCATTTAAATGGCTTATATGCATTTAAGGATGTAACATGAAACTTTTTTCGCAACTTTTTGTATATAAGTATTAAATTTAGCTTCAGGAATATGGTCTCATTTACTATTTTATAATTATCCGCCCGCTTTTTTTTTTTTTTTTTTTTTTTTTGAGACAGAGTCTCGCTCTGTCACCCAGGCTGGAGTGCAGTGGCCGGATCTCAGCTCACTGCAAGCTCCACCTCCCGGGTTTACGCCATTCTCCTGCCTCAGCCTCCCGAGTAGCTGGGACTACAGGCGCCTGCCACCTTGCCCGGCTAGTTTTTTGTATTTTTTAGTAGAGACGGGGTTTCACCGGGTTAGCCAGGATGGTCTTGATCTCCTGACCTCGTGATCTGCCTGTCTCAGCCTCCCAAAGTGCTGGGATTACAGGCTTGAGCCACTGTGCCCGGCCCCCCTTTTTTTTTTGAGTTGGAGTTTCACTCTTGTCGCCCAGGCTGGAGTGCAATGGTTCTATCTCAGCTTATAGCAACCTCTGCCTCCCAGGTTCAAGTGATTCTCCTGCCTCAGCCTCCCGAGTAGCTGGGATTACAGGCATGTGCCGCCATGCCCAGCTAATTTTGTATTTATTTAGTAGAGATGGGGTTTCACTATGTTGGTCAGGCGGGTCTTGAACTCCTGACCTCAGGTGATCTGCCCACCTGAGCCTCCCAAAGTGCTGGGACTACAGCCATGAGCCACAGTGCCTGGCCATTTGTCCCTTTTAAACATTACTTTTCTAAGACTGACTCTTCATACCGGAGACTTGAAGATTAAAGTGCCATGGGTTAAAAATAACACTTGTGGCCAGGTGTGGTGTCTCATGCCTGTAATCCCAGCACTTTGGGAGGCGGAGGAGGTTGGATCACTTGAGGTCAGGAGTTCAAGACTAGCCTGACCAACATGGTGAAACGCTGTCTCTACTAAAAATACAAAACAATTAGCCAGGTGTAGTGGTGTGTGCTTGTAATCCCAGCTACTTGGGAGGTTGAGGCAGGAGAATTGCTTGAGCCTAGGAGGCAGAGGTTGCAGAAAGCTGAGATCATGCCACTGCACTCCAGCCTGGGTGACAGAGCGAGAGTCTGTCCCAAAAACAAACAAACAAACAACAACAAAAACACTTGTGCTCTGTATGCCTAGAGACCTAGCTCCTCAGAGCCTGAGGCCAGGAGTTCCAGGACAGCCTGGGCAACAAAGTGAGACCCCGTCTCTAAACAAACAAACACACACTTATTCTGAGAGAGGGAAATAAGGGTAGGGATTGACTGGAAAGGGGCTTGGGAAACCTTTCAGGAGTGATTGTAATGTTTCATATCTTGATAGGGATTTAGATTACACAGGTGTGTGCATTTGTCAAACTCTGCAAATGCACACCTATTCATTGCATGAAATTTTACACCAAGAAGGGAAAAAAATCTAATTAATGAGCATGCATGCTGAAGTGTTCAGCGGAAGTATACTGATCTCTGCAGTTTACTTGGAAATGCATCACAAAGTAAGATGGATTAATGAATATATTTGTGATGAGCAAGTTAATAGTGGAATCAAGATTGTGAGTATATGGGAGTTCACCGTGAAGGTCTTTCAACTTTGCTGTATATTTGAAATTTTTCATAATAAAACATTCATTTAATAATGTTAAAAATTTTCACATTGGTATCAAAAAACATGTTATAAGGCCGGGCGTGGTGGCTCATACCTGTAATCTCAGCACTTTGGGAGGCCGAGGCAGGCAGATCATGAGGTCAGGAGATCGAGACCATCCTGGCTAACACGGTGAAACCCTGTCCCTACTAATAATACAAAAAAAGCAGCTGCGTGTGGTGGCGGGCGCCTGTACTCCTGGCTACTCTGGACGTTGAGTCAGGAGAATGGTGTGAACCCGGGAGGCGGAGCTTGCAGTGAGCAGAGATCTTGCCACTGCACTCCAGCCTGGGCGACAGAGTGAGACTCCATATCAAAAAAAAAAAAAAAAAGGTTATAAATTTGTGTCTGTGAAGTTGTAGTTACCATAGGGCAGAAATGGATCCATTGAATCAGATCACTCCCTTGATCATTTTAACTTTGAGATCCACAGAGAATGAGCTAAGAATTACCAGGTTCTTCGTCCTCAGTAGTTAAGAATCTCTCTTGTCTTTCCCATTGAGTCTAAATATTATTTTTCTGATTATTTTGCTGTCTTTGTTACTTGGAAATCAGGTAACATAAATCCTGTATAATTGTCAGATAGGTGGCATCTGTGTTTATTTCTGTATATATCATCCAATGGATACCTAAACACTGTTTTGCCAAGACACTTTCTCAGGCTAGCACTCAATACAGATCTGTATTTTTCTGTTCTCCTTTATCCTCCAGCCTTCAGTCTAGATGTTTTCTGATGGCATAGCTTTTGGATCAGTCATTCTCTTTTTTTGCTCTGTCTTGCCCAATGTTAAAATATTGCACCTTTCTTTTTTTTTTTTTTGAGATGGAGTCTTGCTCTTGCCGCCCAGGCTGGAGTGCAGTGTTGCTATCTTGACTCACTGTAACTTCCGCCTCCCAGGTTCAAGCGATTCTTCTGCTTCAGCCTCTGGAGTAGCTGGGATTACAGGCATGTGCCATTTATACCCAGCTAAGTTTTGTATTTTTAGTAGAGACGGGATTTCACCATGTTGCCTAGGCTGGTCTTGAACTCCTGACCTCAGGTGATCCACCCGCCCCAGCCTCCCAAAGTGCCGGGATTACAGGTGTGAGCCACTGCGCCTGGCCAAGTTCTTAATTTCAGTTACTATATTTCTCAGTGTTCGAACTTTTGATACTTTTTTAATAGATTGCAATCTTCTGGTGAAATTCTCTATTTTTCTAATTTTTTCCCCTTTATTTTCTCCTTCTACTTTTTTGAACAGTTATTAAAACCCATGAGTTAATGGTTCCCAATATCTGTATTGTCTATGGATCTCTTCCTGATACCTGATTTTTCTTTTGACACTCTTTTTTTTTTTTTTTTTTTTTTGAGATGGAGTTTCATTCTTATTGCCCAGGCTGGAGTGGAATGGCGCAATCTTGGCTCATTGCAACCTCTGCCTCCCGGGTTTAAGCGATTCTCCTGCCTCAGCCTCCGAATAGCTGGGATTGCAGGCATGCGCCACCATGCCCAGCGATTTTGTAGTTTTAGTAGAGACAGGGTTTCTCCTTGTTGGTCAGGCTGGTCTCAAACTCCTGACCTCAGGTGATCTGCCTGGCTTGGCCTCCCAAAGTGCTGGGATTACAAGCGTGAGTCGCCGCGCCCAGCCTTGGTGCTCCTTTTGTCCTATCTTTTGGCATGACTGTTAATTTTTATTGAAAAGTGGGCATTGTATATAAAAAAAATTGTAGCGACCCTAGATGATTTTATAATATCTAGAGCGCTCACACCATTTGCTAGGCAAATAGAATGGGGGCTGATTCCATTTATCCTGTCTGAGCTTACCATAGCAAGGGTGTGGTTTTGGTCAGGCTCCATCTCTTTTTGGTTTGCTTGTACTCTTTGGAAGTACCCTGCAGGAGTTCTGGCTAAGCACTGGGGCCCTTCCCCCACGTTGTGTCCTGAACTTTAATCTTTTTCTTCCCAGTACATGAGATTGGTGAAAAAACCTGCTGTGCTAGTCAGAGGCTTTCATGCTTGGTTTCAGCCTTCTGACCTGTGCATTTTTGGGATTTTGTAAAATATCTTCAGGGGAAAACACTCAGTTCTTTTCACAGGAATCCTGGGCCCTTGTCTCTATTTTTCTTTCTTCAGTCCTGAGATATTACCACGATCTCTGCTGGTCTCTCTACCTGTGGATAGTGGCTCTGGTCCTGTTCCAAGGCTGCTTGTCTGTTTCCTCAGCCTCCTTTCTGGCACCTAGAATTGGCAAATGTCCTGAGGGGCAAAGCAGTTGTGGTATATTGGCTTGCCCCTACAGGGTTTACCCTTCTGGATTGTGTCTCTTCAAGTCATAGTAGCTTCAACAGCTCTCCAAAGTCTTCAGACTTAAAAAAAATTTTTTTTTAATTTTTATTTTCTCTGACTGTTGGAGTTGTTTCTCTGAGGGATCTCTGGTCTGCCACAAGTTGCTCAGTCATAGCCAGAAGCAGAGGCTACTTTTTTATGCAGATCTTGCACTTGTGCATTGTTCCTTATGTTGCAGAAAAGGTGATGCTAGTCTGTGCTCTGTTTACTAAGGAAGAAATATTCAGTTTATAGGGAATCGAGAATAAATGATTTGTTTATTTTATTTTTTATTTTTTCCCGAGACAGAGTCTTGCTCTGTCACCCAGGCTGGAGTGCAGTGACTCAGTCTCAGCTCACTGCAACCTCTGCCTCCCGAGTTCAAGCAATTATCCTGCCTTAGCTTCCTGAGTAGCTGGGATTACAGGCACCCGCCACCACACCCAGCTAATTTTTGTATTTTTAGTAGAGACTGGGTTTCACCATGTTGGCCAGACTGGTCTGGAACTCCTGACCTTGTGATCCACCCGCCTCAACCTCCCAAAGTGCTAGGATTACAGGTGTGAGCCACCACACCCCGCATGATCTGTTTATTAATCCAATAAATGTGAACCAGCAAATATAAACTTAACATTTATGTATTGCTACTGTACTTTCTGTCTAACAACGTCAGTAGTTAAAAGTCAGTAGAAGGTAAGTGATTTGTCTAAGGCAGAGTTTCTCAACCGTGGCGCTGTTGACGTGCTGCTTTTTTGTTGAGGCTGTCCTGTGCCTTGTAGGATGTTTTGCAGCCTCTCTGACCTTTACCCAAGAGATGCCAGTAGCACCTTTCTCCCCCAGTGGTGACAATGAAAAATGCCCCCAGATACTGCCAGATGTCCCCTGGGAAGCCAAAACACCCCTAGTTGAGAACTACTGGCCTAAAGAAAGGGATTAGTTTTCCTAATTTGATATAATACCAGAAAAGCAGAAATGGATTTTGAGTTACTCAAGTCATTGTCTCTGACCACTGGACTATATGCCAGCCTCATTCTTTTTTTTTTTTTTTTTTTTTTTGGTAGAGACGGGGTCTTGCTGTGTCACCCAGGCTGGAGTATAGTGGCATAATCATAGCTGGTTGCAGCCTCGAACTTGTGGGCTAAAGGGATCCTTCCACCTCAGCCTTGTGGGTCTTTGGGACTACAGGCGTGCGCCACTGCACTTGGCTTTTTTTTTTTTTGGCAGAGACAGGGTCTTGCTATGTTGCCCATGCAACATAGCAAGAACCCTTGGCCTCAAGAGATCCTCTTGCCTCGGTCTTCCGAAGTGCTGGGGTTACAGGCATGAGCCACTCCACCTGGCCCAACTTCATTCTTTACTGACAATTTGATGGTAAATTGTAGGGCCCTAAAATGGTTATAAGAGTAAATGTATTTTTTTTTTTAAAAAACCATTGGCTTGCCATCTGTGAATTGGGAACTTAAGTCACTTGGTCGCTTATTCTAGGTTGAGAAGACAGACTCTTGATTTCTAGGCAGTAGTAAATGTTAACATCCTGTGTGTGGTATCTTTTGGGCTTCTGCAGAGCGTTTCTGTTGCAGTCTGTCTTCATTGGATCTAGTGCATGTACAACAGTTCTTTAAAACTGACAGGAGCAAACAGACACAGAGAAATCCACTCAGAATGTAAGTAGTAACCATTTGAAATGTAAGGTAGGAAGAAGGACATAAAGAGATCAGAATTAGAGCTAAAACTAAGGGAGAGAAAGACAGCTTAGAAGAAAAATGACTTAGGGTGGACAATTTTGAATGGCATGACACTGCCAATAATAATTTAAGCTGTTAGCTCCCCTTTCTTTTATTCTGCAGACATTTTCCGGTTTTCCAAATCATTCTGCTTTGATGCCAAATGCCTTGTTAATAATGCATGGCTTTTTTATAGTACTCCCTTCCCATCATGCCTCTTAGGTGCTGAGTCAGAGGAGACTGTTACAGCAGCAGCTCAGGAGAAAGGAGAAATCCCTCTGCAATGCTCAAATACTACCTTTTTTGCACATTTATCTTGTAGCAAGCTTTTCACTTTAAATACTCTAAAGCTTCAATTCAGAGGATGCATTTTTCTTACTGTTAAATAACAAGACTTTAAAAACTATCCAAAAATGTCTAATAACATGAGGTTTTTGAAAGCTCTTAAAAGCAGATCTAAATGTTAGTGTGAATTGTATTTGATTTCCAGGACAATAGCTGTTATTTTTCTGCTTTTTAACCTGTTGTCTGCATATGCCTCTTCTGAGTCCCTAATTTCTATTCTGTAAAATTTAAAATAATATTTTCACATTGCCTTTATGATAGACAGCTATAGGAGACAAACAGATAATTGAGGAAATGCAACAAATGATTGTCCAGTGAGCACAGGGATCCAGGCTTGGATCCAGTGTATTTCTCCACTACTGTTTGCCAGCCCATTGCATTCTGGATGGCTACTCAGAGGCTGACCTCTGAGGCTCAGCAGTTGCTACCCCTGCTGCTTTCAAAGGCTGGGCTGTCTGGGTCACAGAGTTTTTCCTTTTCTGTTGGTTAGGAAATACTGTGTTGTGAAAGGCCCTGGTAGAGGGAAAGTGATTTTTGAAGCCCCTGGGTTTGTGATATGAGTTGAGAGGAGGCACCCACTGCACCTGCTGAAGTCCTTGTTAGAGATGGTAACATGGAGAAAGTATTCCTAGGTCTGTGATATACATGTTAGCCTCTTAGTCATGTCTGCCTTTAAACTGTGTAACACATCTTAACAAGCTTGGGAAATCAGTTCACCTGATGCGGACTGTTTAAGTGCATAAATCAGGAGTTTCCTAGAGTGACAGTATTCTTTGTTGTGGATTTTTAAGGTGTAATTTAGAAATTGTTTACCTCTCTTCACAGTCAGAATAACAATATTGGTGAAAATAAAATAACGGCATGGATACTCTGTGTACTATATTCACAACTTTTCTATAATTCTAAAATTAAACTGAAAGGCTTTACAAATAATAACTGTGACTTACTGAAGGCCGACTCTATTTCAGTCACTCTGGAATCTACATTTGTTATTTCTAACTCTACTAAGACTGTAAGAAGTTCGGTCATGAGCTCAAGATCACACAGCTAAGCCGAGTTGGGACTCAAACCTCTGTCTCAGCTGAGTGAAACTCTAATCCTACCCCATGCCACCTCTGTTCACTGGGGAGTTGGAATGAATTATTTGAACAAGGACGCGGCTCTTCAGTGTGTCATTTAAGTCTGCAAGTACGCCTTGATTTAGTTCTGTTGTGGATCAATAGTACTATATGGCACTTGCTGATTTTGCATGCTTGTGTCCTTGGTATGTGGCCTCTTTCAGTTCAGGGACCAACTTTTTTTTTTAAATTAAAGTAAATTCTGAACTAACACATGAGTGCTCACTGTATACGAGACTCTCTTAGAGCTCTGCGTGTGTTGCTTCTCTTTCTGACCCAGTGAGATAGGTACTATTACTTTGCTCTTTTTTCTTTTTTTTTCTTCTTTGAGATGGAATCTTGCTCTGTTGCCCGGGCTGGAAAGCAGTGATGTGATCTCGGCTTACTGCAGCCTCCACCTCCTGGGTTCAAGTGATCCTCCCTCCTCAGCCTTCCAAGTAGCTGAGATTACAAGCATGCACCACCACACCTGGTTTTGTATTTTTAGTAGAGACAGGGTTTTGCTGTGTTGGCCAGGCTGGTCTCAAACTCCTGACCTCAAGTGATCCACCCACCTCGGCCTCCCAAAGTGCTGGAATTACAGGCATGAGCCACCGCGCCTGGCCACAGTCTTTATTCTTAAGCGCCTGGCCACAGTCTTTATTCTTAAATGTTTTACCAATATTAACTCATTCAGTACAAATGAGATAGGGATATTATTATCCCCGTTTTGTGGATGAGGAAACACAGAATGAATCATTTGCCAAAGGTCATTCAGCTGACTAGAATTTAAACCTGCCTAGACCGGGTGCAGTGGCTCATGCCTGTAATCCCAGCATTTGGGAGGCTGAGGTGGGCAAATCGTCATCTGAGGTCAGGAGTTCAAGACCAGGCTGGCCAACATGGTGAAACTGCATCTCTACAAAAATACAAAAATTAGCTGGGCATGATGGTGGGTGCCTGTAATCCCAACTACTCAGGAGGCTGAGACATGAGAATCACTTGAACCCGGGAGGCAGAGGTTGCAGTGAGCCAAGATTGCACCATTGCACTCCAGCCTGGGAAACAGAGTCAGACTCCATCTCCAAAAAAAAAAAAAAAATTTAAACCTGCCTAGCCCTCCTCTAGAATTAATACTTTCAACCATTAAACCATTTACCTGACAATTTATTCAGCTTAAAGATAAAAGGAAAACCAGAAAATACCTGTTAGACTAAACAAAACACATTTATGTGCAGATAGTTTGTGACTTCTAAGGAGAACATTATTGGTGAAATCGAAACAATTTATTTCTAGGATAGCTTCTATTATTTAACTTTCAGTTGAGAATTTGTATTTGTTGTGTATAAGCATATGTCGTCCTTCTATGTCACTTTTTTTTTTCCTCCCCAGAAACAGGGTCTCTCACTCTGTCAACCAGGCTGGAGTGCAGTGGTGCAGTCACAGTTCACTGCAGCCTTGAACTCCTGGGCTGAAGCAGTCTTCCCACCTCAGCCTCCCAGCTGGCTGGGACTACTGGCACACCACCATGCCTGGCTAATAATATGTTTTTATGTCAGTAGAGAAGGGGCCTTCCTCTGTTGCGCAGGCTGATCTTAAACTCCTGGACTCAAGTGATCCTCCTGCCTTAACCACCCATTGCAGACGTGAGCCATTGCGCCTGGCCTAGAATTGGAATCTTGAATTTTTGCCTTAGGTTCACTTCTTTCAACTACATTTAACAAATATTTATTGGGCTGCTGCTATATGGTAGGCACTGGTATACCCGAACAAAACAGATGAAAATCCTGCTGGCATGGAGCTTATATTCAACTTTTCAACTGCATTTAACTTATATTTATTGGGTTACTGCTAATATGCTAGGCACTGGGATACATGAACAAAACAGATGAAAATTCCTGCTTGCATGTGGTGCTTATATTCTAGCGTGCAGGCATGGTCAGACTAAAAACAAACTTGTGTGTCCTTTTAGGTAATTAGTGCTCTGGAGAAGCAGAGAAAGGGGAAAGTGGATTCTTTGGGGGAGTGGAGAGAGGAAATTTTGCAGTTTTAAATATATTGTGATTAGGGAAGGTCTCACTGAAGTCAGGTATTCAGGAGGTGTGCGAGCAAGCCATGTGGTTGTCTGGGCAGCCCTGCAAAGAGAACGGCTGGGTCAGTGGCCCATGGTGAGAGCTTGCATGGATATCTTTAGGACAGGACAGTGAGAAGGCCTGTGTGGCTGGAACAGAGTGAGTGAGGTGCAGAGCTAGAGAGATGAGGTCAGAGGGATAAGGGAAATCATTTAAGAGCTAGTGTAGACAGACTTGCTCTTCGAAGGGCCAGATGTAAACATTTTTGACTCTGCAGTCCATAGCAACAACTCAACTCTGCCTGCAGTGCCGAAGCAGTAGTAGGCAGTGCACTGAGAGGCACAGGGTGCAGCAGTGCTTTATTCACACTGGCAGGCACTGGGCAGGATTCACCCACCACAGGTTCTGACTCCTGGTTTAGAGCCTCGTAAGCCATTGTCCAGATTTGATGTGTACTCTGAATGAGATGAGAATTCATTGGAGGGCATTTATTTATTTATATATGTATGTATGTATGTATGTATTTATTTTTGAGACAGGTTCTGGCTCCTTTGTCCAGGCTGTAGTGCAGTGATGCAGTCGCAGCTCACTACAACCTCAATCTCAAAGGCTCAGATGCTCCTCCCACTTTAGCCTCCCAAGTAGCTGGGACTACAGGCGCAAGCCAGCATGCCTGACTAATTTTTGTATTTTTTGTAGAGACAGGGTCTTGCCAGGTTGCCCAAACTGGTCTTAAACTCTTAGCTCAAGCCATCCATCGACCTCAGCCTTCCAAAGTGCTGGGATTACAGGTGTGAGCCACTGCACCCGGCCTTCCTTGGAGGTTTTCAAATAGAGGAATTAGAAAATTTGACTGCCATCATAAGGGATGCCACCAGTTGCCTAGTTGAGAATGAACTGACAAGGAATGAGGGTAAAAGGGTAGAGTTACCATTAACCAGGATGGGAAGACTGCAGTAGAACAGGTTTGTGGGTGGGAAGAACAGTGATCTGGTTTTGGACAAATCTGAGGTAACTGTTAGGCTACTGAGTGAAGATGGCAGGGAGGCTGTTGGTCTACAAACCTGGTGCTCAGTGCAGAAGTCAGGGCTCAATGTAAGAATTTGGGAGTGGCCAGCAAACAGGTGGTATTTGAAATCATGTGACTGGATGAGATCGTCAAGGGAGTGAGTGTAGATCGAGAAGTCCAGGGTCTGAACCTGTAGCATTAAAATGAAAGAAACTAGTTTGGGGCTGTTTTGTCACTTTGGGAGTGTGGATTCTTTGATTCTGATTACGGATGCCTGTAGCACTCTGAACTCTTACATGAATTTTAAATACAGAACCCCTCAGTGTCCTTCCGGCTGGGTTTATTATTTATCACCTATGTTCTTCTTACCTTTTTTTTTTTTTTTTTTAGAGATGGGGTCTTGCTCTGTTGCCCAGGCTGGAGTCCAGCAGTGTGATCATAGCTC
The DNA here is from genome assembly GCF_047675955.1 of Chlorocebus sabaeus. Lineage (NCBI taxonomy): Eukaryota > Metazoa > Chordata > Mammalia > Primates > Cercopithecidae > Chlorocebus > Chlorocebus sabaeus. The sequence goes on from NC_132905.1 coordinate 14,503,292, forward strand.
ACTGTAACCTAAAACACATGGGCTCAGACAAACCTTCAGCCTCAGCCTCCTGAGTAGCTGGGACAACAGGTGCATGTCACCACACCTGGCTAATTGTTTTTGGTAGAAATAAGGTCTGGCTATGTTGCCCAGGCTGGTCTCAAACTCCTGGCCTCAGGCAGTTCTCCCACATCCGACTCCCAAAGTGCTGGAACTTACTAAATTATAATTCTAGTTTTTACATACAGTTTTTAAAAATTATGGTAAAATATACATAACATAAAATAGGTCATTTTAGGCTGTCCTACCTATGGAGTAGCCATTCTTTTATTTCTTTACTTTCTTAATAGATTTGCTTTCACTTTCTGGAAAAAAAAATGTGTGATTTAAATAATTTGAAGTATACAATTCAGTGGCATTAAGTACATTCTCAGTATTGCGCAACCATTACCACTGTTCTTTTCCAGAACTTGGTTTCTTCATTCCATACAGAAACTCTGCATCTATTAAAAATTAGTCCCCTTCTCCCCAGCCTCTATTATCAGTCCACCTATTATTAGTCGCCTTCTCCCCAACTTCTAATAATCACCATTTTACTCTCCGTCTCTGTGAATTTACCTATTCTAGGTACATCAGATAAATGTAATCATATAATATTTGTACTTTTGTGTTCTGGCTTATTTCACTTAGCATGTTTTCAAGGCTCATCTATGTTACAGCATGTTTCAGTGCTTTTTAAATTTAAATTTTTTAAGTTTTAATTTTGCTAAACATCCTAGGATGCACATCAGTGCTTCTATTATTATTATTTTTTAAAACAACCTCTAATATGGAGTCTTATTTCTGACAGGAATTCTTTGCTCCATAGCTCAGCCTTATGTTCCAAAACACTCATGGTCTCTGTGTCCAGAACACTCCAAGAGCTTGTTGAAGTGGCTCTTCAGCCCATGCAGCCCTCTTACTTGTGCTGCTAGTAAAATAATGATAATGCTATTGAATAGCTGGATTGTTGACTCTCTGGCTAATATGATTTGATTGATTTTATTATATGGCATTTTAATCAGAGGATAAGCTTGTCTCATTTGAAATAGATAGAAAACCTGAAAAAGTGACAGTTTAAAGGTAGCAGTCAAGTCAAGTAGTTTTCTTCTTCTGGAAATGCGATAAATGTATTTAGTGAGAGGTATCTTGGAGAGCGTGATTTTACCACTTGCTTATTTGACAAATTTACTGAGCTTAGGGGCGAAGTCCTGTAATGTTTCTCTGTTGCTTCAAGGCAGGTATACTGAAAAAAATCAGTTATTAAATATTTTCCATATATACTAAATAACCTATTCATTCTTTGCCTGATAACAGCAGTTTTTATGGCAGCAATATGTGTTAAAGGAAAACTTGGCTCTCCTTTGGGGTTCAGGAGTCAGGTCTACTGAAAATTCAGCTGTCATGTGAAACAAGGTATATATTTTTTTGAGATGGAGTTTCACATTGTCGCCCAGCCTGGAGTGCAGTGGCGGGATCTCGACTCACTGCAACCTCTGCCTCCCAGGTTCAAGCAATTCTCCTGCCTCCTGAGTAGCTGGGAATACAGGCACGTGCCACTACGCCTGGCTAATTTTTTGTATTTTTTTTAAGTAGAGACGGGGTTTTACCATATTAGCCAGGCTGGTCTCTGACTCCTGACCTCATGATCCGCCTGTCTCGGCCTCCCAAAGTGCTGGGAAATAAGGTATTTGTTTAACCAACTTTCAGTATTGTAGGAAAGGCTCATTAATGTTCTTGATTTTGGTGCTAGAAAATGACCAAGGATAAAATGAAAATAAATTTTTAGCTTCATTTTAGGACTGGTGATTGCAAAACAACAATAAAACAGCAAAAAACCCTTTTTAGTAAAAAAATTGGGGGAGAAGAAAATTAGAGGCAAGAGGTTATTTTTAAGATGCGGCCACAGTTCAATCTAGTTTCCAGTAGACCTTTTAGGCCATTTCCCATAATCTATTGAGTCATCCCAGCAGTTCTGCAAACAGTCAGCTATAATGAAAGTTGAAAAGGAAGATCATAGTATCCATTCTTCTTTCCTTTTGTATTGTGGTTAACTTTGGGTCTTGGCTTTAGGATACCCTTCCCACTCCCAGCCCCTTTTAATGTAATCATGCGATGGGCAAGGGATTAAATTAATGTATTTAGGAGATTGGAGGGAACTTTGCTTTGTGCTCCAGGAACCCTGGGGATTCCCCCCAGCCCCTATTACCAGTAACAGCACTAACAATGTTTATGTTGAAGTGGATATGGAAGCCAAGGATCTTCAAGGTCTTAGTAGCAAGCCTAGCAGTGAGCTATTAAGCCAAATCAAAGCAGTGATTGAGTCTCAGCTTATTTTTCTATAAAACGATAGTACTAATACCTACTTCATCCACGTTAAATGAAACCTTTTAACTCTTAATCTTCTTGTTTAAGGCTTGTGTTAGGAGGAAGTTTGAGAGAATGTGTCCTTGATACATGTCTGTCCAACTCCCAGAGGCCCAAGAGTACCTGGATGGCTTCCAGGGCTCAGTGATTATGTATCGTCTGCATTAGTAGACTTCTTTCAAGATATCTTGGCCAGATAATTATGAGGTGTGTCCTTCAGAGGCAGCATGCACACCACCACGTAGGGACTCATGGCTGGTTCCTGTCTTGCAGCTACAATAGCAAGACATCTTCATTCTTGGAACAGTGAGAGAACTCAGGAAAGGGCCTACATTCTTGTCCAGCCAAATTATTGTTCACCTGTCCTGGACTATAAATAATTCCGTGACTTGTGTCCAATCCTATGTGAGTTCCAGGGTTAGTTTTGCTTTTCTATTTTGATTCCCTTGGACTGTCTCTGCGAAATTAGTAACCAAGTTGACCTTCATCTTTTAGTTTAGCCCAGGACTCTAGGCCCTGTGTGCTTGCCGTATCAGGAGGGGTGAGATCAAAGCCCACTTCCAGTGTCATTTGATTCTCTACCCTGCCATTCTCTCTGTTCTGAAGAAATAGTTTGCTGTTTGTCCTAAGGTGGAACATGTTTTTTAGAGCACACGCTAACATGATTTAAAGGATATTTCAGGCTGGGCGCGATGACTCACTCCTATAATTCCAGCACTTTGGGAGACTGAGGCAGGTGGATCACCTGAGATCAGGGGTTCAAGACCAGCCTGACCAACGTGGTGAAACCCCCGTCTCTACTACAAATACAAAAATTAGCTAGGCATGATGGCGCACACCTGTAATCCCAGCTACTCAGGAGGCTGAGGCAGGAGAATAACTTGAACTTCGGAGGCAGAGATTGCAGTGAGCCGAGATTGCGCCATTGCACTCCAGCCTGGGCGACGGAGTGAGACTCTGTCCCAAAAATAAATAGATAGATAGATAGATAGATAGATAGATAGATAGATATTTCACCTCTCACAGCCAAATACAGATGTAATTTTGGGGGGTATGATCCCTATTTTATATTGTGTTCTGATTATATGTAATTTTGGTTTTATCCTTTCAGCTGCATAGGAAAAATGCAATTTCCACTCTTTATGCAGACAATTCTTCAGAAATAGATTGCAGAGTTTTCATGTATTCATTTTACCATTTGTTCTTAAGAAGCCTTTCTTTAACATAATTACCAACAAATGTTTGCACCTAGCATTTGGGCTCAGAGAATGGTGTGAAAGGGGATAAAAATAGTAAGCCTTAGCCACTGCCAAAGTTATCAGTGGATTAAAGAATAGGGCTATCCTGGAAATGCCACTTTGGGGGAGCTGGAGGCAGGGGGTCATGCTGGGGGTGGTGTACAGAGGGTGGTTAGTGCAGGTAGAAGGAGGTTCCAAGCACCTTGTTATGCTTAGTTTCTGTGCTATTATCTTAGGGCTAGACTTTTGGGAGGGGTCGTACTTGTACTTCAGTTTGTATGTGGGTCATGTTTGCACCATAGGAGGTGTGGTTATTGACAACTGTGGTTCCCTGTGGTTCCCTTTCCAGCCCATGCTCACCAGATGCCATTAGCAAGTTGTACCTTTTCTAATACCCTAAGGTTTTTCTGAAAAGGTTGCGGAAATACCCCAGAGAACAAAGAAGTCATCAAAAACAAAACAAAAAGCACCACTTAAAGATAAGCACTCAAACATGTACAAATATAAGCACATACATCATAGGTATTGTAATGTCCCAATCCCATAATTTTGGAATGATTACATAGGTGGAATACAGAAGTATCCCTGCTTTTCAGCATGACTGCCCTTCATGACTCACCAAAAAACAGCAGTACCAGTCATCTTAGACACAGAGGATGCGTGCCATTTAGACTTGTTCTTTTAAATAGTGAAAACTATTGCTTTATGGTTTTGTTCTGTGCCCCCCGCCCTCATGCCCCCATGGACCAGAGAGGCAACTCACCAACTTCTCTCCAGTTGTGCCTCCCCTTCCTTACTGTGACTTCAGGGAGTTTGCATGCATCTACGCTAGTCCTAGAACCGTGGGGCCTTCATAGCCCCTGCACAGTAGCCAAGAGCAGTGGGCCTTCTTAAGGAAGGAGGAGCTCAGTTGGCAAGTATATCCTGAGCTGAGTTGTGAAGGCACACATTCATCCCTCTCTCTATTTTTGATGGGGTTAGCATAGTCTCCAATCAATAGCTTAACTTTATCTCTGCTTTTATTACTGCTCCTAGCATAAATTATTTAGCACAAATGCAGACATAATCTCAGAAAATTACTTGGTATTAGTGTCCTGCTGTGAGCATCGCTTTCTTGAGTGTGTTGTGTTCTAACCGCAAATTAGCAAAAGACCCTTCAAGAAAGTCTTTCCATGGATTCATTTAGGGGGAATTCAGAAGGTTGTAGTCAGTGCTGCCTGATCACTTTTCTTTTCAGTGAAGTTTTCTTTTATTCATAGTATAGTTAATAGCTTTCCTATAACTCTCTCTTTATATATATACACACACACACACACATATGTATGTACGTTTTAAAAAGTCACTTTTTACCTGATAATATCTTAATCCCTTAAGGATTTGTCAGTTGCTCCATCAGTGGACTGAGTCACTTTATGTGTAGGGGTTCCGAAAATGCCAAGCTTTGGGTGGGGGAGGATGCAGTAATAAAAACTCTAACCTTGAAGATGCCGGGAGGGCCTACCAGACATGTTGGAATTCAGCAATTAGGTATATTTTAGTGTAGCCTCATAGTGCAGCGACCCAGCTGTAAAGATGAAGTCACTCATTCCTATAACCATTTGCTAGCTTGTTGAACTAAAGTCTAGAGTTGAAAATTCTGCTCCTTTTGAACAGTGATCTAATTGTGAAACGCACAGTTGGCTACTGACAATTTTCAAATATTAGCCAGTTGCTGATTTTAAAAATAACTGTGAGAAAGGAAGACCGAGGTGAGAAGAGACTAAAAATCAAATAGTCACATGAGGTTTTGAATCTTCAGACAGCCAAAGAAACCTGACAACCTACAAAGATACCATGTTTGCTTGGGTAGTTGTAGTTCAGGTGTTGTTTCCCTGTGCACCGAGCCCCTAGTGCATTGCTCATAATAGGTTCTGGGGCAGAGGTACCTGCTGATAGCTCCACAGGGTCATAAGCAACTTTGAACACCCCCAGGAGCCTTGTTGTTGGGTGTGGTGGGAAATGTTAATTGGCCTCTGAGTGAACTAGGAGGTACTGTTAGGATTCTTATCCCTTGATAAACTTACTCCCTCTGGCAGTCTTGTTCATATTTAAAAATAAAGTGTAAATCTATTACAGGACACCATAATTTAATTTTTGTTGCATTTCTGAGCTATGTGGTTGCCAGCATAGGGTCTGTATCCTAAGGCCTTTGAGTTTTCTGAGTTTTAACCCTCAGCTTGACTGTGGGGTGTGCGGGCGTGGGAATTGACTTGTTTGAGAGTTAATAGCAATCTTAGGAATTAGTCATTTTTTTGGTCCCTGCAAATGTTACTGAACACACAGAACAAGCCAGCCACCGGGCTGCTCATGGAAGGGGAAGTGAGGCACAGCTGGGTTTGGTCCCCATCCCTCCTCTTATCCCATCCCCTCCCTTTTCTTCCTGAGCTCATGCTTTTGTTGTGATAGTTTATTTTTCCTGGGAATTTTTGCTTTTGAAATCTTAGATTTTGTGTCTTTGCACCTAGCCAGTAGGAGCAGCATTGTCTGAGATCTTAGCCGGTTCCAGAGAACGGTCCATTGTGGGTAGAGTTGGGAGTGGCAAGAACTGAAATTCCAGAGGCGGGAACCAGGTTTTATGGACTTTTCTGAGTCTTGCCAAGCATGAGGAATTTGGACCTTGAAAGTGGTGGAAATCCATTGAGAGACAACAGGAGGATATGTTTATCACTTCTTTTAGCTCACCTATGACATTATAGGTAAAGACTAAATGCAATTCTCTCTCTCTCTCTTTTTTTTTTTTTTTTTTTTTTTAAATAGGTATGGGGTCTCCCTATGTTGTCCAGGCTGGTCTGTCTAAACTACTGGGCTCAGGTGATCCTCCCACCTTGGTCTCTTGTGCCTCCCTTCCCCTTCCATGAGCAGTCCCGTGGCTGGCTTGTTCAGTAACATTTGCAGACTCACCGAGAAAAGTTGCTAATTCCTAGGATTTTGTAATTCCAAAGTGTTGGGATTACAGGCATGAGCCACAACACTCGGCCCTAAGTGCAGTTCTTGATTCCAAAGACTAAATAATACTTTATGGGCATAGAAAAACCCTGGAATGCTTTAACTTCTTATGTGAACATTGCCAGGGTCTTTATTCCCTTTGTAACAATTCCTGGCCCATTTACAGGATTTTTAATATTAGTATACTTTGATTTAGGTTTCGTTGGCAATCTAGATACATCCCAAACCATACTTTTCCCTTCTGTCGCCCAGGCTGGAGTGCAGTGGCGCAGTCTTGGCTCACTGCAAGCTCTGCCTCCTGGGTTCATGCCATTCACCTACCTCAGGCTCCCAAGTAACTGGGACTAGAGGCGCCTGCGACCGCGCAGGAAATTTTTTTTGTGTGTGTGTTTTTAGTAAATACGGGGTTTCAGTGTTAGCCAGGATAGTCTTGATCTCCTGACATCATGATCTGCCCTCCTCGGCCTCCCAAAGTGCTGGGATTACAGGCATGAGCCACCTCACCCGGCCCCCACAACTTTTTATTATGAAAAAATTCAAACTTACGAAAAAGTTACAAGGATAACACAATAAAAACATTATCCTCCATCTGGAGTCAAGAGTTACTATTTTGCTTTTTTTGTTTGAACTGTGGCTCTGCTTTCTCTGCTGAACCATGTTAAATTGTTGATAATTACCCAGGCAGTTAACCTTTAAATACTTCAGCACACACCTCTTTAAAAAATGATATTCTCCTGTTTAATCAGAGTACTATTATTGCATCTAAGAAAATTAACAGTACTTTCATAATCTTTTCAATACTTGATCTTAGCCAAAAGCCCGATAAGTGATCATAATACTTTCTAATATCCACTCCACATCCAGTGGTCCTCAGAATGTTATTCATAGCTGTCCCCATCCCCAAATTAACATATTACATTTGGTTATGTCTCTTAGTCTTTAGTAGCTTTCTCACCCCATCCATTGCTCATTGTAGTAACTCTTTGAAAAAGAGTTCAGGCCAGTTTTATTGCATGTCCTACATTCTGGAATTGCCTAGTATCACTTTGATGTGTTTCCTGGTTTTCTGATTTTTGTATTTTTTGTTTGCTTTTTTTTTTTTTTTTTGGAGTTGGAGTCTTGCTCTGTCGCCCACACTGGGGTACAGTGGCACAATCTCGGCCCGCTGCAACCTCCGCCTCCCGGGTTCAAGCAATTCTCCTGTCTCAGCCTCCTGAGTAGCTGGGATTACAGGCACGCATTACCACGGCCAGCTAATTTTTGTATTTTTAGTAGAGATGGGGTTTCACCATGTTGGCCAGGCTGGTCTTGAACTCCTGACCTCATGATCTGCCTGCCTCGGCCTCCCAAAGTGCTGGGGTTACAGGTGTGAGCCACTGCGCCTGGCCAATCTTCTGTATTTTTACAAACCAGAAGATAAGTCTAAGAGCTTGACTCAATTTAAATTAAAAGTTTTTGCAAGAATACTCAGAAGCTAATCTTAGTTTGTTCTGGTGTTGGTGATACCCAGTTTGGGCACTTGATTAAGTGGTACCTGTCTGATCTCTCCATTGTGAATGGATGTTTCCCCCTTTGCAGTTATGAGATCTGTGGGAAGAATTTGTTTTTAATTTTCTTTTCAGAGTGTAGCTTTGCAAGATTTTGTTGTTTTTTGTTTGTTTTTTTTCTGGTTTGTTTTCTTTTTTAAATCCAAGCCCTTGGGGAGGCCGAGGCCAAGCCACCCACCTTGGCTTCTCAGAGGGCTTGGATTATAGATGTGAGCCACCTTGCCTGACTCCTTAGAGGTTTTCATCAATCATGCTCTTCCAATATTCCTTTGTAGAGTAGGTTGGCCCTTCTGTTTCTGTGGACTTGGGTCTTGAATTGCTTTAAAATGTGAACATTACTTAGCTAAAGAAAGAAAAGTTTATGTCTGATCAAGTGACAGAGTCTGTCTGTCATAAGAGATGACAGAAAAATAATCCAGCATTCTGCATGGCCCAGAGAACCCGTTTCTAGGACTACAAGTTGATATTTGCAAAAGACAAGCCATCTGGAGGAGAGGAAGAGTTTCATTACCCACAAAGTGTTAAGGAAAGACTTTGTTTTGCTAAGTGTGTGTGCCTTAGAGGCTAGAAATTTTCAAGTGCTTTCTCTGGCATCTTTTGCCTTTTTATGGAAAGCATGGCTCTGATTTCCTGTGTTTGACAGTTTGGATGTTAATATCAGTTGGAATGGTGCCTTCTTGGAAGCACTTAAATTCCCAACGAGTAGATAACCCCATTAGTGTGTTACAAACTTCCAGGCTAACAATAATGTGATTAAAATATATTATCCCCATGGGACATGAAGAATAATCTTTCCAAAAGAGGATCAGGAGGGAGACCAAAGAACAGTATGTGGAAGAATACATTTGGATGGTAGGCTAGATAGAGGAAACTTGCTTGATGAAGTTAAAGCTAGAAGCACCAAGAGCTTTAGGATCATTATGAATCATTTGGGGTAGGATAATTTGGGGGTAGAATCACAGTTTGAGATTAGGGGAATTATTAGGGTCTGGAGCAATGAGGAGGGGAGGAAACTCTTATTAAGGCAGAAGGTTGTGTTTTTGTGCTCCCCCGCCATACAAAAATGTATTGATTATTGTTTAAAAAAAAATGAAAAGAAAAAGACCCTGCCCAAAGGCAGCATTCCTGAAGTGTGTTCATAAAGTAGATGCTGTGTGAAAAGAGGGTCTCAGTAACTTTAGAAACTTTGAAATTTTGGGTCAGTTGATTTAAACAGATTTGGTTACTGCGGTTTTTCACTAGAACAGAGAACCTCATTATCTTACAGTGTTCTGATGTTCATGGAAATGTTGCATTGTAACACAGAAAAGACAACGCAGATGGCCTGTAATTCTGCCACACAGAGATAAAACACTGAACATCTTGATAAGTAATTTCTAAAACTGTTCTAGGCATATATTTTCCTTTGTGTCTTTAACACAAATGTGATATACTCTATGTAGTATATATAAATGTATATACAGTCTTCAATCAATAGCTTCATCTCTGCTTTTATTACTGCTCCTAGCATAAATTATTTATAAGCACAAATGCAGACATAATCTCAGAAAATTATTATTATTTTTTGAGACAGAGTCTTACTCTGTCATCTAGGCTGGAGTGCAGTGGCATGATTTCAACTCACCACAACCTCCGCCTCCGAAGTTCAAGTGATCCTCCTGCCTTAGCCTCCCGAGTAGCTGGGGTTACAGGCATACACCACCATACCCGGTTGATTTTTGTGTTTTTTGTAGAGATGGGGTTTTGCCATGTGATCCACCCACCTTGGCCTCCCAAAGGGCTGGCCTGCACGGTATGATTTTTAAGTAGTGAGTACTTCTAAAACAATAATCATTATTTCAGTGATTGCTTAGTTTGTCATGGTCTGATTTTGCCATAATTTTTTTTCTAGACCCTTTTGGTGCGTAGATAGGTTGGAGTTTTGCTTTTATAAATAGCACTGAGATAAATAGCCTTGAACACACTTGTTATTTATCCAATTATTTCTTTATACCTGAAAGTAGGAGCTATTGGGTTAGAGTATGAACATTTCACTTTGATCTGTATTGCCAACCTCTCTAGAGGTTGTGTCAATTTGTTTCCATCAACAAGGTATGGGATACCTGTTCCGCCAAAGCCTCTAAATGTTGGTGAGGCTTTGGCAGAACAGGTATCAGTCTTTTGGCTCATTTAGATGAGTAGCTTGTAGTGTCAACTTAACATTTTATGTTACATGTTTGCAAGAGGTTAGAAGAAACTTAGTTGTAGGCAGATAGCATTTCAGTGTTGAAGAAATTCAACTTTTGCTATAGAATTGCATTCTTTTAAACCCTCATTCAACCAGACACCATGATACATGCTTGTAGTCCCAGCTGCTTGGAAGCTAAGGCGTGAAGATCTCTTGAGCTCAGGAATTCGAGACCAGCCTAGGCAACATAGCAAGACCCTGTCTCAAAAAAAAAAAAAAAAAAAAAAAAAAATTACTGTTGTAAAGAACATTGGTAAAACAGAAGGAAAAAAAGTCATCTCACGTCACTGTTAACTCCCTAACAGCGAAGCAGGTTGGTAAATTTGCCTCAAGTCTTTTTTAGCCTGATGCATGTTCTTATTCCTTAGCAAGAGTTGTCATGATATAGCAGAACTTTTTTCATGTTGTTAAAAATGTGATAGTCTATGCTAAATATTATACATAAGGTATATGGTGATAAGGTTGCATAGCTTTCACTTTAAAAATGTGTAAGATTCCATCAAGTTTTGTGTCACAGTTTATGTGCTGTTATTTTAGTAAGTGAAAGCAAGTTTATTAGAGAAGAAAAGCAACAATGGCTACTCCGTAGGCCGAGCAGCACTGAGGGCTGCTGGTTGGCTTTTATTGTTGATTTTCAGTTGTTTTCCAAGATTTTGCTTTTAGAAATAATGTAATTAAAAACTTTGTGCATAGAATAGCCTCATATTTAGGATACTTTTCCTTGAAATTGCTAGCTCAGAAGGTATGAGCATTTTTATGACTACTGTTGAATTTGCAGATAGTTTTCCCAAAGGGTTGTACCAGTCTGCATGAACACCAGCACAGTTGGTGAAGTATCAATTTCACTGTGACCTTTTCTGGCTTATAGACTTTTTCTTTTGTGGTTGCAGAAAAACCAGTATACTTCTACCTTAAAAAAGCAAGGCAACTCCTCTGGCCATCACAGCATCTGTGTGCCAAGCTATAATTCTTTTTTTTTTTTTTTTTTGAGATGGAGTTTCGCTCTTGTTGCCCAGGCTGGAGTGTAATGGTGCGATCTCAGCTCACCGCAACCTCTGCTTCCCGAGTTCAAGTGATTCTCCTGCCTCAGCCTCCCGAGTAACTGGGATTACAGGCATGCACCACCATGCTCGACTAATTTTGTATTTTCAGTAGAGACAGGGTTTCTCCATGTTGGTCAGGTTGATTACGACTCCTGACGTCAGATGATCCGCCTGCCTCGGCCTCCCAAAGTGCTGGGATTACAGGCGTGAGCTACCATGCCCGGCCTATGTAATTCTTTAATAAATAGCTCAATGCCTACTATTCATCAGATGTTGATGACAAAATGAATAAGACTGTCTGAATTCTTAAGGAGCTTATAGCCTATTGGAAGAGAGAGACATGCTCAGATTTGTAGAGGTCATGAATAGAAGTTGGTATATCAGTTGAGAAAGAACCCAAAGATAGGTGTAGGCAGTTCTAATCTTGGAGGCGGGATGATACCAGGAAAAGCTAGGAAAGGGACGTTAAAGCTTAGTATTGGCTGGGCACAATGGCTCTCACATGTAATCCCAGCAGTTTGGGAGGCTGAGGCAGGAGCATTGCTTGAGCCCAGGAGTTTGAGACCAGCTTGGGCAACAAAGTGAGATTCTGCCTCTACAAAAATCAAAAAATTGACTAGGTGTGGTGGTGTGCGCCTGTGGTCCCAGCTACACGGGAGACTGAGGCAGGAGGATTGCTTGAGCCAAGGAAGTCGAGGCTGCAGTGAGCCGTGTTTGTGCCACTGCCATCCAGCCTGGGTGACAGGACGAGACACTACCTCAAAAAAAAAAAAAAAAAGCTTAGTATGAGCAGGCGTCACAAAAGTGCGTTCATACAGAGGAGGTGTCAGTGGGGGCGGGAGGCTGTAACCACAGGGCAAATCAGGGACAGGGATTGGTCGGGGGAGTGGAGGGTGAAGGGCAGAGATTAGGACGAGGGGGTGCGGAGGGAGGGGAGCAGAGCCTTTGTTCTGGTTTCAGTTCCAGAGAGGAGTGCGGCAGTGCTGGTCTTGTGCCTCTAGCACATTCCAATCAGCAACATCCTTCATACCCTGACGCCCCCCACCCCCACCCATTCTCCTCAGAGATGTTTTGATAAATGTAGGTGTTCAGTGCGAATAGTACCATTTACAGTTTTCTCCCACCCAAGCGTATACTGAGGTTATGTGGCTGTGCGTGTAGATATGGGTACTTCTGAGGGTTGGTAGCTGGTCATGCTGTTAAGAATTTTGGGGGAAGCAAAGCTGAAGCTTAGATCAGTAAAGTGCTTACCATAGGCTACCCAGCCAGCTAATATCTGTTTAGACAGCATTTTCGTGTCTAATCTTATGTACAGTTTAATAATTTAACAGATGATAGACGAATAGGTCAGTGGAAATGTTTATAGGGTACTTCATAGCTGTTAATTTTTACCACTTGGATTTTTTTAATAGCTGGGAATAGTAATTAGGGTGCAAAATGAAACCTATGAATGACTTCGTGATTTTTCCACCTCAAATGAGAAGGATTAGGAAAGCAAAAGATTCCTCAAATCAATTTTTTCTTTCCCCCCAAATAATTTTTGGATTATTTACCTTGTTAATGTGTGTATATGTGTCCCCCCTCACCCCAGTTTTCTTTAAACACTTTTTGTATGAAAATTGTCACACAGTTGCTCCAAAATATTTAAATAGATAAGACAATGGGTATAAATTTTGCTGCCAAAAATTCCTTGTATCTTAAAAAAGCTGTGTTTTCTCTCTTAAATGTATGTTAATGTCTTCCAATGCATAGTATGAGTATCCAGCATTTTAAGCAGATTTAAAATGCAAAAATTCTTGATTCACATTAGAGCTTCAAACTTATAAAATTTGGGGGATGCATTATAGTATGAATATTGGCACCCACTCCTGAGTGGAATATTGGAAGCCTGAAATATAGGACATGTTGACAGTAAAGATCCAGGTAATATTGGCCATGTGGGGTGGCTCACACCTGTAATCCCAGCACTTTGGGAGGCCAAAGTGTGAGGATTGCTTGAGCCAGGGAGGTTAAGGCTGCAGTGAGCCATGATCGTGCCACTGCACTCCAGCCCGGGTGACAGAGCAAGACCCTGTCAAAAACAACAACAACAACAACAACAAAACAAGAAAAAAAAAAAAAAAAACACTTCAAAAAGATCGAAGTAAAAGGAATCAAAGAAAGTGTGGGCAGCATAGCAGCTGTGGATTCAGGGGATTGAGCATCTGAGAGGCAGTAGAGCACGTTTGTTAAAAACCTGGACTCTGGAGACAAAGCCTGCTGTGAAATCTTGGCTCCACATGATCAGATTGCATATTCAGACCTGAGTTTTTTCATCTCTAAAATGATGGTAACAACCTGCCTCTCAGTTATTGTGAGGATGAAATGAGATAAAACACAGGCATTTGGAAAGGTACCGGCACATAAGGACTCAATAAATGCATTTTTATTTGTATAGGAATCCATCTCTTTATAAGCAGAATAAGCAGATTCTTTCTTTACCTATTGTGCAGAGCAGTGAACACTGATCATCTGCTTGTCTGGGAGTAGCATTCAATTATTTTTCAGGTTGTGCTTTTTCCACAAAATATTGGTCTAAAAAGATAATGCAGGTTTTGCAGATACTCTAGCATGGCAGAAATTGAACTTCAGCATTCCTTTGACACATTTTGTTTGTTTTTCCTTAATTTTTATTGTGCCTTATCTGTGTATTTTGTATATGGGGGAAGGAGATAGCATTAGCAAGCATAAGCATGAGAGGGAGCCTTCTGTTCTATTTATTCATTTTCTGCTTCTCTTCTCTTTAGATTCTCTTCCCTTTTCTCTGTTCTTTATGTCAAAGCATGGACATGTTAAAGAGGTAGAACCTCTGATCCATAGATTGGCTCCAGTGTTTTTCTGGGATTTATTTGACTCTGTTATAAATCCCACCTTTGTTAGTCTGTGGGCGTTGGGGGGAGCGGTATTGAGAACAAAGATAGGTGATGTGAGTAAATTCAGGGAAAGAAAACCTAGTCTAACAAGACCCCACTGAGCACCAAGCAGCACCTTTGCTGAGTGTCATTCTTTCTGACTCTGGTCAGTTGTCCCTGGCTTTATGTCTTGACATTTTCCCTCCACTCTACATGCCATGGAGATGTGGTGTTCCTCTGCATTGCTTCGTGTAGAAAGTACAATGTTTGCTAAGATTCGGGCTTCCAACTTTTATTAACCAACAGGGGGATTCTATATACACAGTCTTATGTAGTTCATCCAAGAATTCAGAGTGGATACTAAAAAGTTCAGTCCTTAATCAGGAGTCAGGAATTTTGAGTAGGTTAGATTTACTTGTTCCGATTGATACCTACTCATTGGTCCACTGGAAATCCAGTCCTGGACCATTTCTGCAATGTCATGGCTTTGAGAATCAAGTTCAGACCCTAAGTAAAGTGCATGAAGCCCTTTCTCTCTTGCTCCCCCCATTTTTCTAGCCTCCTCTCTCATGTTCTTGCCATATATAACCTTCGCTCCAGCCATACGAAACTTCTTTAACTCCTCAGATGTGTTTCCCCCTGGATGGCTGTTTGTTTTCATTTATGCTGCTCCCTCTCCTGCTTCAGTGCCCTTCTTTCAGGACCATATTCTAAAATTACCTCTTCTGAGAGTATTTTCCTGGCCCCTGCTCCCATATGATCTAGTAGCCACTCTCCTGTACCCCTGAACAAAGGTGACTGTTCCTCCATTGCAAGGTGATGGCAAGGACCGTGTCTTACTTTATCTCTTTATCCTTAAAGTAGAGGGCGGTCCTGGAACATCATATGTATATAATGAGTGTTGAATGAATGCATATCTGAATTACAGTTTGTAACATTTATAAAAAAATTCATCATCTCTTTGTGGCTGGTGTTTGATAGAAGTGTAAAAAGTCCTTGGGACATGATGTATCTTCATTATTATTATCACTACTCCCGCCCCCCTGCTTTTTGAGAGACAAAGTCTTGCTCTGTTGCCCAGGCTGGAGTGCAGTGGCATGGTCATAACTCAAGACAGCTCAAACTCCTGAGCTCAAAGGATTCTTCTACCTTAACCTCCCAAGTAGCTTGGGAATACACCATCATGCCCAGCTGATTTTAAATTTTTTTGTAGAGATGGAGCCTCAGTAGGAACAGCCCAGGCTGTTCTCAAACTCCTAGCCTCAAGTGATCCTCCTGCTTAGGCCTACCAAAGTGCTGGGATTACAGGCATGAGCCACTGTGCCCTGCTCTGTTTCTTCATTAAATAAAGTTGGGAACTTGGCCACTCCTGGAGAGTAAGTGGCCACTTTACTTTTCTCCTTTTGGAGAAAGCTTGAAGTCCAGCAGAACAGTAACTCACTTAACCTGAGAGTCGCAACACATTAATTAACAACTTTTTCTTTTTCTTTTGGAAAAAAACTGCAAATCTGTAGACATTGAGAAAATAGTACAATAAATATATGCTGTACACCTGAGTTCACCAGTTTTTAGCATTTTATCACATTTGCTTTAACTTTTTGTATGCATACCTAAGCTCATACATGCATATGTGCATATGCACACTTTTTTTTAGAAATATTTGAAAGTTGTAGACATCATGATGCTAAACCTCTAAATACTTTAATATACATTCCTAAGAATAAGTGCATTCTACATAACCACAACACTATGATTAAACACTATGATTAAATATATATCAGATATTATAGTAAATATATATCAGATATTATTATAAATATTATTATTATAAATATTATTATATTATAAATATAATATTATTTTATATTATAATATATATTATATTATATATATTATATATTATATTATATATTATATAATATATATTATAATATATATTATATTATATATAATATATAAATATTATTATTATTATAAATATATATCAGATATTATAGTAATATCTGATATATATTCCATGTTTAATTTTTCTCACTTGTTTCAAAAATGTCTATTTTAGCATTCTGATTTTTCTACTCAGAATTTGGTCAAAGTTCATGTATCGCATTTAGTTATGTCTCTAATCTAGAATAGCCCCTGCCTTTTTTTGGTCCAAATCAGTTATTTTGTAGAATATCCTATATTCTTTCAGCCTGAAGAATCTAAAGAGAGAGAGAGAGAGAGTGAGAGAGAAAGTGTGTGTGTGTGTGTGTATTTGTATTTGGATACCTCATCTTTAAAAAAATATAAATGTTAGCTGTTTGGGGAGGGGGGCACTTGACTGTGGTCCCAGCTTCTCCTGAGGCTGAGTTGGGAAGATCACTTGAGCCCAGGAGTTGGAGGCTTCACTGAGCCATGATCATGCCACTGCACTCCAACCTGGGTGACAGAGTGAGATCCCAACTCTTAAGAAAGAAAAAAGAATATCCCATATTCTAGATTTATCTTCTTGTTTCCTCTTCAGTAGATTAGCAAGAATATTATGTAGGAAGTAAATATCTTACATTGCATTAGGAGCCTGGAACTGTAGGCTGTTCTAATATTGGGGTTGCTGAGTTGAGACATTTGGTAAAGGGATGACGTGCTAGATCTTCCTCTTACGCAGCAAAATTGCAAATGTCAGTTGTGATCAACATGTAATTTGTGGGGTGGTGCATTGAGGATTTGTTTTGACTATCCTCTTCAACAACCCTTTCACCTGAGAGTTGTAGCATCCGTTGATTTCCATGTCATGGTTATGACTCAAATATGACTGTAATCAACAGACCTGCTAAACAGAGATCCAGATTCTTTATGGTTCTTTTTGTTCTTACAGTATATCTCTCAAAGAATGTATCGAAATACTTCTCTGTGGGTTGTGTTTTCAGTATGATGTATTATTAGAATTATTTGTTTGTGTTTGTATTTAGTTTAGGGTTTGCCCATTTTATATATATACACACACACATACACACACACACACACACACACACACATATATATATTTTTTAGATGAATTCTCACTATGTTGCCCTGGCTGGACTTAAACTCCTGGGCTCAAGTCATCCTCCTGCCTCAACCTCCCAAGTAGCTGGGACCATAAGTGTGTGCCACCATGCCCAGCTAGATAATTTTTTAAATATGTAAATGTCCAAAATATAAAAGGTATACTCAGGCCTCAGTCCTACCCCTGTGTTTTTATTAGTTTCTGGTTTACTCTTCCTATGTTTTTTTTGGTAAAAATATGTGAGTGCAAATCAATTTCCCTTTATTAAGTAGCATAATATGTCTTGGAAGTCAGTTCATGGGTTTTGCTCACCTTATTTTTGGGGGAGGTAAATTTTGTTGACATATAACATTAAAATGTGTACACGTAAGCAAAAAGCTTGGTGAATGTTTAGAAAATGAATATATCTGAATAACCAGCATCCAGGTTAAGAAATAAGATGACCAGAAGCCACCTTCGACTCTCCTGCACCCAAGGGTAGCCATTCTCCTGACTTTTATATTGTAGATTATTAGCTGGGCGTGTTTTTGTATTTTATCTACATGGAATCATACCACATGTGTTCTTTTGTGTCTGGCTTCTTCGCGTCACATAAAGTGTGGGATTTATTTATGTGAATGCATGCAGTTCTAGTTTATTTATTCCTGTTGCTGTATAGTATTCCAAAATTGGAATAGGCTACAAATAATTTAATTAACTTCTGAGTTCTTTCTAGTTTTGGACTATAACAAATGTTTTCTCATTCTTTTTTATGGTCTCATGATGGGAGTGAGTATAAAAATTTATTCAACCAGTCTCCTTTGGATGGTCATTTAGGCTTTTTTCCCCAGTGTTTTTCTACTACAAATATTATTGCACAAGGTTTTGAATAAATTTGTGTATTATAGTGTGGAACATGTTTTTAAAAGCTTTATGAGGAATGAGAGTAACAACATTTTGGGGAAAAGCTAATCTTTTTGGTAGTGCTGCTCAATTGGTGGAAAGGAATTACTCAGCTTTTCTTAGAAACAGGTTAGTGCGGTGAAACTGGTTAACTTACAGTATTTTGGGTTCCTCTCAGAAAGGAGGAGGGGGCTAATGCAAAATAAAGAGAAGGGCTTGAAATCCATCTCCATGCCTCCTGGAGTTCAGAAAACTCAATTGTATATTGTCTCAACTTACTTTTTAAAAAACATTCAGATATTTATTGTGCATCCTCTGTGTTCCCGACGTATTGTTCTAGCCACCGGGGGTACAGCATTAAAGGAAGTAAGCAACAGCCTTGCCCTAATGGAGCTCACGTTTTCATGGGGGACGAGATAAATTTTAAAATATGTAGTACGTTAAGTAGAAAACCAAAGCAGAGGAGGGTGATTGGTGTTTGGGTGTGAGTATGTGTGTATTGTATGTTTGCATGTGTTGGGGAGGAGACACAGATTATAAAAAGTGTTCTGGAAGAGAATGGTGTCTTTTCTGGTTCTGAACCCTGTTTTAGCTTACCAAGCCAACCACAGCAAACGTTAAGGATACACATTAAGGATCAGTGAGAAAGGAGAAGGTTTTCCTGTTCGAATCAGAAGCAGAGAGGAAGAAAGGCACCATTGTGTGGCCAAGAGATGGCTAAAGGGCAGGAAACCCAGTCCTTAGCCCTGGAAACTCTCCAGTTAAGCCATGGCCCAAGGCTGCTAACACTGGCATCTGGATGGAAATTTCTAATTGTGTAGACCTGAGTGGGGCTTATTTTTCTCAACTGAATTATGGTTATAGATGAGAGATCCCTCCTCCTAGATACTGAGGCTGGAGAATAATCACATTGTCTCATGAAAGTGTAAAACAAATTATTAGTAAGTGTGAATTTGTGTTAAATGTTGTCTTCGCGTTTACCACACTGCATTGTAATTTGTTGAGTTTTGTCTATACATTACTTATCTATTCAGTGTTGCCTTATGCATGCTTGGCCTCCAGTGCCCTCGTACTGTGCCTAAAAAGCACACAGTAAAGGAGGGGCTCAGTAGAGACTGGTTGAAACTGGAGGATTTAACCACTGCACACCAACTTAAATTTTTGTTTGTTTGTTTGTTTTTGAGACGGAGTCTCTCTGTAGCCCAGGCAGGAGTACAGTGGCGCGATCTAGGCTCACTGCAAGCTCCGCTTCCCGGGTTCACGCCATTCTCCTGCCTCAGCCTCCCAAGTTGCTGGGACTACAGGTGCCTGCCACCATGCCCGGCTAATTTTTTGTATTTTTTGTATTTTTAGTAGAGACAGGGTTTCACTGTGTTAGCCAGGATGATCTCGGCCTAAAATTGTTTTTTTAAACTGTGATTCAGCCACTGCTGCTCAGGACTATGTTATTAGAAAGTACTGCTTTCAGAATTTTCAAAGTTAGCTGGGTGCGGTGGCTCACATCTGTAATCCCAACACTTTGGGGGAGGCCAAGGCAGGCGGATCACCTGAGTTCAGGGGTTCAAGACCAGTCTGGCCAACATGGTGAAACCCTGTCTCTACCAAAATACAAAAATTAGCTGGGCATGATGGTGGGTGCCTGTAATCCTAGCTACTCAGGAGGTTGAGGCAGGAGAATCGCTTCAACCTGGGAAGTGGAGGTTGCAGTGAGCCGAGATGCGCCCCTGCGCTCCAGCTTGGGCGACAGAAGGAGACTCCACCTAAAAAAAAAACAAAACAAAAAACAAAACAAAAAAAGAAAAAAAAACAAAGCTCATCAAAATGTATGCAGCACCTCAGTTCACCTCTCTGGTTTTGACTTCACTAACCATATGACCGTGGGCACATTGCCCCTGGAGGACTCAACTTCCTATTCTAAAATTATTAAACACTCCAGATGATATGTACTTCACAGAGACGTGAATTTTGAATGAGATAATTTAGATTGAAAACAATATCTGTATGCATATGTACTTCCTAGTTTAGGCCAGAGCCATGGCCTAAGTTTATTAACAAGACTGCTTTTTTGTTGTTGTTAACCAGACAGCATCTCACTGTCACCCAGGCTGGAGTGCAGTGGCACAATCATGGTTCACTGCAGCCTTGATCTCCTGGGTGAGACGCTGGGACTACAGGTGCACGCTACCACACTTGGCTAGTATTTTTTAAATTTACTTTTGTAGAGACAGGGTTTTGCTGTATTGCCCAGGCTGGTCTTGAACTCCTGGCCTCAAGCGATCCTCCTGCCTCTGCCTCCCAAAGTGTCGGGATTACAGGTGTGAGCCACTGCACCCAGCCAGTAACCAGACTTTTAATAGAGACACCTGAAAGGTCCTACAGTTTGATCTGTATAACCAACTGCATGAGCACTGCACAGGAGAAGGGCAATTTAGCATCTCTAATAAGATTAAGGGGATTTTGCCTCTAGCAAGCTTGATATGAATTAGTAATAGGATGTGACTGCTGTTTACCAACCACATTCAGCAAAGATTGATTGATTGATTACCTAACCATGTAATGGAAGTTTAAAAAGTCTATTCATAGAAATATCCGAAGCTGAATTTTCCAAAGTAAGTTCTGCAGAGACTCACTTGATGTGCTGGGTTGGGAAAGGGCAGGCTAGATAACTAAACGTCTCTCTTCTGGGAGTTTCTGGGCCTTCAGTTATTGTGCATTGTGAATCCCAAAAAGGGGCTTGCTTTGACAGATCTGTGGTAACAGATGGAACAGGGCTGCTGGTGGTTTGTGTGTTTCTAGACTCATCCGACTGCATCTGGACCACTCTGTTCGTGTAGTCACCACCCTTTGTGTGTGTAGACAACTGGGCCAGTATTCAGAGAGCTCAACCTAGATGGGGAGTGAAGTTGTGATGATAAGGTTATGATGATGAAGTTGTGAAGTTGTGATATGGGAGGGGCACACACAGAAGGGGCCTGAGCAGGAGATGGTGGCTGGGGAAGGTTGAGAGAGAACCAGTGGGCAAAAGTGACTGGGCCAGCCTGGCCAACAGGCTGAAACCCCGTCTCTATGAAAAATACAAAAATTAGCTGGGCATGGTAGCATGCACCTGTAGTCCCAGCTACTTGGGAGGCTGAGGCACGAGAATCGCTTGAACCCAGGAGGTGGAGGTTGCAGTGAGCCAAGATTGCACCACTGTACTCCAGCCTGAACAACAGAGTGAGACTCTGTCTCAAAAAAAAAAAAAAAAAAAAAGTGACTGGGAAACATTTTGGACCCAACCAAAGTAGGTTTTCTTTGCTGATGTCTGTATTTTCCCTGTTGACTCTGGGTTCTTGGAGGTCATAGTTCCCCAGTAGTGGGAAGCATTAGATGATATGGACGAGTGTTCCTTAAAATCCCATCCAATCCCAAGTTGTGGATTTGTGATTATTTCCTTTTGTTTGGTAATCTTTACTCCCTCAGTTTTTATTTTTTTAGCATCGTGCTAGTTCCTTTGGATAATTAGAAAAAATAATATGTGGTTTATGTGAATTTATTAGTTGAATGACGAGACTAACACGAGACAGTTGTTAGCTAACTAAGTCAACATGGAAACAAATCCAAGTTTTGATAGTCTGTAATAGACCAGCACAGAAACTGGAGAACGGGGAAGACTGACACAGTACTGAAAGCTTCCTCAAGAAGTCTGTGAACTGGTGTTTGAAGGATTAATGGGATTTGCACAGCAGGAAGAATAGACCCATTGCTGTAGCAGCTGCTCAAGGATAAAGGCAAGAGACGTAGAAGGCTTTTGAGCAGGAACTGTGTGGATAACTCTGTAATTAAGAGAGATCAAGAAAGATCCATCTGGCAGCTTCGTGCAGGAGATGATGATGTGAGAACTATCTCTTTAAGAGTAATCATTTAAGCCATGCGGGTGCTTGAAATCTTTCAGAGTGAGGTTGTGGCTAGAACATGGATGAGCGAGGTATAAAAGCTTAGTGGTTAAGAGCACAGACACACCGGGTTCAAATCCTAGTGCTCTCAGTTGACCTTTGTGAAGATACTTGGAGAAACTGAAGCCTAGAAGTTGTTTGTAAATTGGATAGTATTACTTGCCTCTTAGGATAATTATGAGGATTAAATGCGATAAGGAATTATGTAATTAAGTGCTCAATAGATGTTGCTTACATTTATTATGTGGCCGGAGTTCCCTCGAGCAGTGGTTATAGAAGTGTGGTCCTTAGTCCAGCACCATTTTGTCACCTGCGAGCTTGTTACAAGTGCAAATTCATGGGCCCCACTCAGACCAGCTGCATCAGTCTGGGTAGTGGGACCTAGGAAACAGGCTTCTTAAAAGCACTCTGGCGGATGGGTGGGAAACATTAGAGAATGACGGCCCTAGAGGAATCCTCCAGTTGGGATTCAAAGCTAAGAAAGGGAGAGTGTTTAAAGGAGGGACTAAGCCATTGTGTCCTTTGCAGTGCAGAGGAAAGGAGGTAGTGAATTATTGGTGGCACCTAACTAAAAGCTTTACACAAGATTCTCAATAAATACAATAAATACAATAAAAGCTTTATACAAAAATTTCAATAAGTCAACTGGTTTAGTAATATGTTGGGGATGAAAGGAAGATTTCAGGGCAGTGGGAACCTACTGTACAGCCCAAATGATTAAAAAAAAAACCACAGGACTGAATTAGAAATGTGACATTAGATGAAGTTTAAGTCTTAGGTTTAACAAGTATTTGCGGCCTGCCCTCCTACTGTGACTGGCAGTGTGCTATCTGCTGGAAATGTAGAATGAGGTATTATTCCTGCTTTCAGAGATTTCACACAGTTAACGCTTTTTTAATAATTGGAAGCTATCTTTTTTCCTTAAAATCTTTCCTAGCTACTAGAGAATTAAACACAATATCTGATCTATTCTCCGATTGTGCCAGAAGTTAAGCGTAGGGCTGTCTCCCAACCAATGCAAGGCCGCATTGGAAAGTGATACCTCATTTCTGAAAGCATTCTGAACACTGGTCCTTTTTGCTTATTATTTTATGGCTTGGGATATACCTTAGAGATGATTTGAAATCTTTTGAAAGATTTCATGTCCCTATTTAATGTTGGCCACGTGGGGTTTTTGACATTATGCTAACCCACCCCACCTCTGTCATTTCCAGTATAAAGCACCAAAAGTACTAGCTTGAAATACAGTGACTTCTAAACTTCGTCCATTATTCCATTCAGTCATTGTTTGTTGCGCATTATATACAGGATACCGCTTTAATAGTGATGAAACATAATGTCAGCCACGTATCTTGTCAAAGAGCCAGAATCCACATCCCAAGGCCAGATATATGGAGTGTGGAGGAGGCACTGGGACCTGGTCCCAAGGTTAGCCAAGTGGTTAGATGAATCCACCCCCAGACACCCACAGAGTTTAGGTTTGTAAATGTTCCACCCTTGTAACACATCCCCCTTTCACAATGACAAAGGCAATTTGAGGGAATTAGAGTGACTGGTTAAGAAACTATGTTTTAAAATCTCACTGTTTCTTGAAAATAGATGGCATAGCAGTGGAGTTTGCAAGTAGAATATAGGAATTACATTTTGGTGTGTTTGTGACTTTCTAGTTTTTGTATCATAGAGAGACTTCAGGAAAATGCAAGTGGAGATCACTTTCCAAAGAAGACAAGATTGGCAGGTTAATCTGAACACTCATTTGTTAAGAGCATGTTTTAATTGACCTTGGACTGTGCTCTTTCCCTATTGCTTTGGACTTTTGGGCTGGCTGGGTGGATAGTGAGGACTGCAAATACTCTTTCGTTACTCCTTTTTCTTTCCAAATCCCCCAAGGGTAAGTGGTTAGAGCCTCAGTCCACCCCTTTGAAAAGGTTGCTAAGACCAGACCATGACTTCAGTGCTTCTAGCAGGCAGAGAGTCAGTGGTTTCTTCCTCTGTGAAGAACCATGAACTAATTCTGAGAAGGTGAACTTAAAGAGAGCAGAAACCTTTAAAAAAAAAAAAAAAAAGTTTTAACTAGTTCATAAAGGTGTTTCTGATGATCAGAGTGCTAGAATACAGATTGGGTATTTAGAGACCAGATGGAATTTTTTTTTTTTTTAAGTTTATGGTTTTTCTAGAACTGCTGGATATTGACAGAAATTCCTCTAAGCCCTACTAGCTACCCGAAGGATGTTGGTGTCCTGAAAGGTATGGAAAATAGAGCTATGGTCGTGTAGCGTTTTAAAAGAACTAAAAGAGGCTTTAAAGGTCCAAAAAGAAAAAAAATCCGTAGCTATGTGGTACGTTTTTTTTAAAATGATTGCTTCTGAATCCACCTCTTTTTCCCCTTCCTTTTTACTTTATGCAGTGAACACCTACCTCTTCATGATGCAAGCTCAAGGCATTCTGATCCGGGACAACGTGAGAACAATCGGTGCTCAGGTTTATGAGCAGGTGCTTCGGAGTGCTTATGCCAAGAGGAACAGCAGTGTAAATGACTCAGGTATATTTTTAGTAAAGAGGTCGTCTGATTAGAATGTCTCCTCCCAAGAGAGGTAAATTCAGTTGCAATAATTATTTTCAGTGGGAAAAGTGCATTGTAAAAGAGGGATTTGGCTTTTACTTCACTGCTAAAAAAGCTCTTGCCAAATGAATCCTCGTTCATTTTTGTTAACAATATGACTCAGTCTGTTTGTGTTGCTATAAAAGAGTACTTGAGACTGGGTAATTTACAAAGAAAAAGGATTTATTTGGCTCACGGTTCTGTAGACTATACAGGAAGTGTGACACCAGCATCTGCTTCTGGTGAGGGCCTCAGGCTGCGTCCACTCTTGGTGGACCGGAAGGGGAAGCCCGTGTGTGTGGTAAGAGAAAGCAATGTGGCAGTGAGAGGATGGCAGTGCCAGGCTGTTCTTAACAACCAGCTCTTGTGGGAGCTAATAGAGGAGAACTCACTCATTACTACAACAGCAGCAAGCCATTTATGAGGGATCTGCCCCTGTGACCCAGATACCTCCTATAGGCCCCACCTCCATCATTGGGGTCATCATTTCAGCATGAGGTTTGCAGGGGACAGACATTTAAACTATAGCATAATACATTAAGAGTGACTGGATAACTACTACTTTCCTTTTTCCTTTTTTTTTTTTTTTTTTTTTTTTTGAGACGGAGTTTTGTTCCTGTCATCCAGGCTGGAGTGCATCAGGTGATTTCGGCTCACTGCAACCTCCACTTCCCCAGTTCGAGCAATTCTTGTACCTCAGCCTCCTGAGTAGCTGGGATTACAGGAGCACGCCATCATGCCTGGCTAATTTTTGTATTTTTAGTAGAGATGGGGTTTCACCATGTTGGCCAGGTTGGTCTTGAACTTCTAACCTCAAGTGATCTGCCTGCCTCGGCCTCCCAAAGTGCTGGGATTACAGGCATAAGCCACTGTACCAGGCCTCTTTCTTTTTAACTCTTTCAAAAACTGAATACAGGAAGGAAGTAATACTTCCACATGATTAAATGGGACTCTCTTGAGGCCTCTGTAGTTCAGCCAGGGATGGTTTTTATTTAAAAAATAGATTCTGGAATTTCATTTTGCTAAGGATTCAGGATTTGCCTCTTATTTCTTTAACTGAGGACTGATGTGCTTTCTGGGTTTGTGTGGGGTTTTTTGAGATGGAGTTTTGCTCTTGTCACCCAGGCTGGAGTGCAGTGGTGTTATCTCGGCTCATTGTAACCTCCACCTCCCGGGTTCAACCAATTCTCCTGCCTCAGCCTCCTGAGTAGCTGGGGTTACAGGTGTATGCCACCACGCCTGGCTAACTTTTGTATTTTTAGTAGAAATGGGCTTTTGCCATGTTGCCCAGGCTGGTCTCAAACTCCTGACCTCAGGTGATCTGCCTGCCTCAGCCTCCCAAAGTGTTGGGATTAACAGATGTGAAACACTGTGTCCGGGCTTTTTTTTTTTTCTTTTTTTCTTTTCTTGAGACAGCATCTCACTTTGTCTCCTAGGCTGGAGTGCAATGGCATGATCTTGGCTCACTGCAGCCTTGACCTCCCAGGCCCGAGTGATTCTCCTGCCTTGACCTCCCAAAGTGCTAGGATTAAAGGTGTGAGCCACCGTGGCTCATTTTTTGTATTGTTTGTAGACATGGCTAATTTTTGTATTTTTTGTAGACACGGCTTTCACCATGTTGCCCAGGCTGGTCTTGTACTCCTGAGCTCAAACAATCCACCTGCCTTGGCCTCCCAAAGTGCTATAAGATTACAGGCATGAGCCACCGTACCCAGCCTCCTGTGGCTTCTTAATGATTTCATCTAAGCCCAATATTTTAAAATATTTAAATTAAAAAAAAATTCTCCCTCTAAATCAGTCCTCTCTCCTTCTCTAATAGGTTACAAGATTTTTCGAAGTTCACTGTCAAATGTGAAATTGCTTTGCAAATGTTGCAAATGCGAATTATTCTGTGGTGCATAGGAAATCAAGGGAAAGCATTGCCTCTCTTAAAAGAATTGCCTCTCCTTAAAATAATTGACCACATCCTAATTTATCAGTTTCCTCTGCTGACCACTTTAGCAACAGAGGACTGTAGTTAGCAAACTGGTAAGCTTTTGATACTTCCTTTCTTGTTTGCAAAGAGCAAGTGAATGACATTTCAGAGCCTTTTAGACAAATTGTGGTTGCACTGGGTCAAGTTGCCTGAGCTCTGAGCCATACCTGGGAGAGGAAACCCTGCAGTTTCCGTCTTGCACGTGGTGGTAGGTTTTGCACACAATCCGCACACAGAGTCTCACTCGACTCATGTGTGGCTCTGTCAGTAAAGGCAGGATTTTATGCTGTTTCCATTTTTCGTACATGGTACATATAATCTTGGGGAAGATGGTGCAGCTTGATCATGTGACTCTTTACCTAAACCCTGCCAAAATCCTTCACTAGTTAGGTGAAGAAACCAGGGAGTACTGACTGCCCTTCCAGAGCGCTCTCCCCTGTATAGTACTGAGTAAGGGAACATTTGTGTCCTCATGACATTTATCCAGTCCAGATATCATACTTCTGCAGTGTTAGATGAGGCTAGAATGTCTGTCTCTCTGGACATTTGGCAGTACTGGCAATTCTCTCAGAAGTTAGAGGGACATGCAACAGGACCCCATTTCCACACCACCGCTGGTCTGGCAACACAGGATTGCGCTACTTCCGGAGTTGTTGTCTTTGAAAACTGAGTACAGAAGTGAGTTTCACCCTTGGAGGGTGTGTCCAGTGACCCATTATTATTGAACTTGGTGTGCTTTTATTCTCAAATTATCATACGCCCAAATAATTTTTCCTTGCATCTCTCTGGTTAGAACAATCTGTTTTTTGTTAAATGTGTTTATTTCTCTAATAGATTGGAAATCTTTGCCATCAGGGACTGTCTTACTGTTTATTAGATACTTGACTCACATGATTTCATGTAGTCCCTCACAGGAACCCAGAAGGTAGCCACTATGTCCCCATTGTAGGGATAAAAGGAACAAGGCACACGGAAGTCATAGAACTTGATGCAGCAGCAGGGTTAGGTAGGGTTTGCTGATTCTCTGACTCCAGGGCCTGTCCCCTGAATCCCAGTAATGGCTTCATTCCTTTTGTCATCTTTGTATTCTTAGTACCTTATACACTGCCTAGCACATAGGAAGCACTTGGTAAATTATTTTTGTATGCATGCAGGAATAAATTTAACAAGAAAGCACATTTTAAGTGTTGTAGCATGTTTCTAAGGAAGTCACCATCTTGATGAGCTACTGTGTCACTGGCACATCTTTGGCGATTAAGTACAGGTTGAGCATCCCCCGTCAGAAAATACCAACTCCAGATTGCTCCAGAATCCACACGTGATAAAACCTTGAGTGCCAACACGACACTTAAAGAAAATATGCAATGGAGCATTCCAGATTTCGGATTTTTAGATTTGGGTTGATCAACTGGTAAGTGTAATGCAAATATTTCAGAATCTGAAAAAATCAGAAATCTGAAACACTTCTGGTCCTAAGCATTTCAGATAAGGGGATACTCAACCTGTACTGAAAAGAAAATAGCATTTCACTGAAAGTGTATTGAATGAAAACGCATCATTCTTCTTCATTTCAAAACAGTGTCTACCTAACACAGTCAGAGAGGGTATTCTGGGCCCAAGACTGCTGAGACAGTCAGATGACTGACACCTCTGGCTGGATAACTTCTGCCTGGAGCACTGTTGGCTTAATGGTGGTAACCTGGACCTTCTGAAATAATGCTGAGGCACATACCCCCATTCAGGCATCTGCATTAGGCCAAGCATAGCTCAAAAGCCCAGGGTGACATTTAAATAATGCTGATTTTCTTTAAGTTTAAAAGCAACGTGGTGATTATTGAATGAAAACAGACTTTTGGGTATGGGGACTGTGAATCTGGAAATAAGCCTGGAGTAGTGACCAGGAGAAGCTTCCTGTTGTCACTGAAAGCCATTGGTTTGTGAGATTGTGAATCTGCAGAGTGAGTAAAGTCATGCTGGTGTCCTTTGTAATCTATTAGTGGAGTGGGTCATCTTCACCTCTTTCTCCATGGTTTTAGATGTCCAGTCTGTAGTCTTTGATGTGGCTACCCTCCCAGTAGGTAGGTCATCATCCTTAAATGGACTAACTCTTGAAGAATTAGTTCTTTATATTTCACAGATTATTTGTCCCAGTGGCATATTTCTAGTATATATAAATTGCCATATTTTTCTCAAGCAGAGAGGCAAGTGTTTGGTCTTTTCTCAGATGGGAGGGGAAAGTGGTGATTCTTGCTGGGGTCCATTGGTCAGCACTTCCGGTTCCTTCTCAACTGGATTTGGTAACACAAGGGAGAAGGCAGGTTTTTTACCTCCTCCAGGCATTAGGGTAGCCAATACCAAGCTTAGCTATACATTGGAATTCCCAGGGAGCGTTCCAAAGTACTGATGTATGTCTGTGCCTGACTGCTAGAGATTCTTATTTAATTGGTCTGAGGTGTAGCCTGAGTGTTAGAATTTTGTTTGTATGTTTGTTTTTGTTTTGAGACAGTCTTGCTCTGTCACCCAGGCTGGAGTGCAGTGGCACCATCTCAGCTCACTGCAACTTCCGCCTCCTAGGTTCAAGTGATTCTCCTGCCTCAGCCTCCTGAGTAGCTGGGACACCAGGCGGGTGCCACCATGCCCGGCTAATTTTTGTATTTTTAGTAGAGATGAGGTTTCACCATGTTGCCCAGGCTGGTCTCAGACTCCTGGCTTCAAGTGATCTGCTCACCTCGGCCTTCCAAAGTGCTGGGATTACAGGCATGAGCCACCACATCCAGCCTGGTGTTAGAATTTTTGAAAGCTTCCTAGATGATTCTAATGTGCAACCAAGGCTGCTGAACCACTGGGGTGAAGCAATGCTGAATAAGCAGCTGCTGCTGGACAGAAATGTTGGTCTGCAAGCCCATGATATCAGCAGCCATTTGAACCTGTAGGTAGGGGTTTGTTATTTTCCCATTTTTTCCCCATTTTCTATCTATTTTTTTTTTGAGATCTTTTGACTCACACTTTTTTTTTTTTTTTGAGATGGAGTCTCGCTCTGTTGCCCAGGCTGGAGTGCACTGGGGCGATCTTGTCTTGCTGCAACCTCCGCCTCCCAGGTTCAAGCAATTCTCCTACCTCAGCCTCCTGAGTAGCTGGGATTACAGGCACCCACCACCATGCCCAGTTAATTTTTCTATTTTTAGTAGAGATAGGGTTTCACCATGTTGGCCAGGCTGGTCTTGAACTCCTGACCTTAGGTGATCCACCTATCTTGGCCTCTCAGAGTGCTGGGATTACAGGTGTGAGCCACTGTGCCTGGCCTGTTTTCCCATTTTCTTTTTTGAGATGAAGTCTCACTCTATTGCCCAGGCTGGAGTGCAGTGGTGGGAACTCGGCTCACTGCAACCTCCACCTTTTGGATTCAAGCAGTTCTCCTGCCTCGGTCTCCTTTGTAGCTGGGACTACAGGCATGTGCCACCATGCCTGGCTAATTTTTTGTATTTTTAGTAAGAGACAGGGTTTCACCATGTTGGTCAGGCTGGTCTCTCAAACTCCTGACCTCAGGTGACCCACCTTGGCCTTCCAAAATGCTGAGGTTACAGGTGTGAGCCACCATGCCTGGGTTGTTTTCCCATTTTCTAAATGTAAAAGTGGCTGCCTTCGTTGCCCTTCAAGAAGAACATGTCTGGATTTGAAATAGATTAGATTTAAATTAAAAAGCAAAACCGTGGCCGTAGAAATTCAACAGGCTTTTCTCTCAGCATTTTCCTCATTCAGTAGGTACATGTTTTAGAAGAGTAAGAAGTTGTATTTGGAACTCCAAGGGGTTGAGGTATAACCCCACCCATTGCTGGACAGCTAGCAGGGGAGAAAAACCAGGGCTCCTCACGATAACTACACATAGTTTTACCAGGTCATGAGCAATTAATTTCCTCTGTCTCTTTCATTTTAAAAGGCCTCTATTGCTGCTGAAAAGCAGACTTTGTTTGTTTATTTATTTATGATGGAGTTTTGTTCTTGTTACCCAGGCTGGAGTGCAACAGTGCGATCTTGGTTCACTGCAACCTCTGCCTCCTGGGTTCAAGCGATTCTCCTTCCTCAGCCTCCTGAGTAGCTGGGGTTACAGGCACCTGTCACCATGCCCAGCTAATTTTTGTGTTTTTTGGCAAAGATGGGGTTTCACCGTGTTGGCCAGGCTGATCTTGAACTCCTGACCTCAAGTGATCACCCCACCTTGGCCTCCCAAGTAGACTTTATTTTATTTAAATTTTTATTTAAAAATTTTTAAACAAGAAATTAGGAAATTAAGCCACCCCCTCCCAAGATGTAGAGAAGGTTCTGGAAGATTTTTACAATAGAGTTATGCATTTGAGGATTCTTAAAACAGTGACATATTATTAATTTAGTAATCAGAAGAAAAAAAAATGCTTTTTTTTTGTTTCATGGCAGTTGCTACCAGGTTTATTATATAATTGTTTGAAGGAAGTAGAAAGGAATTTATCTGTCTTCAAAGAAACTCCAAATAGTGGAATCATTAGAGTTAGAGATATCTTGTCTCTTGCCTCATGTTTTTTAAATTCTAGTTTCCTGATTAGGTTCTAGCTCTAGGGCTTGGGTCAGTCATTGACCAGAATGATTATTATCTTTGTTTTTGTTGATTTATGAAAATATACTTTTTTGGGAATTTCATTGCCTTCTAGTGAATGTATTGACTGTGCCACTGTTTCCAGCCGGCGTCTCTTGCCACACATGATCATATCACAAACACAGGCATGTTTTCTAGTACTTGTTAGGTCTTTTAATTTTTTTCTACAGGAGAATAATTTCATCTATTAGATTCATCCAGAATCTTTCGTCTTTAAGGTTCTGTCTTGATTCATGTTTTGTTTGTTTGTTTGTTTGTTTGTTTTTAAGATAGGATCTTGCCCTGTTGCCCAGGCTAGAGTACAGTGGTGTGATCATTGCCATTGAATCCTCAACCTCCCAGGCTCAGGTGATTCTCCTGCCTCAGCCTCCCGAGTAGCTGGGACCACAGGCATGCACCACCACACCTGGCTAATTTTTAAGATTATTTGTAGAGACAGGTTCTCAGCGTGTTTCCCAGGCTGGTCTTGGCCTCCTGGGATTATAGGCATAAGCCACCATACCCAGCCTGGTTTATGTCTTTATATAAATTAGTCTCTACTATTCTCTATAAATGCAGGCTTCGTGTTTTTCAGGAAAGCTGCTACTAAAAAGGACAGAAAGCGTTCTGTTCCTTCACTTGTTAAGACACCGTTAAAATTTTCAAGTTGCCTCTCATTGAATTTTGTCCCCAGAGTCCTTGTGGAGCAGGCAGCGCAGAGTAGGCAGCCGTGTGCATATATGAAAGGATTCAATGTGTTAGCCATTTGATTCTTGGAAACCTGCTCATAGTGCTTTTTCAAAAATATCTTAGTTGAAGATTCTAGAATTCTAGGGTACAAAGTGAATTTGAACAGGATGTTTTAATTTCCATAGAATCAGCATGAATCCAAAAGGATTTAATATTCTGTGAAAAAGAACAATACAGTGTACTGGAAAGATCTCTAATTCAGAGTTTAGTTGGAGCTCTGTCATGCATTAGCCAGGGCCCCTGGTCTGAGTTCTGTGTATGTTGTTCCAGTTATTCATCTGTAGAAAATGAGGTTAGAGGGCCCTCCTCCTACTCTACAACTATAGTACCCTAGGGAAAAGACATCTACCTTCACACTCTTCATATCCACTAACATGACTCTAAAGGGGCATACATATGTGAGGGTTTTTTAATGATAAACCCCTGAGAATGAGAACAAGAAAGGAGACCACAGCAAAAAATCTTGCTAGGTAGAAAGCAGAAGAGCCACTGATAAAAGACTTAACAAACCCAAGAAAACTTGACTGCTCAAAGCAGCAACAGGAAAACCAGCAACCACCTCAGGATCCCCCAGAAACTCAGGAACTAGCAATATTGGAAGTAGGAGCAAAGGTGACAACTAAAATAAAGGGAGATTGAAAGCTGTTAAAAAGCAGTCAGATACCCAGACGCATTTCCTCATCCTGGCAAGAGCTGGAGACTTAATAACCCCAGAGATGGCAAAACAGAGGCTCCTCAACCTGGGGATACCTGACATGACCATAGTATTCGAAAAGATGGGCATTACCTATGCCCCAGCCTCTTTCTCTTCTTTCTTAGTTTCAGGATGTTTATAGTCAGGACTCTACCATTCTGGCAGGACATTGGAGTGGATTTCTCTGGAGAATCTGGTCAGACCAGGAGAAAAGACCCAAAGATACTGACCCCAGAGATATCAATAAGAGAAGAGAAAAATGACTGCAAACATGAAACAAGAATGTTGTAAGAAATGAACATTCAGGAAACAAGAGCTCTTCAAAGTTAAAAATATCATGGCAGAGATGATGATTAAAGGAAGGTTGAGTAAAGTTGAGGAAATCTCTTGGAAAGTAGGGCAGATAAATGGCAAGATGGAAAACTGGATAGAAAAGATGAGACAGTTAGAGGACCAGGAGGTCCCACATCCAACTCCTGTTCTGTATTCTTCAGAAAGGCAGCACAGAATACAGAAGGGAGGAATCATCACCGAGAGAATACCTCCCCACGGAAGCACATTTGGCATGGAATAAAGCCACAAGCTGCCACACCTCTTCTGAGAGGATGAAATTGAGAGAATACCTAATACCTGTCTTAGGAGGAAATGTCTTGTGAAAGGCGTGGTGTTGAATTAGAATCATTGCATATAAAACTGAGCAAACAAAGAATAAGATGCATAACTTCCCACATTTCTCAGCGATGACTAGTACTTAACAGCAGCATCATAATACAAAGACTGAAGATTGTCCTAACCACAGCTATGATATGTGACCGATGGGAGACGGGGGAGAGGAAGGGGATTGTGTGACAGGGGCGGCAGAAGGAAGGGGATAATGTCTTCACCTCCCATAGTGGGAGGTCAGTAGGTAAGACTGAAAACAGAAACATCATGACTAGCCATACAGACTGACAGAGGTGAATACTGAATATAAATGCTGAAATACTTGGCCAAAAGAAGGGCAAGTGGTTCCTTTAGAAAATAGAAATGAGAGGAGGGAGACTGCTATTTTAAAAATTACATTGAATTACAGTTTACTATAAACTGAGTGCTGCATATAAGCCTATAAAATCAATAGGAATAGGAACACTGGTTAAAATGTGTCATTTGGGTAACATTTTTATTGATGGGTTCACATTTTTAGCCACATCAAAGCGATAGTCTAGAGTCCTGTCTCCTTCCACCAAGTTGATAGCTAAGAAAAAGACTTACTTGGTAGGCGTCTAATAATGGCACGGTTGATTACACATACCAGTCTGATCGGCTTGTTTTCCTTTACCTCCCTAGATTACCCTCTTGACTTGAACCACAGTGAAACCTTCCTGCAAACTACAACATTTCTTCCTGAAGACTTCACCTACTTTGCAAACCATACCTGCCCTGAAAGGCTCCCTTCCA
This sequence comes from Chlorocebus sabaeus, assembly GCF_047675955.1. Classification (NCBI taxonomy): domain Eukaryota; kingdom Metazoa; phylum Chordata; class Mammalia; order Primates; family Cercopithecidae; genus Chlorocebus; species Chlorocebus sabaeus. The sequence continues at coordinate 14,537,514 of NC_132905.1, forward strand.
TGAGTGAGTAGAGATCCGGCCTATCTTCCTCTGCTTTTAAAATGGGTAAAGGGGAGGGCACTCTTCATCTTTCTGTCTGCCTAGAGAGAGAATATAAATACCTCCCTGCCATTGGAAACAGGGTTTGTGAAAGTCATTTGTGCTCCTGGCTCCTCTTCAAAGCCTGCTGCAGGGTTGCCTGTGTTCCTTGGTGCCATTTTCTCCCTTTTCTACTTTTTCACTCTTTCCTTTGCACTTGCTTGTCCTTTGTAACTTGGGTTCTGTTTGAACTTCCTAGAGAAAGTATGAATACAGTCATTCATAGCTTAACAATGAGGGTGCTGTCTGAGAAGTACATCATGAGGTGATTTGATTGTTGGGGGAACCTCCTAGAGTAGACTTCCACAAATCTCGATGGCGTAGCCTGCTGCACCCCTAGGCTGTGTGGTGTGGCCTGTTGCTCCTAGGCTGCAAACCTGTGCAGCATGGTGCTATACAGTAACTGTAACTCAGTGGTAAGTATTTGTGTATCTAAACATAGAAAAGGTACAGTAAAAAATGAGGTATAAAAGATAAAAAATGGTACAGCTGTGTAGGGCGCTTACCATGAATGGAGCCTGCAGGAATGGAAGTTGCTCTGGCGAGCCAGTGAGTGAGTGAATGTGAATGTGAAGGCCTGAGACATGACCGTGCACTACTGCAGGCTTTATGAACACCGAACACTTAGGCTGCACTACATTTATTCAGAAAATAGTCTTCTTTCTTTAATGGTAGATTAACCTTACTATTATACCTTTTTACTTTATAAACTTGTGAACTTTTAAAAAGTTTATAAAAAGTGTTTTAAAAAACTGCAGCCTCAAACTCCTGGCTCAAGCCACCCTCCCCCCTCAGCCTCCTGAGGAGCTGGGACTACAAGTGCCTGTTGTCACACCTGGCTAATTTTAAAATTATTATTCTTATTTTTTAAGAGATGGAGTGTTACTGTGTTGCCCACGCTGGTCTTGAACTCCTGGCCTCAAATAACCCTCCCACTTAGGCCTGTGCCACAGGCTGCAGTGTGCTATAATTGCGCCACTACACTCCAGCCCGGGCAACAAAGCAAGACCCTCTCTCAAAAAAAAGGGTAAAATAACGATTTAAAATTATAGTATAATAAATATATAAACCAGTAGCATAGTTTATTATCATTATCTGGTATAATGTACTCTACATAATTGTATGTGCTCTCCTTTTTTTTTTTTTTGAGATGGAGTTTTGCTCTTGTTACCCAGGTTGGAGTGCAGTGGTGTAGTCTCCGCTCACTGCAACCTCTGCCTCCCAGGTTCAAGTGATTCTCCTGCCTCAGCCTCCCAAGTAACTGGGATTATAGGCACCTGCCACCACGCCTGGCTAATTCTTGTATTTTTAGTAGAGATGGGGTTTTCACCATGTTGGCCAGGCTGGTCTCGAACTCCCGACCTCAGGTGATCCGCCCGCCTTAGCCTCTCAAAGTGCTCGGATTACAGGTGTGAGCCACTGCTTCCAGCCTTGTGATATACTTTTATATGACTGGCAGTGCAGTAGATTTGTTTATACCAGCATCACCAGAAACACTTGAGTAACACAACAATGTTATGGCAGCTATGTCATCACTAGGCAGTAGGAATTTTTCAACTCCATTGTGATCTTATGCAGCCACCGTATATGCCATTCATCACTGGTGAAAATGTCAAAGCACGTGACTGTCTAGGCAGTCAGCTTTGTCTTTTTTGTATAAATCTCCCACTGATTGTAGTGCTTGATCTTAGAGGTGGGGGTCTCAGTATGTTGCCCAGGCTGGTCTCGAACTTCAGTGCTCAAGCAATCTTCATGCCTCAGCCTCCTGAGTAGCTGGGACTACAGGCATGAGCCACCATGCCTTGCAAGTTATTGTTTTAACAAAGTGCTAGTTAGAACAATTCTTAGATCTTTTTGTTCTTTTTTTTGAATCTCATGTAAGCTAAAACAAGGACAGTAAACTCTTACACCTTTCCTATACTTTTAGGCTTCTTATATAGTTCCCCACTTCTTTAAAAAAAAATTTTTTTAAGAAGTGAGATCAAGAAAAGGAAAATCTTACATTTGCAAAGTTGACTTTTATGCTCAAACATAGTGAAAATAGAAGAAAATGTTAGAAATAGTCATGCATGGTATTTGAACATATTCTCATCCATATATGAATAATTAATTGTAAGTATGTAAGTTGTGTTGGAAGCCTTACTGTTTCATTTGCATGTCTCACCACACATATATAGGTTTTCCCTTTAAAATCTGCATTTGTCTGCATCTAGATGTAAGCTTAGTTTGGGAAGGCTAAGATTTGTGTATCAGAAATAGGCATCAACAGGCCTAAAACTAATGTTATCAGTTCATTGTTTCAGTAGCATTTATTGATTGTTACTGTACCACTTCCTGACTTTCAGATGCATTCTGAGTTAGGACATAATCACTCAGGGTCCTGACCCCCTGGTGAATGGATTGAGAGAGGTCGTGTGTCTGCACTTGCATCAGGAGCAAACCGACATGACTCTAAGCTCAGCTACTTTTCTCCTTCTTCTCAGAAAAGCTCAGCTGCAGCCAGGTGCAGGGGCTCACAGCTATAATCCCAGCACTTTGGGAGGCCAAGGTGGGAGAATCACTGCGGCCCAGTTGAAGACCAACCTGGGCAACATAGTGAGACCCCGTTTCTATTTATTAAAACATATTAATAAACAAAACAAAAGAAAAGAAGGCTGGGCGCAGTGGCTCATGCCTGTAATCCCAACACATTGGGTGGCCCAGGTGGGTGGATCCCTTGAGGTCAGGAGTTCGAGACCAGTCTGGCCAACAAGGTGAAACCCCTCTCTATTAAAAATACAAAATTAGCTGGGTGTGGTGGCGTATTCCTGTAGTCCCAGCTGCTCAGGAGGCTGAGGCAGGGGAATTGCTTGAACCCAGAGGCAGAGGTTGCAGTGAGCTGAGATCACACCACTGCACTCCAGCCTGGGCGACAGAGCAAGACTGTCTCAAAAGAAAGAAAAGCTCAGCTGCTGTTTTACTTTAAAGTCTTCATTTCTTACTGGCCCCTGACAGAAGCAGAACTCTAAAGTCTTAATTCCTTGATTTGCCTCTTTACCTTGATAATAGTGAGGAACTGAAATGCAGTGAGATGGAAAGCAGAGGAAGGGACTTCCATCCTTGCTAAAAACAAATCAGCTGAAAAAGCATTGTACTTCTCCAGAGACTAAAACCTCGGGCATAGGGAAACCTTTCATTTTCTGATCTCTTAATCCTTTTCCCCCTCTCTGTTCAGAGGGCCCAATAGACATAAACATGAGTGAAATCGGAATGGATTACATTCATGAACTCTTCTCCAAAGACCCAACCATCAAGCTCGGAGGTCACTGGAAGCCTTCTGATTGCATGCCTCGGTGGAAGGTAGGGTGTGAAGTCAGAGTCAAAATGCTGAGAAACCCACCTGGGGTTTGCCTTTGGTCCGAATCACCATGGGATTAGCTAACCAGTGACATTTTGTCATTTTCATCCTACCACCCCATGCAAATGTAGAAATATTTTGGAGGAATGGGTTTCCACAAGGACTCTTGTAGACACAGAAATTTGCATTATTCTGATGACCGAGCAAGACCCTTTGGTCTTCCTGCCAGGAATATTAACAAAGCAAGGGGATGAGGCGTTGGTGGTCTCTACTGACCCATTTGCAGAAGTCATCTGCAGAATCAGTGCTTCATGCCTGTCCTCCATTGGTTACTACAAGATTAGTGGATTAAAAAGCAAAGTTATCTGACTTGACACTGAGATTTAGTGGTTTTCTGCCTGACCATAGTCAGAAGACATCAGTAGTTTTCGTTAAGCTGTGACGCTGGCTTAAGTCCATTCTTTCAACAAGAATCTATTAAAATGCAAAGGGAAATACTGTTTTGTGAAGCTTGTTTTAATTGTAAGTTTATAAATGTATTTTTGTCACAGTGTAGAATGTGTGTTTTCCTATGAGTTATGGTCTAGAATAAATTGTAGGCCTACTATGTACCATAAGGTATGGTATATGTAAGAATAACATTCATCTAGGTCCAGGGACCAGCTTGCCAACATAGATCTTTGTTTAGAGAAAGCTGAGGACAATGTAGCCAGCCTCCCAGAACTCCCATGGGTTGGTCAGCAATTCTGCAGGGGTGTCCTGCTAAGGAGTGAAAGCTGAGAGTCCTAACTGTGCTGCTTTTGCGGTGATCCTCTTCAGGTGGCGATCCTTATCCCCTTCCGGAATCGCCACGAGCACCTCCCTGTCCTGTTCAGACACCTGATTCCCATGCTCCAGCGCCAGCGCCTGCAGTTTGCATTTTATGTGGTTGAACAAGTAAGTGGTCCTTTCTTTTCCTTTCTTCTTTCTCTTCTGAGACAGCAGTTTAGGATGCTGCAAGCTGATCCACTGTTGGTGTGAAGAGCCAATAAAACTGAAATCTTAGGATTGAGTTGCCTGACATTTGAAGGGGAGCAGAGAGCAATTCTGTGCTCCTGGTTCTAGATGTTTGTTGCCCAGTACTGGTCACACTTGAATCCAGGAGAGAGCTTTGCTCATGAACAAAGGCCTCTTGTGTGGTGGTTTTGTTGGTGCCTGCAGGCTCCAGACCCAGGAAGTTTCCCTTAAGATAAAGAGCTGCAGCAAGGTACAGCACAGAGGATGTGGCCTTGGAGTCAGGAGACCTCAGTGCTTGTCATGTCTGCTTTTAATCAGCCAAGTGGCCTGGGACATTTGCAGACTTCTCCAAGCCTGAGGGTTTGGTTTTGTTTTAATCTTAAAAATATTGGTAGTGAACCAGATATAGAGGTCACAAACTGAAGAAGACCACGTGGCAAATTCAGTCTGTAAATCTTTTTTTTTTTTTTGGGTCCTGCATATTTTTTATTTGCCTTTAGATGGAACATGACGGTCCTACTGTGGTTTTCTCTTGCCTGGCCTAGTTTATATGTTTATATTACTGACTTGGCCTCTATAGGCGTTTTGAAGTATGTGATCCTTGAACTAGAAGTGCTATATCCATAGATAAACAAAAGGTTGACAGATTTCCCTGAATATACTGATCGTCAGCCTGAGGGTCTGTTGCATGCTTACCTCTCCCTATGGGCACAATTTTGAGTCTCATAGTCTGAGTTGCTTTTAAGTGTCACCCTGGAGCTTGCCTTATATTGGAGTGAGAAGGAAGGGCTGAGCACCACTGTTCAGCAAGGCTGCGCATCTGGGAAATGTTAACGGTCTATCTGCCGGTCCTAAGTTGGGCATTTTGATAGTGGCAAGGGGGAGTCAATGTAGCTGTAATACTAATTAGGCTGTCAACTGATTTGAACTGATTTCTTCATGAGCCTCTGAATTCTTTGTCCATAGACTTGAGTTCCTGGCATGCTCAGTGGCTGTTGTCTTAGTTAGATCTTAAAAATAAAACAAGACAAAACCAAAAACCACTCTTTGTATTAGATTTGGTTTATGAACAGTTAGAGATTGGTTAATATGCTGAAGAGAATGATTGGCAAGTGGTAAAGAGTAGATATGGTAATGTTGTCTCTTACCTTTGTGAAGCGAGGTATTCTTCTAAATGCTGTTATATGGTTGAATTTCTGCCTTCAGTAGCCTTGGGAAAGAGAAGTTTGGGTTTGCTACCACTTACATTTTTAAAGAAACTGGGGCCAGAGGTCCAGTGACTTTTTCTTTTTCTTTTTCTTTTTTCCCTTTTTCTTTTTTTTTTTGGAGATGGAGTCTTGCTCTGTTGCCTAGGCTGGAGTACAATGGTGCGATCTTGGCTCACTGCAGCCTCCGCCTCCCAGGTTCAAGCGATTCTTCTGCCTCACCCTCCCAAGTAGCTGGGATTACAGGCATGCACCACCACGCCTAGCTAATGTTTTTATATTTTCAGTAGAGACGGGATTTCACGATGTTGGCCTGGCTGGTCTCGAACTCCTGATCTGCCTGCCTTGGCCTCCCAAAGTGCTGGGATTACAGGTGTGAGCCACTGTGCCTGTGCCAGAGGTCCAGTGACTTCTGGGCCACACTGTGCATTGATGTGTGGTGCTGGACCTGGTTACACTAGCCCAGTGATCATTTCCAGTTGGTTCTAATAAACTCTTCTTTAGGCACAGCAAAGATAGCAAAGATTTTACTTCAAGATTCTTTTAAAAATGAAGTTCTGTTTCTTTTAGGTTGGTACCCAACCCTTTAATCGAGCCATGCTTTTCAACGTTGGCTTTCAAGAAGCAATGAAGGACTTGGATTGGGACTGTTTGATTTTTCATGATGTAGATCACATACCAGAAAGTGATCGCAACTATTATGGATGTGGACAGATGCCGAGGCATTTTGCAACCAAATTGGATAAGTATATGTATCTGTGAGTATCATTTCCTCTTAACTAAAGAGGCTAAATCTGAAAGAATGGTGAGCGATGTAAAGAGGAAATCTAATTAGCTGCAACCTAGATGCCCATCAGCTGATGGATGGATAAACAAAATGTGTATATCCGTACAATTGGAGTACTGTTGGGCAATGGAAAGGAATGAAGTACTGATACGTGCCAAAACACGGATGAACTTCAAAAACATTAAGTTAAGGAAGCCAGACACAAATGGTGTATCATATGTATCATATGATTCCAGGTATCTGAAATGTCCAGAATAAGCAAATCTATAGCGACAGAAAGTAGGTAAATGGTTATAAGGGGCTAAGGAGGATGGGGGAGTAGGGACGATTGCTTGTGGGTGCAAAGCTTTGCAGGGGACAGTGATGAAACATGCTAATAGAGATTGTGGTCATGGTTGCACAATTCAGTGTATAAACTAAAACCATTGAATGATATACTCTAAATGGACGAATTGTGTGTGGGTATGTAAGTTATATCTCACTAAAGCTATTAGAAATTGGTTTGCAAAAATTAATTTTGCTCATTTGATTGATACATGTCAGCATGAGGAAGCAAGTACATATGGATCGGGTCAGGAGCACAGAGAGCACTGTTTTTAGTCCTCAGATGAGAACCTTCTAGGGAAAACAGTTACCCAATAACACACAGATGATTGATGTCCCACATCTCCTCCTAGGCTTCCTTATACCGAGTTCTTTGGCGGAGTGAGTGGCTTAACAGTGGAACAATTTCGGAAAATCAATGGCTTTCCTAATGCTTTCTGGGGTTGGGGTGGAGAAGATGACGACCTCTGGAACAGGTACCTCTACCCTTCTTTTGGTGTCTTCTAGAAATGCTACCTTAGACTGCAGACCAATGCTGTCCAATAGGAATATAATGCAAGCCAAGTGTGTAATTTAAAATGTTCTAGTAGCTACAGTTTAAAAGGTTAAGAAAAAAAATGAAATTGACTAGGTGTGATGGCTCACACCTGTAATCCCAGCACTTTGGGAGGCCGAGGTGGGAGGGATCACTTGAGCCCGGGAATTCGAGGCCACAGAGAGCTGCCACTGCACTCTAGCTTGAGTGACAGAGTGAGACCTGTCTTAAAAAATACACACACATAGGCTGGGCGCAGTGGCTCACGCCTGTAATCCCAGCACTTTGGGAGGCCAAGGCGGGTAGATCACGAGGTCAGGAGATCGAGACCATCCTGGCTAACACAGTGAAACCCTGTCTCTACTAAAAATACAAAAAATTAGCCGGGCCTGGTGGCGGGCGCCTGTAGTTTCAGCTACTCGGGAGACTGAAGCAGGAGAATGGCGTGAACCCAGCGGGGCGGAGCTTGCAGTGAGCCGAGATGGCGCCACTGCACTCCAGCCTGGGCAACAGAGCAATACTCCGTCTCAAAACACACACACACACACACACACACACACACACACACACACACACACACTTACAAGTTTTTAGAAAATATCTTAAATCTTAATTTAAAAATATCTTAATATCTTAAAAAATAAACTGTATATCCCAACAAAGCAGCTATTTTCATTTTTCTCCTTTGACATGCAAAAATAAACAAATTATAATTTAGCAATTTTTTCTTGTAATAAAGAATATGTTCATTGTAAAATACAGATGAGTATAAAAATAAAATAAATTGCCCACAAAAAGAAGTAACATGTTACCATTTCATTGAGTTTATTTTGTGTTTAAAAAGTGGCAAGTGAACAGTAATTTAAAATCTCTGTGTATCAGTTTTTAAAATCACAAGTCTCAGGATTGTGAGAATTAAATGATGTAATGTGTATGGAGCTCTGGCGTATCTGATATGTGATAAGCTCTCAATAGATGTTACTGCTTTTATTATATCAACATTAAATACTCTGTAAACAGGATCTTAAGTGGCTCCATTCGGTTATATAGATGTACTGTAATTTATGTAACTGTTTCCTGTTGTATATTTAGAATCTTTTCCATTTTCTACTATTTAGAGTGTGATATAGTAGATAATTCTTTTGCCTGTTATTCCTATTTAGGAAAAATTCCTATAAGTGAATGTAGTCATTTTAAGGCTCTTTTTTTTAAGCTCTGTCCTTTAATGGGTGCAAATTGGGTTCTTAAGGCATATTATAACTAAGTGCCCCTCCTGCTATAAGTTTCTAACAAAACTTCACTTCACCAGTGTTCTGTGTACTAAGTGCCCATTTCATTGGAACCACTCCAAACTGAAGGGTGGAATATTAATGATATGTCTACACAGATTGAGCTGCGCCATCACATAAGGCTTGTATTGTACAGACTTGGGTGAACAATCCTGTGTGTGAGTGGAATAAAGTAATATTTTTATGGAGTAAGTAAATAGTAACCTAATAAGCAACAAATGCAAAATACTACCTAGTATCTGTTTACTTTGTAGCTTGGCTTTTAAAAAGTATGTGTTGGTTGTTAATTACAAGTACTATTTTGCTGATAAAATTTCAAATGATAGGCTGAGCACTGTGGCTCACACCTGTAATCCCAGTTCTTTGCAAGGCCGAGGCTTGAGGATCAGTTGAGCCCAGGAGTTCAAGACCAGCCTGGGCAACAGTGAGACCTCGTCTCTACAAAAAAAAAAAAAAAAATAGCCAGTTGTAGTGGCACACACCTGTAGTCCCAGCTACTCAGGAGGCTGAGATGGGAGGACTACTTGAGCCTGGGAGATTGAGGCTGCACTGAACCATGATTGTCTCACTGTACTCCAGCCAGGGAAACACAGTGGACCCTGTCTCTTAAAAAAAAAAAAAAAAAAAAAAAAAAATTAGGTTATACAAGCATCTAAGTGTTAATCCCCATTTTAATTCTGTTTTATTCCCTGGAAGTAGCCATTTCTTTCTGTACTTTTCTTTTTTTTTTTTTGAGACAGATTTTCTTTTTGTCACCCAGGCTGGTGCGATCTTGGCTCACTGCAACCTTCGCCTCCCAGGTTCAAGTGATTCTCCTGTCTTAGCCTCCTGAGTAGCTGGGATTACAGACCTATGCCACCACGCCTGGCTAAGTTTTTTTTTTTTAAGTAGAGACGGGATTTCACCATGTTGGCCAGGTTGGTCTCGTCGGACCTCAAGTGATCTGCCTGCCTCAGCCTCCCAAAGTGCTGGGATTACAGGCGTGAGCCACCGAGCCCAGCCTATTTTTTCTATTCACATAAAAACTTTAATTCAGTTAAAATTGAGTTTTAACTCAGTGTTTAAAAAATGACACAGTGAGTCAGTTGAGTGGGAAAGCCTTTGCTGTGTGTGATTTCCAGGGTAAGCTTGTAACACGTCTTGTAGGCTTTGGTTGCTCCTGGGCTGTTACCATTGTATCTAAAAGCCCGTTCTCTTGGTCTTGGACAGAGTGCAGAATGCAGGCTATTCTGTGAGCCGGCCAGAGGGTGACACAGGAAAGTACAAGTCCATTCCTCATCACCATCGAGGAGAAGTCCAGTTTCTTGGAAGGTTGGTGCAATTTATTTCTGTCTCTTAGAAGTATCCCTTATACTGGCCGGGCACGGTGGCTCAGGCCTGTAATCCCAGCACTTTGGGAGGCTGAGGCAAGTGGATCACGAGGTCAGGAGATCGAGACCATCCTGGCTAACACGGTGAAACCCCGTCTCTACTAAAAATACAAAATATTAGCCAGGCGTGGTGGCGGGTGCCTGTTGTCCCAGCTACTTGGGAAGCTGAGGCAGGAGAATGGCGTGAACCTGGGAGGTGGCTTGCAGTGAGCCGAGATTGCACCACTGTACTCCAGCCTGGGCAACAGAGCAAGACTCAGTCTGAAAAAAAAGAAGGATCCCCTATACTTTCATGTCCGGATGTCTTAGACCATATTACAACCCCTCCTCCTACTCCCCACCCCAAGGCCCTGTTCTGATGGCTGTTTGATAGCTGCTGCGTGTATTCTAACTCTGAGGCAGACCAGTGTGGGTATCAGACCATTGGTGAACATTTCAATAGTAAGATTCTTCTAAGGAAATCACTCATCCGATGTCTTTAGCATTGTGGTCTCCCCAGTAGCCTTTGGAGAGTTTGGGGAAAAAACGGCTTGGATGAAGGTCCCTGAGGTGACAGAGCAGTGGCGCCCTTTCTGCAGGCTCCCGTTCCGAATGGTGTCCTGAGCTTCTGTCTGGGTGGCTGCAGTTGCTGTGTTACCTTTTCTTTCTTTTTTTGTGTGTGTGTCTTTTCTAAATTGTGTGGAAGACTGTGCTCTAGACAACCAATTCTAATTGCTGAAATTCTGTTTTCATGGGAGTAAAATGGCACTGCACACAGAGTATGAACTTTCTCATCTGTTGTATTTTTAACACTTTACCTCCCACTTCCCCACTCTCTGACCTTGGCTAGTTACCTCACATTACTAAGCCTTGGTTTCCTCATTTGCTAGCAGGGGCTGGGGTGAGCATTAAATGAAATAATTAAGTAAAGCATCTGGCATGAAACACAGGAGGTGTTTCTAACAACAGCATTCAGCCTGGCATAGCAGAATGGCCGTGCATCCGCCTTGTGCTGTGGAAGTGCTGCCGTGGGTTGCGTCCTTTGCTGTGGGACGCCCTGCTCCATCCTCTGACTGCAGAGGCACGGGTCCTCACCCAGAGCCACCTCTTCTCTGTTCGCTCCCTAAACAGGTATGCTCTGCTGAGGAAGTCAAAAGAACGGCAAGGGCTGGATGGCCTCAACAACCTGAACTACTTTGCAAACATCACATACGACGCCTTGTATAAAAACATAACTGTCAACCTGACACCCGAGCTGGCTCAGGTGAACGAGTACTGAGAGGAGAGAATTGTACGTTTGCTTTACCCACCGCCACCAAGAAAGCAGTCTGATGAGATTTTTTTGGGTGGGGGGAGGGTCTACACAGCAAGAGAACAGAAATACCGTGTCTCATGAAGGATCACAGGGTTCAGGGGGAAAATGTGACAGCACACGCACAAACGCCTTCACTGGATCAGCCGCTGGGACTGAGGGAGTGAGCTTGGGGACTTCCTTCGTCAGCACTGGCTTTCTGTTTTCACAAGACAGACATCTGTCCCGCTGCTCTCTCCCTGTCTCCTACCCGACATCCTGTCTTAGCCACAGTCTCCAGAACCCGTGATAAACTGTGATCTGCCGTGGTCCTGCCGTGGTCCTGCCGTGGAGCCTGTCCCTACACATGACCTTGGAGCCTCTTGGCCTTGAGAGCAGAGGCAAACCCACCATAGGGCAGCTGCGTTTTAGGAAGAGCAAATGAAACTCCACACCATTCTTCTATATCGTGTTCTCTTTGGTTTCATTTTTTTAAAAAATTACCTTCTTTGGGTGGGGATTGAGGGTGGAGGGGAGGGTGTTTGGGAAAGATAAATAGACATAAATATATAACAATCACTTCTTGAAGAAGTATAATTGTAAATAAGCCATGTAAAATGCCTTTTTAAAATTTAATTTTCTAGCTGGCTCCAATTCAAATCGAGGATTTATATATTAGGCCAGTTATTTGGTTGGCAAGTGCAGGAATTCAGTTAAAATGCGGTTGAAGAATATCATCTCCCGAATTGCTATCACTTTGGGAAGGGAGTGGATATAGGGCATGCCACAAAAGAACAAAATAACCTGACCTTTATTGCTGGGAGCTGGCTTCTGCCCCTTTCTTCCTCCCCCACGAGTCTTGCCCTTGACTTCTGCTCTGGATTCACTCTTCCGTGTTGGCCACGCACGTGCTCATCCCACTCTCCGCTAAGCGGGAGGCTGCTTCCTGCCCAAAGCAGGCCCTCCAGGGCTCGCTGCACACACATTCCTGGCTCTCCAGGCTTCGTGTTCTGTCCTTTCGTCAGCATGGTGGGGCAGGGGGCGGGGGATGGGGGTGTGTATGGGAATCCCTCCTCCCCTTTTTTTTCTCTTGTGGAACTTGGCCACAGTTTCTGAACAATGTGCCTACATTACCAGCTGGCTTCAGTGATTCCTGTTTCCCTTTTTGGTTTCTGTAAAGATTCTTTGTCAACATTAGTAACTGATACATAGAACCAAGGAGCACTCGAATAGGGAGCCAGGAGCCAGGGAGCTGGTGACACTTGTGTGCTGTGGGGTAGCTGGGATTCAGGTAAGACTGTATTGAAGCTTTCAAATTAGACTAACAAAGCTCCAGACAGCAAGAGCCCAAGTGCACTGCTTACACTCCCACCTGCATTTTGAAGTCATATTCTTTTTTGTTTTGTTTTTTAAGACTGGCTCTGGCTCTGTCGCCTAGGCTGGAGTGCAGTGGCACGATCACCTCTGCAGCCTCCATCTCTCAGGCTCAACCCATTTTCCCACCTCAGCCTCCCAAGTAGCTGAGACTACAGGTGCACACCACCACACCTGGCTAATTTTTTTGTATTTTTAGTAGAGATGGGGTTTTGCTATGTTGCCCAGGCTGGTCTTGAACTCCTGGACTCAAGCAGTCCACCCACCTTGACTTTCCAAAGTGCTGGGATTATGGGCAGGTGGGAGCCATTGCACCCAGCCTTGAAGTCATATTCTAAATTGTATTTGAATTTGTGCCTGTTTGTTTTTCCCCAAACCAAAGCCCTCAAATTGCAGTCTCTGTCGGCTTCTGCAGAATTCTGGAAAATGCCAGTTTTCCTCCCCCCTCTTCTTTTCCATAAAACATATTTATATATTGTGATGAGGAGTACTTTCTAAAGAGTACTTCGTATTTTTTTTTAATTGCCTTGTTTGCCTTCAACTTCCTTGATTTTCATGGTTTACATGGGTGTGTGTAGGGGTGTGTGTGTGTATGTGTGTGGGTTAGGACTTTTTTCGTTGCATGTGATGGTTCTGTGGACATATGATCCCCACAAACTGTGGGAGTGATTGGCCAGGCCTTGTTTTTTTTGTTTGTGTTTTTGTTCTTTTGAAGAATAGAGTGGTATTTAGAAAATAAATTGCATTGCAAAGCTCTTATCGGCTCATATGAGAGAGCAGGCTCCTGCCCTTGAAAATGCTGGTAAGCTATAGCATATGTTTTTAAGACTTAAGCATTTCATGCTTTAAAATACCTTCACAAGGGAACATTACACACAGAAGTTCATTTGGTTTTCCTTTGTTTTATGGTGCATATAGCAATAAAGAGCCCCCCCTCCACCCTGCAACTCCCACCCCCCACCGGGCCTTTGTCCCTGCCTCGGCTTTTCTCCCCTTCTCATTCTTCTCTCCCCTTTCCTCACTGAAGGCTGTGAGTTGCTTTCAATGTGACAACACTATGTCATTTGGACGGATTTGCCAGGACAGACTGATTCTGAGTCATGGGTGCCATGTGTGTATGCGGCAGTGTTGTAAGGCGATCTCTTTGAAGCTCTATGTTACCATAATTACCATCAAGTACACAGTGTTGGCAAAAGGCTAACACCTGACTTAAGAACATACTGATCTGAGAACAAAAGTAGAGCTCTCTTTTCACTGCTTAAAGTGGGGTCACTTTGATACCCTTGCGGTCATGTCTGTGTCTGATGAGTGTGGAATCTCTGGATGTGCACTGTCAGTCGTGTCCACCAGGCCTCGAATATCATATGGGAAATGTCATAGTTAAAAGTGTACAGCCAGGCCCTTGTTCTGTTAATAGTGTGAAATTGTCATGTTAAAAAAAAAAAAAAAAAAAACAGGAACCAAATGTGACCTTGTGTATATGTTGGTAGCTGAAAGTCTTCAAGGCTACTGATGGGTGGCCCCTTAAATTAATCTTGTCTTTGATTGCTGTGTGCAGGGAAAGGTGTCCCCGTTCGTTCATGCTGTTTTGGGCGGACGGGGGGTATTTGCAAGAATACTCATTTGACGTACTAGGTCCTCTTGTCAGAGATGCTGTACCACAGACATTAATAGCTGAGCGGCAGCCACATGGATTGATTGTATCCACTCACCATTGACGATGGCACTGAGCGTAGCTAGCTTATTTCCATCACCATGTGTTTTTGAGCTTGCTCTTACGTTTTAAGAGGTGCCAGGGGTACATTTTTGCACTGAAATCTAAAGATGTTTTAAAAAACACTTTTCACAAAACTAGTCCTTTGTCATTGCATTATTTACTCATGTGTTTGTACATTTTTGTATGTTAATTTATGAATGATTTTTTCAGTAAAAAATACATATTCAAGAACCAAACCTTGGTGGTCGTTTCTCTTTGTCTAGGACAGTTTGGGTCCTTGGGGGTCTTTCCTTATTCCTTTCCTTTCCTACAGGAGTTCAACCGCAGGCAGCTCAGCTGAGCTCTGGGTCTTGCTGGGGTGAACACTGCCTGACCCGCACTGCGAGTGAACGGGCTGAGTGAAAACTACATAGTGTAACAGCAGCAGTGTGCCCACTGTGCTGCCCAGGCACGCCTACACTTGGGTTTTCTTTCAAGAATCACCCAGGTGGTACCTGGAAAGTTGCATAAGACACTTGGGTGAGGAGACTTGGGGGTGAAGAGGGTGGTGAGGGTTGATAGAGTTTGATTCCAGAAGGTTCTCTGGGATCAGTCTAGGGTTTATATGCCCAATTCTGCTCAGAGATTGTCATCATGGCTTCTATGTGTTGAATGTTTGCCACTCACAGTATTAATAGTGTCAGATGCTGGGGACATAATAATAGAGAAAATGAGACAGGATCAGTGGCCTCATTAAGCTTACAGTCCACTGGGGGGTATGATTAAAATTGTATCCTCAATACCTGGTCCAAAAGAGCAAGCTGCAGGTGGTGAGTGCATGGTAGGGTGGGCATCCCAAGTGGGAATGTAGGGAAGGTGGAAGCAGGTGAGCTAGGGGGAGACAAGGAGCGTGGGGCACACAGCTGCAGGGCAGGGAGGAAGCCTGCATGGCAGGAGTAGAGGGCGGGGGGAGCACAGGGTGAGGAGTTTGCATTTCACCCTTAGAGCAATGGATTCAAGAGTTTTCAGCAGGTAGGGCCGTGTGGTGCGATTCAGATTCAATAGCAACTTTGAGAGAGGGCTCTGGCTGAGGGAGAATGCAGGGGGGAGTGAGATGGATACAGGGACGATGGAGGAGGGGAGACTGGGAGATGCTGAGGTTGTGCTCTCAGGACCTGCCGGGGTGATTGGGATGGAGAACTCCACCTAAGCTGCTGGCTTCCCACTTGCGCAGGTGACAGGGCCATTCCCTGAGATGGGGGCACTAGAGTCAGACCAGAGTGGCGGGGCAGATACAAGATGAGTTGTGACTGCTGAGTTCAGGGAGTTTTGAGACAACCTGGCAGAGAAAGCAGGGTGGGGGACTACAGGTGGACTGGGGAGTCTTTGGGTGGAGGAGGTTAGTGAGGACCCAGCAGTGGGTGAGATTGCTGGCGGACTGAGAACAGGAAGCACAGAGTGAGAGAAGGCAGCCGGCTTGGCCCAGACTCTGAGAACCTGGTTGAGAAAAGGAGGATAAGTGAGCAGGAGGAGGGGTGGGAGGCCGAGCAGGCCAAGAGGAAGAGCGATCAGCAGCACTGAAGGCAGCAGAGAAGCAATACAAGAGGAACAGGGAGAGGCAGTGACTTGGCAGTGGCCAGGTGTTGGAAATGTGACAGGAGCCGTTTTGCTTACCTGATGAGGTGGAAGGAGATAGCAGCAGAGTGGGCGTCTCTTGGATTTCCTGGGAAGGGGTGGAAAGAGGAGGTCAGGGCCGCAGGAAGTGTGGGAAGCTGGGGGTGGGGCATGAGGTGGGGTTGGGTTTTGGTTTTTCTACAAGAGAAGCTTGAGTGTGTTTCTTCTGAACCACACGGAATGTCTGAGAGAGGACAGCTGAATCTGTACAAGAGACCAGGTGATCTGGTGGGAATGTCCCTGAACTGTTGGCAGGAGATGAGATTCAAATCAGAAAAACCAAACAGGAGGAATGAGGAGCTCTGTATAGGCCATCCCATTGGCAGACACACACCCCGTGAAGACCATTGTTGCCGTGGAGGTCAGAGATCCCTTCCAGCCAGCTGCTGGAATTGGGATTCAGCAGAATTGATTCCTGGCACTACTACGTCCTCCACACTCTCAACATTTGTTTTTTTTGGTTTTTTTTGTTTTTTTTTTTAGTTTTCGGGGAAGTCCAGTAATAAAAATAGTTCCTATTTATTAAGTACTTGCTATGTGCCAGGGCCCATGGTAAGTGCACTGCACACCGTGAGTCCTCAACTCTGAGAGGCGGACACTGCCCCTTGTTCTAGAGCAGGGCTTCTCCACATTGCTGTTGACAAATGGGGGAGCTGTCCTGCTCATTGTCGGGTGTTCGACAGCACCCTTGGCCTCCTCCCTCTAGGTACAAACCCAAATGGAACAGCTACTCTAGACAAGCTGAAGCCACAGCTTGCCTGAGTTCACAACGCTAGCCACGGAGCCGGCTGGGGACGTGTTTGCCCCAGGGCAGATGCTCTTAACCCCTAAGCTGCTTCTGCTGACCCAACTCCTTTGCATATGTGCTCTAAATAGCTTTTGTTCACAAAGAGTTGAAAAGTCTATTCTAAAAGGAACACATGAATATGTGCTTGCTGGAAAATAAGTGTTAAATCTCTCCTTTAATGTTAGCAGTATGACTACATTTTTTAGTTTTTTGAGACTCTGTCGCCCAGGCTGGAGTGCAGTGGCACGATTGTAGCTCACCACAGCCTCAACCTCCTGGGCTCAAGTGATCCTCCCGCCTCAGCCTCCTAAGTAGCTGGGACTAGAAACCCACACCACCACGCTCAGCTAATTTTTATAATTTTTGTGATTCTTGTAGAGATGGGGTTTCACCATGTTGCCCAGACTGGTCTCAAACTTCTGGGCTCCAGGTGTCCTCTTGCCTTGGCCTCACAAAGTGCTGGGATTCCAGGTGTAAGCCACCATGTCCAGTCATTGGCTGATATCCAGATCTATACTTGTATACCTATATGCATGTTTAGGAAAACAAAGGCATAGTTTAAAAACCATAAGTTGTCCTATAATTTTTTTTTTTTTTTTTTCTTAATGTTTCTGGAGACCTCTTTTCTGTGAATGAAGAGCTTCCTCAAATAAAG
Organism: Chlorocebus sabaeus; assembly: GCF_047675955.1. Classification (NCBI taxonomy): domain Eukaryota; kingdom Metazoa; phylum Chordata; class Mammalia; order Primates; family Cercopithecidae; genus Chlorocebus; species Chlorocebus sabaeus. Next base: position 14,554,891 of record NC_132905.1, read on the forward strand.
CCCAGATGTTACCTCCTTGGAGAAGATTTGATGATCACCCAGTCTAAAATGCCACCTCCCTCTCCCTGTCCCCCCTTACCCTGCATTATTTTGATTCACAATATTCTCACTCTGAATCATACTGCATTTTTATTGTTCTTCGTTATTTGGCTGTCAACCCCACTAAAATATAATCCCCATGAAGGCAGAGACTGTTTTGTTCTCTGCTCTATCCCCAGTGCTAAGAACTGGTCTTAGCACATAGTAGTTGCTCAATAAATATTTGTTGCATGAATGACTGAACCTATCTTATCATTTGAATTGTGGCACATGGTAATCTCTTATGTGGACGTATGTAATTTAGCCATTCCCCTCCTAATGGACATGCAGGTAGTTTCCAGTTTTCCACTATCACATTATATGCACCACAGTGAACATAGATGGACATCAATCCATGGCACATATATGTGTAGGCCAACTTGAAAGAGTCCAAGAAATGAAATTGTTGGAGCAAGGGATCTGCACACACACACACACACAAATACATACATATATTTATGATACAAGGTCTCACTCCATCACCCCAGGCTGGAGTGCAGTGGTGTGATCATGGGTCACTGCAGCCTCGACCTCCCAGACTCAAGCTATCTTCCTACCTCAGCTTCCTGAGTAGCTGAGACCACAGGCTAATTAGTGTATTTTTTGTAGCGACAGGGTCTTACGATGTTACCCAGGCTAGTCTCAAATTCCTAGGCTCAAGTGATCCACTTGCCTGGTCCTCCCAAAGTGTTGGGATTACAGGTGTCAGCCATCGCACCCACCTGCACATTAAATGTTGAAGGAGCCTACCAAATTGTCCTACAGAAAGGCAGTATGAATTAATCCTTCTACCATCAATGAATGACCATGCTATTTATATCTTTAATCCCCTGGAATTAAAGGGGATTTTGTGTATGATATGGTCAGGAGGGGAGGTCTATAATTTATTTTTTCCAAATGGATTGCTAATTGTCTCAACAGTATTTATTGAACAATCTATAATTTCCCCATGTCTTTGTATTTTTTTTTTTGGTAGAGACAGGGTTTCACCGTGTTAGCCAGGATGGTCTCGATCTCCTGACCTCATGATCCGCCTGTCTCGGCCTCCCAAAGTGCTGGGATTACAGGCTTGAGCCACCGCGCCCGGCAATTTCCTCATGTCTTACACATTAAATTCTGTAGCAAGATTCTTCCATTTCATTGAGCTATTTGTCCTCTTATGCCTTACAGTTTTAATTATGATAGTGCTGTAGTATGTTTTCAAAAGACAAATTTATCTCTACTTTCTATATCTTCTCCCAAATTTTGTAAACTTTTATAGAAGTATAATATATATATAGAAAAGTCCATAAATCCCAAGCAAACAGCACTTTTAATTGTCAGGATGAACATACTTACACAACCCCATGCTCATCAAAATTTTCAGCCAAGCATAGTGGCTTATGGCTGTAATCCCAGTACTTTAGGAGGCTGAGGCAGAAGGGTCACTTGAGGCCAGGAGTTCAAGACCAGCCTGGGCAACATAGTGAAACTTCGTCTCTACAAAAATTTAAGAAAAAATTAGCCAGGTGCAGTGGTGTATGCCTGTAGTCCCAGCTACTGGGGAGGCTGAGGCTAGAGGATCACTTGAGCCCAGGAGAGTGAGGCTACAGTGAGCCATGATCACACCATTGCACTCCAGCCTGGGTGATACAGAATGAGACTCTGACTCAAAAAAAAATTGTTTTTCTTGGCTATGTTTGTGTATCTTCTCAATCCAGTGAGATTTATTTTGTCAAGTTATATTTAAAAATCTATTTAAGGGTCAGGCATAGTGGCTCATGCCTGTAATCCCAGTACTTTGGAGGCCAAGGTAGGAGGATCACTTGAAGCCAGGAGTTTGAAACCAGCCTGGACAACAAAGTGAGACCCTGTCTCTATATTTTAAAAAATTGTTTTTAAAATCTATTTAGGATCATGACTGACGTTGCACTAAATTAATGATCTGGGAAGACAGCATCTTTAGCATCTTTACAGTATTAAACTTTACCTCTAGACCTACCAAATTCTTTTGCTGAGGTCAGGTGCGGTGGCTCACACCTGTAATCCCAGTACTTTGGGCAGATCACCTGAGGTCACGAGTTTGAGATCAGCCTGGCCAACATGGAGAAATCCCATCTCTACTAAAAATACACACACACAAAAATAACTGGGCGTGATGGCAGGTACCTGTAATCCCAGCTACTTGGGAGGCTGAGGCAGGAGAATCACTTGAACCCGGGAGGTGGAGGTTGCAGTGAGCTGAGATAGCGCCATTGCACTCCAGCCGGGCAACAAGAGCGAGACTCCATCTAAAAAAAAAAAAAATGCTAGTTCCCTCCTAAACCTGATACCCTCGATGCCACAGTACCTTGCAGGTGGGTTGTTCTTAATAAACACAATCACTGAGTAACAATTCAGATTTACCATCACATGCAAACTAGCTGCAAGGACAAACAGTTAAGGAGGATTTATGCCGCTTGGGAAATGCATCCTGCTAGATGCTGGCAGAAAACTTCCCAGGCAGACTACCTGCCATGAGACTCCTTGAGGAAGCACAGCCCTGAGTCCTTTTCTCACTGCTCCAAGACATACCTTTTCTCTGCCACCATGCCCGCCCCACTCAGCACCCTGCTACGCCTAGATGTGAGACTGACAGATGCCACTGTTTGACTTATTTCCAGGACAGTGGTGGGTGGCAGTCATGTAGGAGAGAGGTCTCTGCTGTGTAGGGAGGCTCAGAGGTAAGAAATAGGTGGGAGGAGGGTGTACATCTTCCACTCTGAATTCTAGGAAGAGCAGGGCCTGGGAGAGATGCTCTACTGGTTGCAATTCTACAGCCAACAACCCCATGGCCTGGGGAAGTGACTTCACTTCCCTGCAACTTCATTTCCTTGCAGTCAGATGGAGAGAAATTAGAGAGAACCATGGGTGTTTCCATATTTTTCTAAGAAAGACAAATTGGAAAGCAAAGAAATCTGGGCAGGCGGCCGGGCACGATGGCTCACACCTGTAATCCCAGCACTTCGGAAGGCTGAGGTGGGTGGATTACTTGAGCTCAGAAATTTGAGACCAGCCTGGGCAACATGGTGAAACCCTGTCTCTACAAAAAAATACAAAAATTAGGCTAGGCCCGGTGGCTCATGCCTGTAATCCCAGCACTTTGGGGAGGCTGAGGTGGGTGGATCATTTGAGGCCAGGAGTTTGAGACCAGCCTGGCCAACATAGTGAAACCCTATCTCTACTAAAAATACAAAAATGTGCTGGGCGTGGTGGCAGGTGCCTGTAGTCCCAGCTACTCGGGAGGCTGAGGCAGGAGAATCGCTTTAACCCAGGAGGTGGAGGTTGCAGTGAGCCGAGATTAAGCCACTGCACTCCAGCCTGGGCAACAGAGCGAGACTCCATCTCAAAAACAAAACCAAACAAACAAAAAATAAAAATTAGCCAGGCATGTTGGCACACTCTGTAGTCCTAGCTACTTGCGACGCTAAGGTAGAAGGATCACTTGAGCCCGGGAGGTCGAGGCTGCAGTAAGCCATGATGGCACCATTGCACTCCAGGCTGGGTGACAAAGCAAGACCCTGTCTCCAAAAAAGAAAAAATCTTGGTAGGCTCATTTCATCCATCCATCCATCCATCCATCCATCCATCCAACAAATCTTTTAGCACCAACTATTGTGAACCACTGCTCTGGATGGTACAGAGAACCAAGATTCCTGCTCTTGAGTTTACAGTTGGTGCGTGTGTGTGTGTGTGTGAGAGAGAGAGAGAGAGAGACAGAGAGAGAGAGACAGAGTCTCAATCTGTCACCCAGGCTGTAGTACAGCAGTGCTATGATGGCTCACTGAAGCCTCGACCTCCTGGGCTCAGGCGATCCTCCCACCTCAGCCTCCTGAGTAGTGGGGACTGCAGGCACTCACCACCATGCCTGGCAAACTTTAATTTTTTTTTTTTTTTTTTTGTAGAGACAGATTCTAGCTGTGTTACTCATGCTGTTCTCAAACTCCTGCACTAAAATGATCCTCCTGCCTTGGCCTCCAAAAGTGCTGAAATTACAGGCATGAGCCACTGCGCTTAGCCGAGTTTACAGTTTTGAGGGAGAAGACAGATACCAAACTAGTGAAAAAATAACTAAATGAGTAGATTCACCTCATGGTAAGTGGTGTGAAGAAAAAAAATCACACAGAAGGCCAAGCGGGGTGGCTCACGCCTATAATCCCAGCACTTTGGGAGGCCGAGGCAGGTGGGTCATAAGGTCAGGAGATTAAGACCATCATAGCCAACATGGCAAAACCCTGTCTCTACTAAAATACAAAAAATTAGCCGGGCGTGGTGGTGTGTGCCTGTAGTCCCAGCTACTTGGGAGGCTGTGGATCACGACTCGGATAGCCCGTGTCAGTTTTCTGTGATAATGTGGGGGTGCGTTAGGCCTTGGAACACAGAACCTCTCTCTCTGATCTTCTCCTTTTACCTGCCCAAGGAAGGACTCTCCTCTTCCCCTGCCTTTCTAATTATGGGTCTTAAGAACCCTCATTTCAGAAAGGTCCTCCCCAATAACCTGAAGGAAGGAACACAGCGGAGAGAGGTGGAGAAGACGCTGAACAGCCAGCCTCGCAGGGGTTCCCTGCTCAGCCTATTAGTGTTAGACCATCCCCTTTCCATTCGATCACATTTCTACGCCGTCAGTCATGCCTACCCAGTGAAGTCCCCATAAAAGGCTCAAGAGGGCCGGGCGTGGTGGTTCGCACCTGTAATCCCAGCACTTTGGGAGGCCGAAGTGGGTGGATCATTTGAGGTCAGGAGTTCGAGACCAGCCTGACTAACATGGGGAAAGCCCTTCTCTACTAAAAATACAAACATTAGCTGTACGTGGTGGCACACGCCTGTAATCTCAGCTCACTCAGGAGGCTGAGGCAGGAGAATCACTTGAACCCTTGAGGCAGAGGTTGCAGTGAGCCGAGATCGCACCACTGCACTCCAGCCTGGGTGACAGAGCGAGATCCTGTCTCAAAAAAAAAGCCTCAAGAGGACAGAGTCAGAGAGCTTCCAGATAGCTGAACACACGGAGGTTTATAGGAAAGTGAACAATAACTCATCCACGTGCTGGGAGGGTGGTGTGCTCCAAACCTATCGGGATAGGCTCAGGACCCTTCCAGACCTCACTGCGTGCGTCTCATCTAGCTGTTTATCTGCATCCTTTAAAAGAAGCTTTGCCATAAACCGCTAAGACATAAAAGTAAGTTTGCCTGAGTTCTGTGAGCCGCTTTAGCAAATACGTTAAACCCAAAGAGCGGGTGCTGGGAACCCCCATTTGGAGATGATCAGTCAGAAGTTCTGGAAGCCTGGACTTGTGACTGGTGGGAAGGAGGTGACGGGCTTGGGGACTGAGCCCTCAACCTGTGTGACCTGAGGCTATCTTCAGGTAGACAGCATCAGAGTAGAATTGGGGGATGGCCCGCTGGTGTCTACTGCTTGGTACTTGGGGAAAAACAGACACACATTTGGTCATAGAGATATTCTGTGGCCAGGTGCATTGGCTGACACCTATAATCCCAGCACTTTGGGAGGCTGAGGTGGGCAGATCACCTGAGATCAGAAGTTCGAGACCAGCCTGGCCAACATGGTGAAAACCTATATTGACTGAAAATATAAAAATTAGCTGGGCCTGGCGGTGGGTGCCTGTAATCCCAACTACTCTGGTGGCTGAGGCGGGAGATCACTTGGACCCGGGAGGCAGAGGTTGCAGTGAGCTGAGATTGTGCCACTGCACTCCAGCCTGGGTGACAGAGTGAGACTCTGTCTCAAAAACAAACAAAAAACAAAACAAAACAAAAAAAACCACGTCTTTTGTGTTGATTGCTGTAGTGTGAGAGCCAGAGGAAAAACAGTTGTTTTTTCCACCCTCACAGGGACCGTATGCAGTCTCTGTCACTCAACTATTCAACTTCTCAATTCTGCCCTCGGAGCTGAAGCAGCCCCAGACAATATATAAACAAACAGGCTTGGCTGCGTTCCAATAAAACTTTATTTACAAAAACAGGCGGGTGGCCGTAGTTTGCCAACCCCTGAGTTTGGCTAAAAATCAATAGAAATGTGAACGATGATGGAGGATTATAGAACAGGGACGCAAACCAGGGGGAAAATAACAATGTGTTCTGCCTAGTTCATCGCTATGTAAGACGTAAGAGCAGTAACATGGAAGGAAATCAAACCGCCTGAGGACACAAGAGTGGCTAAACAAGCCAGGCTCTGTCAACACAGAGGAAAAGGAAGTGACACAGAGTACAGATTACACAGGAACAAGAAATGGCAGGACTGTGAGTGAAGAAAGGACACACCACAAGAAGGATGTGCTCATTACAACAGAACCCTGGGCCGGGCGTGGTGGCTCACGCCTGTAATCCCAGCACTTTGAGAGGCCGAGATGGGAGGATCGCTTGAAGCCAGGAGTTCAGGACCAACCTGGGCAACATGGCGAGGCCCTGTCTCTACAAAATATATTTATATAAAAATTAGCTGGGCATGATGGTGTTACATTTGTAGTTCCAACTACTCGGGAGGCTGAGGTGGGAGGATCCCTTGAGCCTAGGAGGTTGAGGTTGCCGTGAGCGATGCTGTGAGCTATGATTATACCACTGCACTCTAGCCTGTGCAACAGAGTGAGACCCTGTCTCAAAAACAAACAAACAAAAAAATACATTTTACATTCTTTGGTCCTGGGACAAGGCTAAAGAGTAGTCACTGGAGATTTAGGGCAATAGAGACACTACATTTTTGTGTCTGTCAATCTGCCTGAACAGATGATCAGAAATGGAATAGAGGCTAGGCACAGAGGGTCATGCACGTAATCCCAGCACTTTGGGAGACTGAGGCAGGCGGATCACCTGAGGTTGGGAGTTCGAAATCAGCCTGGCCAACATGGTGAAACCCCGTCTTTACTAAAAATACAAAAATTAGCCCGGTGTGGTGGCGTGTGCCTCTAATCCCAGCTACTCAGGAGGCTGAGGCAGGAGAATCGCTTGAACCCGGGAGGTGGAGGTTACAGTGAGCTGAGATGGCGACACTACACTCCAGCCTGAGCAACACAGCGAGACTCTGTCTCAAAAAAAAGAAAAGAAAAGAAAGGAAAAGGAAAGAAAAGAAACAGAATAGAAGTAAAACAGTTTAGTACTGAAATGAACTGTTGAGAATCTTAGCTGTCACTGTCGCTCTCTAACATCATATATACTGTGAAGTGCTGTTTTCATCTGTTTTGTTTGTCTTTTCTTTGGTCTTTCTTCCCACCTGGGACAGGGGCAAAGGACACTATTTTGCTCCCTGTTCCGTCTCCATCACCTAGTCCAGAGTTGGGCATACTGCAGGACGGAAGGCAAGGGGCAGGTGCTCAAATATTTGCTGAGTAAATGAAAATGAACCTTCTCAATCTGAAGACTCCAGATGTAGGACGAGCCAGACACCCCCAGGCTGAACCCACTCAGGAGCTGGGTGCTCTTGGTAAAGTCACATTTCTCTGATCCTGTTTTCTCATTTGGAGAAGGGAGGTGGTAAGATTTTCCGTGCGAGGTTAATGTGAAGAGGAAATGCAGCAGCATATGTGAGTTACCAAGTGCAATGCTTCACAACAGTAAATAGGTGGTCGATCAATGGAAGCTTTCATCCCGGCAGCTTCACAGCAAAATACCGTCTATAAATCTAAAGTATTCTTGCTATTAAAGCCTTGTTATCTGTTTTTTTGTTTGTTTTATTTTGTTTTTAATGAGACAAAGTCTTGCTCTGTTGCCCAGGCTGGAGTACAGTGTCACAATCTCAGCTCACTGCAGGCTCGACTTCCTGGTCTCAAGTGATCCTCCTACTTCAGCCTCCTGAGTAGCTGAGACTACAGGCATGCACCATCACACCTGGCTACTTTTTAAGTTATTTGTAGAGACGAGGTCTTCCTATGTTGCCCAGGCTGGTCTTGAATTCCTGGCCTCAAGCAATCCCCTTGCCTCAGTCTCCCAAAGTGCTGAGATTACAGGCGTGAGCCACCACATCCAATCCTAAAGCCTTAAAGCCTTCTTAATGTTTTTTTTTTTTTGAGACAGAGTCTCGCTGTGTCACCAGGACTAGAGTGCAATGGTGCCATCTCGGCTCACAGCAACCTCCACCTTCCAGGTTCAAGCGATTCTCCTGCCTCAGCCTCCTGAGTAGCTGGGATTACAAGCATGCACCACCGTGCCTAGCTAATTTTTGTATTTTTTTTTTTTTTTTTTTTTTTTAGAGACAGGATTTCACCACGTTGGCCAGGCTGGTCTCAAACTTCTGACCTTATGATTCACCCACCTCGGCCTCTCAAAGTGCTGGGATTACAGGCGTGAGCCACTGAGCCCGGCCAAAGCCTTGTTCTTAAGACTGACCTACAAGAGAAGTAACTGGGAGCCAAGATTGCTAACCTTGCTGGTGGCAAGGCCACTAACATTCCTGTTGAAAGAATAATCAGTGGAACCAAATACAAAATCATACCACCAAATATTAAGATTTGTTTGCCTATCATTGAGAGATTTTTCTTTTTTCACACTTTTTAGTTGTAGATCCACTGACTAATAAAAATAAAAATGTAGCTGCAGTGTCATAAGTTCATCACAGCTGGAATGTATGGTCCAAATTTCTGTCAGCAAAAGTTTTTTTTTTTTTTTTTTTTTTTGAGATGAAGTCTCGCTCTGTCACTCAGACTGGAGTTCAGTGGCGTGATCTTGGCTCACTGCAACCTCTGCCTTCCAGGTTCAAGCGATTCTCCTGCCTCAGCCTCCCAAATAGCTGGGATTACAGGTTCACACCACCACACCTGGCTAATTTTTGTACTTTTAGTAGAGATGAGGTTTTGCCATGTTGGCCAGGCGGGTCTTGAACTCCTGACCTCAGGTGATCTGCCTGCCTCGGCCTCCCACCGTGCTGGGGTTACAGGCATGAGCCACGCACCTGCAGAACTAGCATTTGAGTTGGTGTCAGGAGCTCTGTCAGGCCTGGGGTGTTCTAGTGGTCAGTGACAGAGTCAAGGCCACTCCAGATATAAATACAACATAAGTTAGGACAATGGGTTTATTAGGGTAAGGTGGCTTCAAGGCAAGCCTCCTAGCCCAGGTGGCCATAGAAACTCTTTTTTTTTTTTTTTTTTCTTTTTGAGGTGGAGTCTCACTCTTTCACCCACACTGGAGTGCAATGATGCTATCTCGCTTCACTGCAACCTCTGCCTCCCAGGTTCAAGTGATTCTCCTGCTTTAGCCTCCGGAGTAGCTGGGATTACAGGTGTGCGCCACCACACCTGGCTAATTTTTGTATTTTTAGTAGAGATGGGGTTTCACCGTGTTGGCCAGGCTGGTCTCAAAATCCTGCTCTCAACTGATCCACCTGCCTTGGCCTCCCAAAGTGTTGGGATTACAGGCGTGAGCCAATGCGCCTGGCATAAGTCTTCAGCCACTATGTATTGTGCTCGCTTTACAGATGAGGAAACACGCTTAGCAAGTAAACTCTGGTCTACTAAGAGTTTGTAAATGGCAAAGTGAAGTTTCAGGGTAGAGATATTTCCAAGCCACATTCTCATTTCATAATCCAATACAATTCAGAATAAATTATCAAAAGAAACCTCAAATTTTTAACTTCTTGAAAAATAGCTATTATTTCTAAATGGCCCCTGAATCAGAGGAAAATCAGAACCAAAATGGAAACTTATCTAGTCTTAAAAAGCAGACACTTTTCATACCAAAGAGTATGAGATGTAGCTAATGCTGACCACAGAATAAAATGTATAGCCTTAAAGAAGTTTATTATTTTTAAAAATCGAAAACAAAATGGATTAAGTATTTAACTTAAGAAAATAGAAAATAGGCCAGACACGGTGGCTCACGCCTGTAATCCCAGCACTTTGGGAGGCTGAGGCAGGTGGATCACAAGGTCAGAAGTTCAAGACCTGCCTCACCAAGATGGTGAAACCCCATCTCTACCAGAAGTACAAAAATTACAGTAATCCCTGTAAGATTACAGTAGCCTGTAATCCCAGCTACTCGAGAGGCTGAGCCAGGAGAATCGCTTGAATCTGGGGGGCAGAGCTTGCAGTGAGCCAAGATCGTGCCGCTGCACTCCAGCCTGGGCGACAGTCCATCTCAGAAAAAAAAAAAAAAAAGAAAGAAAAAGAAAATAGAAAATAGAAGAAGCCAAAAGGGTAGGGATAAGAAATTAAAGGTAAATTATATAATTAATGAAATAGAAAAAAGAAAATAGAAGTGATAAATAAAATGAAAAAGGTGTTCTTTAAAAAGAAAGCACCAGAAGATAGATAAATCCTGCCAAATCTGATTAAAGCAAACAGTAAAAAGAGCAAGATTAGCAATAACTAAGGAGACAGATTCATGAAATCATTATTAAGCCATTCAGCAAATAGATAACACCTACAATGCACTGGTTTCTGATTTAGATGCTGCATGTAACAGAGGCGAACAGGCAGACGCGATTCCTATCCCCATGGAGTTTATTCTGATGGAAGGAGACAGGATGTCAACCAGTAAAGTCGTAATATAGTTTCAGACAGTGAGAAGTGGTTTAAAAGACAGGTAACATGCGAGAAATGTGGAACCACTTTAGATCGGACAACCAGGGAATATCCCTCTGAGAAGGTGACGTGTCACATGAGACTTGAAGGACATAGAGTCAGCCATGGGAGGATCTGAGGGAAGAGAGAACATCAGGCAGCGGGAACAGCAAGAGCAAAGGCCCTGCGGTGGAACAGAGCTGTTGCCTCAAGAAAGAGAGAACACCGAACATCATGATGGATTGTTACAAAAGAGAGAGAGAGAGGGCTGAAGCACAGTGAAGGGAGAGGTCATAGGGGGAGGCAGGGATCACTCAGGATTTTATTCTGAGTGTGTTTTGTTCTGGGAGGCCACTTGAGGGTTCCAAGCAGCGAAGTGAAGTGATCTGATTTCTGTTCTGGGAGAGCCCCTGTGGCTTTAGGTTCCTGGTGCAGACTGGACTCTGTGTTGGTGAAGGGCCAAGCATGGATGCTGAGCTCCGGGCAGGAGCTTAAGGCTGCATCCAGGTGGGAGGTGATGGGTTGGCTCCAGGCGGTGGAAGTGAAGAGGAGTGGACCTCAGTGGAGACTATAGTCTGCCACCTGGAGTCCCCTTCAGGACAGAGGCTCCAGGATTCACCTTCAGCCAAGAAGAACCGCCTTGCCTAAGACTGCCTCCTCCACAGGGGCAGCCCACCTCCAATGTCGGGTTGACATGGGGGTCTAAGGACCCCATTTCATGGCCCTGATGTAGACAACTCGGAAGGGCTGTTCCAGCCTCTGAGCACTGCTGAGGCCTCTGGTGTGCCTGCATTCCAGCCCCACATAATCGCCCCCTACACCGCTCTACCCCCTTCACAGGCGCTGTGCGTGAGAGCGCTCCCGGATAAACCGCCCGTGTGCCAGCTCTCTGAGTCTGTTTCCCAAGGAACCCAACCAAAGATTGATCAGAAGGGCGGTACAAATAGAACGCACCACTCAGTGGCAAGCCCTTTCTCCACAGATGATGACTCAGGGAAGGTTGCAGAGCCTCTGGCAGGTCACAGAACCTCTGGCAGAGCTGAGGTGACCCCCAGCTCTCCTCTTCACAGCTCTGCCCCTCTTCCACCTGCAAACCAAGAGAGTCACAATGGAAGGGCCCAAGGTCTGCAAAAACCAGAAGTGTGTCAGCAGGACAGGACACTCAAGAAGCGCCACTCTTAGTGGTGCGAGTCTTTGTGGCTTTGATTGCAATTACGTGGGAGTGTGCTTTTTAGTCTGACACTGTGCGGCTCTTATAATTGGAAGATCAGGTCGTTGGTATTCAAATCAGTCCCTCCCAAGAGACACTGCCAGTCTAGTTTCTGGTAAGTTTCAATTTCCCTGTCTCTGCAGAGCACCAGCTTTACATACTTTTGAAACCTTGGCCAGGAGCAGTGACCTGAAACAGTGAAACTACTTTCCTATTCTAAATTTGAACTGCTCAGCCCTCTGGGTCTGAACCTTCCTGCTTTTCACTTGCTGGCTTCTTGGGGCAGAGTGGGGCTGCTTTCACTTGCTCACTTGCTCACTCAGTCATGTATTTATTCATCAGGCACCTCTGATCTTGCCCACCCAGGGCTCAGTGTCTAGACAGAGAGATGAAGATGATCCAGCCCTCAAATGGCTCATACCCAGATCGAGGAGACAGATGGTTAACTGATCTACTTCCTAATGCTTCAGTATGAATAACTTATTTTCTCACTTATCACTCACTGTACCCCCACTTTGGAACCAGTTCAGAACACTTTGAATGTCCCAGAGGAGAGTTTGCTCTCTATTCCATAGGCAGTGGGCAGTCAAGTTAGGTTCTTGAGGAGAGTGGCATGATTAAAGGTGTACTTTAGGTTTGTTTATCTGCTTGCATATCCATCCATCCATCCATCCATCCATCCATCCATCCATCCATTCATCTATCCCATCCATCCCATCCTCTCATCCATCCATCCATCCCATTACCCACTCATCCATCCATCCATCCATCCCATCCACTCATCCATCCATCCATCCTTCCCATCCATCTATCCATCCATCCATTTATCCATCCATCCATCCCATCTATCCATTACCCACCCATCCATCCATCCATTCATCCATCCCATCCATCCCATTCATTCATCTATCCATCCATCCATTCACCCATCCATGTATCCATCCATCCATCCATCCATTCACCCTATCCATCCATCCCCCACCCACCTGTTCATCCATCCATCTATTCATTCATCCTATCCATCCCATTCACTCATCCCTCCATTCCATCCATCCATTCATCCCATCCATCCATCCATCCATCTCATCCACCCATCCCTCACCCATCCATCTATCCATACATCCCATCCACTCATACATCATCCATCTATCCATCTACTCATCCCAGCTATTCATTACCCATCCATCCATCCATCCATCCATCTCATCCATCGGTTCATCTCAACCATCCATTTATCACATCCATCCATTCATACCATCCATCCATCATCCATCCATCCTATCCATCCCATCCATTTGTTCATCCATCTCATCCATCCATCCATCCATCCATCCATCCATCCAATATTTATTGAGCATTTTCTATGTGCCAGACACTGTGCTATGTGTACCTGGTTTCCATCTAAAGCACTGAACAAGAAAGATATTAAATCCCTGCCTTCATGGGACCAACATTCTGGCGACAAGAGTTGGATAGACAGTAAACAAGTCAACAAGTAAATGAGCTCCCAACAGTGCTGAGTTATGAAAGGAATAAACATGGTGATGGGGTTGAGAGTGACCAGGGTGGAAGGTGAGGTCCTTCAATTAGATGATCAGGGACGTGACCTCTGGAGAGGTGATGGCTGAGCTGGACTATAGAAGAGAGAAAGAGGCAGTTATAGAAAGAGCAGAAGGAAGAGAGTTACAGACAGAAGAAACAGCAAGTGCAAAGGCCCCTAGGCAGGGAAGAACTTGGCTTGCTGGAGAACATGAAAGGAAGCCAGTGTGGCTGAGGAGGAAGGGAGGAGGGAAGACTGGAGAGGAAGATGGGGTCTTGTAGGCCAATGTGAGGACTTGGGAGTTTTTGGAAAAGCAGCCAAAGGCCACTGGAATGTTTTCAGCAGGCAAGTGACATGTTTTGATTTGTTTCTGAAAGTTCCCCTGGCTGCATGGGAAGCAAAAGTAGCAGCAAAAAAACAACAAGGAGGGAGGCCGAGACGGGTGGATCACGAGGTCAGGAGATCGAGATCATCCTGGCGAACACGGTGAAACCCCGTCTCTACTAAAAAATACAAAAAACTAGCCGGGCGAGGTGGCGGGCGCCTGTAGTCCCAGCTACTCGGGAGGCTGAGGCAGGAGAATGGCGTAAACCCGGGAGGCGGAGCTTGCAGTGAGCTGAGATCCGGCCACTGCACTCCAGCCTGGGCGACAAAGCGAGACTCTGTCTCAAAAAAAAAAAAAAAAAAGCAACAACAAGGAGGTCAAGGGTGAGGACAGTAGCAGCCTGGACCAGGGTGGTGGCCATGGAGTTACAGAGAAATGGACAACTCTGGACAAATGTTGGAGGTGGTGGGAGGGAAACAGAGGATTTGAGAGTGATACCTCACTTTGATGCTTGAGCTACAGGGTGGTGACACTGAGGAACAAAGACTGGAGAGTGTGGGGATGATGAAGGAGGAATGAAATAAGTCTTTGTGGGAAACAAAGCTGTGTTTTTAGGATATTTCAAGTAGGTAATTAGACATTCAAGTCCAGAGCCCTGGAGAGAGATCAAGGATGCTGTTGGGAGTCTGAGACGTATCAGAAACACGTTTGTTTAAAGCCATGGAGTGGGGCTGCCAGGGAGGAGGAGAAGAGGCAGGGCCCATGCAGCATCTAGTGTCAGGAATGGAGGCTGTTTCAAGAAGGATGTTTCGGGAAGGAGAGGGTGGTCAGTAGTGTCGAACATTGCTGAGAAGTGGCTATGAGCATGGGATCCCACGCCGGGACTTGGCAGAAAGGATCACAACACCAAGAGCCATTTGGTGACACAGAGGATGGAAGCTTGCTCAAGGGCAATGAGGAGAGGGTGCGGTGAGGAGAGGGTGATGGTGAGGAGAGGGTGGTGGTGAGGAGAGGGTGATGGTGTGGAGAGGGTGAAGGTGAGGGTGAAGAGAGGGCTGGGTGTGGAAGTGGGTTGGAGAGTATGCACAGCTTCCACCAGAAGTTCAGTCATAAGCAGGATGGAGGACTGGGGAGCTTGTTGGAAGATGATGAGGGTCAAGAGAGTACATTGTGTATTTTTTTGTTTTTGTTTTTGTTTTGTTCGGTTGGGTTTTTTTTTTTTTTTTTTTTTTGAGACAGAGTCTCACTATGTTGCCCAGGCTGGAGTGCAGTGGCGCAATCTCAGCTCACTGCAACCTCCGCTCCCAGGTTCAAGTGATTCTCCTACCTCAGCCTCCCCAGTAGCTGGGACTAGAGGCACCCACCACCACACCCAGCTAATTTTTGTATTTTTAGTAGAGCCAAGGTTTCACTATGTTGGCCAGGCTGGTCTTGAACTCCTGACCTCAGGTGATCTGCCCACCATGGCTTCCCTAAGTGCTGGGATTACAGACATGAGCCACTGCACCCGGCCACATTGTATGTTTTTTTTTAACACAGGAGCTCCTGGGAGGAAAAGAAACTGAGGCTGCACGAAAGAGGCAACCAGGTTCCAGTATCACCAATTGTCTGCTCACTATGTGACCTTGGGTACTTTACAGGGACATTCTGGGCCTCAGGCTTTGTATCCATAAAATGGGCCACCCGGGCCGCAGGTGATTTGTATGTTGAGGTGAGCTCATCCCGGGTGGGAGAGGTTCCCAGGACAGGGCAGGCTCCAGCACAGAGGCAGCTTGTGTTTGTGATTGTCCCGGGCTGTCCCTAAGGAGGCCATCAGGCTCCACCAGTCTCACTTTACTGCACTGACGATCCTGCCTTGCTCCAAGGTTCACAGTCAGGCCTGGCTGGTCCCTTGAGGCTCAGTCCTGAATGCTGCACTTTGCTGGGGGTGCTGGTGAGGGGATTAGAGCTTTAGAATCTGAGGGGCTTCCAGGTCCAGGCAAAGGGGCTCTGGAATGACATGGACTTGGATTTCACTCTGGTTCTGCCACTTCCTGGCTTGGGGACCTCGAGCAAGGACTTTACCTCTTTAGGTCTTGGTTTCCTCATCTGCAAAACAGGAATCACCATGCGTCATGATCATCATCTGCTATTAAGAAGATTAAATAAGAGAACAGCTGTAGAATGCCTAGCACATATTAAGTCCTCAGTAAATGCTAGCTGGCTTGCCCTATCTATCTGTCTTGCTTATAGAAGCTGAGTTCTGCTTAGGAGGCTCTCTCTTCTTGTGTCCTGTTATCTGGGTGGAGCCTGGGCCCCTGGGGTTCTGATGGGCAGCCTTGGCCTCTGCCACACCACAGGAGTCTAGTCCTGTGAGGCCCACAGGCTTCCCCACTGCCTGCACTTACCTGTCCCGCCTTTCTGCCCTCCTGTCTAAACTCAGTATCAGCAACTGGTCAGGATTCTACCCAACCCAAAGGGAGGGGCACTGTGGCCTGGGGCTTGGGCCAGACAGCAGGTGCACTGCAGGCCAGGGGGGCAGGGGACTTGCCAGAGGCCACAGAGCAAAGGGAGGAGGGCAGATTTTGGGGTAGTTTGTCACTCTGGCTTCTGTAGAACATCCAGCCCA
The DNA here is from genome assembly GCF_047675955.1 of Chlorocebus sabaeus. NCBI lineage: Eukaryota > Metazoa > Chordata > Mammalia > Primates > Cercopithecidae > Chlorocebus > Chlorocebus sabaeus. Next base: position 14,571,174 of record NC_132905.1, read on the forward strand.
GGTGGCAGTGGCTGTGCTTGGTAGCTGCTGGGCAGGGCACCAAGGATGGACCCTGGGGCGGCTTCCAGCTGCTGGAGGTTAGCTCTGGGCCAGGTCTGGTGACTCAGCAGACCCACTGATCAGGGCCTGGTCATGTTCCCCACAGTCCCACAATGTAGGTCCTTCATGCCTGCCAACACCCAGTGTCACCTAGAGGTCGCAGGGCAGAGCTTAGCAGATGGGGACCTGTGCTGGATCCAGCTGGCATCGTCCAATCCCCTCCAGCCCTGCAGATCCCACAGCCCAATGGGCTGAGGCTGAATCCTAGCACCGTCTCTATGCAGCTGTGTGACCTTAGGTAAATCATTCAATCTCTGAGTATCAGTTTCCTCATCTGTGAAATGGGGATGATAATGATGCCTATGCTCTTTGATAGGAGGATTTAAAATGCAACTGGCTGGGCGCAGTGACTCATGCCTGTAATCCCAGCACTTTGGGAGGCCAAGGCAGGAGGATCGCTTGAATCCAGGATTTTGAGACCAGCCCTGGCAACATGGTGAGAACCTATCTCCACAAAAAATAAAAAAATTAGCCAGGCAAGGTGGCACGTGCCTGTAGTCCAGCTACTCAGGAGACTGAGGTAAGAGGATCACTTGAGCCTGTGAGGTTGAGGCTGCAGTGAGCCGAGACTGCACCACTGCTCTCCAGCCTGGGTGACAGAGCAACACCCCATCTGAAAAAAAAAAGGAAAAAACAAATACAAACACACAAAAATCCCCACGCAAAACCACCAGAGCCTCTGGAGGCTCCCACTGCACTTGGAAGAAAGCCCTATTCCCTACCCACGAGGCCTTGAGGGGTCCAGCTGGCTCACCTCCGCGGGGCATCCCCTCCCTGCTCCCCCTTTGTTTTCTCTACTCCAGCCACTCTGGCCTCCTCACTGTGCGTCTATCTCCCTGAGCTGGTTCCCACTAAGGACATTTATCTTTGCTAGTCCCTCTGTGTGTAAGTCCCTGGAGGTACCTAGTGCTATGTGAGTGAAGAAGGGCAAAATAAGGCCAGCTTTTAGTAGCTAGTTTCTCATTCATGCATTGATGCATTTCTTCATTTAAAAGCATTTTCCTGAGCACCTACTATGTGGCAGGCCCCGAGGTAGGTGCTGGGGATGAAGTTGTGGAGTATCCTAGTTCTATCAATAAGAGGAGCCTAACCCTTGACTACCAAACCTTCAGTGGCTCCCTATTGCCCCAGGCCAAAGTCCATACTTCTGATCTCAGAATGCTTGTTTTTCCTGTGTGCATCCAGGTGGCTGCGTTAGTAGCTCTCAGGGTCCCCGAGGCCATTGCCACTGCTGCCGAGTTGTTTTATATTCTCAGGGTTCCTGCTCGGGCTGCCCCCCACCCTGACACCTGGCTGTGCTCACACAAACATGCAGGAGTTGCCTCCTATTCCTCCTGGCTCTTCCTGGCCCTGCTCACATCCACCTTCCCCGCAGAGCCTGGGTGAGTGCTGATGCTTTCTCAGTCCAACATCATTTATTTATTTTGAGACAGGGTCTGGCTCTGTCACCCAGGCTGGAGTGCAGTGGTGCAATCTCGGCTCACTGTAGCCTCAACCTCACAAGCTTGAGCGATCCTCCTACCTCAGCCTCCTGAGTAGCTGGGACTACAGGCACGCACCACCATGCCTGGCCTGCGTCATCATTAAAGGCCTTCAGCCCATCTGTCATCCTTTATAAAAATATTCTCTCATGAGGACCTCAAATCAACCCCATAGCCCAGTAGGGTTGATCTTATCCCTGTGTCACAGGTGGGGAAACCAAGGCACAGAGAGGTTAAGTAACTTGCCCAAGGACACACAGCTAGTACAAGGGACTTGAGCCCAGCAAGCTGACCCCAGGTCTGTGTTCTTCACATTCCTGCTCTGCTATCTTCACTATTCAGCTGGGCCTTTCCTGAAATGCTTCCTGCTATCAGGCTGGGAACATGCCCGCACGCGTCCCCCCTGCCCGCAGAGGGAAGCCCAGCTCCTGTTCATTTACAGCCACTCCTCACCTACTGGCTCCGCAGACCTCCTTCAGTCGGGAGACCTGCGCTTTCCTTGGCCTGCTCTTCTGAGGCTGCCCTCCAAGGCCCTGGAACATTCTATAGTCCCAGTGCCCTGTGTAGGGCTCTCATTATCCCCATCTTACAGATGGAGAAACAGAGGCTTGGGAAAAGGAGATCATACCTGCCCCACACTGGAAAGCAGGAGATCTGTGGAACCCCGGTCTCTCTGACCAAAAACCCCAGCCATGCTCACCTGACGGTCCTCATGCTTAGTGTCATAATAGCCGACTCTGAAAGCTGACTACTATGACCGACCACCACCACTGACCACCACAGATGGCCAATCCAGCCAGCCACTATAGCTGACTGCTAGAGCTGACCACCTGCCGTTGAACACCTGCTGGGTCAGGCCTGGTTCCCACTACTCTACCCAGGCAGTCTCACACCATCGCTGGAAGGTTGCTTCTGTTTTTCACCCCATTTTATTTATTTATTTATTTATTTATTTATTTATTTATTTAGACTGAGTGTTGCTCTGTTGCCCAGGCTGGAGTGCAGTGGTGCGATCTTGGCTCACTGCAGCCTCGACCTCGCTGGCTCAAGTGATCGTCCCACCTCAGCCTCCCGAGTACGACTACAGGCGTGTGCCACCATGCCCAGCTAATTTTTGTATTTTTTTGTACAGACAGGGTTTCACCATGTTGCTCAGCTGGTCTCAAACTCCTGGACTCAAGTGATCTACCCACTTTGGCCTCCCAAAGTGCTGCAATTACAGGTGTGAACCACTGCGTCTGGCTTTCACCCTGTGTTAGAGATGAGGTAACTTAGGCTCTGAGAGGGAGCATGACACGGCCAAGGCCACTCTGCCAGCAGCGGGCAGGGCTAGACTTAGAACCAGGGCTGGGGGACTGCAAAAGCCTCACACAGCTGCCCTGCATGTCCCAATGACCAGGCCACCTCATTTTCTCCCCACCCCTGGGAAACTTGAGTCTCCTGAGAAGTTCCGGGTTTTCTATTGTCCCCACCCAAAGCTCCTTGGGAGTTGACAAGAGGGAGCTGCCTCGGCTTCCAGCTTGGGTGCCCTGGGCCCTTCCCATGCAGCTGTCAATGGGCCTTTGTATGTCCAGGCTGCCCGGCCCCTGTCCACACCACATGGCTTCCCGATGACTTGGGGCTCTCGGCCAGCAGCTGTGTGTGGCCTGGGGACCCATCACCCATGGGGCAGGATGCTCTAAATGCCCTAAGGCAGGGACCTGAGCAGCCCCTAGGCCTTTGCCCTGACTTTTCCCTCTGCCAGGAAAGACCTTTCTTCAAATTCCGCCATGATCAGCAGCTTCTGTCCTTCAAGGCACAACTCAAATGCCACCACTTCAAACAGGTGACCTTCTGGCTCACTGGAAGTTTCACTCCATGAGGGCAGGGGTTTGTCTGCTGGGTAGGGGAGACAGACCATAAATAAGGCTAGGCACAGTGGCATAATCCCAGCACTTTGGGAGGCGGAGGCGGGAGGAGCACTTGAACCCAGGAGTTTGAGACTAGCCTGGGCAACATAGTGAGACTCTGTCTCTACTGAAAAAAAAAAAATTAGCCAGGTGTGGTGGTGCACACCTGTGGTCCCAGCTACTTGGAGGCTGAGGTGGAAAGATCACTTGAACCCAGGAGGTTGAGGCTGCAGTGAGCCAAGATTGTGCCACTGCACTCCAGCCTGGGTGGCAGAGCAAGACCTTGTCTCAAAACAAAAACAGAAACAAAACAACAAACAACCAAAAATGTAATAAGTTAACATTTCAACAAGATCCTTTCAGGTCATTGAGTGGAGCGTGTCTAGCACAGGGTCTTTCTGAGGTGGTGACATATGAACAGAAACCTGGATGAAAAGGAGGAACCCCCGTGAGCCCCTGCGGAGTCCAGGCACAGGCACACAGTAGGCGCTCAGTAAATGAATGTGGCAGAGCAGGCCATGGCTCTGACTGCCGTGGGGGCGATTTTCCCCTCCAGGGGGCGCCTGGCAATGTCTGGAGATAGTTTTGGCTGTCACATGGCGCGCGGGGGATAGGAGGAATGCAACAGACTCGGAGTGGCGGAAGCCAAGGGTGCGGCCAAGCGTCCTGCCCCGCACAGGTAGCCCGCCGGGAGGATGACCCGGTCCCCGCGCGTCCCCGGTGCGGCTCGGGCGCCCCCTGGCGGCTGCGCGGGGCATCGCAGCAGTCCCCGAAGAGCAGGTCTTGGGAAAGGTCCGTCCCTATAGCGCCCGCGTGGTGACGACACCGGAGGCGTGATAACCGCACCGCAAGTGTGTGCCAATCAACACGAGGGTAAACCCAAACTCCACGTCCACCCTGCCAGGCAACTCAGGGTGAATGCATCCGCAACCCACTCATCATCCGCAGAAACCTGCTCTGCCCACAGCTTTCTTGGCCTCAAGGGCAGCCAGCTCCACCCTCCCCAGAGGCTCAAGGAGCCATCCCGGACTCCTCTCTGTCTGCCACCTCCATATCCCATCCACCAGCTAATCCTGTCGGTTCCACCTTCAGAATACATCCAGACTCTGTTTCCCCATTCCACTGCCCCACCAAGCCCAGCCCTCATCCTGTGTGCGGTCACCTCCTCCCCGGGCTCACAGCCTCCACCCTGGGTCCTAACAGTCTGGCCTCCTCATGGAGTGATCTTGTAAGGACCTAAGTCAGGCCAGGCTCCTCCCCTGCTCAGAACCCTCCATGGCTTCCAGCTCACTCACAATGAGAGCCAAGGTCCCTAAATGACCCTCAAGGCCTCACCCCATGATTTAAAATGGAAACACACTCCAGCCCCACCCTCTCACTCTTCTGTGCTTTTTTTTTTTTTTTTTTTTTTGAGACAGGGTCTCGCTCTGTCACCCAGGCTGGAGTGCAGTGGTGCGATCTCGGCTTACTGCAACCTCCATCTCCCAGGTTCAAGCGATTCTCGTGCCTCAACCTTCCGAGTACCTGAGAGGCGCGCCACCATGCCCAGCTAATTTTTGTATTTTTAGTACAGACAGGGTTTAACTATGTTGGTCAGGCTGGTCTCAAACTCCTGACTTCAAGTGATTCATCTACCTTAGCCTCCCAAAATGCTGAAATTACAGGCGTGAACCACCGCGCCCAACCTTTTTGAGACAGGCTCGCTCAGTCTCCTGGGCTGGAGTTCAGTGACATAATCGCGGCTCACTGCAGCCTTGATCTCCTAGCAATCCTCCCACCTCAGTCTCCCGAGTAGGTGGGACTACAGGTGTGAACCACCATGCCCGGCTAATTGTTTTGTGTTTTTAGTAGAGACAGGGTCTCTACTATGCTATGTTGCCCAGGCTGGTTCCAAGCTCCTGGGATCAGGTGATCCTCCTACCTCGGCCTCCCAAAGTGCTGGGATTACAGGTGTGAGCCGCCATGCATAGCCTGTTCTCTATTTTTACATACAGCAAGAATCACCAAGTGCCATATATTTTACGTATTTGTCTTGCTTATTGCCCATCCTCTCCGTCTGAACAGCTGCTGGGGGCAGGGACAGGCTGTGTCTTTCTGGTCACTGGCATCTCTCCAGTACTCAGCACTGTGTCTGGCACAGTGGCACAGTAGGTGCTCAATGAATATTTGTTGAATGAAAGGATAGGTGGATGGATGGACGGATGGGGATAGATGGATAGATGGATGGATAGATGGATGGGTGGATGGATGGATCTGCCAACAGCAGCATAGCGGTTTAAGAGCACAAATCCCAGCCTCACATTAGAACTTTGGGGGTTCTGGTTCCACCTCCACCACCTACAAGCTGTGCAACCTTGGATGGGCTAGATGACCTCTCTGGGCCTCAGCTTCCCAACAGGAATAAAAATAACACCCATCTTGTGTTCTGACAGCGTTAAATCCCTTAATCCACAGCCAAGCCTGGGCTCAGGCACACAGTAGGTGCTTAGTAAACATATGCAGATGAACAGGTGCCAGGGCCGTGGTTCTGACTGCTCTGGGGTAAGCAGTAGGTGCTGCATAGGGACAAGTGTCTTACTTTAGTCACTGTTTCCAGCCTTCCTCCTCCCCTCTCCACTTGCTAAACCCCTGAAGGGTAGGGATTATGTCTCAGTCATATTCCTTTGCACATAGTAGGTGCTCATTAAGTGCTGGCCTTGAGATGAGGACACTGATGTTTGAGGAATGCCTCCTGTTTGCCCTGCAAACTGAGAGGCAGATTCTCCTACTCCACCTTACAGATGAAGAAACCGAGGCTCAGGGATCCCTGAGAGCAAAGGGAAGGGACGTCATTCTGCAGAGTGACCAGCAGGGGGAGAGCGGGACTGCTCTGTGACTCCTAGGACCCAGCGGCAGGTGCACTGCTCTGAGGGTGAACGCTGCCTTACATTTTGCACTTGCAGGCACTTCACTTCTCTCACCTTAGTACCAGCCCTGGTCGGAAGGGCCCTATCATACTAGGACACGCCTTTCTTCTGCCTTGCATCGTGTGCTTATGCTCTCCCAGGCCCTGTGCTAAGGGCTTCCCACATATATTAGCTCATGTGGTCTTCATGACAGCAGATGTGCGGCAGGTCCTGTTACTGCCCCCTTTCTGCAGACGTGGTAGCTGAGTCCAGGGGAGGTCACTAGCCAGAGGTAATGCTGTTGCACCATTGCATGTTGGATGTATGAAGGCAGATCTCATGCCTTCAGATCACATGCCATAATTGTGTTAAACATGTGTGTGGCCTCGTCTGCAGAGGGGTGCATGTATCTGCATGAAAGAAGGGAAGCAGACATTTGCGACTAAGATGATGGACTGTGGCAGAGCATAAGAATTTGTCTAAGTTATTACATCCATGACCTTTCCATGTCAGAGAAGCAGGGAGCTGGGGGAGCCCAGAAAGGCAGAGCTTGGCTCAGCCTCAGGGGATGCTCCTGGGGCAGACAGGGAAGCTCACCTGATTTTTCAGGGAGGAATCATGGTTACCAGGTGGAAGCAGAAGGACATTTCAGGCTGGAGGAACCAAGTGTACAAAGGCCCTGGGGCTGTTCAGGGAACCTCAGTAGCCGAGTCTGGCTAAAGTGGAGTGAAAGGGAGGAGGGAGGCAGGATGAGGCAGACATATGGCAGGGCTGGAATCACTGAGACTTAGAGGCAAAGGCAGAGCATGGGGTCAGATGCAGGGCACGCAGGACACTGTGAAGTCCCAGTATATGGTCTTCTACCTCTTCCGGGAACTTCAAAGGGCTATCAATGTTCCCCTCTTCCAGATGGGCAAGCTGAGGCTCAGAGAGGTGGGACAACTTGCCCAGATGGCCTGCACACGGCAGGTTGGGATTTGAATCTGCTCTGGGAACCTCTGCACTTTGCTGCTTTTTGAAAAAACACCATGAACTCAGAACAATTCCATGAATTCTGACTGACTGAATGAATGTATGGGTGGGTGGGTGGGTGGGTGGATGGATGGACGGACGGGTGGATAGATGGATCTGCCAATAGCAGCATAGCAGTTTAAGAGGACAGATCCCAGCCTCACATTGGAACTTTGGAGGTTCTAGTTCCGCCTCCACCACCTACAAGCTGTGCAACCTTGGATGGGCTAGATGACCTCTCTGGGCCTCAGCTTCCTAAGAGGAATAAAAATAGCACCCACCTTGTGTTCCGACAGCATTAAATGCAACCCATGGGCCTGGTACTGGGATGAGTGTTTTCTCTGCATTGTTTTTTTGAATTCTCAGAGATCATCATAGGAAGGAGGTGTTATTATTTTCCTTTCTTTTACAGATAAAGCACCGTGGCTCAGAGAAAGCAAGTGACTTGCCTAAAATCACAGGGTCCACAGAGTCACAGCCAGAATGCAAGCCTGGGTCCTCAGATCTGGAGTCTGCCCTCTTCACCATGGCTCCTGAGTCTCCCAAACTCCAGGTAGCTTTGGATTTTGTGCCATCTGTGTTTTATTTTCCTTAATGTGTATTTTAAATGGACTTTCTGCCCACGTTTTTCTTTAAACCTGTTTCTGCAGAGGAAACATTATATCTTTAGCAAACATGGAAAACCAATATCATTTATCATGAAAACAATTATGAAAATAAGGCTGGGTGCCCGGCACAGTGGCTCACAACTGTAATCCCAGCACTTTGGGAGGCTGAGGCAGGTGGATCATGAGGTCAGGGGTTCGAGACTAGCCTGGCCAACATAGTGAAACCCCATCTCTACTAAAAGTACAAAAATTAGCCAGGCATGGTGGCATATGCCTGTAGTCCCAGCTACTTGGGAGGCTGAGGCAGGAGAATCACTTGAACCCAGGAGGCAGAGGTTGTGGTGAGCCGAGATCACACCACTGCACTCCAGCCTAGGCAACAGAGTGAGAATCCGTCTCGGAAAAAAAAAAAAAAAAAAAAAAAAAAAAAGGAAAAGAAAATAAGGCTAGGCACAGCGGCTCACACCTGTCCAGCACTTTGGGAGGTCGAGGCAGGCAGATCACCTGAGGTCAGGAGTTCAAGACTGCCTGGCCAACATGGTGAAACCTTATCTCTACTAAAAATACAAACATTAGCTAGGCATGGTGGTGCACACCTGTAATCCCAGCTACTAAGGAGGCTGAGGCAGGAGAATCACTTGAACCCAGGAGGCGGAGGTTGCAGGTTGAGCCGAGATAGTGCCACTGCACTCAAGCCAGGGTGACAGAGTGAGACTCTGTCTCAAAAAAAAAAAAAAAAAAAAAAAAAAATTATGAAAATAAGTACAAGAAGTGCTAAAAATATCATGATATTCTTGCCAGATGCTCTTGCTTACACAGTCTGGAGTCAGGGGCCTGTGAGAACTTTGTTAGAAAGAAGAGAGTTCAGCGGCTCACGCCTGTAATCCCAGCATTTTGGGAGGCCTAGGTGGGCGGATCACGAGGTCCGGAGATCAAGACCATCCTGGCCAACATGGTGAAACCCTGTCTCTACCAAAAATACAAAAATTAGCTGGATATGGTGGCGCATGCCTGTAATCCTAGCTACACGGGAGGCTGAGGCAGGAGAATCGCTTGAATCAGGGAGTCAGAGGTTGCAGTGAGCTGAGATGGCACCACTGCACTCCAGCCTGGCGACAGAGTGAGACTCCGTCTCAAAAAAAAAAAAAAGAAAGAAAGAAAGAAGATAATTAGTGAGGTAATGGGGAGATGTTAGCGGCAGGGATTTTTTTTTTTTTCTTGAAATGTTCAGAGCAGCTACAAGAGAATCCCCATAGAAAGAACTTCTGCTCTGTGATTCTACTCCTTGTGGGGCCTAGAATAACCCACAGACCTCGAGTGCGGCAGCAGCTGGGCAGGCCACTCAACCCTAGGCCGGATCCCTCTTCTCAGCTCGCCTGGGGCTGTCCCAGGCCCTGCATCAGAGTCCTTGTCTGTGCACTGGGTGGATAGGGGGACCCTGGCAGCAGAGCCCTGACTCTACCCTCTCACCCTCTGCTCCTCACTGGCAGAGGCTCCTCAAGGCAGAGTATACAGCTGGCACTCAGTTAGGCCTCCAGAGCCTGGGCTGCGGAGATTCCACGTTTGGTGGCTGGTTTTATTTATTTATTTGAGACAGAGTTTTGCTCTGTTGCCCAGGCTGGAGTGCAGTGGCGTGATCTTGGCTCACCACAACCTCCGCCTGCCGGGTTCAAGCGATTCTCCTGCCTCAGTGCCCGGCCCCTATTTTTTTTTTTTTTTTAGTAGAAAAATGTTCCATGCACCACCAACTCTTTCCTGGGCAGGGTTGGGAAACCATTTCCAGATGGGAAATAATTTTAGGGAAGAGAAACAGCTAAAATTACAGGTCATTCTGCTGCCAGCTCCCACTGGGACAAACCAGCCGTAGCCCTGGAACTTTCCCAAAGTGGGGTGGGTGGGTCTGGGTGGAGAGAGAGAAGCCAGGATGGACTGTTGAGACGGGATGTCCCTCGGGCTGTACGTGTTCAGGCCTCGTGAGCATCTCCGAACAGCTTTGGCGGCTGCATCCTAGCTCCGAACAACCTTGGCGGCTGCATCTGAGGACCGCTTGCTGATATCAGACACTCACCCATCCCCCTTCAATTCTCACCACAGCCCATGAGGGCAGAAGCTTGGAAACACCCCTGGTATAGCCTCAGGATCCAGCCGCCATTTTACAGAAAATCCCGAGGACAGAATGTGGTAAACCGTGACACAGTGCTGTCATCAGCCTAACCCAGACCCAGGGATCTGCGCAGGTTAGATGGCCCAGGCACTTCGCAGATAAACTGTAAGGAAAAGCAAGGGATGGAGGAGGAATAGAAACTAAAAGAGACATCAAGTTTTTAAAAAGTGGGCAAGATAAAATATAGTGTCTGGGGCTGCTCGCAGTGTTGGTAAAGCAAGAAAGAAACACAAGTGATATCCATAAAACTTAGGGTAGTGGTGACTTTTGGGAGGAGGGCACGGCTTTGAGAGGACAGGGTTTCTGTAGGGCTGTCTAGGGGTGGCAGGCAACGTTACATTTCTTGACCTGAGGGTGGTCACAAGCATGTTCAGTTGCCTTATAATTAATCGTTAAGGTGCATGCTTATGCTGTGTGGTTTTTGTATCTGTATCTGTTCTACTTTTCAAAAAAATGCCAAGTTTAAAAAACAACAATAACAACGAAATATCCCCCATGCAGATGAAGAAAGGGAGGCTTGGAGGATTGAAGTGGTTTTTCCATGAGGAATGAGTGGGGAGCTGGAACCTGAACCAGCTTATAAGCCACAGCCTTTTTATTCATTCAACAAATGCTTGCCAAGCCCCAAGGTTGTGCCAGGGACTGGGCTAGCAGCGAGTGAGAGAGCCAGCTTGTCCTCATGGAGCCCAGAGGCTCAGTAGTCAGCCAGGTTAGAGAACCGTGGCACCCTCCTGCCGGGATACCTGCCAGGTATCTTGGAGGAGCTGCATCTTGGGGATAGATGGCTGAGCTCACAGGATTTAAGCGAAATCTCCAGGGGCTAAAAGCAGATATGAGTTGGAAATTGCAGCCTGACCCAATGCCTGAGGTAGGGTTTGCCTACCACGGGTGGGATCAAAGGGACTTTTAAAAAGACTTCTAATTTTGATGGCTGGGCGCAGTGGCTCATGTCTGTAATCCCAGCACTTTGGGAGGCCGAGGTGGGTGGATCACGTGAGGTCAGGAATTCAAGACCAGCCTGGCCAACATGGTGAAACCCCATCTCTACTAAAAATACAAAACTTAGCCGGGCATGGTGGCAGGTGCCTGTAATCCCAGCTACTCGGGAGGCTGAGGCAGGAGAATCGCTTGAAACCAGGAAGTGGAGGTTGCAGTGAGCCGAGATCACGCCACTGCACTCCAGCCTGGGCGACAGAGTAAGACTCTGTCCCCACCCCCAAAAAAAGAAAAGAAAAAAAAGTAAAGAGAATCCAACTTCTATATCTGAACTCGAGCTCAGACATGTAAATTATCCCCTTGTTAGCCACAGGTTTGACCTCACTTTCTTCTTTTTTTTTTTTTTAAGACAGAGTCTCGCTGTGTTGCCCAGGCTGTAGTGCAGTGGTGCAATCACAGCTCACTGCAGCTTTGATCTCCCAGGCTCGAGTGATCTTCCCACCTCAGCTTTCCAAGTGGCTGGGACCACAGGTACGTGCCACCACACCTGGTTAATTTTTAAATATTTTTTGTAGAGATGAGGTTTTGCTATGTTGCCTGGGCTGGTCTCAAACTCCTGGGCTGAAGTGATCCTCCCACCTCAGCCTCCCAAAGGGTTGGAATTATAGAAGTGAGCCATTGCATCCAGCCCTCACTTGCTTTAAATTAAAATTTTTAATCAAACAAGGAGAAGTGAACCCAGGTTGGTGGGCTGAACCCATCCCTAGCTCCAGGGATGAGCACTTGGCCAAGGCCTGGCCAGTTAGAGCTCAGCATCTCCTGGCCACAGCAATTGGTAACAGATGGGAAGTGACCCAAGCTAGGCATATGGGCATCTTCTCAGGAACTCTTCCAGGTGTGCAGGGAAAGAAGCTATATTTGTTTGCTAGCACTGCCCTAGCAAAAGACCACAGACTGGGTGGCTTAATCATCACAGTTATTTTCTCACAGTGCTGGAGGCTGGAAGTCCAAGCTCGAGATGCCGACTGTCAGGATTGGTTTCCATCCATACCTCTCTCTTTGGCCTGCAGGTGGCAGCCCTCTTGCTGCCTCTGCACACAACCATCCCTCTGTGCAGGAGCGCTCCTGGGGTCTGTTCTTACAAGGACAACAGGCAGACTGGATTAGGGCCCACCCTAACAACCTCATTGTAACATAACCACCTCTTTAAAGACCCCATCTCTAAATGCAGTCATATTTTGAGGTCTTGGGGGTTGGGACTTCAACATACGAATTTTGAGGGAACACACAATTTAGCCCATAACAGAGACCTTCTCTTTCCACTGAAGTTGCTATTCAGGACAAAAGCAGGACCTGAAATATTTCCACGACAACAGGATGCCCGGAGCTGGGCTGGCACAGGGTGCTCCCTGGATGATCCCTTACAGGAAGGAGGCTGCCCACCTGGGGCTGGGACATAACCTCACTACCTTCCTAGGGCCATGAGGAAGGCGCCTCTCACCAGAGTGGCAAAAACAAGAACATGCAGTTCTGGCATGGATGTGGGGAAATGGGCAGTCTCTCTCCCTTCTGGCAGCCCCTAACAATAATAGAACCGTACATCGTCTTTTGATACAGCAAAACCTACCAGTGCATGCTTACAAAGACATGCACCTGTGGGGTTGCTCAGCATGGTGTTTTTGTAATGGAGAAGGATTAGAAAGAGCTTTAAGGGCCATCAGCAGGGCCCTTGGTTCTTCCGTCTGGAGAATCCATTACTTGGGGTCAAATCCGAGCTTTACTGCTTCCCAGCTGTGCAGCCTTGGGAATGTGTCTGGGCCTTGTGGAGAAATGGGGTAATGGGAGCAGAGTCACCTCTAATGTCCTTGTGACCAGTTCATCATTTACTTGAGGCAGGACACTTGGGATGTGGCAATAGTTTCATGTGTGTGCACAATGTGCTTTTACTTTTTAATGTTGATTACAATTTTCCTTTAGATGCATATTCTGCATATGTATACAATGTGCTTTTTTTTTGAGATGGAGGTTTGCTCTTATCACCCAGGCTGGAGTGCAATGCTGCAATCTCGGCTCACTGCAACCTCCGCCTCCCAGGTTCAAGTGATTCTACTGCCTTAGCCTCCAGAGTAGCTGGGATTACAGGCGCCCACAGCCACGTTCAGCTAATTTTTGTATTTTTAGTAGAGACAGAGTTTCGCCATGTTAGCCGAGCTGGTTCGAACTCCTGACCTCAGGTGATCCACCTGCCTCAGCCTCCCAAAATGCTGGGATGATAGGTGTGAACCACCACACCTGGCCTACAATGTGCTTTTAACTGAGAGGAATGGCATCATGCAAAGACCTCCCTACTCAAAGAATGGTTCCAGATCAGCAGCACAAGGAGCACCTGGGATCTTGTTAGAAACGCAGCATCTGGGCCGGGTGTGGTGGCTCACACCTGTAATCTCAGCACTTTGGGAGGCCAAGATGGGTGGATCTCTTGAGCTCAGGAGTTCAAGACCAGCCTGGGTGACACAGCAAGACCAAGTCTTTACAAAAAATACAGAAATTAACTACAAAAAAATGTATAGTGGCATGCACCTGAAGTCCCAGCTACTTGGGAGGCTGAGGCAGGAGGATTACTTGAGTCTGGGAGTGGAGGTTGCAGTGACCTGTGATCATGCCACTGCACTCCAGCCTGGGCAACAGCGCAAGACTCTATCTTAAAAAAAAATGCAGCGAATGCAACATCTGAGTCCCCACCCCAGACTTATGAGCCAGAATCTGCATTTTATCATGGTCCCCGGTCCCCAGAGTGAACATGGGCACATTCAAGTGTGAGCAACATTGCCACAGACCTTGTTCTGAAACAATTGGAAATTCATGCTGCTTTTTCCCTGGGGTTGCTGAGCTGGTGAGAAAAAAGCTGGGAGTGTCTAGGGGCAACCTTGGTCTCATCATGACCTGGAGAGTCTGTGTGGAGTAAAAGAGATGAGAGCCAGAGGTAGTGCATCTTGGTAGATATTGACTTAACATCTGGATCCAACCATGCCTGAAGCCTACCTCTACTCCTGCTTTTACCAGATAGAGTTGACATAAATTCTTATGGCATCAGCCAATTTGAGTCAGGGTTCTGCTATATTTTTCATCTGATAGAGCCCTGCCTAAGATACCCACTGTATGGACTTTGGAACTTCCTTGCCTTGTTTCTTTTCTTTTTCTTTTCTTTTCTTTCTTTCTTTGTTTTTGTTGTTGTTGTTGTTGTTTGTTTGTTTGTTTGTTTGAGACAGTTTCATTCTTTTTGCCCAGGCTGGAGCGCAATGGCGCGATCTTGGCTCACTGCAACCTCCCGCTCCGGCGTTCAAGCTATTCTCCTGCCTCAGCTTCCCGAGTAGCTGAGATTACAGGTGTGTGTCACCACGCCTGGCTAATTTTGTATTTTTAGTAGAGATGGGGTTTCACCATGTTGGTCAGGCTGGCTGGTCTGGAACTTCTGACCTTGGGTGATCCACTCGCCTCGGCCTCCCAAAGTGCTGGGATTACAGGCATGAGCCACTGTGCCCAGCCACCTTCCTTGAGTCCTAATTTTCTCTCTGGAAAATTCAGCTGACAAAGGAAGAACATACGAGACAACATAGGCAAGGCACACGGACCAAGCCTGGCACAGAGTAGGTGCTCTAAAGCCTGGCACAGAGTAGGTGCTCTAGAGGCTGGCACAGAGTAGGTGCTCTAAAGCCTGGCACAGAGTAGGTGCTCTAGAGGCTGGCACAGAGTAGGTGCTCTAGAGGCTGGCACAGAGTAGGTGCTCTAGAAGGAGTGATAGTGTGATTGTTTTATCATCCCCACCACAGCTCTTCAGAGCTCCCTGGGGCCCCATTCTCCTCTGTGCGGTAGAGGTTTCAGGGCACAGGGCAGGCACACAGTGTGGGTGCCCATGTGTGATAAGGTGTACAACATGTGTTTGGAGCACTGGGCTAGAGTCAGGCAGATCTAGGTTCGGCCTCTGGCTCTGCCACTTACTGGCCGGGTGACCTTGGGCTGACGGGCCCTCTCTGGGTATCAGTCTCATTATTCGTGAAGTGACTTGACCTGGCTGTTCCTGGTTTTACCTGCAGTTCATGTGCAGTGAGAGCTTGACAAGTGAACGCCCACAGATCACCCGTCAACACCAACCTCCTTAGGGTGAGGGTTTAGTGACCCACTGACTTTTTTGAGACAGAGTCTTGCTCTGTGGCCCAGGCTGGAGTACAGTGGCTCAATCTCTGCTCACTGAAACCTCCGCCTCCTGGGTTCAAGCAATTCTCCTGCCTCAGTCTCCCAAGTAACTGGGATTACAGGCGCCCGCTACTATGCCCGGCTAATTTTTGTATTTTTAGTAGAGATGGGCTTTTACCATGTTGGCCAGGCTGGTCTCAAACTCCTGACTTCAAGTGATCCACCCGCCTCAGCCTCCCAAAGTGCTGGGATTACAGGCGTGAGCCACCGCGCACAGTCACCCACTGTCTTCTTGACCTGCTCATCACCCGGGATCACCCAGAAGACAGGAAGACCCAGGCCCCAGGGAGAATACTGCAGATATCATGAGCCACAGAGCCCTGAGCCACTGACCTGTCTCCTGGGTCTGGCTTGGGCCTCCTCCAGAAGCAGACACTTAGAGGGTCCAAGGGCAGGGAGCTCAGCGGGGAGCTGATCCCAGGAAGCTCTGAGAGGAGAGGGGAGGGGGCAGCTGGTACCGCTGAGTGTCTTGATAAGCAGGTTATCACTTGGGCAACTGGGGCTCTGTCATGCTGGGGCCTCTGGGAGTGGGTGCAGAGTCCACTTCATGGTTGCTCCTCCCCAGGCCCCAGGAAGCTGGAGGATTTATCAACACCCCCATCCAGCCAGCATAGGCCAGAGAACCACGGCAGGAAAACAGAAACCTCTCCCCTGGACATGGTCCCACCAGCCCAGAGCTGCCAGATTGCCAGGCCTCCACCCTCATCTGGACTGAAGAAGCCATCTGCCTGTACAGGCCCTGTCTGCCTGGAAAGAAACTTCAAACGTGGCTTTGGGGGGATTCCAGAGACTGTTCCCGTCTGTGCAAGAAGGACACTGAGTGTTCAAAACATAAGGAGGCCTCGCTGTGAATCAGGCCAGAGCAGGGGCTCACCTGAGAGTGGGGTGTCCTGACATTTTGTCCGGGCACCTGCTGGCCTCACCTAATGCCTGGCCCTGCCTGAGAGCAGACCAAGGGAAGATGAGATTAGAACTTTAGGAAGATGGTTCTGGCCACTGGATAGAGAAGGGACTGCTGGGGGGAAGGAGGGATGCGGGCAGAGTCAGGGAGGCCCAGGAGGGCTTGTTGCCATTGTCCATCCATGCAGTGAGGCCCAGAGGGGTAGTGGGAGTGAGGGAGGCTGGGTTTGCAACTCTAGGGTGAAGGGACCTCCATTTTGTTCAGTGATACGCCCTGCCCTTCTCTATCCCATGCAGGCTGTGTGACCGTAGGCAAGTTACTTCACCTCTCTGGGCCTTAGTTTTCTCATCTGTGAAATGGGGCATGCTTCTCTATACCCACCTATATCTAGAGGGTGATTGTGGGATTAAATGAGTTAACATGTGTATAGCACTTGGCCTCTAGTAAGTGCTACAGAGTGTTGGCCTCTGTTCTTATTATAGTTATTGTTACTGTTAGTATTAGTATTCTTACTATGATCATCTCCCTCCAAATTTCACACCCATGAATGCAGACTCCAGGCAGCCATGTAAATCTGGGGTTTAACTCTTGAAACTGAGTATGTCATCCACTTATCTTGCTATGATCTCGAGGGTCCCAGCCCCAAATATCTGAGACCTTCACACCTGCTCCCAGTGCTCCAGGACCCCCCTCACTGAGTTCCTGACCCTGATCCCAGTCTACCCTGTCCGGCTGGGGCACTTGGCCCGTGTCACCTCAGTGTGGGCCTAGACAAGGGAACTCAACGGCATGTCCTCCTTCCTGTTTCTCCCTGCCTGTGCGTCTCACCCTGTCAGTTCAACCTGTGACGTTTGCCTCCTGGCCACTTCTCTGTCTGCAACTGGCCACTTCTCTGTCTCTATGGTCACCACTCTGTCCAGGCCACCTCTGCAGCTATAACAACCTCCTTGATAATCTTTGACTCAAAAGGAAGGTTTTGTGTTCAATTTCCTTTATTTATTTATTTATTTATTTATTTATTATTTTTAGAGATGAGGTTTCACCATGTCACCTGGGCTGGTCTCGAACTCCTAGATTCAAGCAATCCGCCTGCCTTGGCCACCCGAAGTGTTGGGATTCCAAGCATGAGCCACTGTGCCTGGCTCTTGTGTTTAATTTCAAATCACACAGCTGTTGCACAAGTTCAAGCAATATAGAAGCATATCTAAACTGAAGACCTTTTGTTAACTCTGGAAAGATGTTAATAGTAGATTTCAGGGAAGTGGTTAGGGACAACTGGTTGCATATTGTTTGCATTTTATTGTTTAAATTTTGTGACAAGTGAGCATTGCTTTTGTATTTTAAAAATTATGCTTAAAACATAGGTAAGACACGTAAGTGGGAAAAAATTCAATGAAAAACATATCCAATGAAAACGAGTGTCTCTCCCCACCCTTAACCCCCAGATTTCACTTTCCTTAAGCAACCCTGCCTCCAGTTTCCCACGGACTCTGCTACTGAAAGTCTGTATGTACGAAAACACACATGACTGTGTGCACTCTTTATTTACATAGATAGATGTATGTTACACCCAGTGTCTTGCAGCTTGCTTTTTTTAACCTAACATACTTGTCATTCTTTCTAATTCATCACACATACCTGTGTTGCTCTTTTTCACAGCTGCATAGTATTCCACTGCATGGCTGGACCATATTTATTAATAGCTGTTTTCTTACTGATGGCCCTTTAGGTTGTTTCCAGCATTTTCTGTTATAAAGCAATACTGTGGGCCAGGCACAGTAGCTCACGCCTATAATCCCAGCACTTTGGGAGGCTGAGGCTGGAGGATTGTTTGAGCCCAGGAGTTTGAGACCAGCCACAGCAACATAGAGATAATTAGCTGGTTGTGGTGGTGCATGCCTGTGGTCCCAGCTACTCAGGAGCCTAAGGTGGGAGGGTCACCGAGCCCAGGAGGTTGAGGCTGCTGTGGGCTGTGATTGTACCCCTGCACTCCAGCCTGACAGAGTAAGGCCCTGTCTCAAAACAGCAACAACTACAAACAATACTGTGGTGACTGTCTTTGTATGTAGAGTGTGTGTGTGTGTGTGTGTGTGTGTGAGAGAGAGAGAGAATGTATCTGTGGGCAAAATCTCTGAAAGTCAGATTTTATAACAGATTCGTGCATTTTACGTTTTGATCCATGTGACCAAACTGCACTTTGGTACCAATTTATTCTCCTACCAACGTGTGAGGGTGCCTGTTTCCCCACAGCTTTGTCAGTACCATGTGTGAACTTTCTGATGTTTTTGTCACTCTAATAGATGGAAGCAGGTGTCTCAGTATGGTTTCAATTTCTATTTTTAAATGAAGAGTGAAGCAGAGTACCTTTTGCTTGTTGAGTGAAGCATAGTATCATTGGCCGGGCGCGGTGGCTCAGGTCTGTAATCCCAGCACTTTGAGAGGCTGAGGTGGGTGAATCACCTGAGGTCAGGAGTTTGAGACCAGTCTGGCCAACATGGCAAAACTCTGTCTCTACTAAAAATACAAAAAATTAGTCAGGCGTGGTGGTGGGCACCTGTTCTCCCAGCTACTTGGGAGTCTGAGGTAGGAGAATCGCTTGAATGTGGGAGGTGGAGGCTGCAGTGAGATGAGATCGTGCCACTGCACTCCAGCCTGGGTCATGGAGCGAGACTCCAACTCAAAACAAACAAACAAACAAAAAAGAGCAACAAAAAACCATAGCATCATTGTCACATGTCAGGAAGCTCCATTGTAAAATATAAAAATAATTTAAACCAAAATAAACATATAATAATAATTTAGGCCAGGTGCGGTGGCTCATGCCTGTAATCCCAGCACTTTGGGAGGCTGAAGCGGGTGGATCGCCTGAGGTCGGGAGTTCAAGACCAGCCTGGCCAACATGGTGAAACCCCATCTCTACTAAAAATACAAAAATTAGCCAGGCATGGTGGTGAGCACCTGTAATCCCAGCTACTTGGGAGGCTGAGGCAGGAGAATTGCTTGAACCCGGGAGGTGGAGGTTGCAGTGAGCCGAGATCACGCCATTGCACTCCAGCCTGGACAACAAGGGAGAGACTCCATCTCAAATAATAATAATTTAAAACAAAATAAATTATTTTGTTTTATTTTCTCCTTGAGCCTCCATACCGGGGCCCATGATATATGTCCCTGGAGGTATATGTGTCCTTGTGAAACAAACAGAGTTCTTTTATGATGAGTGTCCTGATGTGCAGAGTTCCCCTGTTCCTCACTTGCTTTCACCGGCATTCTGTTTCCCAGATCTCTGCCTGTAGCTGTGCATGGCCAAGCGTCTCTCCCAATACTGAAAAGCCACTTACTTCATTTCTCTTTCTTTCTCGGCGAGCTGTTGCTCATGTCCTTTGGGGTGGAACATTTTTCAGTTGTGAAGAAACTTGGGCCCTAAGTCGGTTTCCTCTGAAGCCAGGGAGACATATGGAGCTGGAGGGAGGGCACCCCAGCTGTCCCATGACTAATCTGGGTCCCGCTGGACCACACAGGCAGTCCCACATGTCAGGACCATGCCTGGGCAGCCCCCCACAGGCACTGCTGGCCCAGCCTTGGGAGGGGAGCTTGTAGGGGTTGTGAAGGGCGCTCAGGGGCTCAGGGCCTGGACTGTCCCCTTTAAAGTTGCCAGACTTCAGGCCTTCTCTTTGGGGCTCCCTGACACAGCCCAGGGCTCACCCCTCTTTGCAGGCACAGGATGGGTGTGGAAGGGTAGGGGCTAAGTCACAGTTCCTCAGCCCTCGGCATGTCAGGTCTCCCTGAGTCTCCTCATCAGTAAGACAGGGAGGACTCCTGGGGTAGCTGAGTCACCTTTCCTGCCTGCCTTTCCTTTGGCAGCCACATTCTACTCCAGCACCCATGCAGTCACCAAGGGTCTACCGAGCACCGGCTATGCACCAGGCACTGGGCATACATCAAGCAGCAAACCATGTGCCTTCCTGGAGCCGACGTCTGGTGTGTTTGAGTGTGTGGTCAGCACACTCACGCACCCTTCCCCAAGACATCATCATCCTGAAACTTGTGAATGTGCGAGGTTACACAGCCAAGGGGAATGGAGGCTGCTGAACAGCTGACCTTGAGCTGGGGGGGACGACCCTGGATTACCCAGCTGATGACACTGTGATCCAATGTAATCACAAGGGGCCTTATCAGTGCAGGAGGGAAGTAGGGGCGTTGCAGGCGGAGGGATGCAGCATGGGAAAGATGGCCTCGCTGTTGCTGGCTTTGAAGATGGAGGATGGAGCCGTGAGCCCAGGAATGCAGATGGCCTTGAGAAGCTGGAGAAACAGATTATCCCTGTGAGCCTGTAGAAGGAACGTGGTCCTGTCCACACCTTGATTTTAACCTGCTGAGACCAACTGTGGGCTTCAGTCCTCCAGAACTGTAATCTCACACGTTCGTGTTATTTCCAACTCCCAACTTCGTGGCAATTTGTTACAGCAGCAACAGGAAAGGGAAACACGAATAAACACGTGTAACATACGCGTGTCCCACGTGTAACATACGCGTGTCCCACGGTTCTAAGTGCTGCAGGGTAGAAGAAAGCCAGATGGAGGCTAAGGAGTGTGGGGGATGTTTGCAATTTTAAACAGAGTGAACAGGTAGGGAGGGCCTCACCGAGAAGGTGACATTCAGGTAGAGGTCTACAATGAGCCATCTGCATAATGGGTGAAGTGAACCAGGCAGAGGGAACAGCGTGTGCAAAGGCCCTGAGGTAAGAGCAGGGCTGCTGTGTTCAGAGCAGAGCAGGCACCATTGTACCTGGGTAGAGAGAGCAAGAGGGGACAGAGGGAGGAGTGGCCATGGAAGTTGTGGGAGCGTGGGTCAGATGAGGGCCTGGTATATAGAAGCTGCTGGACAAATGCATTCCAAGGTCCTGAGAGCCATGCGGGCACAGAGCTCCTAGCCTCAATGGCAGAGCATGTTTCTCCAGAAGCAGGGCTTGAACCGCCCCAGCTCTGCCCAGGCCTGCTGAAGGGGTTTGCACGTCCCTGAAGTAAGGAAGGGGTATGCCCAGCCCCTCTCCGCTACCAGCTCTTACCTCCTAGGCCAGCCCATTGCTTGGAATGTTCTCTTCATCCCAGTGCCTGATACAGCCTGGTCCAGGCAGGAAGCGGAGGTTGCAGTGCACCCAAACAGAGATATCGTGACCTTCCTCTCACCCTGGCACTGCCAGGCCTAGAGGAGAAGGCGGCACTGCCTCCCTCGTGATCAGGGCTCAGCCGTTGCCCTGAGCTTGGGCAACAGGGCTGCAGCCGAAGGAGAAAGGTCGCTGTTTCCTCTTCACTTCCTGTGCTCCGTGACCTGGGGCTCGTGGCTCACCCTCTCTGGGCTTTGATCTCATCTGTGCCACGAGCAGTTAGATGAATCACGAGTCGCAAAGAAACGGCCTGCAGCCACATCATGTCCACAGATGTGTTTCAATGTTTTAAATTAGCTGCCAATACTTATACATTGGGAAACTTCTTGTAAATCTCTAGATTTCTGGCTTTTCTTGAGAAAGCAGAAGATCTGGCAGTGCTGGTGACTAGAGCTGAGTAGCAGCTGCCTCGGTCCCCACCCAGCTCCCTCGGTGGTTTCTGGTTCCTGCCTGGCTCTTGGAGTCTTTGAGTTTGCAACCCTGGGTTCCAAAGGCCCTTCCGGCTCGGATTTCACTAATTCACGCAACAGCAATCCTTTGAGTGTTTAACATGTGTAGGACTCAGAGACAAGTCTATTTTACAGATGATGGAAGGGAGGCTGAGAGAGGGGGTGTGATCTGCCGGAGCCACACAGTCAGTGTGGCAGGGGCTGCATCTGAGCCACACTGACAATAGACGATCGATCCAAAAGGGCTTTAGCCAAGATTTATTGAATACTGACTATGTGCCCAGTGCCAGACCACAGCCCCTAACCAGACAGACAAGATCCTGCCTTCCTGGGCTGATATGGCAGTCCCTGAAGCTGAGTGATCAACAGATAAATACGTGATGACACCGGGGCTAGCTGGGAAGGTGCAGATACAACCTGGGGTGGTCACAGGGAGGGAGGGGGCAACATTAGCGCAGTTTCCTAAGGAATGAGGGTTTGAGGCCAGAGTCAGGTGGACTCTCTTCCTCCTCTCATGTCTAGTGTAGATCCTTTGGCAAGGGCCAGGAGACTGGGAGGGGAATCCCTCCTTGTGGCTGATTTTCCACTAAGACGGTGGTGACACATGGCTCAGGAGCCAGGCTGCCCGCCAGGGTATCTGCTGCTCATCCACCATGCAACCTCAGACTGCGACTTAATCTTTCTGGACCTCAGTCGCCAAATCTGTAAAACGGAATCAATTTGAGTGTCTAGCTCACAGGGGCACTGGTGGCAGGATGAAGTGAATTATGAATTCTAGTAAGTGAGTCACCTGGGACATTGGGCTGTGATCTACAATGAGCTGTGATCCCTGAGGAGAGGGGAGAGGCTACAAAGGTCACATCCATCCATCCCCTGTAGGACTGGTCAGGGATTAAAGGACTGTGGGAGATGTGGGACGTGTGGTAGGTAAAAAAAAAGCGGCCATGTGTGCTGTGTGGTCCGATCTCATGGGTAATGGTGGGACTTGAACCCACCGCTGACTCTAACTGCAGGAATTTTCCACCTTGGTGGAGGGTGGGACTAGCCTCCACTGGAGGCTGGGAATAGTATGTGGTCCTCTATCCTCTGGTGAACGCGGCCAGCCTGGGGGCACCTAGGCAAGGGTTTGAGGAGGAGGGAGGAAAGTGGAAGGGAGGAAGGGAGGGAAGATGGTTGTGCCTGGAGGCGCAGAACCCAGTGTCTCCTGGCAGGGAGGAAACTGGGTTCCTCCAGTTTCTGAGCAAACAGCAATATCTTCCCAATACATTACAGGCTCACCACTGCCATTCTCTGTGTGCCTGACAGAGACAGAGATGCACAGGCCTTTCTCATCATGAGATGGAGGCACCCTCTCATGAGGGAGGGTGGAGGCTGAGAGAGGCCTGTACACTCCTGCTCTGTCCCCCACCTGAACCTTGCAGGCAGGTAGTGAGCCTCCAGTAAATGTTAAATGGATGGATGGATGGATGGACTGGTGGGTGAATGGGGGTAGATGGGAGAATAGATGAAC
The DNA here is from genome assembly GCF_047675955.1 of Chlorocebus sabaeus. Lineage (NCBI taxonomy): Eukaryota > Metazoa > Chordata > Mammalia > Primates > Cercopithecidae > Chlorocebus > Chlorocebus sabaeus. The sequence continues at coordinate 14,594,525 of NC_132905.1, forward strand.
GGGTGAGTGAATGAGTAGATGGGTGAGTGGGTGGATGAATACATGGGTGGATGGAAGAATAGGTGAAATGAGTAAGTAAATAAGTAGATGGGTGGATGGATGGATAGATGGACGGATGGATGGATGGGCGGATGGATGGATGGATGGATGGATGGATGGATGGATGGATGTGTGGGTAGATGGATGGATGGATGGATGGATGGTGGGTGAGTGGATGAATGGGTGGATGGGAGAATAGATGAATCAGTGAGTAAATGAGTGAATGGGTGAGTGGACTGATGGATGAACGAATAGGTGGGAGGGTGAATGGATGGCTGGATGAATGGATGGATGGACTGATAGATGGGTGAGTGGATAGATAGATAGATGGGTAGATGAAAGAATGGATGAAATGGGTGGGTAAATGAGTGGATGTGTGAGTGGATGAATGGATGGATGGATGGATAGATGGATGGACAGATGGATGAATGGGTGGGTGAGTGGGTAGATGGATGATTAGAACTTAATCCTGAGAATACTAGACTTGGAGGAAATTACTGGGTCATTAGGAACCTGACCACAGAGTCATCCAGGCCAACTTCACCTCCTCTCCTCCTGGTTCCCTCAAGCCCAAGGATCTCCAGGGAGAGGAATCTCCTCAGAGCAGGATGATAGAAGTGCAAGGTGCAAAGGGAGCAGGTAAGGGATGAGAGGACCTGTGGGAACATGGGTCTGGATGAACAATAACCCCAGCCTCTATGGTATCTGGCTGTGTACAGCCCTAGAGTCAGGCAACCTGGGTACAAATTCCAGCTCCATTGCCTCCTTGCTGTGTGACCTTGGGCAAGTTACTTCACCTTCCTGGGCCTCTGCTTTTTCATTGGCCAAATAGGGTAAAAATAGTACTTCCATGAGCTAAAGGTTGTTATGAAGACTCTGTGGTATGACATGAGGCATTTTGCACTGGGCGTGACATGCTGTTAGTCTCAGTAAACATCAGTGACTATTATTTCATGCTTGTCATTGTTCCATGCACTTTCTATAAATGAGCTCATTTGATTCTCTTAATCTATGAGGTGTGGGCTAGTATTTTTTTCCATTCCACAGATAAGGGCTGGGGAGGAGCCCTTGGATGGCTCAGCTGGAAGGAACTCCCCAGAGATTCCTGGGGCAGGAAGGGAGGTTGGATCTGGGGCCATCCACAGGGTCTGTTGCAAGTGGGTGTCGGGATGAATTGGAGAAAGATCATTGAGAAAGCCTTGGGTTGGGGTTTGCTTGTCTTGAACACCTCTCTGGCACCTGCCAATCTCCTTTTTAAGAAAGACACAACCTTCTCAAGCTTAATTTTTTTTTTTTTCAAGAGAGTATCAATTTCCTAAAGCCTCAGGTTTAGAATCTACAGGAGCAATCGTAACCTGTGAGAATTTGATGACTTTTTCATGTCTTCACAGAATTTATCTGTATAGGGTTTTCTTTCTTTCTTCTTCTTTTTTTTTTTTTTTTTTTTTTTTTTTTTTTTTTTTTTTTTTGCTATTTATAGCAAGTATGTGCAGATACTGGCTTTCTGTTTCTAGTGATATTGTCAAGATTCCTTTAAATACGTTGCTTTATATAAAAGGAAAAATGCTAAGTTGTAATAGAACAGAGGGTATAAAGATGTGGCAAAACCCAGACTGAACACACACACACACACACACACACACACACCCCAGAGATAATGGAAAAAAGTTTACTTAGCACATGCACGCAGTCATCCAAATCCCACTGGCTCTCATTCATTCATTCATTTACATGTCTGTTCAACAAGTACTTATGGAGCACCTACTGTGTGTTTGTCCACAGAGAACAAGATAAGGTCCTCTTCCTATGGAGCTGATGACAACCCGGCAAAAAGTCAAACAGAATCATTTCATTAAGTCACACATACAATGAAGGAAACTATGAGTCTGTTCTTGCACTGCTATAAAGAAATACCTGAGGCTGGATAATTTATAAAGAGAAGAGGTATAATTGACTCATGGCTCTGCTGGCTCTACAGGAAGCATGGTGGCATCTGCTTCTGGGGAGGCCTCCGGGAGCTTTTACTCCTGGCAGAAGGTGAAGGGGAAACAGGCATCTTCACATGGCTGGTACAGGAGGAAGAAAGAGAAAGGGGAAGTGCCGCACACTTTTAAACAAGCAGATCGAATGAGAACTCACTATTGCGATGACAGCTCCAAGGGGGATGGTGTGAAACCATGAGAAACCGCCCTTATGATCCAATCACCTCCCACCAGGCACCACCTCCAACATTGGGGATTACAATTAAACAGGAGATTCGGGCAGGGACACAGATTCAAACCGTAACAGAAACACACCTGTAAGAGAGACGTGTAAGGAGATTTGGAGAAAAGGCCTCTTTTGCCTAGGGTGGTCAGGCATGTCCTCTTTGCGGAGGCGACATTTGAGCTGGTACTTGGTTGATAAGAAGCTGGCTGTGGGGAGACCATGGTGAAAGCCTGCTGGCATTAGGAACAGCAGGTACAAAGGCCTAGTGGCAGGACCCAGCCTGAACGCTTGAGGAGCAGAAAGAAAGTCAGTGTGGCTGGAGCTGAGTGAGTTGAGGGAGAGTGGGAGGAGAAAAAGTCAGAGAGGGAGCAGGGACCAGAAACCTAGGGCCTCGAGAAACATGGGGATTATTGTTTTACAGGAATGTTAGACATTACTATTATCTTTTAACAATGGACTGGAGGAACCCACATAGGTGGAGAGAGGGTGCCTTAGGAGCATGCCATGAGCTCTTGGGATGAGGGTGCAGCTCCATGCAAGTGCAGCTGAGGGTACCTGTTGAGGACTTTATTGTCCTAAGCGAGGGGATTTGAAGGAAGGAATGGGGAATTGAGGCCAGCTGCTGCCCAGGCACCAGGGTTCAGCCCCTTGAAAGATCTCCTTGCTGCAGGGAGCCAGGCTGGGACTGGCTCAGCCCACCCATCTTAAAAAAAAATTTTTTTTTTTTGAGACAAGGTTGCCTCAACCTTGTCTGTTGCCCAGGCTGGAGTGCAGTGGCACCATCATGGCTCACTGCAGCCTCCACCTCCCAGGCTCAAGTGATCCTCCCACCTCAGCCTCCCATTTACCTGGGACTACAGATGTGCAACCAACACACCTGGCTAATTTAAAAAACACGTTTGTAGAGAGGGGTCTTGCTATGTTGCCCAGGCTGGTCTTGAACTCCTAGGCTCAAGTAACAAAAAAAATTTTTAATCATCCAAATAACTCATGGAGATATTCTCCTTTTAATACATTAAAACATCACACATGAGGCTGCGAAGTCCCCACCTGGGCCCCAGCACTCCCAGCCTGCCCCCTGCCCTACTTTCTCCCATAGTTCTTAGCACATCTTCTGTATTGATGTCTTACTTGTTTGTTTCATGTCTGTCTCCCCTGGGAGAATGGCAGAGCCACAATAGGAAGGATATTGGCTTGTTTTCTTCCCTGCTGCATCCCTAGCACCTGGCATGGTGTCTGGCACATAGCAGGTGCTTAATAAATATGTATGAAATGGATGAATGAATGAAGTCATAATGAATGAGAACTCTCAATCCCCATTCCAGTCCTTCCTTATGCCCCAGGAAGTAACTCATCTTACCTCTTTGAAATTTGCTTTTCTACATCTTATCCCCATGGTTCTCAACCAGGGCAGCTTTGCCTTTCAGGACACATTTAGCAATGTCTGATGACATTTTTGTTGTCACAACTGGTGGAGGCGGGGGGTGCTACTGGAATCTTGCTGGTAGAAGCTAGGGACATTGCTAACCGTCCTGTAATGCATAGGACTGCCCCTTAGCAAAGAATTGTCCAGCCGTAAATGTCAGTAATGTCAAGACTGTTGTTAGTTTAGATCCTGGAATGTTGTGCTGCTATTAATGGGGAGGTTTGCCTCTGCTGACCTAGAAAACATCCAAGATTGGTTACTAAGGGAGAAAAACAGGCACAGAATGACGCATACAATATGATACCATTTATATTTTAAAACACACCAAAAAAAAAAGCCCTTTGTATTTCCCACAAGTCTATATAAATGTGTGTGGGTTGAGTTGGGTTTTTAGCTCTTGCCACAAAAGCACCTAAGAACTGAAGAGAGTTGAACGAAATGGTCTCCAGCATCTCTCCAGCCCAGATGTTCCCTGAATCCTTAAGTGGAGCAAACACTTGCTAAAGGAAGAGCCATCTCTAAGAAGGCAGGGAGACCAGAGCGAGACTTAGCAGCGGGAGGGAAGAGCAGGGACGGCAGGAGGTGTCCAGAGGCAGGGACACACACAGTGTGCTAAGGCCCCGCCACTCCCAGGCATGGCTCCCAGACCGGTGGCTGCAGCGTTGCCTGGGAGTGCATTGGAGAAGTAGCATCCCAGGCTTCACCCCAGACCTACTGAGTCAGAATCTGCTTTCCCACAAGCCCTCCTGGTGAAGAATGGCTTTTGGCTTAAAAAAACACCCAGAGACACATTTTTTATCTTACAAGAGAGAACAGTGGATGGAACTGCATTTCTCTCTGTTTTAACATCTCTCTTAAACATCTTCTAACACTTTTTCTGCTTTAGTGGAGGAACAAAGAAGGAAAAGAAAATGTAAACACACAAGTGCATGCGTGCACCCACACACACACACACACACGCAGCAACATCAACGATGTCATGTACAATCCAAGTGATGGCTAACAGGCACATATTTCTTTAATGAGCACCATTTCCGATGAAAAACGTACTTCATGCTCTATGCAATTCTCCCACCAAGATTTGCAAGCTCGGGGGTCATCATAGCTTAGGGGTTAGATGTGATGCTTTGGACACGTGAGGGACAGTCTCGGTAGTAAAACTGTTTGACAGCATGATGCCCTTATTAGTTCCATCATCTGGAGCAGAACCCATCAGACGGAGCGGAGCCTGTCATTTTTGATAGGGGGCGGAGCCTGTCATTTTTGATTGATGGGGAGCGGAGCCTGCTGCAGCTTAACCTGGTGGGATCTTGACTTTGATTACTGAGCTCATTCAGGGGCTGCCTTTACCATAAATCCATCTTCTTTATCGGCGCAAAGTCAGGCCTTTTATAGCAACCATCTGTATAAACAAAGTATCCTTGAGTCTAAAAAAATGACTTCTCTGGATAAGATTTTTTTTTTTTTGAATGGAGTTTTGCTCTTGTTACCCAGGCTGGAGTGCAGCGGTGCAATCTTGACTCACTGCAGCCCCCGCCGCCCGGGTTCAAGCAATTCTCCTGTCTCAGCCTCCCAAGTAGCTGGGACTACAGGTGTGCGCCACTACATCCGGCTAATTTTGTATTTTTAGGAGAGAGAAGGTTTCACCATGTTGTCCAGGCTGGTCTCGAACTCCTGACCTCAGGTGATCCACCCTCCTCAGCCTCCCAAAGTGCTGGGATTACAGGCATGAGCCACTGTGTCCAGCCTTTTTTTTTTTTTTTTTTTTTTTTAATACAGAGTCTTGCTCTGTCGTCCAGGCTGGAGTACAGTGGCTCAATCTCAGCTCACTGCAACCTCCACCTCCTGGGTTCAAGCAACTCTCCTGCCTCAGCCTCCTGAGTAGCTGGGATTATAGATGCCCACCACCACACCCGGCTAATTTTTATATTTTTAGTAGTAATGGGGTTTCAACACATTGGCCAGGCTGGTCTCGAACACCTGACCTCTGGTGATCTGCCTGCCTTGGCCTCCCAAAGTGCTGGGATTACAGGCATGAGTCACTGCACCTGGCCTCTGGGTAAGATTTTTTGACTTAATTGCCCCTTCACCTCCAACTCCCTTGCTTAAAAAGCTCAAGATGGGGCCGGGCACAGTGGTTCATGCCTATAATCCCAGCACTTTGGGAGACCGAGGCAGGCAGATCATTTGAGGTCAGGAGTTAAAGACCAGCCTGGCCAACATGATGAAACCTTGCCTCCACTAAAAATACAAAAATTAGCCAGGCATGGTGGTGGGTGCCTGTAATCCCAGCTACTCAGGAGACCGAGGCACAAGAATTGCTTGCACCCAGGAGGCAGAGGTTGCAGTGAGCTGAGATCATGCCATTGTACTCCAGCTTAGGCGACAGAGTGAGACTCTGTCTCAAAAAAGAAAAAAAAAAAAAAAGACTGGACCAAAAAAACATAATTTTATTCCCCATGTCTCTTAAGAAAACAAAAACATATTTTGCATTCTACGCCTCCCTGAGGGAGATGGCTGTGGGGGCAGTGGCGCTCTCTCTGGAAGGCTTTAGATGCCAACCCCTAGGGCATGAACGTTTATTCCCAGCCTCTGACTACTTTCTCCTGACCTCTGACCTCTGGCCTGCCCCCTTCCTCTTTCTCTGGATTCTGTCTCCCCTAATTTCTTGGGCCCACCTCTAAGCCCCTACTCCCCACGCAGGAAGGAAAAGAACATTCACAGGATAAATATTTAGCCCAAAGGTCTTGGAGAGTGTTTTTGGGAGGCTCCTCGCAGTGGGGCTCCAGGCATAGCTGACCTCACCCAGCTTCTCCTAACAGTGCCACCTTGGTCCTTCTGGCCTGCCCTCCACGCCCATCTCCCTCGGTCCCTCTGTCCAGGGCAAGTGGTGGTAGCCCCTGGAGGGGAATTTGGCTCCCTCGTAATCCCCATGATAGCTTCTCCAACCATCCCCAATAAACATTCATGCAGCCCATCTGCTTAGCAGGTGTTTCCAGCTGCCCTTTCGGAAAAGACTGCTGTCCCCAAGGCTCCCATATAGACCATCTGGGTCTGCCACTGCATAGATGTTGCCTCCTTCACAGCAGAGGTTAACATCCGGGGCTCCGAGTCAGACCTGAGTTCAAATCCGGCCACTTCTTAGCTGGGAGACTGTGGGCAAAGGGCTTTGGATCTCTGAGACTGCAATTCCCTCCCTGTAAAAGGAGAATAAAGCAGCGGTTCTAAACTAGGGGTGATGTCGGCCTCCCGGGAAACCTCTGGTAATGTCTGGAGACATTTTTGGTTGTCGCAACTGGAAGGCGGGAGTGTTAACGTCATCTAGTGGGTCGAGTCCAGGGGGTGTTGCTAAATATTTGACAGTGCACAGCACAGCCCCTTAATGAAGGAATTATCCAGTGCAAATGTCACTAGTGTCAAGGTTGACAAGCCCTGACGAAGTGCTACCCACACTGTCCGGTAGTTGTGAGGATGAAGATCAGGAAGCAGCTAACACAGGGCTTGGCCCACGCTAAGCACACAGTCCGTGACTGCGAATGTGGATTTTATGATCAACCTCTTTTGGTTTTTTTGCTCATCCTCTTCTCTCCTGCCCTAGACCAACTCCAGGGAGCTTCTTTCACAATCGAGCATACAAAATCAGCACCACCTGGCACAGTGCAAAGGAGCCACTCTGCCCGTCACCACGTTCACACCCCAGCCACAGACCTGTCCCTGGAGTCCCTCAGCTGCCTCCTCACTGGCCTCCCTGTCTCCATGCCTGCCCTCCTCCATTGCTTTCTCCCCACTGCTGCCCAAGGGAATCTCTCAAAACCAGTGTTTTTGAGCACTAGGAGGGCTCTGGATCTATGTAGAGCACTTTACCTACATTATCTTACTGAATCCTTAGAACAAACCTTTGAGGCAAATGCTGAGCTTATTCATTACGGAGGAGAGAAAACACGCTCAGAGAGGTGCCGTAACTGACCTAAAATCACAGAGCAAGTAAGTGGCAGAGCTAGGATTTGAAACCAGGTTTGTCTGAGATTAGACCTTATAACTGGGATGTTAGCTGCATCTCCTACTCACTAAAACAGTGGGTGTGCTTCAGAATCCCCTCAGAGGGGGCCTGTTACAATGGGGAGCCACATCCAGGGTGGACCCCAGGAACCCACATTTTGACAACCTCCCCCAGCTCCTGTTGGAGGCGATTCTGATGCTTGTGGTCTATAACGCACTTGGGAAAAGCCTCTCAGATCTTGTTGCTCTTCTTCCTAAAACTATCAATGGTTCCCTTTTCTACTCTGAATTGAGTCCAGAGTCCTGGGCACGTGGCCTTTTCTCCCATTCACTCTAGTGTTTGAGCTTGCATCTGGTCTTTCACCCCTTTGCTCAGGCACACTCCCTGCCTGTGACACCCTGCCAGCCTTCCTTCTCCCTGGGCCTGGTGGGTTCCCACAGGTGCTGGGCTGGGAGTTAGGACTTCTGGGTTTTAGCTTCATGGGATAGTAGTCTCCCAGCATGACCCTGGACACATCCTTCACTCTCTTTGGGCCTTAGTTTCTCCACTGGAGCCACAGAGATTTGACTGGATGCTGGCTGTGTAAACAGAGACGGTAAAGGCAGGCTCTTGCTGCCAAAGCCAAGCCTCTGGGCCTCCCCATCTGTTTGCAGGTCAGCAGCCTGTGTTCCTGGCAGGTGCTAAACACTCACTCATGCTGCTGAGAAGATCCAGGGAGGTCCGGCTCCAGTGCCATGACTGCAGTTGCTTGGGCCAAATCAATGTTTCCACATCTTATCTCTAACTGGCTCAGTCATAATATTGAGACACTTGGCCTCAAGTTGAGAAATTTAGTGACTCAGGGAGATAGCAGCTGTGGCCAGCTCCTGACCCCTGAACGCTCTACCCCTGATGGGGACACACCCTTCCAGAAAGAGAAATGGACTTTCCCTACCAGAAGCTCTTCGTGAAGGGAGAAGGAAACTGAGGACCAGAGAGGAGAAACAACTTGCTGAAGCCACACAGCTACATAGTGGCGTGTGTGCGTTTAATATTTACTGAGCACCTGCTATGTGCAAGTCTCCACAGTGGGTGCTATGAAGACAGGCATTAGCAAACAGGACAGAGAAGGGATTTGTTCTTGTGGGAATTTTAGTCACAGCCAAATCTTATTATTATTACTTTTTTCAGAGACAGAGTATCTCTCTGCCCCCCAGGCTGGAATGCAGTGGTGCAAACTCAGCTCGCTGCAGCCTCGATCTCCCGGGTTCAAGAGGTTCTTGTGCCTCAACCCCCCCAAGTAGCTGAGACTACAGGCACATGCCACCACGCTTGGCTAAGTTTGTGTGTGTGTGTGTGTGTGTGTGTGTGTGTGTGTGTGTGTGGAGACTGGGTTTTGTCATGTTGCGCGGGCTGGTCTCAAATTCCCGGGCTCAAGTGATCCACCCGTCTCTGCCTCCCACAGTGCTAGAATTACACGTGTGAGCCACTGCGCCTGACCGACCCTTGATATTATTGAAGGTTAACATTTACAAAGCTTTTATCATGTGCTGGTCACCATTCTAAGTACTTATTAAATCTTTATAATTACCCAGTGAGATGGCTGCTGTCATTTTACAGATAAGGAAACTGAGGTATAGTGAGGTTGACACTCACTTGGGGCCACATGCTAGTAGTATAGTGGGCTGAATGGTGGGCCTCTAAGAAATCAGGTTCTCCTAATGAGCCTGCAAATATTACTTTATATGGTAAAGTCTTTGCAAATATGATCAAATTAAGGATTTTGTGATAAGGATATTATCTGGGATTATCCTGCTGGGCTCTAAATGTTATCACATGTATTAAGAGCATGCATGTCACATGCTTCATAACAGGAAGGCCAAGGGAGGGTGGACAGACACACAGAAAAGAAGAAGACAATGTGAAGACCAAGGCAGAGATGGCAGTGATGTGGCTACAAGCAAAGGAATGTTGGCAGCCACCAGCAGCTGGAAGAGGCATGGAGTGATTTCTCCCCCAGAGCCTCCTGTGGGAGCACGGCCTGCTGACACCTTGACTTTCAGCTGAGTGAAACTGATGTTCACCCTCCGGCCTCCAGAACTGTGTCAGAATAAACTTCTGTTGTTTTGAGCCATCGAGTTTGTGGCAATTTGTTATGACAGCCACAGGAAACTAAGCCTAACAGCTAGGAAATGGCCATGCCAGGATTCAAACCCTAACAACCTTCCAATTTCTAGCTTTACAGATGTGCCTTACTCTGTTTTTTTGTTTGTTTGCTTGTTGTTTGTTTTTTTGTTTGTTTGTCTGTTTGTTTTGTCATCGGTCAATCCTAGTCCTGCAAGAAGGTAGATAAGATTGCTCAAAAAACAAACTCTGGTAGGTCAGCTGACTGTTGCACTGAGGTTAGTCTTTGCTGGGGGACCAGGCTGTCCTTGAGATGGTTTCTTCTCCTGCAGCTGGCTGGCCCAGGTTTGTTCTCATGGTGGCTATCCAGAGTTCCAACAGAGAGGGGAGAAATGAAGAAGACTCTTGAGGCCTAGGTTGGAAGCGGGCACAGCATCACTTCCCTTGGATTCCAGCTGTCAGAGCAAGTCTCAAGGCCAAGCCGAGATTCAGATCATGTGGAAATAAACTCACATTGCAAAGGGCTTGGGTGCAGGAAGGTCATTAAGTAGAGCATCATTGTGAAAAAACTACCCTAGTCTCTACCTCCAGCTCTAGAAGTAGGAAGGCGACGCAGGCCTGACTGATATGAGCTAGAGAAAGAAGCAAAGGGATTTGCACCTGACTTTAATAAGGCCAACCAGAGTTAGTCCCAGAATCTCCTTCCACTGGCATTGCCAAGCTGCCAGGGCATAAGGGCTGCTAAGGCTATCTTGACACGAAACAGGGAGAGGCTGACTGAGGGAGAAGCCAATACAAAGGAAAGCATTGCTAAGAGAGAGAAGTGAGTCCTGGTAACATCCGTGGAGCCCCTGGATCCTTCGATACCTGAAGCTGTTTTTCTTCCCAGTTCCCTGAAGCCAGGATTTCCCACCATTGGACTTTCCCTGCTTGAGCCATTAAATTATTGTTATTATTATTGTCAATCAGTTAGAGAGAGAGAGAGAAAGAGTTTTTCCTTTCAGGATCAAGCACCATGGTCAATTGAAGCACAAATGCCTCTGAATTCTTGCCTTACGACCAGGAATGGAAATACACAGTTAATAGGAGCAGAGAAAAGGCAGGCTTCAAAGTTGAACATCCTGGAATCTAATGATGCCTCCATTACTTGCAAGCTCCATGATGCTGGTTAAGGGAGTCATGATTCTTTTCATCCAGAATGGTTATGAGGATTCAAGGAGCTTGTGTACCTACACGGCTCAGTGCAGAAGGGACACTCGCTAAATGGCATTTCCTAACCTTGATCTCTCTCCTCGGAGCTGTTTCCCTGTTACCAAAGTGGTGTTCAGGCAGAAGCTTCTTGAAGAGGAGCAGAGGAAGGTGGGAAACTGATCAATGGAATTTGTCCCTGAAACACCCCAGAGGAAGCCTGTCTTGCCTAAATAAACAGTTTAAATGATTAGCCTGGCTTAAGATCTTGTATTTCTTCCAATGTGAGGGCTCATGACCGACATCATACCAGCGACACAGAACAGTAGCAGGGACTTTTGTTGTTTTTATTAAATGCCACACACATGTGTACCTATCTCCCTCAGAGGAAACTGAGATTCGGAGAGGTTAAGTGACCTGCCTGAGGTCACATAGTGGCAAAGCCAAGATGTAAACCCAGGTCCTCTGGCTCCAGCCTGTCTCTTGCTCCTAACCACTGAACTAGATGACATCCATGAAAAATGTAAAAGGATCATTTTTCTTTGCATATCTGAGTTCAGAGTAAGGAAAAGTTCAACTCCAACACACCAGCATATCTACGTAAACAGACCCTTAATTTTTGTGTGCAGGAAGGAGCATTCCAGGGCTTATAAACTAGCTATGCTTGGGCTGCTTCCAGGCCTGGACATATTTTATTTGGTCCACACAGTGTCTTACATATTGGAAACATGCATATTGGAAAAATAAGCCTTTCCCCCACTAGCTTCTCTTAAAAACCATAGGGCTGGAGTTGAGCAGTGAGGTTGGATTTGAAGGGGGAGTCTGTCCACTGTAGGGAGAGGATGGGGAAGAGGCTTCGACCCCTGAATACAGCTCAGTCTGAGGCGGTTTCCTGTGCCCTGGGGAGACGCCATCCGGGTCCTGGGTTCCCCAAGAGGCGGCCATTCACTCCGACAGGGAGAACAATGACCTCTTGTTCCCCTGCCAGCCTGGAGTCCCAGGAGTGGGGAGAGGCAGCCTGGGCCTCTGATTGGAGCCCAGACTTTGCCATTCCCGGTTCTGTGGCCTTGCCTTCTGTCTGGGCTTCCCATTCCTCATCTGTAAAATGGGCACAAAGCCATCCCTGCCCAGCTTTCAACCCTCCCACCCCACTTTCTGACCCGCCTTTGGGGGCTCATCCTTCCTACCTTGTTTGGTTGACCATCAAGGTCTGTGGGCGGGCACGTGACCCAAACACGGCCAATCAGACTTGCTCTGGGAGAATCAGGAACTGAAGGGGAACGAACGCTGAGATTGGAAACAGCTGGAGCCCCAAAGACCTGGCCGCTGGTTCCCACTCCCCACCCCTGGCTCCTGCTCCCCATGTTCCTGGAGCTGCTCGTTCCTGTCCTTTCCAAGTCCCAGCTGGTCAACTTTTCCTTCCAATACCTCGTCCCCACCTTTTCTTTTTTTTTAATTAGCCAGGGTTGGTTTCTGAGACTTGAAGAAACCCAAGTACTCTGCCTGATGCCAGCCTGACAATTTCTGCTTCTAAAGCTGGTATGAGGGTCAAATGCTATGCACTAGAGTATAAACTGTAAAGTGCCATCCACACATGAGGAATTGTCCAGGCACTGGCACATCGCAGTTATGAACTTGGGCCTCAGAATCAGAATTTGATGCCCAGCTCCACCCCTTTCTTGCTGTGTGATCTTGGGCTGCTTGCTTCCCCTCTCTGAGCCTCAGTTTCCTCACCTGGAAAATGGAGATGATACTGATATTAAGACCAGCTATATACTTTGTGGGTTCCGGAGCAAAGTAAAATGATGGGGACCCTTGTTCAAAAATAATTAAGAATTTCAAGCTGGTGACAGGACTGCGCTAAGCCGAGCATGAGGCCATTCTAGGTGCAGGAGCCTATGTGAGTGCCCAGGTCGCATGTCCATGAAGCTGGCTCTGGCTGCATAGAGCTTGCTGTGAATGCGGCATCTTATCCAGGCTGGGGAAGGAGTGGAAAGCTGTATCACTCTAATTCTTATCTGGTTGCCTCCCACAAAGCCCTGGAGAAGGTTTACAAAATGAGAATGTAATAATATAATAGGTTTCATCCATTAACCACCAAGTACGAAACAGGTACTTCACATACTACTTTATTCGGCTTCAGAATGGAGAACTTTCTTCTATTGCAAGTGACAGAAACTCAACCCAAATTGGCTCAAACAAGCAAACAAAAATAATTTAATGGTTCATGTGGTCAGGAGCATTCTGGCTTCAGGTGTGGCTGAATCCGGGGGTTCAAATGATTTCTCAAGAAATTGTATTTCCCTATCTCTTGGTTCTGCTGCCCTGTAAGTTGGTTTCATTCTCAGACAGGCTGTCTCCAGGCAGAGGCAAAGGCCCCCCAGTATCCTGCCAGGTCAGAAATCACAGGCAGGAGGTCCTTCTGATCACCAAATAAATGGTGAGGGAGACACAGAACTCTCTCCATTTCTCTTCTGTGTGTCTGGTACTAGTGGAGGGAGGTTGGGAGGCTGTGATAATAATGCTAATAGCCCACATTTATCCAAGGCTTTACATACTTCCGGAGAGTAACTCTTTTCATCCTCACAACCAACTCCTTTTGACACCTGGGGAAACAGAGGCACAGAGAAGCAACATGCCTGAGGCCTTTTAAGTGGGGGGATGCCAGGCTTTGAGTTCACATCGTCTGGCCATGGAGCCCAGGCTTTCTCACTCTAGCCCTCTGCGGACATGCAGGACATGTAGACATTGGGGCTACGTGATGGTCTGTGCATCAGAATTTGGAGCTGTGAACCATGAGCATAGCTGAACACCCACCAAAGATTTCTATTTTGTTTTGCTTAAAGCAGTGAAATGTTTGTGTGTTTGAGATGAGATTTTTTTTTTTTTTTTTTTGAAACAGTGTCTCACTCTATTGCCCAGGCTGGAGTCTAGTGGCACCATCTTAGCTCACTCAACCTCTGCCTCCCCGTTCAAGCGATTCTCCTGCCTCAGCCTCCTGAGTAGCTGGGATTACAGGTGCCCGCCACCATGCCCGGCTAATTTTTGTATTTTTAGTAGAGATGGGGTTTCACCATGTAGGCCAGGCTAGCCTTGAACTCCTGACCTCAGGTGATCCACCCACCTCAGCCTCCGAAAGTGCTGGGATTATAGGCGTGAGCCACCGTGCCTGGCCGACATGAGATCTGACATGAATATAGAACAGACACAGGAGCTGATGCCTGGTGAAGTGGGGCTGGGGGATTATTGCCCTCTGGGGACGTGCTGGGGTGGGAGGGAGAGGAATGGGGGTCACACAGGCTTGTTGCATTGTGATCTGAGACTATTGTACTTTTATTCTGCTTTTAAAAAAATGATTGCAGTGTTCTTTGCGGCTTACTAAGTAGCCAGTGTTTGTGAATGTTCATCACGTTATTTTGACCTTCTATTTCCCCGTTTTTTTTCTCTTGGTATTTCAAGAGCTGAGAGAAGTGACTTAAAGTGTCCTTGCTCTATAACTATCTGTTGCTGGGTTATCTGGTACATGGATGCTCACACCTTTATTTATTTATATTTATTTATTTATTTGAGGCAGAGTTTTGCTCTGTCGCCCAGGCTAGAGTGCAGTGGCACAATCTCGGGTCACTGCAGCTTCTGTCTCTGGGGTTCAAGTGATTCTCGTGCCTCAGCCTCCCGAGTTACTGGGATTACAGGTGTGCACCACCATGCCCGGCTAATTTTTGTACTTTTAATAGAGATGGGGTATCGCTATGTTGGCCAGGGTAGTCTTGGACTCCTGACCTCAGGCAATCTGCCCCCCTCAGCCTCCCAAAGTGCTGGGATTATAGGCATGAGCCACCGCGCCCAGCCAATTTTCTTTCTAGTCTTTCTAATGTTTTCTATATTTCTGTCTCATTTTTTTCTCTTTTTCCATTTCTGTTAACATGTCCTTGCTGTATTTTCTGCAGGGCCTATTTCCTTCCCCTCCAATTTTGTCTTAATTTCTGAGACTTTTTTTTTTCTTTCTACTTCTTTCCTGAGTGCTAACCCTTCATGTCCATTTCCTCCTTTTGCCTGCCTTCTTCTGTCTGAGTTCTTCAATTTCCTTATTGTTCTCCTTCATAGAGATAGTTGCTCCATTCCATTCTCCTAAGATTTTTTTTCTTTTTTTCTTTTTTTAAATTTGAGATGGAGTTTCACTAGTCGCCCAGGCTGGAGTGCAGTGGCGAGATCTTGGCTCACTGCAACCTCTGCCTCCCATTTCAAGTGATCTCCTGCCTCAGCCTCCAGAGTAGCTGGGATTACAGGTAGCTGCCACCACACCCAACTAATTTTTTATATTTTTAGTAGAGATGGGGTTTCACCATGTTGACCAGGCTGACTTTGAACTCCTGACCTCAGGTGATCCACCTGCCTCAGCCTCCCAAAGTGCTGGGATTACAGGCGTGAGCCACCACACCCAGCCTCCATTCAGTTCTTTTTTGAATTTATGCCAGGATGATTTGGATAAAATTTTCATCCATTTTGTGTTAACACTTCCATCTATTGGTAGATTTTTCTGCTCTTTTCTGCATAATTTATCATAATGTCTTTGTATCAAGGCTTTTACACTTTTTCAAAAACTTGTCATTGTTAGGGCTTGGTTTCCCTGGGTCAGCTATTTGCTGATTGCTCCTGTGGGTGTAAGAAAGAATTAGGGTAGCTTCGTGGGCTCCATAACTGTGATTCTTCTCTGCTGCCATAGAGACAGACTGCTTCCTGCAAATATGTCTTCTCTCTGTAATTCTTCGCTATATCTCCTCTGTTTCTCTGAACCAAACAAGATCCAGGAGAGCTTCTGCTGCTAACAGTACTCACCCAAGCTTCCACATTCATTTTTATAAATAAGGAACATAACTTTCATCTCGGGGCAAGCCCTCATCCCTCAGAAGTGTAGTTTTGCTGATGCTTTCTGAGATTTGTTATCACTGAGCCCCCTTACCACTTCCATGTGGCTTCTGCCCTGTCTTAGCTGCTTCACACATACTCTGAAGCCAATGAATTATATGTCTCTCCTGGCTTTGCTAAAAATGGAGTCTGTGGTCTGGTTTTGTTTATTTGTTTTTCTATTCTTCTTGATCCTCTGGTATAATTTCAGATTAGGGTGCTACAGGAGAGGGACTCCAGCAAGCTTCTCATCCTTTGATTTTCCCAGGACAGGGGGACACATTTATCCTAGGAGAGGGTAAATGTGGCCTTAGGCAGCCATTTTTCTACCCCCATTATCTAACTGGATTCTCTTTAGTAACTCTGAGACATAATAAGCAAAGCAGCTATGACTGCCGTCCCATTTTCAATATGAGAAACCAGAAGTTCTGAGGCTTCTGGGGTGCTTCAGGGTGGCAGGAGGACCAGCACTTGGGGTCTGTCTGGATGACGGATCAACATGGTCTCTTTTCTCCTTGTCTTCCATACTACGCTGGCTCTCAGGCAGGATAGCAGGGAGTTGAGGAGATTGAGGTCTGACTTCACCATTTTTTCCACTACAAAGTGCCAAGGCAGCTGGTTGGGAGCCATAAGGCCACCTGTCCCCCTGTCCTGGGAAAATCAAAGGATGAGAAGCTTGCTGGAGTCCCTCTCCTGTAGCACCCACCACCTCTGGCAGATAGCCTGGGAAGAGGGGCAAGACCGCTCCAGAACATCCTCTCACAGGCTAAGATGAGGTCCAGGTGGACTTAGCCTGGGAACGCTGAACAAAAGGCCTCCTAGCCCAGCTGTGTTTGCATCTGGATAGCTGCCCCCACCTCTGGGCTCTTAGCCAAGCACATTCCCTACATAATCCTGGCTTTCCTGGAGAAGGATGCTGGAGGATGGCTCCCCTGCAGCTGACATCCTTGCACTTTAGAGACCTTCAAATCTCCAAAGGCTCAGGCATGTGCCCATTCTTAGAGACAGTCAGCAGCAAGGCCTGGATGGCAGAAAAGAGGTCATTTCTTCCAACCCTCTGCCTCTGATTCAGACACACTTTCTCTTCCTGTATAAAAAAGACCAAGTGAAGAGGTTTTCTGTCTTTCATTTCTTCTGTAAAATTCTTGATAAAGAGGCCTGCACAGTGCTTGCAAATAAATACTTGGTAACATGTGCTGAAAGAATTATGCTTCATCTCTTTTGTTTCTGCTGCTGCTGCTGCTGCTGCTGCTGTTAAGACAGGGTCTCAGGTGCACTCTGTCGCCCAGGCTGGAGTGCAGTGGCACAATCTTGACTCACTGCAACCTCTGCCTCCCGGTTCAAGCAATTCTCCCACCTCAGCCTCCTTAGTAGCTGGGATTACAGGTGCACGCCACCTTTCCTGGCTAATTTTTGTATTTTTAGTAGAGACGGGGTTTCACCATATTGGCCAGGCTTGTCTTGAACTCCTGACCCCAAGTGATCCACCCACCTCAGCCTCCCAAAGTGCTGGAATTACAGGCTTGAGCTACTGCGCCCAGCCTTGCTTCATCTCTCTCTCTCTCTAGTTTTTTTTTTTTTTTTTTTTTGAGATAGAGTTTCCTCTCTTTTGCCCAGGCTAAAGTGCAGTGGCGCGATCAACCCCTGCCTTCTGATTTCAAGTGATTCTCCTGCCTCAGCCTCCTGAGTAGCTGGGATTACAGGCGCCCGCCACTACACCCAGCTAATTTTTGTATTTTTTAGTAGAGATGGTGTTTCACCATGTTGCCCAGGCTGGTCTCGAACTCCTGACCTCATGATCCACCTGCCTCAGCCTCCCAAAGTGTTGGGATTACAGGCGTGAGCCGCTGTGCCCGGCATAGCTTCATTCATCTCTTTTATTAAGTGCCTACTGCATGCACTAGACACAAGATCTTCTTGAATTTGTCCAACCACCGTGGGAGGGGGGCCCTGTCATCACGATCCTCTTGTACAGATATACCAAGGCTCCAAGAGTAGAAAGCAGCCTATTCTAATTTAACTGGCACAAAGAACATTCAACCAAAAGGATTCTAAAAAGTTTGGAGATAAAGTATACATTAGTCAATCCTTTTTGCTTAAGAAGATCTCAAAATTTCCATGACTTGTAACGACAAGTACGTTTTTCTTCCTCGGACCTCTGCAGGTCAGCTAGGGGTTCTCTACTTCAGGCCGCAGGTTGAGCTCAGGTTTGCTCTGTGGGTCATGGCTCAAAGCAGAAACCAAGGTCAAGTGGAAATATGTGATTCCTCGTGAAATCTCTACTCAGAACTGGCAACTGGTTATTTCTTCATCCTCCACTGGTTAAATTGAGTCACAGGCCCGAGTCCACCATCACTGAGTCAAGGAGATATTATTCTCTGCCCATAGTGGGAGGCACCACAACCCTGCAGCCAAGGGTGGGAATGTCTAATTCTGATATAGGGAGTGGGTGAGAACTGGAGACAGTGATTTAACCTACTGCAGCACAGTTCCAGGAGTGGCTAATTAATTGTGTGACTTAGCAAAGACTCTCCTTAGGCTCCAAGGTGGCTGCCGCGGCTCTGACCCCATCTCTGGCCACTATTACCAGGTGTGGTAATAGCATGACCAACCTTCCTGGTTTACCCAGGACCGGGAGGTTTCCCAGCATGCGGGGCTCTCAGTGCTAAAACTGGGAAAGTCTGGGCAAACCAGGATGCGTTGGTCACTTGACGTGTGTAGCAGATTGTTTCTGAATATTTGGGGGTAACTGGGGCAACATGTGAGTGTGTGTGTGACAGTAGTGTGTGTGTGTGTGTGGGGGGGTGTGTATGTATATGACTGTATGTGTGCTGTTATTCCACAGCCCAAGACAGCAAACAACTAAACACTCAGGATGACATATCACCAGTAGAAATGGTCATTTATTGGCTCCTAATTCCATAGGGGGGATGTCACACTGGGACAGGCCCCCCATCTGCCCTCATGTCGGCCTAGTCTTTGCCCCCTCTTTCAGGCTGCCCCCTAAAACTCTATTGTCCTTCCCTAATTCTACAGGACAATTTTGTTCAACATCCCAACTCCAAACCTATTTTGCATACCCCAAATGTTTAAACCACTGGCCCTTGGCACAACTAGACTGCACGGCTAAAAATCAGCGGGCAGGTGTGTGCTGTTGGTCTATGCAGTGTTTTAAAATAATCAGAGCCATTATTTCTGGCTTCTCTTGAGTCTGGAGACCTGGCCACACTGGGCATGTATTTCTGCATGGCTTTAGTTGGCTGGAACTGATAGAAGCTGCTTTCTTTTGGATGGGGTAGCCCTCTCTAGTTTTCTACTGTTCCCATCCCTCCCTGTTGCCATCCTGATATGACTGACTCACTTCATTCATTTGCAATACTTGCTCGAAGACTTGAGTTTACCAGTCTCTCTTTAGCAGCACAAAAACACCAGAAACGTTGCAGTTTGGGTCTTTCCTTCCCCTCCACCTCTCAACCTCACTTAGCTTCTATAAGTGGAAGAATTTATTCTTGCATTGTTCCAGTTTTAGATGGCAGCTGTGCTTGCTTTCATGGCTGCAGCAGCCATGAAAACACACCTCTCAGACCTTCCCTGGGGGAGCCTGATTGACAGATGTGCCACGCTTCCCAGGGTTTGCTCCTAGCCAATCACTGGGGGAAGCAGACTTGTTCTTGGGAGACATAAGGCTCCTCAGGAGGCGTAAGGACAACCTGTTAGCCTTGAACTTTCTTTCTTTCTTTTTTTCCTTTCCTTTTTTTTTTTTTTTTTTTTTTTTTGAGACAGAGTCGCTCTTTTACCCACTCTGTAGTGCGGTGGTGCGGTCTCGGCACCCTGCAACCTCTGCCTCCTGGGTTCAAGCAATTCTCCTGCCTCAGCCTTCCGAGTAGCTGGGATTATAGGTGTCGGCTGCCATGCCTGGCTAATTTTTTATATTTTTAATAGAGACAGGGTTTTCACCATGTTGGCCAGGCTGGTCTTGAACTTCTGACCTGAAGTGATCCACCCATCTCAGCCTCCCAAAGTGCTGGGATTACAGACATGAGCCACTGTGCCCGGCCAGCTTTGACCTTTCTAAGAGTGCACTGCAGCCCACAGTCCCTTCTTTCCTCTGTCCCTTCCTTCCATTTGTCCTCCTTCTTTCTGTCCTTTTCTCCCAGCCCCCTCTGGCTCCCTCTTCATTTTACTCCCTGGCACTCCCTCAATAAGCCTTTAGTATAACTCTTCTCATCTTGGCTCTCCTGGAGGACCTGCTCATAACAGATTTGGAAAAACCAAAAGGTGGAGAAAGAGAGGGCTTCCAGGCAGGTAAACAGCATGAGCAAAGGTGTGGAGGTGGGAAGGCCCAGGGTGTGTTTGCAGCACCAGGGAGTAAGTTAGTTTGTCCTAAGAAGACATCAAATTCCCGTGCTCTAGCTTATCGAACGAAGTACTATGGGACCTTGGGTGAACTGACTCTTTCTGGACCTCGACTTCACCATCTGTGAATTCAGAATAATAATACCATGCATTTTATAGGTTCTTTGGGGGGAATAAATAAATTATTATGAAAAAGTGTTTCAAATGGCATAAGTTACCAACTAAAGTTAGAGCTATTGTTACATAAAAAAATTTAAAACTGCCCCTCTCTGTTGGGACTGGTTTTTAGCCTTGAGGAAGGCAATACACATAATATTTTCCTTTCCCGACACAGTTTATTTGTAGCCTTTAGGATGCAGACGTGAATCAGAGCTGATCCCTGGAAGACAGAAAGCAGTGGTGCAGGGTAGAAGGCCTCCCTTTCCCAGGCAAAATTCCCTGTGTTCTAATTGAGTTGGGTCTTGACATTACTCTCACAACCCCACAGTGGCCAGGGAAGGGAACAGAGGCTTGGTGAGATGGGAGAGTTGCCTAGATGTCTTGTTTCTACTGGACAGTGAACATCTGAACACACTGAGGCTCCTACAGGGAAATGTCTGAATGTTGGACCCTGGGAGAATAAATTTTCCCGGGGGTCCAGCTGACATATGAAGGGAAGGCTTCCCTTCCCCAGAGGAAGGCTTACATGCCAGAGTTGGAAGCTCTGCGGGTAGCTCCCTGCTATCACCACTACCAGCAACATGCCCATTGCACAAGTAAAGTAGTTGAGATTCACAGATTAAGCAACTTGCTTAGGTTTAGATGAAAAGCAAAACTTGCTTTGCAAGTCCTTGCGTATTCCAGCCCTTTCGCCATGGGCTAGAGGGGTGATCTTCCTTGGGATGATCTTCCCTCATCTTCATTCTGAGGCCATATCAGCTCTGTCCTCAGCAGGGTCCTTTCAGTTCTCCCGGGGCAGGGGAATTTGGAATTTCTGCTATTTTTCAAGACCTGCCTGTTCCTCCAAGATGCCATAGCCAGAGGGTTGGATGTCCTATTAGCCTGATAAACACAGAAAACCTACACAGTAAGAAAAGTAGAAATAATAAGACAAAGCAACATTTTTGAATTCTCGCATGGGCCAGTCCTGCAGAGGTGCTCTGGATGCATTATCACCTCATTTGGTCCTCCCCTCAGCCATACCTAGAAGGCGTCTCAGCTGGGAATGTCTTTGGCTGCAAGTATTAGAAAAATCTGACTCACGGTGTCTTAGCACAGACATGTGGTTAGCTCATTAAATGAGAAATCTACGGGGCCGGGGGGGGGTGTGGTTCCAGGGATGGTGATTCTGCAGCTCTAGTTTGAGGTTCTGCAGCTTTCTTGGCCTTCCCTCATAACACTACAGCCCCCCTCAACTCCCCAGCCAATCACCTTCCCACACAATGGCTCCCAAAGCAGGAGAGAAGGCAAATATGAAGGAAACACATTTTTCTAGAAGCCTCCAACAGATATCTGGAAGGTAGGACAAATCACTAGCACAGATGGATTTCCTGGACCGGCTCAGATCCATGGCGGGTCGTTCTCTGGGAAGGGGGCCTGGCCACCTTCCTAAATACATGCCGACTCCTGAACAAATCCAGGGAGAGCCAGAGGCTCACATTCATCTTCCTTTGGTGTGTGAGCAGCTGCCTCTCCTTCCCTGGGAGGATTTTGTCTATGGCTCGAGAAGGGAAGAGAGTATCTGGGAGAGAAATTTGTACTGAATTGAAATTGGTCTGCACTGAAGCCAGGTGCGAGGAGTAGAAGAGCTAATATTTATTGAGCACCTATTGTAAACCAGACCCTGTGCTGGGTGATTTCATTCTCTTTTCATTTAATTCAGTTATCACAGCAGCCCCATGAGGAAGGAACTGTTCTTCCCATTTTTCAGATGAGAAAATTGAGACCAAGCCTGATCACAGATAATGAAGAGGAGCAGGACTGGTCTAACCATTAATGGTGGTTAACTTTCCCTGATGCTCCTGGTGTGACAGGCACTCACACAGGTGTGCCCTATGGACTAGGTCATTTGTTCCTGACCTCAACTCCATGAGGTTCTCTTTTCCCCATTCTGTCAATGAGGAACCCCAGCTTGGGAAGGTGGAGCAGTCTGCCTGGGGTCACAACGCTAAGGATTGGCCAAGCCCGGCTGGGAACCCCACTGCTAGCAGACAGCCCTATGGAGCTCCCCAAATTTGGAGAAAATCCTCTGCGCCCATTCTGCAGCCTTTTTGGGATTGTTGGCTTCTCTGGCAGATAAGCTGGAAAAATAAACAAGAGGTTCAGGAAACTCCTTTTGCCTCTTGCTGTTCTGAATCTGCCGAGGCCACGAGGGGGTCATCCAGCTGCCTTGACAGCTGACATTAAGCAGGCAAATAAATGAATCTTGAAAATGATAGCAGGACATGTGAAGTACTGCCAAAAAAAAAAAAAAAAAAAAAAAAACTATCGAAAAAACAAACAGACAAAAATTAGTAACAGGTTATGGCACTATAATGTGGTGGGGATGACTGCTTTAGAGCAGGTGGCCAAAGAAGGCTTCTCTGCAGTGACAGCTGAGCAGACACAGAGGGACTGGGGACGTGGTGGAAAAAGCGGGCTGTGTGAAGAATGCTCCGAGCAGAGGGAACAGCACGTGCAAAGGCCCTGTAGTGGGACCTCTAGGGAAAGATGGGGAGATCAGTGTGGCTGGAGCAGAGTGGGTGAGGGAGAGAGTCAGGGACATGGGTCAGGGAGGTAAAGGTGAGGGGGCGGATCATGCTGGTTCTTGAAGGGCCTTATCAGGACTCTGACTGACAAGGATGGAAGCCAGGAGAACAGGGGGAGCAACAGTTTCTCCAGAGCATTGCTGGGAAGGTGGAATGAAACGTGCCTAAGCTCACCAGGCACTGAATGGGCAGATACAGGACTAGAACCAGACCTCCTGGGTCTGAGTTCCAGGTTCAGCCCATGGTTTCATAAAACTTACCTGTGCCAAACACTCAAAGGATTGCGATTCCTTTTATTGTCAAGCTCTCATCACTTCCTCACGATAGCCCCAGAGGTAAGCACACCTCTGCCCTCTCTGCTTCCAGATAGCGAGGTGGGCTCAGAGAGGTTGAGCTACCTGCCCAAGGCTCCCCAGGGTGGGAATGGGGATGGTGGGGCAGGGGCGTGGAGCAAGGCTGGATTGACCCCCAGGCATTCTAGCCTGGAGCCCCAGTTCTCATCAGCACCCTGAGGTGGTACCTTGCAGAGCCGCGGGCACAGGGGGCTGGCACCCCAAGCACCAGGTAGCGGCGACAATGGCCACCACATCCGGAGGCCCTAACATGCACCAGGTAGAGGGTGCATACTTCACGGGCACTATCTGTCCCCAAAGCAGGTGAGGATGAGGGGACTTCCTGAGGCACCCTTGTACCCCATGCCCAGTAGTTACTGAAGATACTATAGGGTGCGATATAATCCACCCAACCCTCCTAGCCCAGACCACACAATGGAAAACTCCAGATCTCCAGCACGCCTGGGGTGGGGGTTGGCGTGAGGAGGAGCCTTGGGGGGATGCCCTCTGTCTAGGTGGACTGTGGAATGTGGTGGGAAAGCTCCTCCTGACCCCCTTACACTCCTCCTGCGTGTTCGTCCCCTCCCACCACATTTTCTCCTCCCACTCTGCCCCCTCCTCCCCATACTCCTTCACTATTTCCCCGTCGCCCCTCCGTCTTCCCAGATTCCCTCCCCTTCCCTTCCCCAAAAGTCCTCTCTCATCTTCCCCATCCTTCTTCCCTCCCCACATATAATTTCTTCCTTCCTGTACATCCTCTCTCTCCCCTCCCTTCCATCACCCCTGAGTCCACCACATCCCCCTCCGTCCCCCATCAATCTCCTTTCCCCTTGGTCACTCCCCAGCCCACCACATCCCCTCCGCCCCCCTCCCCCTCCCCTCCCTTTCCCCTCCCCTCCCTCCCACATTTTCCATCCCGGCCTGAGCTGCGGGGAGAGGGGTTCTCCCAGAGCGCCCTGGGCCGACCCCTGCGGACCTCGGAGGGCCCCATCCTCCCGCCCCGCCCCGCCATCCCGCCCCAAAGCGGGCCGGGGTGGGCGGAGTGGGAGGGGCGCGGCGGGTGGGGGCGGGGAACTTTACCTGGGAGTGGGCCAGGCCGCCAGCCCCGCCAGCCCCGCCAGCCCCGCCAGCCCCGCCAGCCCCGCCAGCCCCGCGATGACTTGGGCCGCGCTACTCGGCCTCCTGGCCGCTCTGTTGCTGCTGCTGCTACTGAGCCGCCGCCGCACGCGGTGAGTGTCCTGCTCCGCTCGGCCCCGCCAGACAAAGGGGGCGGCTCCCGCCCGGGCTGCAGCCCAGGGGTCTCAGAGCCCGCCGCCAGCTCGGCCCGAATCCCACTCCAGTATCCCGGGCAGGGCGAGACCCTTGGAGGTGGGAGTCCCGGGGCCCCGCACCCGGAGGAGGGGGCCAGGCAGTGCGGCCCCTGCCAAAAAGGTGTAAGGTGGGACGGTCTGGGGTCCGGTAGGTGCCCCGGGGCGAATCACCCACCTCGACAAGTCCGGGTCTGGCCCTCAGCGCGACGGCAGGGACCTGGGAGGGGATTTCAGGTGAGGACCTAGGTTTGTGGGCGGGGAGCGGTGCGGGGACAGCCTCGGCGTGGCCCGGGTGGAAGAAGCACTCTCCACTCTTCAGCCTCCGCCTGCACCCGGCACCCACCCAC
The DNA here is from genome assembly GCF_047675955.1 of Chlorocebus sabaeus. Taxonomy (NCBI): domain Eukaryota; kingdom Metazoa; phylum Chordata; class Mammalia; order Primates; family Cercopithecidae; genus Chlorocebus; species Chlorocebus sabaeus. The sequence continues at coordinate 14,619,465 of NC_132905.1, forward strand.
GCGCTGTCACACCCTGCCTTGCTTTCCGCAGTCCTGTAGGGGTAGCCTCGCTCCTCAACCCATTACACAGATGGGAGTGTTGAGCCAGCGGAGTGCAGAGCCCTGGGGGATGTCCTGATCATGCCCTGGAATCACCCTCCCCGGATTCCCTGTCTGGAAGAGGGGGGTCGGTGGGCTTAGTAATTTCATTTGCCAGGGAGACACTGAGGCCTGTGAAGGGCTCTGCCTTCCCCTGAGGTCCCACAGCCTGGACAGAACGGAGCCAGGGCCAGATGTCACAGCCTCCTGGTCCCAAAGGTTTCCCAGCTCCATTGAGCATCTGTGATTTAGGAAAAAAAGTAAAGACAGCCTCGAATCAAGGAGATAGCTGTAGTTCTCCTTTTTATAAAATATTTTTAAAATTAACTTGAATTGCACAAGGTATAGCTGAATATATTCGACTTAAAACAGATATTTATCCTGTTATAGATAAGACCGAAGCCCCTTAACCCTCCCCCAGCCCCTGAAGTCCAGTCCTCTCTCCCTCTCTGGGCCTCTCCTGTTGCTCAGTCTGGGTAGAACCTTCCATATTTAAAAAATATATACTTTTTGTTTTAGACTAGTTTGGGATTTACAGAAAGTTGCAAAGATCGTGCAAAAAGTTCCTGTATTTCTCTCACCCGGTTTGCTCTATTGTTAACATCTTACATTGTTACGGGACATTTGCCGCAATTAAAAACCAACACTGGTCCGTTACTCTTAACTAAACTTCAAACTTTACGAGATGTATCACTTTTGCCATTACCGTCCTCTTTTGTTCCAGGATCCGGCCCCAAGTTATCACATTGACTTTAGTCTTCATACCTCCTCAGTCTCCCGGATGTTTTAAAAATTACTCTTACATACACAGACATGAGCTTGTAGCTAATACAGAGCCATGTAAGAGAGAGTTAGTTTACATTCGTGTCTGAAAATTCCGGAAACCTTGGGAACTTTTTGATTTTTAAACAATATGTTAGTTAAATATTCAAACAATAAGCTCACTGTATTTTTCTTCAACCTCCAGACATCTTTACAACTATGTAGTCAAAGAAAAGGAAAAGACAGTGAATAAATGTCTCAGTGAAGAAATGAATTATTTTTCCGAATTGTCAGGCTTTCTCAATACACTGTATAGAAATGTTTTCAGACATTATGATGCTTGCTCTTTTCACTCCAGATTTTAGTTTTGACATCTGTTCTTTTTGCTACAAGCAGATCTTTTTGCTACATGGAGATCGAATCCATTCTTTTGATTCTCTCTGTGAGAATGTCTTCCATCATGTGAATAAGTTGCGGGATCTTTTTTTCTTTTGAGATGGAGCTTTGCTCTTGTTGCCCAGGCTGGAGTGCAGTGGCACAATCTCGGCTCACTGCAACCTCCGCCTCCCGGGTTCAAGCGATTCTCCTGCCTCAGCCTCCCCAGTAGCTGGGATTACAGGCATGTGCCACCATGCCCAGCTAATTTTTGTATTTTTAGTAAAGACGGGGTTTCTCCATGTTGGCCAGGCTGGTCTCGAACTCCTGACCTCAGGTGATCCGCCTGCCTTGGCTCTCCCAAAGTTCTGGGATTACAGGTGTGAGCCACTGTGTCTGGCCTTCTTTTGTCCCTTTGATGGACTCTTAGGTTGTTTCCAGTGTTTCTACTACTTCAATGTGCTGTGTTCTCACTCAGGCTGGAGTACAGTGGCATGACCTCCACTCACTGCAACTTCTGCTTCCTAGGCTCAATTGATCCTCCTGCCTCGGCCTCCGGAGTAGCTGGGATTACAGGCGCACACCACCATGCCTGGCTAATTTTCGTATTATTAGTAGAGAGAGGGGTTTTGCCACGTTGGCCAGGCTGGTCTTGAACTCCTGACCTTAAGTGATTTGCCTGTCTCAGCCTCCCAAAGTGCTGGGATTACAGGCGTGAGCTACACCGTGTCCAGCCCGGCATTCTTGACCTATGAAAATTCTCAGCCTGTGGAAATGTGGTCAAGTTGAGTAACTGTTCTCTGCCTCCGTTTCCCAATCTTTAAAATGGAGATGATGATCATAGTAGCTAACAGTGGAGTTGCTGGGTTAGAAGAAATGCCAGTTTAAATTATTTTGGCTAGTTCTTGCTAACTATCTGAAGAGCAAATTTATCTTTGGGGATGAGCCTTTGGTTTTTAAAAATTTTTATTTATTATTTATTTATTTAGTTTTGAGATGGAGTTTTGCTCTTGTCGCCCACGCTGGAGTGCAATGGTGTGATCTCGGCCCACTGCAACTTCTGCCTACCGGGTTCAAGTGATTCTCCTGCCTCGCCTCCCGAGTAACTGGGATTACAGGCACGTGCCACCATGCCTGGCTAATTTTTTTTGTATTTTTAGTAGAAACGGGGTTTTGCCATGTTAGCCAGGCTGGTCTTGAACTCCTGACCTCAGGTGATCAGCCCGCCTTGGCCTCCCAAGGTGCTGGGATTATAGGTGTGAACCACTGTGCCCTGCTGAGCCTTTGATTTTTATATCTGTGGGCACCTTGGAAGGGTCAACAGGGGGTAGTGGGGAGAAGTGTGGGAATGAGGGTCACTGGCAGCTTGAAGGCAGGTGCATGGACCCTGGGGACCCCAGTTTAGATCCCTAATCTCACTTTCTCCTTCCAGCTTAGCTAGGGACACTCTGGTTATCTCCATTTTACAGAGGAGGAAACAGGCTCAGAAAGGCTAAGCAACTTGCTCAAGGTCTGTCTGGATTAAAACTCTGGGCTATAAGAATTTTTAGCTTTTATTTTTAGAGATAGTATCTCACACTGTCGTCCAGGCTGGAGTGCAGTGTACAATTATAGCTTACTGGAGCCTTGAACTCCTGGGCTCAGGTGATCCTCTCATCTTAGCCTCCTCAGTAGCTGGGACTACAGGTGTGTGCTATCATGCCCAGTTAATTTTTAATATTTTGTAGAGATGGCATCTTGCTATGTTGTCCGGGATGATCTCAAATTCAGCTCAAGTGATCCTCCCACCGCAGCCTCCCAAAGTGCTAGAATTACAGGTGTGAGCCATCGCGCCTGGCTTTGCAAGAATTTTTAATTCACAGGAAGAATGAATTCTCATTCTTCCCACACTTTATACTGGTAATCTGAACACTTAAAAGTCTTAGAACTGTGTGGCCTTAAGATACTAAGAGATGCAACTATAAGCAAAAGATTCTTAAAGAAGGACAAACAAGTGGAACAAGTGGGTGACCCTGATGCCTTGTGAATGGTGATCCAGTTTGGGTTGAAATAAGCAAGGCTCTGCAGCTCCCTCGTCTCATTTCTTTATCCTGACCAAGGCTTGAGGTAATTTCCACCACCTTTATCATACAGCTGAGGTTTAAAAAGACGAAGTGACTTTCCCAAAGTCATACAAATATTATATTCCACATCTAGGCCCCTCCAACATTCATGCTTATCCCAGTAAGAAACCACTGCTTCTGAGAGTGAGCAACTCCATCTTTACCTCTAGAATTTAATTTAAAACTTTTAAATTAGGAAACATTTCAACTATACAGAAAAAGAAAAAGAATACAGTAAGAACCCCCATGTACCGATACCTTGATTTGATAGTCATTAACATTGTTTAAAAAATATTAGATGTACGCCAGGCGTGGTGGCTCAGGCCTGTAATTCCAGTGCGTTGGGAGGGCAAGGCGGGCCAATCATGAGGTCAGGAGATCAAGACCATCCTGGCTAACACGGTGAAACCCCGTCTCTACTAAAAATACAAAAAATCAGCCAGGCACGGTGGCAGGAGCCTATAGTCCCAGCTACTCGGGAGGCTGAGGTGGGAGAATGACGTGAACCTAGGAGGCGGAGCTTGCAGTGAGCCAAGATCACGCCACTGCACTCCAGCCTGTGCAGCAGAGCAAGACTCCATCTCAAAAAAAAAAAAAAAAAAAAAAAAAAATTAGATGTCATGATATTCCACCCTTGAATATTTCAGAATGCATAAAAAAATGACAACTACAATTCTATTTTCTTGCCTGAGAACATAAAAAGATAATTCTTAATATCATCTAGTTCCCAGTTTAAATTCAAATTTCTGCAATTACAGCAAGAATTTTCAAGCCCCATTCAGTGAACATGAGGGTGGTGAGCTGAGAGTTAGGACTATGGCTTGTGGGTCCATTGAGGCTAATTGATTTGCCTTGTGAGTATCAGAAACATTCTTCTTGCTTCCCAGGCCTCAGTTTATCTGTACTTTGAGGTGGCTCATGGAGGTGGTCTCTCAAGCCCCAGCCATGTCACCAGGCTACTGCATCTTTCTTTGGGCTTGTGCGACCACCATGGGGAGAATTGAGAGGGATTTCTTGGTTGGGAGGCTCCTTTTCTGGGGGTCCAGAAGGCATAGTGGCATCAAGTGAGGGTCCCTGTGGCCCAGTGGCTGGTCTGGGCCCTTGCAAGATGCAGAATTTATAGGCACAAATAAATCTGTCTCATTCTAACATGCACTGATCAGAGGTCACCCAACAGTAGTCCATGATTGGATTCAGCCCTGGATGGGCTGGGTTTGTGCTGTGTGGGACAAGAGGAGAAAACGGGGGGATTCCATACACAAAAATCTAGATTTCCAACTTCTTGTGAAAAATGGGAAGATCTAGCAATACTTTCCTGGGACTCAGTGGTAGCACCCTCTCTAAACCTTGCCACAGTCCCCACTACTCCCTGTTGCCTCTCCAACATGCAGCTACTCTAGTTACCACTCTACTTCCTCTGCTGTTGTTTCCTATGCTGAGAAATAATTCTGTGAATTTGTATCTATTTCAAAAGCCAGAAAGTAAAAACTAGGGCTAGGCCATGTGCTTTTTCTGCACAGTGGTAGCAGTGCGGGGCAGGTATGGAAGAGCATCTGGGAAACCCTGTTAATGGCAGACTGAAAACCCTGGAGGCCTGTGGGTGAGCCCTGGGGGAAGAATGGGTTAAGCGGGTTAAACAGAAATTTGTTTAACAGCTGAGCTGGAGCAACCCTTTTGTTCCCCATCAAATCCTCCCAGAGCTTAAGGCCCTGAATTAAGTTGAAATGATTGAACAGAGAGGTTGGGCAGTCTACCCAACATTGCACAGATGAACCATGCCAGCCTCTGCTCTGGACAATCTAGAAGATGGACTCTGTGTCAGGCGCTTAACCTGCCTTGGCTCTCTTAACCCTCTCAGCAACTCTGGGAGGCAGGTGCTGCCCATTGAACACTGACTGCATACATGATTCATTCAGACCAGGCACTGTTCTGAGTGCTGGAGTGGACAACACGTCCTCCCTTCATGGCTCTTCCATCTAGTGAAGATGCGATACCTCAGGGGGCACGGAGGCGGGTGACATCCCATCCTTGACTCCTCTCCCTGATTCACAAAGGGTCACGTGAGAGACAGATCCAGGGCAGGCGGTAGGGGTGGCCGTGGGGTCAGTGAGTGAGGAATGGGCAGTTTTTTGAGGAACCCACATGATGGGGCTCCAGTGGGGAGTCAGAAAAGATGCCTTGGGATCTGACCCACGGTCGGCAGGAAACCAGCTGTGTGGGCAGGAGACGAGGACGGAAAGGTCAGGGCCCACTGCCCTGCTAGCCAGGGCCTGGCAGTGCCTAAAAAAGTGAGAGTGTCTGTGGGTGAGGCTAGAGCCCACAGGCCCCAAAACAGCCTCCTTCGCCCCCGCTGGCCACGGGCTGAGTCACCCTGGAATGTGGCCACAGCCTGAGTTGGATTGAGGGCCCGGGGCTGGAAGAGCCAGCGTCAGGGGTCAGGCGCCTGGGCTCCGGGCTTCCTGCCTTTGTCCACGCCTCCTTGGGACTTTTCTGGGGAAAGAGGAAAGCTGCCAGGAATAACACCTGGCTCGCTGGGGAGCTCCGGCCACAGCCAGGAGAAAGGCAGGGAAGGGAAGCCCACTCCCACCTGCAAAGATGATTTAGGAGAAAATTTCAGGGCCTGCATTTGAGGAGGTCTCTGAAATCTCTCTGCAAAATGCCCACTTAGGGTGACTGGGGGCCAGGGTAGTATCAAGAGGGGGGTCACTGCAGCCAGACCTGCCTGGATTAGAAACCCAAGTCCTCTATGGTGGGCCCTCTGGCATGTGACTTAGCCCTCTGCACCTCAGTTTCCTCCTCTGTAAAATGGGCCTGGCAGTAATAATTGCTTCCTCCTAAGGTTAGGGGCGGATTCATTGAGTCACTGGGATAGTCCTCAGAGTGGTGTCTCTCACACCATCAGGGTTCATTAAATGTTAGCCATTATTTCCAAGCAAGGAAATGTTTGGAAAATGCCAAGTATAGCACCTGATGTGTAGTTGGCACTAGGTAAATGGTGCCCAGGAATCTTACTGCTCCTGCTTCTCAGCTGCCCCACAGCTACCAGGTGCCAGGTGCTCTGTAACTCCCCTCATTCTTGGCATAGCCTGATGCTGTCGGTAGCATTGTTGCTCCCATTTTATAGATGAGGAAAGAGAGGCATGGAGAAGCTAAGTCACACAGCCAGCAAGAAGCGTGGCTGGGATTTGAAGCCAGGAAGTATGGTGCTAAAGTTCGGACTCATCATGACCATGCCCTCCTGCCTCTTATGGAAAAATGACTGCTCCTGAGTCTAGTTTGCCAGGCTCTGACCTGGGCTGGAAGGGGGCTGGCATGAGCCAGTTATTCCAAGGCTACTCGGGCAGCGTGACACGTGGAGGCTTCAGGAGAAGTGGCCTTAGCCCAGGGGCTCACAAGAAAATGAGGGGCAAGGAAAGGCCCTGTACCTCCTTAGACTGATAGAGCTCAAATTTGCAAGTCTCCTCTTTGACTAGAGAAGCCGGGATGAGCTGTGGAGAGGAGGGAATGGTTGGGAGAGGCACTTCCTAGGCCCTCAAATTTCATCTTTGATTCTGCTCCCATCTTTCCCAGCCTTGGCCCTCAAATCTGGCCATTTGTTCCTGTCCACCACCTGTCCTACCCTTTGGGTTATATTGGGGGCAGCCAGGTAGAGGGAAAGTGGGAGCAGGAGACGGGGCAGAGGGAGGTAGAGAGGGAAGGGGAAAGGAGGAAGAGAAGTGGCTGCTGAACTGCTGGGTGTGGAACAAAAGCCCCTGTGCTGAAAGTGGGAGACTCAGATGTCAGGTCTGGCTCCCCAGGGACCATAGCCATTGCTTCCACCATGTTGCTGGTAGTTCCCTGACACATCTCCTTCCTTCCTCTTGTCTTTCTCTGGTATGACCCTTTAAAGGTGTGGTCACATCACTTACTGGCTCCTGCTTCAAACCCTCCAGTGGATCCCTGTCCCACGTGGCAGAGGAGCCAGATTCTCACCTTGGCCTTGGCCCTCGTGGTCCCCAAGGTCATCTCCAGCATCATTGCCTACCTCTCGCCTCCACGTTCTCCACTCCAGCCGTGCTGGCTCCTGCTGTCTTGAAAACCTCAGCGAGTATGCTCCCACCCCAGTGCCTTTGCACTTGCTGTTGCCTCTGCCTGTAACACTGTCCTCCCTGCCCCTCCCAGAGCACTCCTTTTACATACTTCTGGTCTTTGCTCACATGGCATCTCCTGAGGAGGCCCTCCTTGACCACCTTCTGTAAACTGGCTCCCCTCACTGTCTCACACCACTCTGCTTTCTTTTTTCTTTAATGGAATATAATTCATATCCCATTAAGTTCACCCTTTTGGACTGGGCATAGTGGCTCATGCCTGTAATCCCAGCACTATGGGAGGGCAAGCAGGGAGTGCTTGAGCCCAAGATCAGCATAGGCAACACATCAAGACCCTGTCTCTAAAAACAATAGGAAAAAAAAGTCAGGTGTGATGGCATGTGCCTATAGTGCCAGCTACTCGAGAGGCTGAGGCTGGAGGATTGCATGAGTCCAGACGTTTGAGGTTATAGTGAACTATCATCGTGCCACTGCACTCCAGCTACCCTTTTGAAGTGTATAATTCGGCCGGGTGCAGTGGCTCACACCTGTAATGCCAGCACTTTGGGAGGCTGAGATTGTGGGTGGATCACGAGGTCAGGAGTTCAAGACCAGCCTGGCCAAGATGGTGAAACCCCGTCTCTACTAAAAATACAAAAAATTAGCCAGGCTTGGTGGTGGGCACCTGTAATCCCAGCTACTCAGGAGGCTGAGGCAGAGAATTGCTTGAACCTGGGGGTTGGAGGTTGCAGTGAGCCAAGATCGTGCCATTGCACTTCAGCCTTGGCGACAGACTGAGACCCCATCTTAAAAAAAAAAAAAAAGTATATAATTAAATGGTTTCTAGTATATCCACCGGGTTGTGCAATCACCACCGTCATCTACTTCTAGAATATCTTCATCACCCCTAAAAGAAACCATGTACCCATTAGCAGTCACTCCCCATTTCCCCCTCCTCCAGTCCTGGGCAACTGCTAATCTATTTTCTGTCTCTATTGATTTCCCAATTCTGGACAGTTCATATAAGTGGATTAATCCAATATGTGGCCTTTCGTGTCTGGCTTCTTTCACTGGGCTTAATGTTTTTAAGGTTCACCCACATCGCAGCATGAATCCGTACTTCGTTCCTTTTTGTGGCTGAGTAACATTCCATGGCATTGATACACCACATTCTGTTTATCCATTCGTCACTCGGTGAACACTTGGGTTGTTTTCACTTTTCAGCTATTATGAATAATGCTGCTGTCACCCGAAAGCGGTCCTGATCCAGACCCCGAGAGAGGGTTCTTGGATCCCATGCAAGAGATAATTTAGAGTGAGTCCACAGAGTAACGTGAAAGCAAGTTTATTAAGAAGGTAAAGGAACGAAAGAGTGGCCACACCATAGACAGACCAGGGCATTCCCGAAGGCAAGAGGAGGAATGTGTCTGCCTTAGGTACAATTCTTCTTGTTTAGATAGAAGATAAAAATCATGGGAGAGATGTGCTCTACCACAAGGGCTGGTGACAAAGGATTGTTACCTACAGTCTTCCATAAGAATCTATATTATTATCTTTAAAGCAAAACTTATTCTTAAACTAAGAAGGCTTTTGTTCATAAAATATCGGGACATCAGGACATTTCCTGGGTCTATTAAGTCCTGGATCTGTTAAGTCTTGGGTCTGTGGGGTAAGCATTATTAACCTGTTCCCTTAATCGAAGCAGTAACTTGAGTCTGGCGCCTTAGGACCACTCGGCCATCCTGACACGTTGTTCCCTTAATTGAAAACATCCTGTGATTAAGAATGCCTAGTTCCCTGGCTGAGCATGGTGGTTCATGCCTGTAATCCCAGTACTTGGTGAAGTGGAGGCTGGTGGATCACCTGAGATCAGGAGTTCGAGACCAGCCTGACCAACATGATGAACTCCTGTCTATACCAAAAATATAAAACTTGCTGGGCATGGTGGCTCATGCCTATAATCCCAGCTACTTGTGAGGCTGGGGCAGGAGAATCACTTGAACGTGGGAGGTGCAGGTTGCAGTGAGCTGAGACCGTGCTGTTGCACTCCAGCCTGGACAATAAGAGCGAAACTCCATCTCAGAAAAAAAAAAAAAGAATGCTTCTTCCCGGGATTGCAGCCCAGCAGGTCACAGCCTCATTTTACCCAGCTCCTATTCAACATGGAGTTGCTCTGGTTTGAACGCCTCTAACACTGCTTAAAATAATAGTGTATTCATTTGTATAAGATCAAATGTTTTCAATTCTTTGGGGTATATTGCTGGGTCTTGTAGTAAGTCTATGCTTGATGTTTGGAGGAACTGCCAGACTGTGTTCCAAAGCAGCTGCACGATTTTACATTCCCACCAGCAATGTATGAGGGTTCTCATTTCTCCACATCCTTGCTAACACTTATTTTCTTCCTTTTTTTGGTGGTGGGGACAGGGTCTCTTTCTCTTGCTTAGGTTGTAGTCAAGTGGCGCAATCACAGCTCATTATAGCCTCCATCTCCCAGGCTCAAGCGATCCCCCAACCTCAGCCTCCTGAGTAGCTGGGACTACAGGTGCACACCACCACACCTGGCTAATTTTTGTATTTTTTGTAGAGACAGGGTCTCACCATGTTGCCCAGGCTGGTCTTGAACTCCTAGGCTCAAGTGATCCTCCCACATTGGCCTCCCAGAGTGTTGGGATTATAGGCATGAGCCACCATGCTCAGCCTTATTTTCCTTTTTTAAAATTTTTATTTTTATTATGGCCATCCTGGTGGGTGAAGTGGTACCTGTGAACGAAAAAGTGTCTGAGACAGGTCTTAATCAATTTAGATGTTTATTTTTCCAAGGTTAAGGACACGCCCAGAAAAGAGGTCTGTGCCTTTCTCCAAAGACAACTTTGAGGGTTTCAATATTTAAAGAGGGAAAGGTGGGCTGTAAGAGAAAGAGGGAAGGTATGGTAATCCACATGTCACAAGAGAAAAGGAGTGGGTAAGGTCATAGTCAATAATATATTCGTCTCATGCACAGTAAATTGGCACTTTACATAAAATAAGGTGAGCGTAGAGTAGCTGCCTATGGAGATATTGAACCTTTTATCTGTAGCTATCTGCTTAGGAACAAAAGGAAAGGCAGCTTCTTGCATGACTCAGCTTTCAGCTTAATTTTTTCCTTACGGCAGAGTGAATTGGTGTCCTGAGTTTTTATTTTCCTTTCTCCCTGGTTTTCTTTTCTTTTCTCCCTGGTTTTCTTTTCTTTTCTTCTTTTTTTTTCTTTTCTTTCTTCCTACAGGGTTTTTTCTCTGCAGCCTCAACCTTCCAGACTCAAGCGATCCTCCTGCCTCAGCCTCCCTAGTAGCTGGGACTACAGGCATGTGTTATACAATGCTGGGCTAATTTTTTAAATTTTAAGTAGAGATGGGGTCTCACTCTGTTTCCCAGGCTGGTCTTGAACTCCTGGGCTCAAGTGATCCTCCTGTCTCAGCCTCCCAAAGTGCTGGGATTACAGGCATGAACCACCATGTATTCCTGCCCCCGTTTTCTATTTAAGATCTTTTGGAGAAAGCATTTTAGAAGAAAATGAGTGTCTGGTGTTAGTTTTTGTCTGATCTCTCATGTCTAGGATGGTTTATTTCTAGACAAATAGGTCCCACATTGTTAGGAAAGCTCATTTTTAGTAGGTTGTGAAGTCTCACATTGCACAAAGAAAATATAGGGGAAGGAAGAGAGAAAGAAAACAAGAAAAAAGGAGGAAATAAGCAGAAAAAAAAGAAAGAACAAGCCTGGAAAACTGATAGAGGCCATATTACTCTCAAGTCCATATATCAGTAGGCAGGTATGAAAATTATTTATGCATATAAAGAGATTGCTTTTATTTTCTTCCAAAGTTTAAGTTCAGCTTATAGGGCTTTAAGAAAAGCACAGCTTAACTTTCAGTGATTTCACATCAGAAAAAATGAGGGGGGAAAAAAAAGAAAGAAGGGAAAACATTGAAAACATTATTTTGGAGAACTGTAGCCAGGAGAAGTTTTAGAATTCAGTCCAAATTGTAGAAAATAATAAAAATTGAAAAACATTAGACAAGGCTAGAATCTAATAACAGGTGTACTATAGTTAATTTTGAAACATGACTTTTCTCTCCCCAATTCCCCAATTGTATTAAAGACAAAATCACAGTAGGACCAATTTATTTGTAAAATAAATTTTAGTTCTATTACACTTGACTTGATTATTTGCATAAAGTGAAGCAAGACTAATCATTTGCCATATGGGCTCTCTCTTTTTGAAATTGGCTTTGCTGGAAGCTTTTCCATAAGGAATCTAAGATTAGACCTTTTTAAAAGCCTCACACCCAGCCAAGGATTTATTTGTGCCTGCAGATACCTGTATGAATTGAGTGAATTCAGAAAGTGACGTTCTTTACTTTCCACAGGTCAGGACCCTGTAAAGGACAGGGTATATGAAGCCAGTTTTTCCAAGGGGCTTTTATTAGCTCTATAGTTCAGCCTCATTTTCTCAAAGAAGTCTGAAAATATGTCATTCCAGTTAAAGCCTTGGTAAAATTAACAGTGTCTTCAATTATGCCCTGTTATAAAAGAAAAAAGATGCTTATTGAACTTACACAAATAACTACATTGCCATAAATTAAGAATACTCACAAATAGTTTCCAAGTTTTGGAAAAATAGGTAAAGAGAAAGAAATTCTGTTTTAAATTTTCCTCATAAGAGTATACTTTACTGAATTGCCAAAAGCTACAAACAGCTAACTGAATTGCTAAAAGCAATAAACTTTTAGCGATAAAATTGCTAAAAGCTATAAACAGCTTAAAAGAAGAGAAAGTTTTCTTGACTCTGTAAAACAAAAGAATCAATAAATGTTTTAAACAAAAACTCATAAAAGATTATTTCAATCTCCTGTTAGTTCAGTTCATGCGAATAGCTCCTGTTGTGCTCAAGACTGGATTAACAATCCTCATGAATACATCAGCTCTCCATGACAGCCCAGGAAGTTTTTCTCTCTATTCCGATGGCACAATTAGGGTTGTCAGAAGAGTATTTAAGAGTACTCTTCAGAGTTCTACAGCTGATTATAAATCACCTATAAAAGGATGAAACTAAAACAACTGTGGATGACAAAAGTCTTAGAACAGCCATAAAGACACGATTGACAAGGAAATTTGGTTACTTCTGTGGTATACAATAGTTTTACATAATAATCATAATTACTACTGAAGATATATACTAAGACATATCAGAATCACAGGAATCTCATACAATATTGGAACACATACTCATTTATATAAACAACTAATTTATATAAATATAATCCAAAGAAGATTAAACACCATTTCATATTTGACAGTGCTTCCTGTATGATTTTATTTTACCAAATAAGCCGAATGTGTCTTTTTTGGACTTCAGAGGACTAATGCTGAAAAATCGATGAGGTCAAATTAGTGAATTTACTGTTTTATTTTGGAAAGTGTGTCAAATGCAGAAAGTTTAAAACACTTGATATCACAAAATAGGATCACAGGTTATTATAAAATAAGTCATTCATTTAGCCAAAGGTATAACTCAGAGATTTCAGAAAAAAAGCAAGAACCTTTATTCTTTTCTGTTTTCAAGACACTCTCACTCTGTCACCAAGGCTGGAGTGTAGTGGTGCAATCTTGGCTCTTTGCAACCTCCACATCCCAGGTTCAAGCAATTATTGTGTCTCAGACTCTCGAGTAGCTGGGATTATAGACGCCTGCCACCACACCCAGCCAATTTTTTTGTATTTTTAGTAGAGACAGGGTTTCCCCATGTTGTCCAGGCTGGTCTTGAACTCTTGACCTCAAGTGATCCACCCGCCTCAGCTTCCCAAAGTGCTGGGATTACAGGCATGAGCCACCACACCCGGGCTAAAAACCTTATTCTTTGAGAGAGGAGACTTAATTTCCCAAATAATAAGCTCTAATAAAGACAGCATGAGGCCAATTAAATCCTGTTTCTCAAATCTTATAAACAAATCTATTAAATTTTAATCATCTTGACCCTAAGATGTAATTTCCATAAACCATTTTCTAAACTTTTATAATTTTTTAATTACAGGGTGGAATAATGCTTCAGGAAAACCTTGTTAATCTGACACAGGAGTCCAGATGCTGGTCTTGCATCAATGTGCCCTTGATGTTAATGCTTAATTAATAGAGAAACTCTGAACTAATTTAATCTCTCAAAATCAGCCCTTACAATCTCATATGCCCACCTCTTCCATGATAGTCCCTGGGCCTAGAGAGGTTGAATAGTTTTCATTTCTGGCTCCGTGTCTCACAAATGCAGCTTATTTTGAATGTCATCTCCTAGGTCTGAAGGTGAGGCTTTAACTGCTACCAGTGTTTAAGATTTCACAGGACTCGGTGTCCTTTTTAGACCCAGGAGTCAAAGCCCTCTAACTTAACAGCACCAGGACTTTAAAAACATTACAGAAAGTTACATGGATGTAATAACCATCATTAAAAAATTTTTATATCAGCTTTCCTAGGCAAATCAAAACACAGAACAATTTGGACATATTAAGAAATGCCAGGAGCACAGAATGTTATCTTGGACGAAAACATTTCCTTTAGACCTTTATGATAAAACATTTTTAGCATCAGGCCACAACAGTTAGGACCTGAGGGAAAAAATTTATATGAGCTGACGAAAATGATGAAGGAGAGAATTATTCTCTCAGTCCTCAAAGGGGAGAGAAAGCTGAAAATAGCAAGATGCAATAAAAGTTGAACTTTTGGGTTAAAAAATTAAAATCTCATGTAACTTTATTATGAGTAAAGCAACTCCTTAAGAAAATGTTGTTCTAACCAATTCTTTAGTGTATTAGTGCATTTTTAATATCAAAACCCAAACTCTACAAAGACTATTATAAATAATTTCTTTTTAATTATAGTCAACTTGATCACATAAAGTTTTTTTCATAAATTCTCTTTTTATAAACCTTATTATGACTTACACAAACCATTGACAACATGCTTCCTGTTTTATCCTAAACATCTCTCTTTTGTAAATGAGCAATCATTTTATTTTAGGACAAAAAATTTTTACAGGATTCTTTCCATATATAATTACTTTTCTTTTAACCTTTCTTGCCAAAGATACCCCTTTATAATTTTCTTTACATCTCTCTTATTTACTTTTATGTTTTATCTTGTTTAATAAACAACCTTTGAATTAGACAAAACTATTTCCTTTTAATAAGAACACTTCTTTAAGAAAAATGTTTTTCTATAATTTTTTAAGGAAAAATTGGAAAGGACCCAGACATTTAATGGGTATCTATTATTTAATTTAATATCACTTTAGATTCTGAATTATATGACATTTATTTATAAGCATTTATTTCATTACATTTACCTAGTTTATTTGTAAAAATAGTTTACCTAGATTACTTATGAAAACTGTGATAGTCATTATTTAAAGTTATTTCCCTGTTAATCATTTTTATAGCTGTGAATTTCAGATGTTTACTTAAGTAAGAACCTTAAAGTTAAATACATGTGTGTTTTTTGTTTTTTTACCAATAACTCAGGATTTAACTGTTTTCATTAAAGAAACAATATTAAATGCCTTATTTATCAAAAAGTTATGCAACGATAATTCTCTTTTGGGCTGGATTTATAGCTTCATAATCCTCATGCCAAATTTTGTCACCTATATCTAGCAGAGATAAATATAAAACCCTTTGACTAATAAACAATAAATAATGTATATTGACAATGCTGAAACCATTTCTAATTTTATTTTACCAATAATTTAAAAACCAGCTTATTTGTTAAAGATTTACTTAAGTCATGTGAGCTTGAAAAACCATTTGGGCTTAAAGTTTCTATTTTTCTGATAAAGTATTTGATTTTTTTTCTTTAAGCCAATTAGACCTCTTTTATGTATTTTTTTGTAGTGAGACATTATATAAATACATAGACATATTAGGCAGAAGTAGACCTGATAAAATTCATAAGACCCCCTTTTTTCTCCTATTATAAAGCTCCTGGCTTTTCTTAATATGTCTAAGTTGTTTATGTTTTTATTTGCCTAGGAAAGCAGATATAAAACAATTTTAAATAAAAGTTATTACATCCATGTAACTTTCTGTATCGTTTTTAAGTCCTGGTACTATTAAGTTATAGGGGTTTGACTCCTGGGTCTAAAGAGGACAACTACCTTAGACTTCCAATTTCGTGATAACCTGTTTCATTGCCCTAGGCAATTGTCAACCAAACTTACATACTAAAGGAACAACTCGGGTGAAAATCAGAGAGGGAAATGTATATCTGTAAAGAGAGAGAGAGAACCAGAGAGAGGGAGAGAGAGACTGGGTGTGTTAGAGGGAGATTAAAAATGGATGCCAAGCCACAAGCCACACATAAAATTATAGGAATCTACCGTAGGATTTTATGAGGAGACCAATTTCATTTAGAAAGGTAGTTTTAAATTTAGTCTCTGTCTTTTAACTGGACCTCTGAGCTCTGGGCAGAGCCCACACTGAATCCTGGGTCTCCAAAGGGAGAGAGAGATCATGAGACTAGGCCATGTAATGCTTTCACAGTGCACTTTGTTACAAAGACACCACTCCCTCTCTTAAATACACAAGAGTAGACCCTGTAGTAATAACTATTTTAGTAAAAAAAAAAAGAAAAGAAAAAGAAAAGAAATCAGATAACGCAATACAAAAACAATCATTTTAAGATCTGAGAGGAACTTGTCTTTTTACATTCTTAGGATTCCATAAGGAAAAACAGAAGTTTCTCCCCAGAAGGAGTCTGGCGCCTTCTCTGTTTTCTTTAAGGAATCCCAGGCTGTTAGAAATTATTTTAGGTCCCTCATGCAGCAGAGGGCGGCGAGAGGAAGGAGAGACAGGCAGAAGTAAATGGAGAAAACAGAATCAGTCGACTAGGAAGAAAAAATTTTTTTTTCTCAAAAAACAAGAACCTAGGAGAGAAAAAAGAAAGCATAAAGGCATACATACACACATACACACACACACACCACACATGCACACACACGCATACACACATACATAAACACACACACACACATACACACACACAGATACATACACACATGCATACACACATACACATGCATACACACACATAAACACACACATACACACAGATACATATATGCATACACATGCATACACATGAATACACACACATACACATACACATATACACACAGATACATACACACATGCATACACACACATACACATGCATACACACACATAAACACACACATCCATACATAAACACTGTCGACAACAAGAGTCTAACTCTATAAAATATTTGAGGAGGTTTATTCTGAGCCAAATATGAGTGACACAGCCTCAGGAGATCCTGAGAACACATGCCCAAGGTGGTCGAGGCACAGCTTGGTTTATACATTTTAGGGAGACATGAGACATCAATCAAATACATTGACGATATACGTTGGTCCAGTCCAGAAAGACAGGACAACTTGATGTGGGGGGTGCTTCCGGGTTATAGGTGGATTTTAAAACTTTCTGATTGGCAATTGGTTGCAAGAGTGATTATCAATAGAAAGAAATGTCTGGGTTATCGTAAGAGGTTGTGAAGGCCAAAGATTTCTCATGCAGACGAAGCCTCCAGGTAGCAGGCTTCAGAGCGAATAGATGTAAAGGTTTCTTATCAGACTTAAGGTCTGCGTTGATAGGAATGCTGCAGGGTATAATGAGTCATGTCAAACCCCCACTTCCCACCATGGCCTGAACCAGTCTTTCAGGTTAAATTTTATTTTTTATTTTATTTTATTTTTTTGAGACGGAGTCTTGCTCTGTCTCCCAGGCAGGAGTGCAATCAAGCGATCTTGGCTCACTGCAACCTCCTCCTCCTGTGTTCAAGCGATTCTCCTGCCTCAGCCTCCCGAGTGGCTAGGACTACGGGTATGCACCACCACGCCTGGCTAATTTTTGTATTTTTAGTAGAAACAAGGTTTCGCCATCATGGCCGGGCTGGTCTTGAACTCCTGGCCTCAAGTGATTCACCTGCCTTGGCCTTCCAAAGTGCTGGGATTACAGGCTTTAGCCACTGTGCCTGGCCTGCACTTTAGCATCTACGAAGCAGGAAAAAAACTTCAAACTTGCCTTCCCTGTTGGAAGTGAGTTGAAACTCCGGAAAGGAGTTACCTGCTCTCTCCATTGTCATGGAAGCAGGAAAAGTTGCCTTCCTTGTTGGAAGCAAGTAAAAGTCCAGAAAAGAAGTTGTACAACAAAATAAAACTTAGCTCTCAAATTTTAGCTCTCTTAGATCTCAAATTTTCAGAGATCCGGGATTCTCTGCAGGGGGGAGCTCCCAGCCCTCGACAAATTGTCCTACTGGTTTGACCAATGAAGACAGATACCAAGCCGTTACTAAATACCAACAGGAGATTTGTCAAAGGCCAGGGCCACCTCCGTGGAGTCCCTTCATGGTTGCCAATTTGTGAACTAAAAATTATCTAAGCTGGGTCTCAATCAATTTAGATGTTTATTTTACCAAGGTTAAGGACAATGCCAGGGAGAAGAAAAACCACAGAATCGCAGAAACAGTCTGTGGTCTATGCCTTTCTTCAAAGATGACTTTGAGGGTTTCAGTATTTAAAGGGGGAAAAGTGGGCTGGAGGGGAAAGAGGGAGGGTGTGGTCATCCACATGTTACAAGAGAAAGGGAGCAGGTGAGGCAATAGTCAATGATGCATTCATCTCGTGCTCAGTAAATGGGCACTTTATGTAAGATAAGGTGAGTAGCTGCCTGTGGAGATATTGAACCTTTTATCTGTAGCTCTCTGCTTAGGAACAAAAGGAAAGGCAGTTTCTTGCACGACTCAGCTTTTAGCTTAATTTGTTCCTTTTGGCATAGTGAACTGGGGTTCTGAGATTTTATTTTCCTTTCATATACCTCATTGTGTTTTGATTTGCATTTCCCCCATGACTAATAGTATTGAGCATCTTTGCATGTGCTTATTGACACCCCCTACCCTTCTTTTTTTAAGACGAAGTCTTGCTCTGTTGTCTAGGCTGGAGGGCAGTGGCCTTCCACCTCTCGGGTTCAAGCGATTCTCTTGCCTCAGCCTCCTGAGTAGCTAAGATTACAGGTGCCCGCCACCACACCCGGCTAATTTTTGTATTTTTGGTACAGATGGGGTTTCACCATGCTGGCCAGGCTGGTCTCGAACTCCTGACCTCAGGTGATCCGCTCTCCTCAGTCTCCCAAAGTGCTGGGATTACAGGCATGAGCCACCATGCCTGGCCTAGCCCCTCTGCCCCCAGCTTTTTTTTTTTTTTTTTTTTTTTTTTTTTTTTTTTAAGAGACAGGGTCTTGCTCTGTTGCTCAGGCTAGAGTGCAGTGGTGTGATTACAGCTCACTGAAGTCTCCAAGTCCTGGGCTCAAGCAATCCTCCCACCTCAGCCTTCCATGTAGCTAGGACTACAAGTGTGTGCCACCACACCCAGCTAATTAAATTTTTTTTTTTTTTTTTTTTTTTTTGTGTAGAGACAGGATCTCACTATGTTGGTCTTGAATTCCTGGTGTCAAGCAATCCTCCTGCCTTGGCAATCCTCCCAAAATGTTGGGACTACAGGCATGAGCCACCATGTCTGGCCTTATTGACCATTTGTATGGACAACTGCCTGTTCAAATTCCTTGTGCATTTTTTTTTTTTTTTAAGATGGAGTCTTGCTCTGTCGCCCAGGCTGGAGTGTAGTGGCGCAATCTTGGCTCACTGCAAGCTCCGCCTCCCCGGGTTCACGCCATTCTCCTGCCTCAGCCTCCCGTGTAGCTGGGACTACAGGTGCCCGCCACTGCACCCGGCTAATTTTTTTGTATTTTTAGTACAGACGGGGTTTCACCGTGTTAGCCAGGTTGGTCTTGATCTTCTGACCTCGTGATCCTCCCGTCTCGACCTCCCAAAGTGCTGGGATTACAGGTGTGAGCCAGTGCGACCGGCCTCCTTGTGCATTTTAAAACTAGGTTACTCCTCTTTTCACTGTTGGACTGTATCTCTTTTATTTTCTTCCACAATTCTCACTCTCTTATGTGATTTTGCTTTTTAAATGTTTTGTCTGCTTCCCTTATTAGTAGCTAAGCCCCATGAGGTCAGGGATCTTGTCTGCCCTGTTCCCTGCTATATCTTTGATACCCAGGACAGTTCCTGCTTCATAGTTAATGTTTGGTGAATGAGTGAATGAATCCATAGTGAGAAGAAGAGATGTGATGATTCATTCATTCATTCATTCATTCATTCATTCATTCATTCATTCATTTAGCAGAGGCATATCTGAGAGCTCTCTGCATCCCAGTGGCTCTGACAGGGATCATAACCTGGGTCTAGGGACCTCTAAAAGACTCACCATGAGCAGCAGCCCTGGAACACCGTGAGGCTCATCTGATGACTCTGACTGCAGCTCTCCTGAGCTGACAGCCCCTCCCACAGAGGGTGGTGGGTGAGGATGAGACGAGGCTTGGCTGGGGGCAGTGCGCGGTACAAGCACGCTGGAAGTTTGCATGCGTTCATTGTTCATTGCTGCATAACAAGGTGCCATACAAGAAGCGGCCTCAAACAATCCCCACTTATTAGTTCTCAGTTCGGTGGATCAGAAGGCCAGCGCGGGGTGACGGGGCTCTTTAGTTATGTAATCCCAGCATTTTGGGAGGCTGAGGTGGGTGGATGACTTGAGCTCAGGAGTTCAAGATCAGCCTGGCCAACATGGCAAAACCCCGTCTCTACTAAATATACAAAAAAAAATTAGCAGGGCATGGTGGCGCATGCCTATAATCCCAGTACATGGGAGGCTGAGGCAGAAGAATCACTTGAACCCAGAAGGCGGAGGTGCAGTGAGCTGAGATAGCCCCACAGCACTTCAACTTACAAGGCTGAAATCAAGGTATTTGTTGGGCTGTCTTCCTACTGGGAAGTCTTCGGGAGGAATCTGGCTGAATGCATTTGCCTGTAGTTGTAGGACTGAGGTCCTGAGGTCCCCGTCTCCTTGCCTGCTGTCAGCCAAGGTCCCCTCATAGCTCTAGATGCTACCTGGATTCCTTGCCACGTTGCCTCTTCCATCTTCAAAACCAGTAGAGAGATTCTCCCGTATGTCCAGTCCCTCTCATGCTTTCAATCTCTTTTGCCAAGAAGAGCCTTGTCTCTTTTAAGCCCGGTCCCCTGCCACCTGTTAGGTCAGGCCCACTAAGGAGAATAATTTTTTCTTAAAGTGAACGGTACCATCTATCCTCTAATCAGTGGAGGGGATTATACAAGGGTGTGGGTCACTGTGGGTCATCGTAGAGTTCCACCTACCTCAGTGAGCTGGAAATATTGTTCTTATGTTCTCAGAGGAGTTCCTCTGCTTTCACAGATGACCCTGACCTTGATGATCACATATGCACCCAACCCACCCCCTGTGCTGACCTGCTCATGTGCTCTGGGGACATCTCCACAGGCTACAGCCTGGGCTTTTGCCACCTGAAGAACCTCAGCTTCTGAACTAAGAGGGGTGGTTGGGGTAGTGATGAAGCCAGTGCCTTCACTGCCTTCTGCCACCCAGTGGTGCCCTCCAGTCTCATCCTTTCTCTGTGGGCAAGACAGGGAGTGTGGGGTGACCCAAACCCTGGTCCAGGTTGGCTCACACAGACAGCTCCGTGTCCTTACACTGTTGGGTGCTGGGAGGCCCCTCACCCACAGAGAGACGACCACCTCTAATGGAACCCACACCACGTACCAGACATGAGCTGACCCCCAGCCTCTTCTCCCACCCACCACAGTCCATTCTCTGCACCACAGCCAAAAAGATCCTGTAAAAACCTGAGCCAAATTATGTCCCCTACTGCTCCATTCAAATTACGTCCCTGACTGCTCCATTCAAAATCACACCCTACAACCTACACCATGCCCTTCCTTGCCTCATCAAATGGTGACAAGTGCCATGGCTTCTGTAGGCGACCCGGTGAGCCTCCGCTGGACCTGGGGAGCATCCCCTGGTTGGGCTATGCCTTGGACTTTGGAAAAGATGCCGCCAGCTTCCTGACGAGGATGAAGGAGAAGCACGGTGACATATTTACCGTAAGTGCCTCTTGTGCCTGGGGAGGGATGGGGATGAGCAGCTGAGCCTCGTATCTGGTTTCTGCTGATTCCTTCAACATCTGTCCCTATGCCAACCCCCCCATCCAACATCCATCCGAGTGGTCGAGCCAACTCTCTATCCAGCTGCCTGTCCAGCTGCACACCCAACACTGACCTAACATCATCCCTTCAGTCTCCCTCTCGCTCTTCCCAGCATGGAGTTATGTAGTCACTCAATATCTCTCCAGTACTTGTATATCCATGCAGCTGACCTCCATCCATCCATTCCATTTCCATCTGTTCAACATCCATCTTCCCATTCCATTCTTCTGCCTGTCCACCTGGTGTCTACCAAGCATCCTTCCATCCTTATATCCACCCAGCATTCATTCGTCAACCTCCGTCTATCCACTCACCCATCAGTCTTTCCCTAGATTCACCCGACATCTGTCAATTCATTTTTCCATCTTCTATACCTTCATCTGTCTACCCAGCGTTCTTCCACTCATGGATCCAACATTCATCCAACTTTCATCTGTATACAGTTGGCCCTCTGTATCCATGGGTGGGTTCCATATCTCTGGATTCAGCCAGCCATGAATTGAAAATATTTGGGGAAAAATGTGTTGGTACCAAACATGTATAGACTTTTTTTCTTATAATTCTTCCCTAAAAGTGTAGTGTAACAACTATTTATAAAGCATTTACATTGTGTTAGGTATTATAAATAATCTAGAGATGACTTAAAGTATATGGGAGGATGCATGTAACTTGTTTTCAAATATTATGCCATTTTACATCAAGGACGTGAGCATCCACAGATTTTGGTATCTGCAGGAGGTCCTGGAACCAATCCTCCATGGATACTGAGGGATAACTAGTCAGTTCCCACCAATTTTCATTTTTCTATTTATCTACACATCTTTCTATTCATCTGCCACTATCCACCCAACACTCAGCTATATTCAGTATTCAATGTCTCTCCACTGGATATACATCTATTTATATCTCATCCATCCATCCTTACAACATCTATTCAAATGACCACCACCCACCCATCCACCTTCCATGTATCCTTCCAACTTCCATCCAATCAACATTCATCCTTCACTTTACCCAGTATCTATCTAGCATTCTCTCATCCATGTACCTAACATTTATTCGTACATTTGGTTTCCAACAAACCTCTAGCTGCCCTTTCATCCATCTTTCCATCCAACATAGATTCATTTATCTATCCTTCCATTTATCCACCTAACATTCTATCCACAAGTATTTACCCAGCAGCTTCCTTCCTTCCTTCTTTTCTTCCTTCCTTCCTTCCTTCCTTCCTTCCTTCTACTCATTTATCCATTCACCCATCCATCCATCTGCCCATTTACTCTTCTACAATCTACCCACTGGAATTTACCCAACAGCATCCATCCATCCATCCATCCATCCATCCATCCATCCATCCATGTATCCATTCATTCTTCCATCCATCCATCCATCCATTCTTCCATCCATCCATCCATCCATCCATCCATCCATCCATCCATCCATCCATGATGTGCACAAGATCCATCTGCCGCCTTCTCTCCCTGGCTGCTGGAGATATGGCAATAACAAAGATAGTCATGGCAGGTGCTTAAGAGTGAGGTGATAAAGAACATAGTCTTTGATTTTTAAAAAGCCCCAATATTCCCAAATTCCAGTCCTAGCCCTGCCATTTCTCAGCTATGAGATCTTGGGTACATTTCATCTGCTTTCTAAGCGTCACTTTTTCAGCTATAAATGGGTGAGTGCTGGTCCCTACCTCACAGGGTGGTAGGTGGCAGCGAGGCATAGATAAGAGAACATAGTCTGTTACTGTCCAGTGGGGCAGTGCCTGGCACATAGTAAGGCCCTGACCACTGAGAGCGGCTGCTGTTCACAGTGACACTCTTCACTCTATCCCTGGCAACTTCCCACAGATACTGGTTGGGGGCAGGTATGTCACCGTCCTCCTGGACCCACACTCCTACGACGCGGTGGTGTGGGAGTCTCGCACCAGGCTCGACTTCCATGCCTATGCCGTCTTCCTCATGGAGAGGATTTTTGATGTGCAGCTTCCACATTACAGTCCCAGTGATGAAAAGGCCAGGATGAAACCGTGAGTGGCTGGAGATGGCACCTGTGGGCGGGCCAGGGTGGGCGACTCACTTCTACCCTTGTGGCCCAAGTCATGCTCGGTTCCAAAGCAAGTGTCCAGTAAAGACATTTCATCTTGAGAACACAAACAGAAACAAAACAAAAAACAACCCAAAAGAATTGCGTGGAAGAAGAACTCTTTGTTTCTCATCTTTGTTTTTTTTTCTTTTTTTTTGGAAGCAGCCCTGAGTTTAGTAAGAGGAGTTGGGTCAGCCACACCTAAATTCAAATCCCAGCTCCATCACTCCCTAGCTTTGTGACTTTGGACAAACCTGTTTCCCTCTCTGACCCTCTGTTTCCTCCTCTGTAAAACGAAGGAGAGAGGTGGGATGATGAATATTTCTGAGTCCATACTCTGTGCCAGCCAGCGTGCATTATCTCATTAGTCTTCACAACAATGCTGGAGACTAAGTAACTTACAGCCCCATTTCATAGATGCAGCCACTGGAGCTCAGATAAGTGACTTGTCTTAGGCCACATAGCTGGAAGTGGTACAGCTCCTGAAACATATGGAGGAATCATTTTATTTTATTTATTTATTTATTTTGAGACAGAGTCTCTCTCTGTTACCCAGGCTAGAGTGCAGTGGTGTGATCTCAGCTTACTGCAACTTCCGCCTCCCAGGTTCAAGCGATTCTCCTCCTTCAGCCTCCTAGGAAGCTGGGATTATAGGCACACGCCACCACGCCCAGCTAATTTTTGTATTTTTAGTAGAGACAGGGTTTCATCATGTTGTCCAGGCTGGTCTCGAACTCCTGACCGCAGGTGGTCCGCCCGCCTCAGCCTCCCAAAGTGCTGGGATTACAGGTGTGAGTCACCGTGCCCGGCCATGTATGGAGTAATCATATCAATAAGAGAACGGATGCACATGTTTGCTCTGCATTCATTCAGCAGACATCTGAGGACCCGTTGTACCCTGGTCATTGCCCTGGATGCAGGGTGTGCGGAATGATGCCAACCACCATTTGAAGGCAGCTATTATAGGCCAGGTGTCTGATAAGCTCACTTTCATATCTATGCATTAGCCTCAAGAGGTGGGCATTTTTATCCTTATTTTACTGATGAGGATACAGAGGCTCAGAGGAGTGAAGTGACTTGCTCAAGGTCTACTGCTAGTAAGTGGCAGGACTGGGATTTGAACCCAGGTCTGCTGACTTCACAGCCCATTCTCCTTCATCTACGATACTAAGGCAGATAAGACCCTGTGTCCGCCCCTGCAGAGTTCACGCTGTCCAATGATAGTCTTCAGTGATCTGTCTCCAGGAAGAATACCCTGTGGAGGTTAGGAAGGGCAACTAGGAACCTGTTTTGCAGGATAGTTAAGGCTGAAGCAAGGCCAGCATGATGAGGTGGATGTTGATGAGATGTGATGCCTGCTCTGAACCTTGGCCTGGAGGCAGCTGCTTGGAGCCTGGGTGTCCTGGGTCCTGACATTCCAGGGGAACCCTGGGGATCCCACTAGCAATAGGAATCCACAGCTCACTGAATCTGCCCCTGCTACCCAGGGAGGATCCCAGTTTCCTCCAGTGTTTGCCTTAGGAATTTTCTGGATTTCTTACAAGCTGGCGTGATGTCTTCTGGGCACAGCAGCCACATATGTTGAGGGCCTGTCTCTGCTGAGGACCAGCGCTTGGAGTGAGGTGGGGAGAACAACTGGGTCAGGGTCCATTGAAGGCCAGATCCCATGTATTGAGCACTTACGATGTGCCAGGCACCGTGCAGGACCCTTCACATGCATTGTCATACATGAGTCATGAGCCCTATCTGTCGTTTTCCCCACTATGTTCCAACTTGAACATCCCAAACCTTTTCATACCCAGGAGTTCATGGACGTCCTGTGCAGACCCTGCCCTGATGGATTACCCAGGCACTCCTGGCTTACTCAGTCTAAAGGTGTCCATCCTACTTTCCATGGACACCCTGGTTCACTTGCTGTAGGGATATCCTTTTTGGTCTAGATCCTACACAAGGAGCAGAGGGGCCTTAGACTTAGATGCAGGATCCCCCTTTCTTGGCCTCTAATCATATCCTCAGTCGTGACTCAGTGTAGACTTCGTGTCATGGAGGCTCAGTACAGGGGAGCTTCCAGCTTCTGCCATGCACTGTCCCAGACGTCTCCTCACTCTGTGCAGGTCCACACAATGAGACCAGGTCCCCAGCCCACATCCCTTTTTCCTTGTGTCATGTTTATGTGGGGTCATGTCTTTTCTTTTTCTTTCTTTTTTTTTTTTCATTTTTTTTTTTATTTTTGAGATGGAGTTTCCCTCTTGTTGCCCAGGCTGGAGTACAATGGTGTGATCTTGGCTCACTGCAACCTCTGCCTCCCGGGTTCAAGCAATTATCCTGCCTCATCTTCCCGAGTAGCTGGGATTACAGGCGCTTGCCACTATGCCTGGCTCATTTTTATATTTTTAATAGAGACGGGGTTTCACTTTGCTGGCCAGGCTGGTCTCCAACTCCCGACCTCAGGCGATCTGCCTGCCTCAGCCTCCCAAAGTGCTGGGATTACAGGTGTGAGCCACCGCACCCAGACTTCTTTTTCTGTTTTTAAGAGACAGAGTCTCCCTATGTTGCCCAGACTGGAGCGTAATGGTGTGATCATAGCTCACTGCAGCTTTGAACACCTGGACTCAAGCAGTCCTCCCCCCTTCAGCCTCCTGAGTAGCTGGGACTACAGGCGTCTGCTACCACATCTGGCTAATTATTATTTATGTATTTATTCTATTTTTGCAGAGGCAGGGTCTCACTATGTTACCCGGGCTGGTCTTGAGCTCTTAGACTCAGGCGATCCTCCCATCCCTGCCTCTCAAGTAGCTGGGATTACAGGTGCAAGTCACCACCCCTGGCTAATATTTTTTTTGTTGAGATGGGGTCTCACTATGTTGCCCAGGTTGGTCTTGAACTCCCGGACTCAAGCGATCCTCCCACCTCGGCCTCCCAGAGTGCTGGGATTACAGGTGGGAGCCACCATGCCTGGCCAGGGTCACATCTTATTGACAGGCCTGAGTCAGGGAACACCACAACTATTCCAACAGATCTTTCTGTCTTTAGATTTCAGGGAGAGATGAGTTGTTTTTCAATTCCTTCTCTTCCAGAACACTATGGGTCCCTTATCCAAGCTGTGTGCCTTGGGGAGGGACAGACTCTCCTGGTTAAGAATTCAGACTCTGGAGTTGGGCATACCAGGGATTTCAGTCCCGCTTATATCACCTACTGGCTGTGTGACCTTGGGCAAGTCACTTTCCTCTCTGTTTCTGAGTTTCTCCATCTGTAAAATGGAGTCATAATAGTAACTCTTATTCCTAGGTTTGTCAGAAGATGAAATGAGATCATTATGCTTAGTACAACAGATGGTGACTATTGTTGACGATGACATTCATAATAATACCCTCTTATTTAAGCTACTCTTCCGCAGGACCTCTTTGCCAATGGGGAACTTGAGCTCTGGGACCCTGAGGTTTGGGGAGGGAGGTACCTGTAGGTGTGTATTTCTCTTTGGAAGCCGAATTTTCATGCTTTTGTTTCCTGCCTCAGGACTCTCCTCCACAGAGAACTCCAGGCGCTCACAGAAGCTATGTATACGAACCTGCACACGGTGCTGTTGGGCGACGCTACAGAAGCGGGCAGTGGCTGGCATGAGATGGGTCTCCTTGACTTCTCCTACAGCTCCCTGCTCAGGTGAGGCTGTGCAGCCCCCACCCTCCTGCTAGGGCCTGGCGCTTTGACCTGTGTCAGCCATGAGCAGTGGTCAAGGGAACCGAGAGGACCATGTTGGTGGGGGAAGAAATTTGAGACGCCCAAAGCAAGGACTGTAGGAAAGACGCCAGGCACCAGGGACCTGGGTGTTCATCCGACCTAGCTCATGAACTGTAAAAGGAGACCCTGGCTGGAAATGGGACCTTACAGGTCATCAGAGAGGAAGTCGCAGAGCAAGACTTCAGAGGCCATCTTGTCCCGTGGCTTCCAGACTTCGGGATTTCACAGAACAGAAAACAAAATGTTTGGGAGATCAACTTGGGACCTTAACCTTTTATCCGGTCTTGTAAATGTATGTTAAAGACTACATGACTGAACATTCCTTCCTTCAGCAGTGCCAGGCACTATTCCAGGCTCTGGGGATACAGCAGGGAACAGGACAGATGAAGTCCCCAAATTCACTCGGCTGACACTCCAGTGGGGGAGGCCGAATTGAGTTAGGTCAGAGAGTGATAAACACAATGACAGAGATCCATAGGTGGGGTGACAGCATCTGGGGGGCTTTCTTAGGCCGACTGACAAGGCAGGGTCATGCTCTGGGGGTCTGGCTTCTGAGCCAAGACCTAACTGCAAAGTGCCCACCACGCCAAGACTCTAGGCAGGGGAAGCAGCAGGTGCCAAGGCCCAGAGGTGGGAGGAAGCTCAGCGAGAGGTCCAGTGTGGCTACAGCATAAACAGCCAAGGAGGGAAGGCGGAGAGGAGGTCAGAGAAATGGGCAGAAGCAGGCCTCAGGCAGTCGGGAAGCCAGGGAAGGCTTTGGAAATTAGGCTGAGTAAGATCAGGTGACATGAGGGGTTTGCACAGGGGCAGGACATGATCGGACTTAGTTTGAAAGGACCCTCTGGCTGCTGGATAGAGGATGGACTGTAGGGGTAGGGAGGGGTGGAGAGGGAGGCAGGAGGACCCAGCAGAAGGCTGCCAGGTGTCACCGAGGTGAGAGAATGGTGGTGGCCCAGGGAGGTGGTGAGAATTTGGGTAGCTTTTGGAGGTAAGGTTCACTGGCTCTGCTGGAAGATTTGACTGGGGCAGCAGTAAAGATGGGGAAGCATGGGCGTGGGCATGAGGCATAGAGTGGTGTTAAGGACAGCTCCCTGATTTTTAGTGGTGCCCTTAACCAACCAGAATTTAATTTAATTTAAATTAAACTTAAAAAAGGACATTTCAACCCCTCCAAGAAATTAGAGCAACATAGTTCTAGGATAAAGGGCAGCCATTCGTTGACACATACGGGCATGTGGGTACATTTATGATGTGTGTGTGCGTATGTGTAGACTCAGTGTGTCTCAGCTCATTTAATGCTCACAGTTGCTCTAGGAGGCTAGGACTTTACATACTCCATTTGACAGATGAGAAAACAGACCTGGAGAGCCTGAGTCATTTGCCCAGAGGCCTGTGTTGGGGTCAGGACAGGGCTGGCCCCGGAGTCTGCACCCTCAGCCACAGCCCTCTGCACACTAGCCGTTCCCATTCTTTTTGTTTCGCCCTGGGGTGGTATAAATAGTGTCAAGGGCTGTAATTGGTGTGGGTGATGCTGGTCTGGTCCACCCTGTCATTGTATGATGGGGGCTGAGGTCCAGACAGGGCAGCTGAAACTACCCAGCAAGTTCACAGTAGGGATCCTCCCAGGCCTCCTGGCTCCCGGTACCTGTGCAGACGAAGAAGTCAGAGAGGCAGGCTGGGGGGCAGCTGGGTCTGGCTAGGCTCCATGGAGGCAGGCGCGGGGGAATCAGCTCGGGGGAATCAGATGTAAATCCATACCTGTAAATCCGTAACTGTGTCTTCAGGGCCTGAGGCCAAGGCTGGAGCTCCTGCCTTCTGGTTTGGCAGCTGTAGGCCTTTCCACTGCTATCGGCAGCCCCTGAAATAGAAAGGGAATGGGTGAGTTGGATGGCAGGGACACAGAGGTGAAGGCGGTGCAGGTTCAGGCAGCCCGAACTGTGAGGTGCCACCTCTTATACCCACCAGCCTGGCCTGTTGGCCCTGGCCTCACTGAGTCACACTCAAAGTTCTCCTCTGTCCTCACCTTGTAGTCCTGGCCTCCCCTCCTCCCACCTACCTCTCTGCTGCCCCTTGAGCAGGTCAGGCACGCTCTCCCTTTGTGGGCTTTGCTGTTTCTGTTCCCTTGCCTGGGAATGCTGTTCCCCACATATCTGCGTGGCTCCCACCCCACTTCGTTCAAGCCTCATCGCGAGCGCCACCTGCTAAGAGAGGTCTTTCTTGAGTCCCATTTTCGTGGTGGCTCTCTCCCGTGACCCCACTCGGTTCAGCTTTATTTTTCTTTATGACTCTAGCGCCGCCTGTGGGTCTTGGGTGTATTTACATATGGGATTATCCTGTCTTCAGCCGTGCTGTTTTGGTATAAAACTGCCGGCTTCACTTCCACAGAGCAAAACCTTGTGGTCCTCTGGGTTTACTTTTTCATTTCATTTCATTTCATTTCATTTCATTTCATTTCATTTCATTTTTTAAGATGGAATTTCGCTCTTTTGCCCAGGCTGGAATGCAATAATGGCGCGATCTCTGCTCACTGCAACCTCCACCTCCCAGATTCAAGCTATTCTCCCGCCTCAGCCTCCTGAGTAGCTGGGACTCCAGGCGCCCGCCACCACGCCCAGCTAATTTTTTGTATTTTTAGTAGAGAGGGGGTTTCACCATGTTGGCCAGGCTGGTCTCGAACTCTTGACCTCAGGTGGTATAGCAGCCTCGGCCTCCCAAAGTGCTAGGATTACCGTCGTGAGCCACCCCTCCTGGCCAGTTTACTTTTTTGGTTTATTTTTCGTTCCCTGTTTTGGTAGAAATATATGTACAGGGAAATGGTTCTCTGAGTTAGGAAAAAACAACAGCGCAAGTGTGATGGTAAATGACGACCAGTGTCAACTGCAGTGTCACCAAGACCACAGGGCCTTGGGAGTACCGCGGTAGCCTGGCGAGCACATGTCTGTCTAAAAGGGGCAGCTGCAACTCTGCTCCTGCCAGGTTTCCAGGGGGAACCGCAGGTCAGCCAGGTTCCTTTTTCAAGATGAGATGAGTGGGAAATCCGGATTTTATGTGAGTTTCCCCAAATGTCTGAAGGAAGGTTTAGTTGGTTTTTAGGAGCTCCCTTGATAAAACACATTTGCGGACTGAATCTGGTGTGTGGGCTGCACCTTTACAACTTCTGCCACCACTGTGCAGGTGAAGGACAGAGCCCGGACCACGAAGGCCTCTCTCAGCCCCCACCCACCCTCGTTCCTGCTTCTATTCTCTCTTCATCTGGGGAAACCCCTCTCCTGAGAGATCCTGGTCCCTGGTCTTTGTCTGCACAGGGACCCAGGAGCTCAAGGGGAGGGTGAGAGGGTAAGGCCCTGGGGCTTTGGTTGCGTCTCTCTGTTGCAACTCTCTGCTGAGGCCGCAGCCCTACTCACCTTGAGGACAAAATGAAAACCTGCAGTTTCCCTCCCAGGACTGAGGTCAGCAGGCTGGGCTGGGGCTGGACTCCTGGGGCAGCCAAAGGGGGCTGGAGGTGAAGGCGTGTCCTCTGAGCGCGGTCCTGTGTGTGTATGCGCATAAGTGTGCCTCAGTGAGAGTACATGCTAGCTCCCATGTCTTACTCTTTTTCACACCTGACCAGGTCCTGACCTCCTTCTCAGGCCTCCCAGAGCCCCTCAGGTCAAGCAGAACCTTCTCACTGTTGCAAATGCCCTGCCCGGCGTGACCAGCTCTGACAGCCCCAGGCCCTGCCACCCTCTGCCTCACACCCCAGCTCCAGTGCCTGAACCAGCCACACCTGGCACCTCTCCCACCAGGCACAGTTGCACCATCAGCTCTGGGCCTTTGCACAGGCTGTGCCTGTTGCCTGAACATGTTCCTCTTCTGCTTCCCCCGATCATCCTGCAGATCTCAGCTCATATCCTCCCTCCTCTAGGAAGTCTTCCCTGAATCCCTCCCTGGGAGCAGGCATCTCCTTCCCTTCTCTGTGTCCCCACTTCAGCCCCATCCTCTTGAGCTCTCTGCTGCAGCCTCATCAGCCTCCTTGCTGCTCCCCAGCACCAGGCTCCCTCCTGCCCCAGGACATCGCACCTGGTGCTTGCTTTGCTTCCGACCCCTCCCTCTGCTCTGCCCACAGCTGGCTCCTTCTCAGTCTTCAGATGTCAGCTTAATGCCAGCCCCTCCCACACCTGGCACCTGATACCACAGCCCCCGCCCTCGCATCCTGCTACCCAGCTTTGTGTCTGACAGTGCCGCGGGGCACCAGCTGGCGCATGACTCATTTTACTCATCCTCTCGTCTGTTGTCTGTCTCTGTGTGCTGAGAGGTCAGCTCCTTCAGGACAGGGATTTTTGTTTTTTTTATATATTATATTATATATATTATATATTATATTCTATATTATATATATTATATATTATATTATATATTATATATATTATATTATATATATTATATATATTATATTATATATGTTTTATATTTCATTAAAGAAATACACCGGCACTGCCGACTGTTCAGTGCCCAGAATGCTCTCTGGCGCACAGTAGGATTAGTAGGTGCTCATTGGGTGTATGAACGAAGCTTCTGTGAGTAGCTGTGGCCGTGTGTGAGTGTCCCAGGAGGACCCCTGACCCTCTGTCTGCTGCCCTCAGAGCCGGCTACCTGACTCTTTACGGAATCGAGGCGCTGCCACGCACCCATCAAAGCCAGGCCCAGGACCGCGTCCATTCAGCTGATGTCTTCCACACCTTCTGCCAGCTCGACCGCCTGCTCCCCAAACTGGCCCGCGGCTCCCTGTCAGTAGGTGAGCACCATGGCGGCCCCAGTGGGTGATGGGGAGGATGGAAAGACCCAGAGGGGGAGCCCAACTCAAGGTGGAGGACCAGAGACAACGCAGACGTAAGGACATCCAATGCCCTGGGAGGCAGTAAGAACCGTCACTGGGAGTATGCAAGAGCGCAATGGTGGGGAGCCAGGGCTTGGAGGAGAGCTTGGGTTTCTGGTGGAAATTCTGATTCAGCACATTTGGAGTAGGGCCTGAGAATCTCTGTGTATGTGTGTGTTCCTTTTTTTGTTTTAAGGTTTGAGTTGCTTTAAACGTTTTTACAAGTAATTTGTGCTGATTACAAAAACTCCAAGCCATATAGAATAATTTAGAGGGAAGAATGAAAGAGCACTCCACTTTCTCACCAGCCTCAGCGCACCACTTCCCTCTGCAACCACCATCACTAGCTTGGAGTACATCCTGGGAGCACTTTCTCTAAACACACACACAGTTATGTGTTATTTTTATTGTTTTTTATTTTTGAGGCTTTTAACTTCTTGTTTTTTACTGAGGTATAATTTATATACAGGAAAGCACACACATCTAACTGCACTGAGAGGTCAGGTGTGGTGGCTCACGCCTATAATCCCAGCACTTTGGGAGGCCGAGGTGGGCAGATCACTTGGGGCCAGGAGTTTGAGTTCAGCCTGGTCAACATGGTGAAACCCCATCTCTACTAAAAATACAAAAATTAGCCAG
Source organism: Chlorocebus sabaeus (assembly GCF_047675955.1). Classification (NCBI taxonomy): domain Eukaryota; kingdom Metazoa; phylum Chordata; class Mammalia; order Primates; family Cercopithecidae; genus Chlorocebus; species Chlorocebus sabaeus. The sequence goes on from NC_132905.1 coordinate 14,652,340, forward strand.
GCATGGTGGCAGACACCTGCAATCCCAGCTACTCAGGAGGCTGAGGCAGGAGAATAGCTTGAACCTAGGAGTTGGAGGTTGCAGTGAGCTGCAATCATGCCACTGTACTCCAACCTAGGTGACAGAGCCAGACTCTGTCTTAAATAAATAAATAAATAAATAAATAAATAAATAAATAAATGCACTGAGAGGTAGATCTAAACTTTTTATGCTCTTTCCCAGCCAGTATTTACCCCCCGAGGTAGCCACTATACTGGTTTCTTTTACCTCCAATTGGTTTTGCCTGTTCTTCAACTTCCTAGAAATGGAATCACACAGTATATGCCCTTTTATGTCTGGTTTATTTCATTCAGGTTGTTATATGGATCAACAATCCAGTTTTTATTTATTTATTTATTTATTTTTTTGTCTTAACAATTTTTTTGAGATGGGGTATTGCTATGTTACCTATACTGGTCTTGAACTCCTGGGCTCAAGCAATCCTCCTGCCTTGGCCCCCCAAAGTGCTGAGATTATGGGAGTGAGTCACCATGCCTTTTTTTTTTTCTTCCTGAACCAGAGTCTCACTCTGTCACCCAGGCTGGAGTGCAGTAGTGCAATCTTGGCTCACTGCAGCCTCAATCTCCTGGGATCAAGCGATCCTTCCACCTCAGCTTCTTGAGTAGCTGGGACTACAGGCATGTGCCACTATGCCTGGCTAATTCTTAAATATTTTTGTAGAGATGGGGTCTCACTATGTTTCCCAGGCTGGTCTCCAACTCCTGGGCTCCCACCTTGGCCTCCCAAAGTGTTGGGATTACAGACGTGAGCCACTGTGCCTGGCCAACAACTTGTTCTTTTTATTGCTGTATAGTATTTCATTAAATAAATATACCACAATTTGTTTATCCATTCCTGGTTGATAGACATTTGAATAGTCCCCAGTTTGGAGCTGTTAGGAAGAGGTTGTTGTGAACATTCTTGTACGTGTCTTTCAGTGCACACATGCATTTCACTTAGCTGTTGGCCTGTCTTTTGTTTTTGTTTTTGTTTTTGTTTTTATTTTTGTTTTTGTTTTTTTGAGACGGAGTCTCGCCCTGTTGTCCAGGCTGGAGTGCAGTGGCACAGTCTCAGATCACTGCAACCTCTGCCTCCCAGGTTCAAGCAATTCTCCTGCCTCAGCCTCCTGAGTAGCTGGGATTACAGGCAGGCACCACCACACCCGGCTAATTTTTGTATTTTTAGTAGAGACAGCCTTTTGCCATGTTGGCCAGGCTGGTCTTAAACTCCCGAGCTCAACAGATCTGCCCGCCTCAGCCTCCCACAGTGTTGGGGTTACAGGCATGAGCCACCACACATGGCCCGGCCTGTACTTTTATAACTTAGATATATCACACTAGAAGAATTGTTCTACCACTTACAGCTTTCACTCAACTCCCTGTGTACCGTATTTCCACATCGATGTATAGAAATCTACCTCATCTGTTTCTGTGGCTGCAGAGCGGACTCAGTGTTGGTAGTGTCCTGGCTGATTCTGTGTGCAGGGGCCGTAGCAACCACTGGGCGGCACCGTTCCCTGGGCCACGTGCCCCCAACTTCCCTGATGAGCAGAATCCTATCAGGCCCTTGTTCCTAACATAGGCCCCTCAGCCCCATCCAGGTCGTAGGAATCCAGATCTCCAGGGGACAGCCTGGAAAACTGCATGTCTGACAAGTGTCCTGAGAAGGTTGGGAAGTGCTGTGCGTGCTGGGCTCAGAGACTTGCAGCAGAGGCCTGGATTCGAATTCCTGCGCTGCTGCTTCTTTGCTGGTGACTCAGAGCAAGTTACTTCTACTTGCCTCAGTTCCTTTCTCTGGAGGGACCGTGGAGGGGAGTGGCTAAGACAGAGTCTGGGCTCTGAGGGCTTGAAGAGCTTTACCGGCTCCCCATCCCTGCATCTGTGTGTTCTCTCTGTGCCTCAGTGAGCTCATCGGTAAAACAGGAGGAACAGCAGGATCTTCCTAGAGGGCGGCTGTTAGAATTGGCTGAGGTAACAAGAAAAAGCATTGTGGCCGGGCGCGGTGGCTCATGCCTGTAATCTCAGCACTTTGGGAGGCCGTGGCAGGTAGATCACCTGAGGTCAGGAGTTCAAGACCAGCCTGGCCAACATGACGAAACCGTCTCTACTAAATATACAAAAAAATTAGCCGGGCGTGGTGGCGGGCACCTATAATCTCAGCTACCCAGGAAGCTGAGGTAGGAGAATTGCTAGAACCCTGCGGGCGGAGGTTGCACTGAGCCAAGATTATGCCACTGCACTCCAGCCTGGGTGACAGAAAAAGAAAAGAAAAAGAAAAAGCACTGTTTGCTGAGGACTTACTATGTGCCAGATACGAGGTTAAGCCTTGTCATAGTCAATGCTCAAACACTTCATCGCCCATTTCCTTTTGCTTATATATTTTTAAAAGCCAAACTTTAACGCATTACTGATTTTGTTTACATTATGAGAGAAACATAATCTTGTGATTAACAATTCAGAGTTATAGGTTGTATAAAATATAATACCCCTTCTTCCAAGCCCAGCTTCCTGTGAAACCAATGTTAGCATGATGATATTATCCCTTCACGGTATTTTGTGTGTTCTCACAACTAGAGATAAATGCACATCTACACATCTACACATACACATCTACACATCTACAGTGTCTCTGTGTTTACAAAGAAAAATTGTATCCATTATTTGCTACCTGTTTTTAACCTAACAGTATAGCTGTACATTCTTCTCTGTTGATATAAACATCTTTTAGAGATACTAGCTGATGCAATTAAACAAGAGAAACCAATTATAGTCATCAGAATGGGTAAAGAAGAAGTAAAACTATTCTTATTTGCAGATGATCTGATATTGTACCTGGAGAACCCCAGAAAATCAATAATAAACTCCAGCAATAAATGAATCCAGCAAAGTAGAAGGATATGAAATTGACATTAAAAATACAAGACATCTGGCCGAGCACAGTGGCTCATGCCTATAATCCCAGCACTTTGGGAGGCCGAGACAGGTGGATCACTTGAGGTCAGGAGTTTACGACCAGCCTGGCCAACATGGCGAAACCCCATCTCTACCAAAGATACAAAAAAATTAGCCAGGCATGGTGGCACACGCCTGTAATCCCAGCTACTTGGGAGGCTGAGGTGGGAAGATCACTTGAGCCTGGGAGATGGAGGTTACAGCGAGCCAAGATAGCGCCACTGCACTCCAGCCTGGGCGACAGAGTGAGACTCTGTCTCAAAACAAAAACAAACACAAAAAACCAAGACTTTTTTTAGCCCTCACTTGGCTGTTTCAGCAGTTAGCCATTTCCCTCTGATAGATGTCAATATTCTGTCTTTCTTTCTTTTTGCTTTTATACCATTTCATTGTACTTGTATCTATTCTACCATCTGGTGATTTCATTTCTCTCTGCCCACTTCTTAGAATTGGTTTTGCCAGGTCAAAGGCCCTATACATTGAATTTTTATCTGCTTCTGCCACGTCATTTCCAAAACCACAGAGCAGTTCATCCGCCTACCTAAAGGGAAGAAATCTGCTCCACCAGATGTCATCAGTCTTTCCATTTGTTTGCTAATCTGATGGGCAGAGGTGGGTAACTTATTGTTTTAATTTGCATGTTACCACAACCTTGCCAATATGCAATTGTCAGCCTTTAAATAATTGCCAATCTGATGGAAAAAAGGACATCTGACTCTATATGGCATATCCCTTACTACTGTGATGAAACATCTCTGTGTGTGTGTGGTTTTTTTGTTGTTGTTGTTATTGTTTTGAAACAGGGTCTCGCTCTGTTGCCCAGACTGGAGTGCAGTGGCGAGATCTCGGCTCACTGCAACCTTGACCTCCCAGGCTCAAGCGATCCTCCCAACTCAGCCTCCCAAGTAGCTGGGACTACAGGCACGTGCCACTGGGCCTGGCTGATTTTTGTATTTTTTTGTGTTTCAGTAGCCGTTCGCATTTCTTCTTTATGAGTCAGCTGTTTGTGTCCTTAATTATCTTTTTAGAGGGACTCATTTGATCTTACCAAATCTTGCCATCCATGCTGGAAGGTTGTTATTAACATACCCATATTGCAGATAAGGAAACTGAGGCTCAGAGAGGTGAGATCACTTGTCATAGACATGCAACTGGTAGATGGAAACTTGGTCTGTCTGGCTGCAAAATCCTGTGCATAAAGCACCTGCCACATCCTAGCACTGATTGCTTCCCCAGGAAAAATTGGGTTTCTCCATTACCATTTCCTCCATACAGATGCTCCAGAGGAGTCTGGTTAGACACAGAGGAACTACCCCCATTACTCTGGGAGCAGCCCTGGGCTGGCTATAGGAAGGATGCATTTCTCAATGTGAGCAGCAGGTGGCAATGTGGGATGGTGATTTCTCATCTTAGTTGGCACCAGAGGCATATGGGCAAAGCAGCCCCCAAACCTTGCTGTGGGGTGCTTGGAGCATTGCAGCCTCTTTTGGCAGAACCTGCTGCAACATAAAATAAAATGCACATTCCTTTGATCCTGTACTTCCACTTCTAGGAATTTATCCTACAGAAATGCTTGCACATTTCTACAGGTACACAAACATATTCATTGTCACATTGTTTATAATTGCAAATGCTAGAAACAATTTAAAGTCCTTCAGTAAGGGCTGACTAAATAAATTATGCATTCATCTAAAGGCCATCTATGCATCTAAAACAGAGTGGGACATACTGGTAGTGAATGAAATCTACTGTCACAAAAAAAGAGCAAGGTGCAGGCAGAGGGTATACTCTGTCACTATATATACAGATTCACGCAATTCTCCTGCCTCAGTCTGCCGAGTAGCTGGGATTACAGGCATGCACCACCACACCTGGATAATGTTTTTGTACTTTTAGTAGAGATGGGTTTTTGCTATGTTGGCCAGGCTGGTCTCGAACTCCTGACCTCAAGTGGTCTGCCTGCTTCAGTCTCCCAAAGTGCTAGGATTACAGGTGTAAGCCACCACATCTGGCCATTTTTTAAAATGTGTGAGTATGTATAGATTTTTGCCTTTGGGAAGGCTGAGAAGGGGTGGAGAGAAAATAATTTTTTACAATATGTGGATTTGAACTCTTAGACTCTTTATTTTTCTTATTTTTTTCTGTAGGCATACATTATTCTCCCTTCACTTTTAAAGTATAAATATATTTTAAAAGAAAGTTAATCCTTTGAGGACACTTACACCATTGAGTCTGGTGTTTCTCACACAGTAGGGAGTTGGGAGCAGGGGACAGTTAAACAGGCCCCCAAGCTAAGCATAGTGCTTCTGTCTGGAACATTTATTTTACTGGATTATTTTGGGGGCTATTTATTTGAACATTGTTTTGGGGAAAAAGGCATTCTTATATCAAAGAATCAGAGTCTGATGCAAAACTCTCTGATGCATTTCAAAGGTAAAACCCAAGACTTTAAAGACATGTCTCTCCTGGGGACCTCTCTGTACTATGCCCCCAAATCTAGAGGGCCTAGAGGGGTTTCCCAGAAAAAACTTGAGAAGTACTCCAGTCTGGATCCTCATTTTTTGGATGAGGAGACTGAGGTCCAGAGACAGGCAGGGGCTCAGCCGAGGCTACATGGCATGGGGACTCTGGGATTTAAGCCAGATACACCAATCTGGTTTAAATTGGTGGGCTGCCAATCACTGCGGGCCTGGCAGCCCTGATTCATGGCATCAAGTCATTGCACCAATAAGAAATACCTCATAATAATGGAGATAATGTAGCCAGTAGCATTTTACAAACCTCTACCGATACCAAGTGTGTTCTGTGTGTGATCTTTCTGAATCCCCCTAACCATTCTGTGAGCTAGCTGGCCCCCATTTTACACATGGGGGAAATTGAGGCTCAGAGATGCAAAGTGACTTGGCCAAGGTCATCTTGCTAGGAAGGAAAGAGCTGGGATTTCAGTGCCCTCTGTCTTCTAACTTTGTGCTCTGTATTTCACAATTTATTATTATTTCTTAATTATAGAAGCAATTCATGAACATGTTCTCCTTGGGCTAATAATCTGCTAACATTCAGTAAGATTTGTTATTTAATAATATAGCTGCTTATTAGGTCTGTGTCAGGCATCTCTGTGCTTTAGATGTTAACACATTCGATCTGTGTATAACCCTCTGTGGTGGGTACTTTTATTATCCCAATTTACAGGCAAGAAAACTGAGGTGCTGAGAGATGAAGTGACTTGTTCAAGGTCAGGCACTCTGCTACAGAGCTGGGCCTCTTAACTGGGCTCCCCTGACTTTTGTAAAAAAAAAAAAATTGCATATTACAAAAAGGAAAATTCTTTTTTGACCACATTCCCTCTAAATCTATCCCTAGGTAACTATTGCTATCAGTTTGGTGTTATCCTTCTAGAACAGTGCTGTACATAGACATATAATAGGAATCACATTTGTAATTTAAAAGTTTATATTAGACACATTAAAAAAGAAAAAATAGAGGTGAAATCTATTTTAATACTACATTTTATTTAAGCCAATATATCTAAAACATTATTAGTATTTCAGCATGTAACCAATGTTAAACGTTGTTAATAAGGTATTTTACATTTTGTTTCTCATGCTGACTCTGGAATCCAGTGTCTACTCTACCCTATATTAAATGTGGCTGCATTTGAGCCAGCCCCATTTCAAACGCTCCGTAACCCCCTGGGGCTTGTGGCCACTCTGTTGCCCAAGGCTCATCTGCAAGGCCCCAGGTTGAGCCACCAAGCTCAGTTTTCCAGAATCTTCTCTTCCTCACTCCCATATGCACTGACTCCTTGAATCTCTACAGTATGTGATGTTTCACTGGAAATTATTTTTGGGGGGTTTGCCAGATTTTCTATTATTTTATTTTAAAAATTATTTCACATGGTTTAAACATTAAAAATATAAAGTAGATTATAAACCACATACCTGATACAGAGTTAAAATCCAAAATATATAAGGAACTCATACAACTCAATACCAAAAAATCCAAATAACAGCCAGGCACAGTGGCTCATGCCTGTAATCCCAGCACTTTGGGAGGCCGAGGCGCTCGGGTCACGAGGTCAAGACATTGAGACCATGCTGGCCAACATGGTGAAACCCTGTCTCTACTAAAAAATATAAAAATTAGCTGGGTGTGGCGGTGCGTGCCTGTAGTCCCAGCTACTCCGGAGGCTGAGGCAGGAGAATTACCTGAACCCGGCAGGTGGAGGTTGCAGTGAGCCGAGATCACACCACCACACTCCAGCCTGGTGACAGAGCACGACTCCGCCTCAAAAAAAATAAATAAATAAATAAATAAAATTCCAAATAACCTGACTGCAAAATGGACAAAGGACCAGAACAGGCATTTTTCCCGAAGAAGACATACAAATGGCAACAGGTATGAAAAGGTGTTCAATATCACTACGCATCAGGAAAATGCACATCAAAATCACAAGGAGATACCACCACACACCCGTTAGAAATGTCGAAAGATGACAAGTGTTGGCAAGGATGTGGAGAAAAGAGAACTCTTTTGCACTGTTGGTGGGAATGTAAATTGGTATAGCCATCATGGAGAACAGTAGGGAGGTTCCTAAAAAATCAAAAATAGAGCTACCACATCATCCAGCAATTTCTCTTTTAGGTATATATTCGAAGGAAACGAACTCACTATCTTGAGGAGATATCTTGCACCTCCATTTCATTGCAGTGTTATTCACAACAGCTGAGACATAGAGACAAACTAAGTGTCCATCAGTGGATGAACAGATACAGAGATAGTGGTACAATGCCCCCTCCAACCTCAGGGGATATGTTCCAAGACCCCCAGTGGATGCCTGGAACCACGCGTGGTACTGAACCCTGTATATACTGTTTTGTCTTATACATAGAGAACTATGACAGAATTTAATTTTTTTTTTTTTTTGAGATGGAGTTTCGCTCTTGTCACCCAGGCTGGAGTGCAATGGTGCAATCTTGGCTCACCACAACCTCCGCCTCCCAGGTTCAAGCTATTCTCCTGCCTCAGCCTCCCGAGTAGCTGGGATTACAGGCGTGCACCACCACACCTGGCTAATTTTGTATTTTTAGTAGAGATGGGGTTTCTCCATGTTGATCAGGCTAGTCTCGAACTCCCGACCTCAGGTCATCTGCCGCTTTGGCCTCCCAAAGTGCTGGAATTACAGGCATGAGCCACCACCCCTGGCCCTGACAGAGTTTAATTTATAAATGAGGCACAGTAAGGGATTAACAACATAGTAATAAAATGAAACCAATTATAACAATATACTGTAATAAAAACAAAATAAGGGTTACTTGAACACAAGTCCTACCATATCATGACGGTTGATGTGATAACCGAGACGGTGGCTCCTGAGTGACTAATGGGCAGGTGTGGTCTGCAGCGTGGATACGCTGGACAGAGGGATGATTCACGTCCTAGGCAAGACGGAGCAGGATGGCACAAGAGTGTATCATGCTACGCAGACTGGCATGCGATTTCAAACTTAGGGATTGTTTATGTCTTGAGTTTTTCATTTAATATTCTTGGACCATGGTTGACCATGGGTAACGGAAACCTTCGAAAGTGAAACTGTGGATAAGACAGGACTTCTGTGTGTGTAAATACACGATAGAATGTTATTCAGCCATAAAAAGGGAGAAATCCTGCCATTTGTAGCAATATGGATGAACCTGAAGACATTATTGTAAGTGAAATAAGCCAGACACAGAAAATCAAATACTGCAAGATGTCGTTTGTATGTGGGAGCTAAGAAAGTTGAATTCAGAGGAACAGTGGAATAGTGGTTACCGGGGCTCAGGAGGTGTTGGTTGAGGGTATAAACTTTGAGTTACAAGACGAATGAGTTCTGGAGACCTAATATACAGAATGGTGATGGTAGTTAGTAACAATGTGTTGTATACTTGAAATTTGCTAAGAGAATGGATCTTAAGTGTTCTCACCATGCATGCACGTGTAAGCGTGCATGTAACTACATGAGGTGATGGATATGCTAATTAGCTTGATTGTGGCAATCATTTCACACCGTATATGTATGTGTATCAAAACATCATGTTGTACAACTTAAATAAGAATTTTCATTTGTCAATTATACCTCAGTAAGGCTGGAAAAAAATTAGTAACAGTGGTAAGTCTCCTTCCTTTTCTTGTCACACCCCCTTCCACCAATTGCCACTGCTCATAATCGATTAGTTTTATTAGTTTCGAATGGATCCTTCTAGAGTTCCTTCAGACAAGTGCAAGTGAATGTGACTATATTCTTATTTTTCTTTTTTTCCACAAATGCATAATAAACATGTGGTTGCTGGCACTTTGCTTTGTGCTAACAACATATCATAGCAATAGATAACTCTCGGGTAAGGTTTAGTGTGTCCTCTGCACTGCTCTAAGGGATATACAAGTGTAAACTGATTTGATTTGTGATCCAATCACTGCTATATATATATCATTTTGTTTTTGAGACAGAATCTTGCTCTGTTGTCCAGGCTGGAATGCAGTGGTGCAATCTCTGCTCACTGCAGCCTCCCCTTCCTGGGTTCAAGTGATTCTCCTGCCCCAGCCTCCTGAGTAGCTGGGACTACAGGTGCCCACCACCATGCCTGGCTAATTTTTGTATTTTTGTTAGAGATGGGGTTTCACCATGTTGGCCAGGCTGGTCTTGAACTCCTGACCTCAGGTGATCTGCCCGTCTTGGCCTCCCAAAGTGCTGGGATTATAGGAGTGAGCCACTGCACCCAGCCCACTGCTATATTTTTATCCTGTGTTTTTTGCCAGGCAGGACAGAGCAGGATGGCACAAGATTTCAATACACTACTCAGAACAGCATGTAATTTAAAACCTATGACTGTTTATGTCCAGAATTTTTCATTTAGTATTTTTGGACCATTGTTGACCATGGGTAACTGAAACCTTGGAATTCAAATTCTTTTGTATTTTGAGTATCGCTTTGTCACCCAGGCTGCAGTGCAGTGGCTCTATCTCAGCTCACTGCAACCTCCACCTCCCGGGTTCAAGCGATTCTCCTGCCTCAGCCTCCCGAGTAACTGGGATTACAGTTGCCCGCCACCACGCCCAGCTAATTTTTTTTGTATTTTTAGTAGAGACGGGGTTTCACCATGTTGGCCAGGCTGGCTTCAAACTCCTAACCTCAGGTGATCTGCCCACCTTGGCCTCCCAAAGTATTGGGATTACAGGCGTGAGCCACCGTGCCCGGCTGGAATCCAAATTCTTTGTTATACAACACTATCTTTGACTCATTTTTTCCAAATGACCTTCATATACCTTTTTTTAAAAAAAAAACTGTGCTAAAATAATATATAACATAAAATATACTATTTTAACCATTTTAATTGTACAATTCAGTGGCAGTAAATACATTCACAATGTTGTATAACCATGCCATTATCTATTTCCAGAAACTTTTCATGATTCTAAACAAAAGCTTTGTGCCCATTAAACCATAATTCCCCACCTGCCTTTCCTCCCAGCCCGACATATCTTCTATTCTGCTTTCTGTCTCTGAATTTCCTGTTCTAGGAATCTCATGTAAGTGGCATCATACAATATTTGTCCTTTTGTGTCTGGCTTATTTTGCTTAGCATAATATTTTCAAGGTTCATCCATGTTGTACTATGTGTCAGAATATCTATTTCTTTTGTTTGTTTGTTTGTTTGTTTTTTGGAGACAGAGTCTTGCTCTATCACCCAGGCTGGAGTGCAGTGTTGCTCACTACAATCTCCGCCTCCCGGGTTCAAGCTATTCTCGTGCCTCAGTTTCCTGAGTAGCTGGGATTACAGGTACCTGCCACCACACCTGGCTAATTTTTTTTTTTTTTTTTTTTTTGTATTTTGGTAGAGACAGGGTTTCATCATGTTGCCCAGGCTGGTCTCTAACTCTTGAGCTCAGGAAATCTGCCCGCCTTGGCCTCCCAAGGTGCTAGGATTGCAGGCATGAGCCACCACGCCTGGCATATGTGTCAGAATTTCATGCCTTTTAAAGACTGAATACATTGTGTGTATATACTGCATTCTGTTTATCCAGTCACCTATCAACCAACACCTGGGTTGTTTCCGCCTTTTGGCTACTGTGAATAATGCTGCTACGAACATTGGTGCACGAGTATCTGTTTGAGTCTCTGGTTTCAGTTCTTTGGGGTATATACCTAGAACTAGAATTACTGGATCATATGGTAATTCTTTAACTTTCTGAGGAACTGCTAAACTCTTTTTCATAGCAACTGCAGTATTTTACATTCCCACCAGCAATGCATAAGGGTTTCAGTTTCTCCACATCCTCACCATCCCTTATTTTCTGTTTTAAATAGTAGTCATTCTCATGGTTGTGAATGGTATCACACAGCGGTTTTGATATGCATTTTTCTAATGACTAATGGTGTTGAGCATCTTTTCATGTGTTTATCAGCCATTTGTAGCTCTTCTTTGGAGAAATATCTATTCAAGTCCTTTGCCAATTTTTGAATCAGGTTGTTTTTTATTGTTGTTGAGCTGTAGGAGTTCTTTTATATATTTTGGATGCTAGACCCTTATCAGATATATTATTTGCAAATATTTTCTCACATTCTGTCAGCTGTCTTTTCATACTACATTAGCTTTTTGCTTAATTATTCATTTATTGTGCAAATATTGAGTGCCTCCTATGTACTCAGAACTGCTCTAGGTACAGGGAAAAGTAGAAAATGGTCCTGCCTTACTTTTTAAAGTAATCTATAAACGCCGTGTTTACAGTGATATTCAAGATTGCAGTTGTGTGGTCAGACTTCAAAGAATGCCAGTTATTTCTAAAGCTGTGTTAAATTTCTTTGCCTCTTTTTTTAGCCATCCCATCAGATGATGCTTAGAAGTATCCAGAGTTTGCATCAACTGAGGTGGTTTTAACACGCCCGTGCCCTGCAGACCTAAATCCCTGGACGCCCAGTTCCCACCCACGTGATTTTGACATGATCAGTCTGGGGATGGGGTTGGTACCTGGGCATCCAGAGATTTAAGAGCTCCCAGGTAATTCTTCAGAGAGCCTGAAAAGTTGAGAAACACAGGAAGATAATGTATTTCAGTTGAACACGTAAGCTCATTGCTTTACATTGAAATGTCACCCGAAATGGTGACATTCATTTCAATGTAAAACAATGAGCTCAAGTTGAAGTCTAAAAGTTAAACATATTCAGCATATTGTTTGAAAATGAAGCCAAATACTTAAAAAAAAAAAACATAGCCTACATTTCTGACCCTTTCAAACGCCCTGTGATGTGCAGCCAGGTTTAGAATCAGTGCTGGGGCGAGTCTTCCTGAAACACAGCTTGTGGTTCAGAAGAGTCAGTGAGGGAGTTTCCAATACTTTGAAACTTCAGAGCAATCCAAGGTGACTCTGTTTTCCATGGGGTGATTTCAGAGAATACCAAATCTTATATTTTATATTTTTGTTTTAAACTTTATATCTGTGCATATAAATAGCATTACCTTGGAGCTTTAAAACAATATATATTCAGTCTCATGTATGGTTCATGAAAATATTTTGTTTAAAAAGAAGGAGAAAAGAAAACAATATCTAAATAGTATCATTCTTCAGTGCCCGGCTTTATCCTCTTACCAGTCTGCCCTTAGGAACTCTCTGTGTCTGTATGTAAAATGTACTAATTCACTTTCACTGCTGTATGGTTTTTCCAGAACATAAACACACCATTGTCTGTTTAATGGTGATTGCACGCTAGTGATCTGTGGGCCAAAGTTGACCTTCAGAGATGCTTCTGTGGTCTGCACAGTGATTAAAAACTTTTTACTTGGATGCTAACCTTAAAAAATATCAGACGGTTATACATAATTGTCTGAATTTTCAGCTTCCTTTGAAAGCACAGGCCCTCTGGCCATGCGGGGGTGTTTCTCTCTCCTGCCGAGTGCTGGTCGGTGGTCTAAGTGCCATGGCCCCTTTCTGGCCTCCTCTCTCTTTTACTTGGCCTGCCCTCTCTGGAGTGAGTTGAGTTTGAGACTCCAGCGCAATCTGCCCTCTCTGGATGGTCAGTTAGGTTGTTGCTGATGTCTTTCTGTGATCGCTGCTGTGCTGAGCCTGCTCACAGTGGCCTCCTCCTCATGCACATGGGCTGGCACTGCTCTGGGTTTGGACCCTGGGGAGGGAGAATGCTGTTCGGTGTTTAGTGTTCCTTCTCCTGCTCTGGAAAGAAATGCCATTTATTTAATGCATAATATGGTTTGGCTGTGTCCCCACCCAAATCTCATCTTGAACTGTAGCTCCCATAATTCCCATGTGTTGTGGGAGGGACCTGGTGGGAGATAATTGAATCGTGGGGGGTGGTTTCCCCCATACTGTTCTCCTTGTAGTGAATAAGTCTCACAAGATCTGATGATTTTATAAGTGGTTTCTCCTTTTGCTTGGCTTTCGTTTTCTCTTGCTTGCCGCCATGTAAGATGTTCCTTTCACCTTCCACCATGGTTATGAGGCTTCCCCAGTCACATGGAATTGTGAGTCCATTAAACCTCTTTTTTTTTAATATAAAAAAAAATTACCCAGTCTTGAGTATGTCTTTGTCAGCAGCATGAGAACAGACTAATACAATGCATATTTATTGAACACCTACTACGGGCCGGGTGCTGGGGACATACAGGTGATTGAAATAGACTGGGATCCCACCTGCAGGAGACAAGACCCCTTGCTTCTTTTTACTGGGTGTAAGACAGATAATAAGCAAGTCGGTATCGAAAGAGCTTCCCGCTGTGGGCCTGTCCCTACAGCTTCTTTCCCACAGGAACTCCCCACCCTCAAGGGTCTTCTGAGTGACATTCAGAAGACCCTTGGCCTCATGGGAGGTCATGCTCGGTCAGCCCTGGGTGTGGTGGTGAATCTCTAACCCCTACTCTCTGTGCTCTGTCCCTGCAGGGGACAAGGACCACATGTGCAGTGTCAAAAGTCGCCTGTGGAAGCTGCTGTCCCCAGCCAGGCTGGCCACACGGGCCCACAGGAGCAAATGGCTGGAGAGTTACCTGCTGCACTTGGAGGAGATGGGTGTGTCAGAGGAGATGCAGGCACGGGCCCTGGTGCTGCAGCTGTGGGCCACACAGGTGGGTGTGAGTGTGCAAGTGGGTGTGTGCAGGTGTGCATGTGTGGTTGTGATATGAATGTATGTGTGTGCATGGGGGTGTGCATGTTTGTGCACGTATTCAGGTGCACATGACTATACCTGTGTGTGCATGTGTAGGTAGGTGTGCATTTGTGAGTGTGTGCTGATGTGAGTGTGGGTGTGTGCACACATACCCACTGCCCACCCCTGTTCCCTGACTTCCTTTACTGTCAAACAGCATGATGAACAGAATAATTCACTCAGTATTCTTTTCTTTTTTTTCTTTTGAGACAGAGTCTCGCTTGGTTGTCCAGGTTGGAGTGCAGTGGCTCAATCTCAGCTCACTGCAACCTCCATCTCCCGGGTTCAAGTGATTCTCATGCCTCAGCCTCCCGAGTAGCTGGGACTACAGTTGCCTGCCACCACGCCTGGCTAATTTTTGTATTTTTAGTAGAAATGGGGTTTCACTATGTTGGCCAGGCTAGTCTCAAACTCTTGACCTCAAGTGATCTGCCCGCCTCAGCCTCTGGAAGTGCTGGGATTACAGGTGTGTGCCACCACGCCCAGCCTCTTTTTGTTTTGTTTTGTTTTGTTTTAATTTGGAAAAATGTTAAATTTATAAAAAGGTTTAATAGTTTAATGAACTCCTATATATGCTTCACCTTGATTCCCCAATTTTAAACATTTTACCACCTTTGCTTTCTCTCTGTCTGTCTCTCTCTTACGCTCTCTTTTCCCCAGTGGGATTATTTTATTGAAATAATTTGTGAATAAGTTGCAGATATCATGGTATTTTATCCCTAATTGCTTGAGTGTAAGCAAGAACATCCCCTGCATGACCACAGCACAATAACCAATTTCAGGATAATGAGCCCAGATACATGATCATTATCTAATAAATAGTCTGTATTCCAGTTTGGCCAGTTGTCTCAATAATGTCCTTTTTGGTTCATCTTGGTCCAGCATCCAATCCAGAATCACATGTTGCATTTAGTCATTCTGACTCTTCAGTTTTCTTTTTTTTTCTTTTTTTTTGGAGATGGAGTCTCACTCTGTTGCCAGGCTGGAGTGCAGTGGCACGATCTCATCTCACTGCAACCTCCGCCTCCTGAGTTCACGCGATTCTCCTGCCTCAGCCTCCTGAATAGCTGGGACTACAGGCTCGTGCCACTACGTACCACGTTCAGCTAATTTTTTTGTATTTTTAGTAGAGATGGGGTTTCACCATGTTGGCAGGATGGTCTTGATCTTTTGACCTCGTGATCCGCCTGCCTCAGCCTCAGCCTCCCAAAGTGCTGGGATTACAGGTGTGAATCACTGCACCTGACCCGTTTTCTTTAATCTGTCACATTTTCTGTGCATTTCATTGTTTCTCATGACCTTTACATTTTTTGAAGTGTGCAGACCAGTTATTTTGAAGAATTTTTTAGAAGTTCCATTAAGAAGCTGGGCATGGTAGTGTGTACCTATAATCCCAGTACTCGGGAGGGTGAGGCAAGAGGATTGCTTGGACCCAGGAGTTCAAGACGAGCCTGGGCGACATAGTGAGATCCCACCTCTTTAAAAAAAATCCACTGAGTACTTACCATAGACCTCAAAGATTCTGTGTTGTGTTGATTACCATTTGGGGGGTCAGGGGGACAGGGAGCAGAGAGTCAAGGAAACATATACAAGGTGATTTTAGATGATGATATTTAGAGTATGAAACAGGGCTGTGAATAGAGAGACTTTCGGGTCTGCTCTAGCCGGGGTGGTCAGGGAGGCCTCCCTGAGATATTCGAGCTGAGCCCTGGATGATAAGAAAGCTAGATTCAGAGACTTGGAGAAGATGTGGGGATAGAAGCTTCCAATAATGGAAACAGCAAGTGCAAAGGCCCTGGGGTTGGATCATGCGGAGTAGAGTTGGATGACACAGCTGAAGCAGAGTGAGGAAGGAGGCAAGAGACTGAGGGAAGAGGTCACTGAGGGCCTTGTGGGTCCTCATAAGTGAGGACTTGGGATTTTTTTTTTTTGAGTGAGATGGGGACCTAGGAGAGTTCTGAGCAGAGGAGGGACAGGATCTTGGGGGCAAAAGCAAAAACAGGGCACCAAGGAGGAAACGGTGGTGGCAGGGTCAGGTGGTGGCAGGGTCAGGTGGTGGCCATGGAGGTGATGAGGACACGGATAGATTTTGGAAATTTTAGGAAGACAGAGCCAGTGGATTTGGTCATGGACCAGCTATTGGAGTGAGGGAAACAGGGTGGCCTTTGATGCTGCAGGGCTCCAGGCCTGGATCCTGTCCTCTTTCCTGTTCCCCAAGCCCCCCATCTTTCTCTTGGCCCCACTTCGACAGTGACAGTTGTACAGGCTGACATTTCTGGGTAATTCCTCTCCCATCGACTTGCGGCTTATTTTTAGTTTCCTCTCAGAGCCATTCACTGTCCTTGCAGGCAGAGACTGGCAAGGAGTGGGGGCTGGGATTAATTGGCAGTTGTCCCCCACATCAGTGCCTAATAACATATTTATGTGCAGAGATGACTTGGAGCTCCAAAGTGTCCCCAGAACCCTTGTGGAAATGACCTGTGTCAGCAAAACTGGATGCTGGCCGAGGGGCTTGAGTGGCAGAAAGTCCAGCGAACAGCCTTTGGCAGGGCCAGGAGAGCTGGGCAGGAGCTGGGGACAAGATGTCCTCTGAGGTTGAGTCGTTGACAGCGTCCAGAATTCAAGCAGGTGGGAAAACTTTTCAAGAGCCTTTTGGGAGCAGAGCCAAGAAGGTACTTGGTCTAGAAGTTTCTGGCACAGGCTCTGTGACCTCCCTGCCTGGATTTGAATCCTGACTTTGATACTTCCTGGCAAGTCAGTCACTTAACCTCTGAGCACCTCAGTTGACTCATCTGTAAAATGGAGATGGTAGCACTCGCTTTAAGATGTGGTTATGGGCCGGGCGCGGTGGCTCAAGCCTGTAATCCCAGCACTTTGGGAGGCCGAGACGGGCGGATCACGAGGTCAGGAGATCAAGACCATCCTGGCTAACACGGTGAAACCCCGTCTCTACTAAAAATACAAAAAACTAGCCTGGCGAGGTGGCGGGCGCCTGTAGTCCCAGCTACTCCGGAGGCTGAGGCAGGAGAATGGCGTAAACCCGGGAGGCGGAGCTTGCAGTGAGCTGAGACCCGGCCACTGCAGTCCAGCCCGGGATACAGAGCAAGACTCCGTCTCAAAAAAAAAAAAAAAAGATGTGGTTATGAAGATGAAAGGACGCAGGAATACATGTGCAACTTTGTAACTGTGACTTGTGGATAACAAGTGCTCAATAAACATCTTCAGCAAATATTTAGAGTGCCTGCCGTGGACCAGGTCCCATTCCAGAAGCTGGGGATAGAGCAGAGAGCAAAACAGACAAAAATCCGTACCTTTAGGGAGCTGGCATTCTGGTGGGAGAAGATAGACAATTAATAAACACATAAGCTGTAATCACAGTGCTTTGGGAGGTTAGACAGGAACATCGTTTGAGGCCCAGAGTTCAAGACCAGTCTGGGTAACATAGCAAGACCCCATCTCTAAAAAAAAAATCTTATTTTTTTGTAGAAAAGCTGGGCGGGGTGGTGCACAGTTGTAGTCCCAGCTACTTGGGAGGCTGAGGCAGGAGCATTGCTTGAACCTAGGAGGTCAAGGCTGAAATGAGCCATGATTGTGCCACTGCACTCCATCGTGGGTGACATAGTAAGATCCTGTCTAAAAAATAAATAAATAAATAAACAAGCAAACAAGTAAGCATCTAAAATGTATTAGAGGCCAGGCACAGTGGCTCACGCCTGTAATCTCAACACTTTGAGAGGCTGAGGCAGGCAGATCACTTGAGATCAGGAGTTTGAGACCAGCCTGGCCAATATGGTGAAACCCTGACTCTACTAAAAATACAAAAATTAGTCAGGCATGGTGGCACAGGCCCGTAATCCCAGCTACTTGGGAGGCTGAGGCATGAGAATCACTTGAACCCAGGAGGTAGAGGTTGCGGTGAGCCGAGATCGCGCCACTGCACACCAGCCTGGGCGACGAGAGAGACTCTGTCTCCAAAAAAAAACTCTGTCTCAAATAAAAAAAAAAAAAGTTTTAGAGGGAATGTGTTCTATGGAGAAGAGATGCAGCAGGAAAGCAGGCACAGGAAGGCCTAGCTGAAAGGTGACATCTGAGCAGAGACTGAAGGAAGTGAGGGGTGAACCATGTAAATATATAGAGTGAAGGCTCCCGGGCAGGGAGCAGCAAGTACAAAGGCCCTGAGGCAGGACTGAGGGTGACATGGTGGGGAGGCAGAGCTGCAGGACCACACAGGTCCCTGTAGGCCATGGGGAGGGCTTTGGCTTTTACTTTGAGTGAGACAGGTGCCTGCTGAGGGCTCTGAGCAGAGGAAAATCCTGGCCTGTCTTAGCGCATTAGAGGGATCATTCTGGCTGCAGCGCTGACAAGAGACTGTAGGGGGTGGGGAAGCAGAGGCAGGAAGAGCAAGGAGGAGGCCATGGCAGGATCCAGGCAAGAGACGGTGCTGCTGAGCCAGGGTCGGGGGTGGTTAGAGTCTGAACATATTCCACAGTAAAGCCAACAGGATCCACTGTTGGATGGGACCTTGGGGGAGGCCATCAAGGATGACTCCAGGTTTGGGCCTGAGTGACAGGAGGGATGGCAGAGCCATGGGCGGATGAGGAAGATGGCGGGAGGAGGAAGTCTCAGGGAGAGGATTGGGGGTTTGGCTTTGGGTATGTTGAATTTGAGATGGAGGTGGGAGAGTGGACACCTGGAGAAGAGAGTCTGGAGTTCAAGTTTGAGGTCCAGGCTTGGGAGTTGTCAGCATAGAGGAGTTTAAAGCCTCAGGACTGGAAGAGATACTGCGGGCAAGGATGGGTGAAGAAGGGGGCGTCCCTGGGGCTCTCCAGTGGTGGGAAAGGTAAGGAGGAGGGGCCAGGAAGGTGGGGGGAGAGCCAGGAGTGGAAAACTGGGTCAGATGCTGCGGAGAGGCTGAAAAATGGTAGCTGTGATTGCTGCTGTCAGGTCGGAGATGATGAGTCAGGAATAATAATCGCAAAAGATACTGAGCACTTACCCTGGGCCAAGCATCCTGTTGAGCACTTTGCAAACATCATCTTATAGGATCCTCACAACAGCTTCATGAATCCAGAACCCCTGAACCTGGAATCGAGAGTGATGGAAGGGGCAGTGGGAGGCTCGGGCATCCAGGGAGGACCCTGTGGGCCGAGACCTAAGGTCCAGCCAGGGGGAAGAGGAGGCTCTAAGGGAAGGTGGGGTGGGGTGGTGGGGGGCAGATGGAGGAGAGTTTGCAAACACAGGACAGGTTTCCCTCCCAGCTCTGAGCCCACTGATGCTGGCAATGCCAGGACTGAAACCATTGATCGTCATGATGTCCCTCAGCCCCATCCATCACAACTGATCCTTCTCTTCCTTCCCCATATCTGGCTTGGCCTTCACCCCATCACATCCTCAGCAGCCACAGCCACACATCCCTGGAAACTCCTGGGTGGTCCTGAGAGGTAGGGGAGGGGGCCACGGGAGCTGCTGGGCCTGCAGATAGCTCCACTGAGATAGTGATCATCGAGAAGAATCCTTGAAGCATTTGACAACGGGGTGAAAAGCAAAACCACAGTATTGAGAGTCAGACAGACTTGGGTGGAGTATCAGCTCTGCCACTAAACTAGTTGTGTGACCTCAAACAAGTCACTTTTCTGGGCTTCAGTTTCACCATCTGTAAAGAGGGTTGGGTTTGTTTTTGTTTTTGTTTTTGTTTGTCTTCAGTAGTTTTATCTTGAAATAATTTTAGATTATAAAAGAGTTGCAAAGATAGTACAGGGAGTTCCCAAATACCCTTCACCCAGCTTTCCCTAATGTTACATAACTACAATACATTCATCAAGTGCTAAGAAATTAGCACTGGGACATTGCTAGTAACTAAAGTCCATACTTTATTTACGTTGCCCCAGTTTTTCTATTAATATCCTTTTTCTCTTCCAGGAGCCAATCCACAATCCCACATTGCACGTAGGGCTTTTGTTTGTTTGTTTTAAATAGACTCTATTTTTAAAGCAGGTTTAGGTTTACAGCAAAATTGAAGGAAAGGTGCAGGGATCCCCCCTTAGCCGCCTTCTCCCAGTGTCTCGCCTTTCCTTCGCCAGTCTCCCTCAGCAGAGTGGCACATTTGTTACAATTTATGACCTACACTAACACATTATTATCACACTTGGGGTATTCTTTTATTCCGTTGGAATCTTTTAAATCACAAAAATTAAAAGAAACACAATATGTGATCCCCATCCCTCAGGTCTTCCTTCTGCCGAACTGCATCCTCAGAGGGTCTCCTGGGGGGTGGCTACAATGGCCTCCAGCAGCTCCATGCAATTTAGCAATCCCGTGGAGGAGGGTTCCCTTCCCTTAAATTCTAGCACAGCTCCCAAGCCTGATACTCACTGGCCTAGCCCACGTCACATGCCCCCCTCTGCGTGGATCACTCATGGGACCTCTGCCTGGGTCCCTTGCCCACACTTGAAGTCCTGGATGACCTACACGGACTTAGATTTAAGAGGAGGTGGTTTTACGAAGGAAAGTGGCGTGCTGTTACCCACAGACAAGGAAGTGGATGCAGGCAGGCGCGGGCAGTGGGAGTCCCCCACTTCCATTGATGGGCCATGTGGTCAGGAGGCGACAAGAAGGAGCATGTGAATCACCAAGGGTGTGGTCTGGCCCGCAGTCAGTGCCCCCCAGAGGTCAGCCGCCGCCATTCACAGAAAAGCTAGAACAGGGGGTGGCACTGCTGGGTCACGGCCTTTGGCTGCAGTAGGAGGGAATGAGGACAAATGAGAAGTGTCTTCGTGAGTAAACGGAGGCAAGTCTCCATGGGTGAAAGCTCAAATTCCAGGGTGGCAAATTCAGGATCTCTTATGGTTGCGTGCACACACACACACACACACACACACTCACACTCACATCTGTGCAGTTGGGTAGAAGGCGGTCTTGGTCACCTCCCTAACTTGCCACAGCTTTTTCCTGCAAGCAGAGATAGCCAAGGGCCCATGTGTTCCACCCCTGCTTGGTAATTAATGAGCAGTGGCCCCCATCTGACCATCTGGGCCAGATAAAATGGCCTTGGCGCTGAGCTAAGCCAGTGCTGAATTATTTATCACCCACATTCGCCTGGCTATTTAAGTGATGGACGGCAAGTGACCTCGCTGTGTCAGCTGGACCTGAGGTGCTGGCAGAACTCTCAGAAAGGGCCAGAGGCCCCCACTGACTTGTTCTCAAATCCAGGGGAGGGGCCAGTGGGGGAGGGGTAACCACTTCTGAGCACCTACTCTGGGCACAACGCGTGTAGGATTGCTTGCATTCAGCCTCACTGGACCCTTGCGACCACCCAGGAGGTGGCAATGTTACCCCCAGTGTTGAGACCCAAAGGGGGACATGACTTGTCCACAGTCATAGAAAGTGGGGAGCTGGGATTTGAACCCACCTCTGCCTGGTCTCAGTCCAGGGATCTTCCAGTCCACCTCCCAGGCTGTCTTGGAGCTCCACCTCTGATCCAAAGGTACACAGATGTGTATTTGACAAATATCAGTGAGCCTCCACTATATGCTGGGCAGTGGGTAGCGACCAGGGAGTACTTCATTTTCCTTTTCAGTAAAAGGCCTAATAATGGCACCTGCATGATGTTAAGTATTGAGCAGAGGAGTGTGGTGCCTTCTGGCCTCATGGCCTCATGGGCACTAAAGAGGAAGGCACAATCTATCTCACCATCATTGATGCTATGGTGCATTTCTTTCCAGCTTTTCCCAGTACGTTTTTCTTCTGTGGTTAAGATCATGCACCTGTTTTAATCTAACCTTCTATTTGGTTTAATACTATAACATGAGCATTTCTCATGACATTGTATATCACTATAGAAATCATTTGAATACAGCCTGAGAAACGTAGTGAGACCTCATCTTTACAAAAAATAGAAAGATTAGCCGGGCATGGTGGTGCATGCTTGTATCAGCTACTTGGGAGGCTGAGGTAGGAGGATCACTTGAGCCCAGGAGGTGGAGGTTGCAGTGAGCCACGATCGCGTCACTGCACTCCAGCCTGGGTGCCTTCTGTTTCACTTAAAATTAGTGTGTCCATTAAAAAATTCTGAACAATTTAAAAGGGCATTTGCAAGGAAAGTCAACCTCCTTCCTCCCTATCCTCTTGTCTTCCCAGCTTCTGTCCCAAGGTAACCTCAGTTACCAGTTTCTGGTGTCTCTTAGCGATGGTCTGTGCTTCTTTGGGAGGCTGTGGCGGGAGGACTGCTCGAGGTTAGGAGTTTGAGATCAGCCTGGGAAACATAGGGAGACCTCCATCTCTACCAAAACAACAACAACAACAACAACAACAACAACAAACCTAGCTGGGTAGCATGTGCCTGTGGCCCCAGCTCCTTGGGAGGCTAAGGCAGGAGGATCACTTGAGCCAAGAGGTCAAGGCTGCAGTGAGCTATGATTGTGCCACTGCATTCCAGCCTGGGTGACAGAGCAAGACCCTGTCTCAAAAAAAGGAATGGTCTGTGCTTCTTCATGTATATTTCTCTTTAAACAAACACACAAATGGCAGCATGCCGAGCCACCACCCTGCACCTTGCTGTTTGCATGCTTCTGTGTGTCTTGGCTACAGTCCCATATCAGTACACACAGAGCTGGCTTCTTTTTCATGACTTTCTGCATCATCATCCAATGGATGGATCTTCATTTATCTCATTGATCTCCTATTGATAGACATGGAGGTTGTTTCCAGCTTTTTTCTATTACATTAGCACTGCAATAATTATCTTTGTGCGTATGTCCTTTTGCCCATGTGTAATTATGTCTGTAATGAAATTACTGGGTAAACATGATATGTAATGATGATTTAATATTGCATTATTATGATTGAATAGGATAGTCATGGCAGACAAAAACCTTCCCCCAAATTGAGATTAGTTGGTATTCTACCCATGTTTGGATCACTAAAGGGTGCCATATACACATTTTAGCCACATACCAAAGAGCTGAAGCTAAAATGTGTATGAAAATGTTCAACTAAGACTGAAGCCTTGAAGCAAGAAATTCCACTCATTTTCCTAAGTGTTTATCTATTGGAAAGTTTAAATAATTTTTATTCATAGCTTTCAGTCATCAATGATGATTGCGACTTTGTTTTATATGTACACAACACACACACATTTATTCTTCAAGTGACTGAAAGAATTTTAAGATACAAAGCATACAGAGAATTTTTTGCATCCCAGACTACGTCGAAAATGATTATATTTGGAAGCAAATCTTTAGATATCACACCAGTTAGCTATTGTTGCCTAACAAACATCCACAGCAACTCGGTGACATACACCCATCAGCATTTATTTAACTCACGGGACTATGGGTCTGGCTCAGTGGGGCAGCTCAGCTCTGTCCACGAGTCTCTCATCCTTCTCTTGGGATCAGTGGGCTTGTCAGGCAAGTGGAAACACAAAGTTTCTCACGGCTTAGGCGTAGAGTGGCTGTTCCTTCAACTGCACCTCATTCTATTGGCCAAAGCAAGTCCACGGCTGAGCATAAATTCAAAGGACAGGGAAATACACTCTGGCTCTTGAATGGAGGAACGGCAAAGTCACATGGTAAGGAGCGGGGATTCTGGGATTGGTGAAGAACTGGGGCCAACAATGTGATCATTCTCAGATGTGAACAGTCTTAACTGATACACGCTGTTCCTATTACTGACTCTGTTTTGCTGATTAGCTATGAAGATTACCTGTGTGACCTAGAATTAGTGACTTTGCACACAGTCAGGGATGCCATGAGTGGCCCTGAAGTAGGTATTTTGGGCCACAGAGTAGTTTTGGCCATGTCCTGAGGCTGGAGATAGACACTAGTCATTCCCGGGTATTTGGCAGCAGTGGGAGCCCAGGCCTACTGGCCCCTCTGTCTTGGCCCGGGCCATGTCCCTGGCAGAGACGAGTCAGCTCTGCCCTCATAATGACATAACAGGGGCGCTTCTCCTTGCAGGGGAATATGGGTCCCGCTGCTTTCTGGCTCCTGCTCTTCCTTCTCAAGAATCCTGAAGCCCTGGCTGCTGTCCGCGGAGAGCTCGAGAGTATCCTTTGGGAAGCAGAGCAGCCTGTCTCGCAGATGACCACCCTCCCACAGAAGGTTCTAGACGGCACGCCTGTGCTTGGTGAGATGGTCACACCCTCCAAGATAGCCCCTAAGACTGCGTCATCATGGACCCCCAAAGTCCTCCCCAACATGGGCTCCTGTCTTGTAGAGTCCATCAGTGTCCTCCAACCTAGGGTCTCCCTGAGCCTCCTATCTTCACACACCTGGCATCTCCATACTCTAGTCTCAACTAGGGGTCAAGTGACAGAAAACCTAACTTCAATTGACTGAGGTGAAAAGGTACTTTGAGACATGTCACTAAAAAGTCCAAAGGACTGGCTTCAGGCACAGGTGGATCCAGGCACTTTAACAATATTGTCAGGACTACTCAGTTCCTCTCCACCTGTCATCCCACTGGGTTGACCCCAGTCTCAGGCTGGCAGTAGCTGTTGGCAGCTCAAGGCTGACTTCCTCCTGGCTTTGTGAGACTCTGCATCTCTTACAATGTTCCCACCAAGAGTCCCAAGACCGTGTCTCATTGGCTTTCTTTGGGTCATGTGTCCATCCTGAACCAATCACAGGGCTCAGAGGGATGCTGTGATTGGCCAGTCACAGCCTCATCCCAGGAGTTGAGCATAGAATCAGCAGTCTAACCCCTGAGAGTGAGAGAGGGGTGGACCCTAGAGGAAAACCAGGGGCCCGTTTCCAGAAGAGAAATATATGCCAGGAAGGCAGGAACAGAGATTGATGACCCTACTCTCTTCCCAGCCTTCTGGTATCTCCCTAGCTCCCACCTTCCCTCACAACTTACCTTGGGATCAGACCTGGATACCCTCATGTTCAAGGGTCTCTGAGGGACCACAGAGACCACCTGTCATCATGTGTCCTTTTTCACCTTGCTGTGTGACTGTGTGGACGAGGCGGGCACCCTCTCTGAGCCTCTTCATCTTCCTCTGTAAAATAAGAGTTGGGGGTGGCATATGAGCAGGTGAAAGGATAGCCTGCTGACCCTTCCTTGCACCTGCCCCATGCAGACAGCGTGCTGAGTGAGAGCCTCAGGCTTACAGCTGCCCCCTTCATCACGCGCGAGGTTGTGGTGGACCTGGCCATGCCCATGGCAGATGGACGAGAATTCAACCTGCGACGTGGTGACCGCCTTCTCCTCTTCCCCTTCCTGAGCCCCCAGAGAGACCCAGAAATCTACACAGACCCAGAGGTAAATGGCAGGGGCATCTGGTCATATGGGGTCTGTGGGAGGAAAATCAGTGACTTTGGGATGAGCCAGATCTGAGTGGCAGCCTGGCTCTGCTCTTTGTTTGCTATGTGACATGGCCTAGATTGCTTCATCTCTCTGTGTTTGCTTCCTCACCTGTGAAATGGACCTCGTCATAGTACCTGCCTCATAAGATTGATAGGAAGATTAAATGGGATCATGCAGAAGCAGATATTGATGGCCCCACTCTCTCCCCAGCCTTCTGATATCTCTCTGACTCCTACCTTTTTTCACAGCTTCTCTTGGAGGCAGACCCAGATCCCCTCATGTTCAAGGGTCTCTGAGGAACCCTAGGACATGAGGGGATGTTCATTCACACTGAGTGCTTTGTGATAGCTGAGCCATTTTCCTTATTTCAGAATGTTATAGTGTCAGTTTCTCAACACTTTTCCCTCTCCCCAGACTTTGAGAAGAAGTAAACTTTCATGATTGCTAACAGATTGGGTGCTTACTGTGTGTCAGACCCTAAACTACATGCTCACCCATCCATCCATTCATTCATCTATCTACCCATCTACTCATGCATCTGTCTATCCATTTATTCATCCATCCAGCCACGCACTCACCTATCTACCTATCCATTCATCTATTCATCCACCCATCCATTCATCCATCCACCCACCCAATTTACCCTTTCATTCACCCATCTACCCATTCATTTATCCATCCAGCCACCCATCCACTCATCTATCCATCCAGCCACCCATCTACCCATGCATCCATCTATCCATTCATCCATCCACAAACTCACCCATCCATCCATTAATCTATCTGTCCATCCATCCATCCATCCATCCATCCACCCACCCACCCACACACTCGCCCATCTACCCATCCATTAATCCATCCACCCATCCGCCAACCCATCCATCCACCCACCCACCAAGCTACTCTTTCATCCACCCACCTACCCATGAATCCATCCATCTATCCACCCATCTATCCATCCATCTGTCCATTCATCCATCTACTCATTCATCCATTCATCCGCCCACCCATTCATCCATTTATCCACCCATCCATTCGTCCATCCACCCACTCACTCATATGTCCATCCACCCATTCTTCTACTTATCCACCCATCCACCCATCTACTCATCCATCCATCCATTTGTCCATTCATCCATGTATTCATCCATCCACCCATCCACCCATCAATCTACCCATTCATTCACCTATCTACCCATCTGTCCATCCACACCATCTACCCATCCATCCATCCATCCCTCCATTCATTCATCTTTCCATCCATGTTTCCATCTCTTAATCTATCCACTGGTTCATTCACCTATCCTTCCACCCATCTTTCAGTCAGCAGCTACTGCATGCCAAGCTCTGTGCTCAGGTACAACCTTGCCTTACCACTATGGAGTGTAACCAAAGGAAACTGGCATTTTCTTTTAAAAATATTTTAATTTCTTTTATTTTACATTACAAAAGTAATATATATCATAGAGTATAAAGAAATACAGAGAAATATATACTTTAATGTAAAAATATATATATATTTCCCTTCTTCTCCAGTTCTACAGAGTTCTCTAACCATGGTTTGGAGTGTGCCTTGTGAATTGTTTTCATGGCTTTACAGGCATACACACAACACATTCCCACACCCTGAAAAGACTGGTGTGTGTATAGGATCATACAATATATACTATTCTGAAACTTGCTTTTTTCACTCAACAACCAATTATAGAAATTCTTTCCATGTCAGTACACACAAACCTTTTGCCATAATTTTTTAACCAATCCCCTATCAATTGACCTGTATATGGTTTCCAGTTTTTCCCTCCTATAAACATGACTGTCAGGAACATCCTCATACATTTTTCTTGGTGTGTGCTTGTTCTGGGAATGGGGTCAGAAGAGGACCTTCTTCCTATTTCAGGTATTTAAATACAACCGATTCCTGAACCCTGACGGATCAGAGAAGAAAGACTTTTACAAGGATGGGAAACGGCTGAAGAATTACAACATGCCCTGGGGAGCGGGGCACAATCACTGCCTGGGGAAGAGTTATGCAGTCAACAGCATCAAACAGTGAGTGGGGCCCAGGGCGGGTCCAGGGTGGCTCCTGATCCCCTGGTTGATACGCGCCCTTCTCTCCTGGGACGGAAGGCTCAGCCAGGAGAATGGTTTGGCAGACGCTCCACACGGACAGCCCATGAGCCACCTCTTATTTGTGGTTTCACAACTGTGTGCTTTAAAAAATCAGAAGAGCTCATGTAAAAAAGCCAGATTTCGGATTTCTTTTGGAAATAATCAGATCTGGCAGCAGGTTCTTCCCTCCAAGACTGGTGTCCGGATTCCAAATACTGGACATTCCTTTCAGCTGACCGTAGCTGTCCATCTGCAGCTGCTGCTGCGTGTTCAGAACTTCGTGTTAGGAACTGGCCGAACTTCACTGTTCCCAGTTGGTTATTTTAATGCCTGTGGGGCCGAAAGTCTCATAAATTATCTCCTTTGAACCCCAGGAGCTTTGGCCACCAAGATCACAAACAGATTGGACCGGGGTTATGACATTTGCCCTGTCCTCCGTCCAGCCCCTGTGCAATCATAAGCTGGGTTACCTTCTGCGCCTCTCTTTCCTCAACTGTAAAATGAGGGTTCTGATTATAACTACACCCCAGGAGTGTCAGAATAAATGAACTGGATCTTTCTAAGTTCTTAACCCACTGCCTGGTTCATTGCAGGCATTTGAAAAATGTTAATTATTATCATAATTATTAATATTGTTATTAACATGCGTGCATTATGCTAAGTGAATGTGGCATGTTACATTGACCTTTGGCCTCAGTTTCCTCAAGAAAATGGAGTTGATTATGAGCATAATACAGCTCATATGCATTCCTAAAAATCACCTTGCTGTATAAAATCATGCAACAAAAACTGCAGGAATTCATGCCTGTAATCCCAGCACTTTGGGAGGCTGAGGTGGGTGGATCATTTGAGGCCAGGAGTTTGAGACCAGCCTGGCCAACATGGTGAAACCCTGTCTCTACTAAAAATACAAAAATCGGCTGGGCGTGGTGGAGCATGCCTGTAATCTCAGCTACTCAGGAGGCTGAGGCAGGAAAATCTCTTGAACCTGGGAGGCAGAGGTTGCAGTGAGCCAAGATCGCACCATTGCACTCCAGCCTGGGCGACAAAGTGAGATTCTGTCTCAAAAAAAAAAAAAAAAGAAAAGAAAAGAAAAGAAAAACCTGCAGGGATTAGGGGAAAAGGGGGACTGGGGCCCAACACTCAAAAACCTCATCAGTGACACATTAAAAATAAAAAAAGAGAGAAGAACCCAGTAAAAAATGGTATAAAGTTTTACACATGTTCATGGCTAAGAACTATGTAAGTGCTACAATAACTGTGGCTGTGGATCGATGCTTAGTTGTGTGCACGTGTATATGTTTTATGGATTTCTGCACAGCCAGGTTCAGCTGGGTGCAGTTTTTTGTATTCATGCTTCTCACAAGTGAAATTGCATGTGAGCAAATGTGAAACTTGCATTATATTCAAATGGTGCCCTAATATATCAATCCTATTGGAACAAATTCACCTGTTCAAAACAAGTGTTAGAGCAGAACCGATTGGTGTTCCTACCTCATCAGCTTTTTGGACAGATATGAAGAGATAGCGGGTACTAAATGCTTAGCTGGTGCCTAGCGCACAGTGTTCCAATAAATTAGCTAATTTGTTGTTATTTTTATCTCACTGAATTGTCATGACAACCCTGCTGGTCCATCTAAAACTGAATCTAGACAGGTCAGATCATTTGCCGTGTTCCCAGGAAGTGGAGGTGCCGGGGTTCAAATCCAGGGGTGGGCACAAAACTGCCATCCCATAGAAACTCACCCTCTAGTATCCTACAGCCTCAGAGCTGGAAGAGACTCAACTTGCCTTTCCCCTCTTTGACCAGATGGGAGAACCGAGACCCAGAGTGGGAAAGAACTTGGCGAGGGCCACATTCCCATAAGCGGCCCAGCCCAGATCTTCTGTCCAGTGTTAACCCCCCTCTCTCCTCATCTGCCCTCTTCTTCACTCCTTCAGTGAGACAGAAGAATCCCCGCCATGTGCTCAGTCCTGCATCGGGCACCTGGGTTGGGGTAGGGAATAGTGGTGGGAAAAGAGTTATGAGATATTCTCCTGACCCTTACGAACATGGGCATTGTAAGATGAGGCAGGGATGCAGCAACCGTTGACATCCATAGGGCTGGCTCCATATTTATGGGGGCACTGATTACATCATAGGCATGGCAGCTTCGAATGTTTAGTACGACAGTTTTCTCAGAAGATGGCGGTAGAGAGCACTTGTTCTTGCAAAGTTGGTCTATTTAGGACAATTTTCTCGGAGATAGCAGTAAAATGTCTTGAGAGAGCGATGCCTGTTTCTAATCTCACAGAGACATCTAAGGGTTAGCAGCAGCCCTGGCCAAGATAGACAGTGAGGGTTCCAGGAGTTTGGAGAAAGGCGGGGAAGGGCGTGGACTGGAGGATCCAGAGGAGTTGCTGTATTAATCAGCATAGGCTCAGCTCTGCACCTGCCGAGTCTCAGTGGCTTTTACCAACAGAGGTGTAGTTCTGCTCACGCGGTATCAGCTGTGGGTTTGGGGGAGTTCCCCACTCTGTGCAGAGACTTGGGCCAGGCTCTTTCCCTCTTTCGGCTCTTCCACCTCAACGTGAAGCCTGCATGGCTGCCAGGCAGGAGGGACAGCTGGAGAGCCACACGCTGGCTCGTGAATGCTTTGACACAGGAGTGGCACAGGCCACTTCTGCACACAGCCCATTCATCAGAACTCATCCATGGGTCTGCCTAAGCTCACAGGGGGCTGGCAAATGTGGTGAGCAGCAAATGCGTTTGTTCACCTTCCTCACGCCTCTCTTCTTCTCCTTTTTCCCAAAGTTGGTGTCAGACTTAGGAGGCAGCCATGGCTCCCCTGCCTTATTGCCAATAATCCCCTGCTCTACTCCTCCCCTTCACACCTTCCATGCCATTTCTCTGCAGATTTGTGTTCCTCGTGCTGGTGCACTTGGACCTGGAGCTGATCAGTGCAGATGTGGAGATCCCTGAGTTTGACCTCAGCAGGTATGGCTTCGGTCTGATGCAGCCGGAACATGACGTGCCCATCCGCTACCGCATCCGCCCGTGACAGGGAGCAGATGGATCCACGTGCTCGCCTCTGCTCAGCCTGCCCCAGCCTCCCAGCTTTCTGTGTGCACAGTTGGCTTGGGTGCAGGTGCTAGCATTACCACTTCCCTGCTTTTCTCCCAGAAGACTGGGTCCAGAGGCGGGAAAAGTTGAGAGGGTGAACAAAGAAAAGACATTGAAAGCTCTATGGATTATGTGCTGCAAAGTTTTCTTTCCAAAATCAGGCTTTGTCTGCTCCCAACTCACCTCGTTCCTCTCACCTCGTGATATCCACAAAGGCTATTCAGACAAGGCAGGAGTAGGAATCCTCACTGCTCTGTCCCCAACTCCTGGAGGGGTCACCTTCCCAGTTCTTATCAGCTAGCATGGCCCAGGCCTTATCCAGTCAAAGCAGATGCTGGCCACAGAAAGGCCATTCAGGACCAGCAGTCTGTCCATTGATGTCATTCAGCAGTCAGTCCCCCAATCATCCTTAAACCAGCTAAAGCCAAAGGAATCCCTTAGAAGATCTGCTTCCCTGGGCGTCCCATTTGCCAGATTGCCCCACGGCTCACACTACCTGAGAAAATGCAGGAGAGCTTCCCCCAAGGCTGATGCATTCCTGGCACAGAACAGGGACACCCTCCAAACCCTGGGCTCTGAGGAGTGGAGTTCTCTGTTCTAGAGTGACAGGCACCAGATGGGATGGGCTTTCTCAGTGTCAGTACTCAGGTAGGGAGCTAAGGAAGACACAGCCCAGACAAGATGGCTGGAAGGAGCCAGCCAGGACTCCTTAGACACGTCAAGCTAAAAAAGAAGGTGCCGATTTCATGCATTCTAGTGTAGAAGCCCCAATTGTGGTCACGATCCAGTCTGCAGACGTGTTTTATTTGGACTGCACTTAAAGAAAATACCTTAGTTGTTATCATCTTTGGGAGAGTTCATTCAAAACGTCCAGCTTCTCTTGAAAACTTGGTTTATCTGACCACACTGGGCTCACATTCCCAAGGGTAACTCTTGGCCAGACCTGAATGGCAGCTGCCTCCCTTACGTGGGACACGTGCTCTCAGCTTCACCAGGGTTCTGACCGGGTCTGCTTTAGCGTTCACAGCGCCTCCTGGCACTGAAGGCATCTGAGTGTGAGACCCTGTTCTAACTCTTAGAAGTGACATTGTAAGAGGTGGTGGGGACCAGCTAATTGGTCCAACCCAGCCTGAGTGCACCACCCTTTGAACAAATGTATCGGTGATGAAAATTTGCCTTTGCCCCAGCTTTAGAACAAAAAGCCTGGACCAGGCATGGTGGCTCATGCCTATAATCCCAGCACTTTGGGAGGCCGAAGTGGGCGGATCACTTGAGGTTGGGAGTTCAAGACCAGCCTGGCCAACACAGTGAAACCCTGTCTCTACTAAACATACAGAAATTAGCCGGGTGTGGTAGTAGGCGCCTGTAATTCCAGCTACTCAGGAGGCTGACGCACCAGAATTGCTTGAACCCAGGAGATGGAGGTTGCAGTGAGCTGAGACTGCACCACGACACTCCAGCCTGGGCAACTGAGCAAGACTCTGTCTCAGTAAATTAATTAATTAATTAATTAAAATAAAAAACAGCTTAAAGAGAAAAATGGCCTGCAAACATTTTTTATGATCCTAGTTTTATTAATATAAGGTCCTGTCTGTTGAGGCCCTTTAAATGCCTGCGATAGGCCCCATAGACAGTATTTCTACTCCTCACAGCATCTCTGTGAAGAGAAGGAGGGTTGTGCCCGCTTCATAGATGAGAAAACCGAGAGGTGAGGTGACTTGCCTGGGGCCACATAGTTCATAAGCTGTAGAACTCAGCAGGCAGATTCAGTGTCCCAGGAGCAAATGCTGGGTGGGCAACTCCTGTTCCTTGGCCTCAAGGGGGCTGGTGATGGTGCAATTCTTTCTGGCTTCAGAGAGCTGGCAGAGCCAGAGGCACCTAAACATGGGCACATATCGTAAGACACATAATGAGCTTTAGCTGGAGGGGGAGAAAAGAACCCTAGACCTCTGAATGTCCCAGAGGCTTGTCTCTTCTCAGAGGAGCACTGGGGTTTGGGGGCTTCCCTGGGCCTCAACCTCCAGGCACCCCCAGGATTCCCAGAGAGACACTGTGATTGGCAGGAGGCGGGATATCCCCAGGGAAACCCATCTTCACGCCTGGGTGACCCCCACTGCCGCCTCCTTCTTAACTCTGCGGGAAATCAGAGCTGGCAGCCTCCAGTGGGAGGACAGAGCCGGTTTCCCTGGCAACCCTCAGTTACCTCATCATGGCTGGGAAGGGAAGGAAGCAAGCTGGCAGAAATAGCTATGGAAGGTCTTGCGCAGGCTGCAACCCTGGTGTGCTGGGGGAAAACCCTTATGACTCCCCCCTTCCAAATCAGGCTGGGTTGTCACTGAGACTAGATTCTCACCTGCCTTCAAAGAAGGGCCAATCCCCTTTAAAGGTCACACCTCCTTGGAGCCACAGTCATTAGTGAATTACACTCAAGGAAAAGACGTGCTCCCACCAGGCAGCTCCAGCTGTTACCTGAGATACTGAAGTGCAGCTCAGGAGACGATGATTTAAACCTACCCTTGTTTTAATCGTTCTTTTTCTTTTTTTTTTTTTTCTAAAAAAAAAAGAAGCTATAAAGAAAAGAGGGAGAGATGAGTGGGTTACCTGCTACGTGCTAGTTAGGAAGGTACCTGGATGCCATTGCATTTCTTCATCCCTTGCTTAAGAATCAAAATTGCTGGACATATGTTAGGAATACTCTTTCTTTTTTTCTTTCTTTCTTTCTTTTTTAACCTCAGTGGCAAGAATGAAATACTCTTTTTTCTTTTTTTTTGAGACAGAGTCTCGCTCTGCCGCCCAGCCTGGAGTGCAGTGGAGTGATCTCGGCTCACTGCAAGCCCCGCCTCCTGGGCTCATGCCATTCTCCTGCCTCAGACTCCCCAGTAGCTGGGACTACAGGTGCCCGCCACCATGCCTAGCTAATTTTTGTATTTTTAGTAGAGATGGGGTTTCACCGTATTAGCCAGGATGGTCTCGATCTCCTGACCTTGTAATCCGCCCGCCTGGGTCTCCCAAAGTGCTGGGATTACAGGCGTGAGCCACCGTGCCCGGCTAAGAATAAAATACTCTTAAGCTGACCTAATGAAGTGTTTCCTTGCCACTGTGATTATTATTACTATTATTTGCTATATTTTAATATTGTTGTTTACCGAATATTCTCCTTTAAACAGACTCGCTTTTTAAACTTCGTTTTTAAAAGGAACTTTTTTTTTCCCAATTGCTGCCAATAGTGGATAACAAGTATCACTCGCTGCCAAAAATATAAAGTGACCATAAAAAAGAAAAATAAATTCGCTGGGGAGGGGTGCTTCATGCTGGTGTGGCCAAGGCTGACAGCTATCTCTTCTCTGTTACAAAACGAGATAAGCAAGTGTTAGCATTGCCTTAAGGTCACACTGGCATCTCCCTGAACTTCTCCAGGGACAGAAGGAGGAGTAAGCTGCTCATCACATGGGCCACCAGGGCCATCTCCTCCCACCAGTGGCCCCCACTCACAGGGAGCTGGCAATGTCCTACCTGCCTGTTCCCCAGATGGAGAAACAGGCTCTGAGAGTTCACAGGTCTTACCCAAAGTCGTTGATTTTGATGATTAAAAAGAATAAATACAGTGTTTCCTGAGTAGCAGTGATTGTTATGCCTTGCTATTTTAATAAAGATTCTATTTTCGTATAACATTGTCAAGTGGAAACATGCTGAAATCTATTAAACCATCCTTGTTTGTGGAACTGCCTCTGAGTGTGATTCTGATGGAGGGCATTGGCTGTGCCTGGAATGGTGAGGTCAGCTCCTGGGACAGGAGAGCACAGAGTATCTACTCTGTCCCTTGCTCTGGGCCCAGGCCTCTCACAGATAGAATTGAGTCACACCTTTACCCACCCTCCAAAGCATAGATGAGTATCCCCGTTTTTATAGAGGAAAAGACTGAAGGTCAGAGAGGTGAAATGGTTTGCCCAAGAACACGTGGATAAGAAGTAGCAGACCTGGGATTCAAATGCAGGCCCCTCTGTTGCCTGAGACAGTGTTCAGGATCTTTCTTTCAGTGATCCTCCTCCTGGCAGCAGAGGGATTGGGTACCCATTAGAGCAGGGGTCCACAACCCCTGGGCCACGGATCAGTGCAGGTCCTTGGCCTGTTAGGAATTGGGGTCCACAACAGGAGGTGAATGGCGAGCAAGTGAGCAAAGCTTCATGTATATTTACAGCCGCTCCCCATCGCTCACATTACTGCCTGAGCTCCACCTCCTGTCAGATCAGTGGTGCCATTCGATTCTCATAGGAGGGCGAACCCTACTGTGAACTGCACAGGCGAGGAATCTAGGTTGCGCCCTCCTTATGAGAATCTAATGCCTGATCATCTATCACTGTCTCCCATCACCCCCAGATGGGACCACCTAGTCGCAGGAGAAAAAGCGCAGGCTCCTACTGATTCCACATTATGGTGAGTTGTATAATTAGCTCACTATTTCAAACAATGTAATAATAATATAAATAAAGTGCACAATAAACGTAATGCACTTGAACCATCCTGAAACCATACTCCCACCCCCACCCCTGGGTCCGTGGAAAAATTGTCTTCTATGAAATCAGTCCCCGGTGCCAAAAAGGTTGGGGACCGCTGCATTAGAGGCCTTTGGGGCAGACCCTGGTAACAAGCAGACAACACAAAAGCTCTCTTTAAAATTCACTGGATGTTCTCCATCCTCCAGAATGCATGCATTCATTTTAATATAAAAAGAAGGGGTGACATGGATTAAATAAGCCTTGGGATAAATAAAAAGGGAAATTTGTTTTTTTCTCTCAAATCTTTGTATAGAAATAATATCCCAGGGCAGATGTGCCTCATGTCAGTTTCCTCATCTGTGAGGAGGTCATGGAGGCGCATCAGGTGGGATGGGATTTGGCAGTGAGTGACAGACTTCTCAAAGTAACATAGCAACATGTTGTACATTAACATGCTTTCATTCAAGACCGCAGGCTTTTTTTTTTTTTTGAGATGGAGTCTTGCTCTGTCTCCCAGGCTGGAGTGCAGTGGCGTGATCGCAGCTCACTGCATGCAACCTCTGCCTCCCAGGTTCAAGCAATTCTGCTACCTCAGCCTCCTGAGTAGCTGGGATTATGGGCATGTGCCATCACACCCAGCTAATTTTTGTATTTTTAGTAGACACGGGGTTTCACCATGTTGGCCAGGTTGGTCTCAAATTCCTGACTTCAGGTAATCTGCCCACCTCAGCCTCCCAAAGTGCTGGGATTACAGGCATGAGCCACTATGCCCAGCTACATTTTTTTTTTTTCTCTCAAGCAGACACAGGAGGCTAGAGGTGGTGTGGCATCTCCATAATCATGAGGTCCCTCCTTTCTGGACCCTCTAGCATCTGTAACCAGTGGTTTCCACCTCAGGGGCTGATATGGCTGCTTGAGCTCCAGCCATTTTGTCCACATTCCACCCAGCAGGAAGGAGGGTGAAGCAAAGAAGAGAAAAATCTCCTGCATTCATCCCATTGGTCAGAACTCAATCACATGACCACATCTTGCTGGACAGACAGGAGGCTGGGAAATGTAGTCTTTCTCTTCAGGACATCAGTATGTGCCCTCAGCGGGATACCATACCCCATTTTGAGATGTGCTGCATTATGCTCTCTTGTTTACCAGTCATGGTCTGAGTCATGGCAGGGCCAGAGGGACAGGGCTTGGCTTCCCTGAGCCACTAACCCAGCCTTTGTTATAGCCTGAGTCCTAGTGATCTGCAGCTCCAAGACTTTGGCCTTTCGTGCCCTTGTACCATTAAAGTCAACAGAGAGACCCAGCGTTTTATTTTGCCAGGTAAGGACATTAAGAAATACATTTACTCCTACTGTCAGCTTACGAAAGGATATTTTAATACCCCTAAAGCAGAAAGGTAGGTTTCATATTGGAATTAACACAACCACTCACTCAAAAGTCTATATTGAATAGTGCAAAAGGTGGAAACAACCCAGATGTCCACCAACTGATAAATGGATACGCAAAATGTGATGTATCCCCCATTCCAGTGGAATAATATTTGTCAATAAAAAGGAATTCAGTACTGACATATGCTACAACACAAATGAGCCTTGAAAACATTATGCTAAGTGAAAGAAGCCAGTCATGAAAGACCACTTATTATGGGACTGAATGTATACGAAATGTCCAGAATAGGCAAATCTATAGAGACATGAAGCGGGCTAGTGGTTTCTAGGGATGGGGAAATAGGGAGAAATAGGGAGTAACCACTAATGAAACCTCCTAAAATGGATCACCGTGATGGTTGTGAAACTCTGTGAATGTACTAATAAATGGGCTTTTTTTTTTTTTTTTGAGACAGGGGTCACACTCTGCCACCCAGGCTGGAGTGCAGTGGTGTGATTTCAGCTCACTGCAATCTCTGCCTCCCAGGCTCCAGCTATCCTCCCATCTCAGCCTCCTGAGTAGCTGGGACTACAGGCGGGACTACAGGCCTGAGCTACCACACCTGCCTGGCTAATTTTTGTTTTTGCTTTTGTATATTTTTGTAGACAGGGTGTTTTGCCATGTTGCCCAGGCTGATCTCAAACTCCTGGGCTCAAGTGATCCTCCCTCCTTGGCCTCACAAAGTGCTGGGATTATAGGTGTGAGCCACCATCCCTGGCCATGGGGACAAATTTTATGATATATGAATTACACCTCAAGAAAGCTGTTATACACTTGTTAAGTAAATATTTTGAGCACCTCTTGTTGTACCAGGCACTGTTCTAGACAACAAGACCTGGCAGTAAGTAACACAGACCAAAAAAATGATACATCTCTGTCTTCATGGTGCTGACATTCTCATGGGAGAAACCATAAGAAATGAGGCAAATAAGTAAAATATAAAGCAGTTCAAATGGAGACAAGTGCTTTGGAGAAGAATAAAGGAATCAGGAGATGGGAAGTGAGATTTTAAAGAGAGTGGGCAGGAATGGCCTCCCTGGGGGAGCTTTGAACGGAAACTCAATGGAAATGAGAGGAGCAAACCACTGGGGCATCTGAGGAAAGAATGTTCTGGAGAGATGCAATGGCAAATGTGAAGATGGGAAGCTCTGGTGTGGGTTCTAGGAGCAGGAGGGAGGCAGCGTGGCCAGCAACCATGCAAGGGTCTGGGTAGAGAAGGGCCATGATTTAACTTATATTCTAGCAGGATCCATCTCACCATCCATGCCAAGGACTGGGAAGCTGGAGACCAGGGAGGAAGGGACTGCGCTAGTCCAGGCAAAGTCTCTGCCCTCATAGATTTCACATGTGGGCAGCAGAGACCATCCAGTGAAGAAACAAATCAGCATAAATACAGTGTCAGGTGCTGAGGAGGACTCCGAAGACAAGCAAACAGCAGGAGGTGATGGATGCTGACGTAGAGGTGGATGTGCCCGTGGCCTTGGAGGCAGTCAGGAAAAGTCTCCAGGCAGGTGGCGAGATGAGTTGAGGTCAAGATGAGAGATGGCAACTTTGTAAAGAACTAGGGGAAGAACATTCCAGGAGAAAGAGACTACAAATCCAAAGAACCCTAGAGAGGCAAGGGGTTCGGTGTGCTGGAGAAAGAGAGCATCCCAGGGAGGCTGAGGCTGAGTGAGGTGGTGGCAGGAGCTGCTCTGGGAGCAGACCTTGTCAGGAAGAGGAGGCTGGGCTTTATGCTAAGTGCCCTGGGAAGCCAAGAGAGAGTTTAAGTAGGAAAGTAAACCACCATCATCCTTTAAATGGAATCAATTTAGCTTTATACAAATCTCATTCCATTGTCCCTATTTTTCTCATTCATTCCATGATGGACCAGTGAAAATGCAAACACATTATTGGTCTGGCATTTGGGAGTCATGGCCGTTTGAGACATGGTTCAGAGGTGTGTGTCTGCAAGGATGGGAGGGCGATGAGTTGGGGAAGAACTGGCAGTGTGCTATCTTATTGCCCCAGGACCTTCCGTGGAGCTTCACAGTGGCCTGGGAGAGACAAGGCAGGTGCACCCATGCTATAGTTAGGATGTTTGACCTTTGCAAACCTCATGTTGAAATTTGATTCCCAATGTTGGAGGTGTGGTCTAATGGAGGGGTTTGGTTCATGGGAGTTGATCCCTCATGAAAGGCCTGGTGCCCTCCCCATGGTAATAAGTGAGTTCTCACTCTAGTAGTTCCTGCAGGAGCTGATTGTTGAAAAGAGCCGGTGCCTCCCTTGTCTCTTTTTTGCTTCCTCTCTTGCCATGAGATCTCTGCACACATGGGCTGCCCTTCCCCTTTCACCATGAGTGGAAGCAGCCTGAGGCCCTCACCAGAAGCAGATGCCAGTGCAACATCTTGTACAGCCTGTAGAACATGGAGCCAAATAAGCCTCTTTTCTTTATAAATTACGCAGCCTTAGGTATTCCTTTATAGCAACACAAATGGACTAAGACAACTGACATTATGCAAACCTGGGAGAGTGACCTTTGGGGCATCTGGATCCTTGGAATGAACAGAGTCTGTACCTGACTTTATTTCGGGTGTCATGGGAGCTGACCACTGCAGAAGAGACACTAATTGATTGGCCAACTTCCTCACTAGAAGAAACCCTGGCTTTCTTCAGATATTAGGCAGCCTTGTGCTCAAAGAAAATGGGCCCAACCTCCAAATCAAGACAGGGCCAAGCCAAACATGGATATCAGGTTCCCCTTGCCAGTAACTGGGCTAGTGGTGGTCATGTAATCCAGTACTGATCAATGAGATGGCTGGGAAAATCAGTGGGGAGCTTCAGAAATATGGGAGATGTTCCTTCTTCCTCCCTCTCTGGGAGTTGTCATGTGACAGGCTGAGCATGGCAGCCATTTTGTGATTATGTGGACAAGAGAACCTCACAGAAATCAAACAAGGACCCTGAGACAGCTAGGCTGCTGCTGGGACAGGTCCTGGCATCACACCTCCTTCTGGATTTTGTGTTAAATTAGACCAATAAATGTCATACCTTTTTTATACTTTACTTAGAAGCCACAGTGGATAAGAACTTGGGCTCTGTGTGGGCTTAAATCTCTGCTGAACCACTTAATACCAGGGCGATTTGGGGGCATTTCTCTGTGCCCCAGCTTCTTCACCTGTAAAACAGGATAATGGATAATAGTATCATCTCCCTCATAGGGTTCTTGTAAGCATTACATGAGTAAATATTGTCATTCATAGTCAGCAGAGGAGACAGAAAAATGAGTATTGTAGGTTAGTCTCATACAGTTTCCCAGAGGAAAGAGATGTTAACTCAGCCTATGGGAGGCAGGGACAGTGATGCTGAATATGGGCTCTGAAAGGTGAATAGGAGTTCACCGTGTGGGGTAAAGAAGATGGCTGGGGTTGGAGAAACATTCTAAGCTGTGGAAATAGCAGGAGCAAGGCCCCTGTATCAGATATCTGGTGCTGTGTAACAAACAACTCCAAGATGTAGTGACTTAACACAAAACTATTTTATTATTTCTCATGGCTTTGTGGATTGGCGCTTTTGGTTTGCTTGTTTTTTGAGATGCAGTCTCACTCTGTTGCCCAGGCTGGAGTGTAGCAGTATGATCTTGGCTCACTGCAACCTCTGCCTCCTGGGTTCAAGCAGTTCTCCTGCCTCAGCCTCCTGAGTAGCTGGGATTACAGGTGCCCGCCACCATGCTCGGTTAATTGTTGTAATTTTTTTAGTAGAGACAGGGTTTCACCACGTTGGTCAGGCTGGTCTCAAACTCCTGACTTCAGGTGATCCACCCATCTTAGCCTCCCAAAGTGCTGGGATTACAGGCGTGAGCCACAGCGCCCAGCCAAGTTGGCGCTTTCATTAGTTCTCATAAGAATAGAACGAACAGAAAGAGAATGGGGCTTATAGCTGGATGGTTCTGCTGCTGCTCTCACTTGGGGGTTTCTCCTACAACTGCAGTCAGATGTTGGGTGAGGCTGGGACGTCCAGATGACTTCATTCATATGTCTGGTGCCTTGGTAGGGATGGCTGGAAGGCTTCATTCAGCTGTAACATTGGGAGGGCTGAGCCTCTGTCTCTTTCCATGTAATTTCAGGGCTTCTCACTTTCCATGTGGTTTTTCCACACAGTCCCTTCCAGCAGGGTAGTCTGGCTGCCTACACAGTGGTTCAGAGCTCCCAAGAGCACAAAAGCGGAAGCTTCCTGAACCTTTCAAGGCTTAGGCGTGGAACTGGCATTACTGCCACCACATTCCACTGGTAAATGCAAGTCACAAGGCCAAGCCCAGAGTCCATGTGGAAGTGAGCTGAGCAAAGCATGGATACTAAGGGCAGGTTCCCTGGGGACTGGCTCTCACTAAGCCAGAGGTTGGAAAGTTTTTGCTGAAATGCAGGAATGTGGAAAGGAGTGATGGGTAAGGAAACTGGAGAAACAGGGCAAGGGTCAGAAACTCATTTCTGTGCCCTACCATCCCCAACCTTGTGAGAGAGGAGAGGCACTGAGGAAATCTGTGTTAAATGAATGAACGGCCTTTGCCTTATCTTGGGAGTTTGCCCTTTGTCTCGGGCAATGAGTCGTAAAGGCTTATAAATAGGGAGTGACATGGTCAGACTTGTGCCTTTAAAAGTCTACCCTAGTAGCTGGGGGAGGTTGGATTGGAGGAGGGATAAGACTTGGGGAAAGATCAGAGCGGAAGCAGATGAGATCAGGAATGGGTGGAAAAGGGCAATGGAGAGGCGGTAGGGGAGATATCAGTCCCCACAGGGCAGAAGAACTGGATTTTAATGAAACATTATCTTAGGAAGATCAGTTAATTAGCTCTTGATCTCTGTGGCTTTGATTTCCTCATTTTGCTGACTCGCCTCCTTTCCATCGCATCTTGGAGTTCCCAGTCTCCTCTGTGGGAAAGAGATTTTAGTTTCCCTCTAATTGCTCTGCTGGAAGCATGTGCCTCCATCCATCTCCACCCTATGGTGGAGTGACTTGGTAGGGATGGCTGGAGGCTGCATTCAGCTGTAACATTGGGAGGGCTGAGCCTCTGTCTCTTTCCATATAATTGCAGGGCTTCTCACTTTCCATGTGCATTTCATTATTGTTTGGCCACAGACCCTGGAAGTCAGTGGCTTTGAAGGTCCAGGCCACAAAGAGGCTCACTGGACTCCACACAGGTTTATCTGTCTTCCTCTGTGGGGACCCTCTGATGGCACCCACCTTTCCTCCCAGGGAGGGAGCCCAAAACAGCAAGCTAGGGATTAGCACAGAGCATTACTGCAAATGTTAGGTGGTAGATGGGTGGAGATGGCTGGGTGGGCAGGTAGATACATGGATAGATTAGAAGGATGGATGGATGGATGAGTGGGGAGTGAGTGGTGGATAGATGCATGACTATTTGGGGTGGATGAGGGAGTAGATGTGTGGTTGGGTGAATGGGCAGATAGATGAATGGGTAGAAAGACAGATGTGTATGGATGGGTGGATAGATGAATAAATGGATAGGTAGGTGGATGAGGAGGTAGAAAGATGGATAGTGGATAGAATATATGAATGAATTGAAAGAAAGGTGGATGAGTGGGTGAATGAGTGAACAGATGAGTGATGGGTAGATGGATGGGTGGGTATGTAGTTGAATAATTTGGTTGCTGAGTATATGGATGGATGAGAGGATGATTAGGTTGACGGATAGGTGATAGGCAAAAGAAAGCAAGGAGAGATGGGTAAGTGATTGGGTTGGTCAGAAAACTAGGCTCAGTCAGGCACACTGGGTACATGCCTATAATTACAGATACTTGAGAGGCAGAGGCGGGAGGATCATTTGAACCCAAGAGTGCAAGGCCAGCCTGGGCAACATAGACTCCATCTCTAGAACAAATTTTATTTAATTTAGAAAATGAAAATGAAGAAAGAAAAGAAAACCAAGTTCATCCACTTACCAGGAACTTGGACCAGGAAACCCAGGGCTTAATAAAGACAATCAGGCTAGTGGAAAATAGAACAGGCACTAGAATCAGACATCTGTTCACTGAAGTATCATCTGACACCTAATAGGTCTCATTTATATCAGAATATTCAGCCTGAGAGTGAAAGAGCTAGAAAGAATCTTAAATGAGATCAGACACATGCAAAGCATTTAGAACAGGGCCTGGTATACGGGAAGCACTCAATCAATGTTAGCTGATATTGTCGTTGTTAGCATTGCTACTACTCTTCCCTTAATGAGTACTTACTACTTTTAGGCAAGGTGCGAAACTCTTTACATGCGTTATCTTTTTACTTCTTTCAGCAACCCTGAGAGGAAGATTCCATCATTATCCCGTTTTTACTCGTGATTATGATTATTATTTTGGGGTGTGACAAAAGAGAGGTGGGTGAGAAGACTGGAGTCCAAGCTGATGGAAAAATCCCTCAGGCTGCTGGTGCTTTGTCTGGCAGGGCCACGGCAAAGACCGGTTGTCCTGAGTGACATCCACTCAGAGATGTAATGATTTTCCTTGAGGCTTCGGGTACCCCATAACCACCCTCATAAAGCAATTATTCTTACCCAGGAATTCATGGGGGAAGGGGGATTAATTAGCCTTGCTCAGTGCCCAGATGTGCCGAAAAACCTGAGTAGGATACTCAGTGGGATTATACATAAATGATGACAGGTATTATGGAGTCCAAGAGAAAAAAACTTGACTTCAAGTGAACACGTCTCTTGCCAGCACCTTTTAAAGGTGATATTGCTTGTATTTACCTGGACGAATTGGGTTGACTTGACCTCACTCAGCCTCTAAGAAAAATCTCAACACTTCTCAGCAGAGGATGCCTGCAGAGAGGATTGAGCAGAAAACATTTTGAGAGGGCATTGGCCTGGGAGTCAGGTGCTCGGGTGTTGGTACTTGCCTGCCCACTCACTGGCTGACCACTGGGATCCTGTTCTCCTAAATCAGCTTTTTATTTCCCTATCTTTAAATGAGATGGCTGTACTTGAGATATTTTATTTTATTCTTATTTTTTTTGAGATAGAGTCTTGTTCTGTCGCCCAGGCAGGGCTACAGTGGTGCAATCGCCACTCACTACAATCTCAGCCTCCTGGGCTCAAACGATCCTCCCACCTCAGCCTTCCAAGTAGCTGGGACTACAGGCACATACCACCACACCTGACTAATTTCTGATTTTTGGTAGAGATGGTGTTTCACCATATTGCCCAGGGCTTAATAAAAAGTGGGCTCAGCCATCTGCCCACTTTGGCCTCCCGAAGTGTTGGGATTACAGATGTGTGCCACCACAACCGGCCTGTACTTGAGATATCACTGGGATGAGGTGTCCCTTCTCTATAGAATATTCTGCTTTTTATTACTCTTTTTGCCTCGTTTCCTATAAATAAATAAATAAATAAATAAATAAATAAATAAATGT
Organism: Chlorocebus sabaeus; assembly: GCF_047675955.1. Taxonomy (NCBI): domain Eukaryota; kingdom Metazoa; phylum Chordata; class Mammalia; order Primates; family Cercopithecidae; genus Chlorocebus; species Chlorocebus sabaeus. The sequence continues at coordinate 14,696,368 of NC_132905.1, forward strand.
GTGTGTGTGTGTGTGTGTGTGTACATATATACAGATTAGATTACAACTGGATGAGTGCAGTGGCTCATGCCTGCAATCCCAGCACTTTGGGAGGCTGAGGTGAGCAGATTTCTTGAGCCCAGGAGTTTAAGACCAGCCTGGGCAATATGGTGAAACTGCATCTCTATTATTATAAAAATACAAAAATTTTCCAGGCATGGTGGTGCATGCCTGTGATCCCAGCTACTCAGGAGGCTGAGATGGGAGGATTGCTTGAGCCCAGGAGGTCAAGGCTGCAGTGAGCCATGATGGTGTCACTGTACTCCAGCCTGGGTGACAGAGTGAAACCCTGTATCAGGGAAAAAAAAAAAAGTAGATTATAACCTTCTGGTAAGTGGAAAGAGGATTATATCAGTTGGGCTCTTTTGGATATAGATGACACAATGACAACTCAACTCTGCTTAGGTAAAAAGAATTTACGAGCTCACATAACTGGAAAATCCAGGGGAGCCCAACTTTCCCCTATAATGGCTTTATTTCTAGATAGTCTCTCCTCTTATGATGGCAGAAAATTGTTAGAAATGAAGGCTATGTGCCTTCAAATAACTTACAGTCTTGTCGTTCAGAAAATGGAAATTCTAAATCAGGCACTGTGCAGCATCTGGGGAAACAGAGAGAGGCAAGACTACCTCTTTGGAGTCCCTTGGCCTTTGCATGCAAGAAGCACGGACTCAAATTTACACCAGGACCAGGCAGGTAACATAAATAAGAAGAGTGAGGCCGGGCGCAGTGGCTCATGCCTGTAATCCCAGCACTTTGGGAGAACAAGGAGGGTGGATCAATTGAGGTCAGGAGTTCGAGAACAGCCTGGCCAACATGGTAAAACCCTGTCTCTACTAAAAATACAAAATTAGCCAGGCTTGGGGACATGTGCCTGTAATCCCAGATACTTGGGAGGATAAGACAGGAGAAGCACTTGAGCCCGGGAGGTGGAGGTTGCAGTGAACTGAGATCATACCACTGCACTCCAGCCTGGGCGACAGAATAAGACTCCATCTCAAAAAGAAAAAAGAAAAAAAAGAAAAAAGAAAAAAAATAGAAAAGAAAAAAATAGAAAAAAAAGAAAAGTGAGAGTGAGGGGCTTTAGGGAGAGGTGGAGACTGCAGCAAACAGGAGAGCATGTCCTGCTTTAAAGGAGCAGCTGTGACTCAAGGGCAGCCACTACTCTGTGCCAGCCATAATTGCCATGCCATGCAAGAATGTGGTTCCAGTGTTAATCAGATCCTTTAATTTTTCAAGTGACATTGTATATCCATATTTTATGTAAACTCTTTTTTTTTTTTTTTTTTTTTGAGATGGAGTTTCGCTCTTTTTGCCCAGGCTGGAGTGCAATGGCGTGATCTCGGCTCACCACAACCTCCACCTCCCGGGTTCAAGCGATTCTTCTGCCTCAGCCTCCCGACTAGCTGGGATTACAGGCAGGCGCCACCATGCCTGGCTAATTTTGTATTTTTAGTAGAGATGGGGTTTCTCCATGTTGGTCAGGCTGGTCTTGAACTCCCGACCTCAGGTGATCCACCCACCTCGGCCTCCTAAAGTGCTGGGATTACAGGTGTGAGCCACCACGCCCAGCATATTTTATGTAAACTCTTCTGATGTTTCATTGTAGATTACCATTTTAAAAAATACTCTCATAGCCAAACAACACAAGTCCACAGTCCACCAGCTCATGCCCTCTGCTATTTGGAATAGGGATTGCCTAGAGGGCTGGAACACTGCTTACGTACCAGCCATTTCTGTTTTTTGTGTTTGTTTTTTCCCCAGTAACTTTTGCAGAATAGCCATTCTTTTTTTCTTTTTTTTAAAGATATATACAAATGTCAGTTGAGATACTGAGATTTTAAATGATCTCAGGGGGTCTCCTCATCAAAGCCTTAGAGATGGGGAGGGGCCAATAAGAGAAATCATTGTCAAATTTATTTCTGTATACCTTAACCCAACTAATAGAATTGGATACCCTTGAGGTCAGAGATGTGTCTTATTCATAAGCTTCTTTATTTATTTTATTTTTAATTTTTGTGGGTACATAGTAGGTGTATATATTTATGGAGTACATGAGACGTTTTGATAGAGGCATGCAAAGTTAAATGAGCACATTATGGAGGATAGGGTACCCATCCCCTCAAGCATTCAGCTTTTGAGTTACAAACAATCCAACTACACTGTTTATTTTAAAATGTTCACTTAAGTTATTATTGACTATAGTCACCCTCTTGTGCTATCAAATAGTAGGTCTTATTCATTCTTCCTATATTTTTATCCATTAACCATCCCCACCTCCCCCTCCCCAAGCCCTCACTACCCTTCCCAGCCTCTGGCAACCATCCTTCTACTCTCCATCCATGAGTTCAATTGTTTTGATGTTTAAATCCCACCAATAAGTGAGAACATGTGATGTTTGCCTTTCTGTACCTGGCTTATTTCACTTGACATAATGCTTTCCAGTTCCACCCATGTCGTTGCAAATGACAGGATATCATTCTTTTTTATGGTTGAATAGTACTCCATTGTATATATGTACCACATTGCCTTTATTCATTCATCTGTTGATGGACGCTTAGGTTACTTCCAAATCTTAGCTATTTTAAACAGTGCTGCAATAAATATGAGTGTATATTTCTTTAATATACTAATTTCCCTTTTTGGGAAGTATATACCTAGCAATGATATTGCTAGATCATATGGTAGCTCAACTTTTAGTTATTTTGAGAAACCTCCAAACTGTTCCATAAGCTTCTTACATGCCCTTAAATAAGAGGGTTTATTTATTCGTTCAAAAATATTTGTCAAACAGTTACTTTGTAATAGGGATTACAAAGTAATCCTGGGCACAATGGCGGTGAACAGTATGGCAGACACTGTTGGCTGTCCACCCAACTTCTGTCTTTACTTCTTCCTTATTAAAGGAACTTGAGTTGTGTTAATACAGGAATAATCTCACCCTATGGGGTGAATCCTGTTCCCTTTGCTAGTGATCATCCTAGGGGTGGCTATAGGACCCAGTTCCGGCCAATGAGATGGTAGGGAAGTTGGCAGTGGGTGGCAGGATTACAAAAAAAGAGAGAGAGTGAGAGAAGTGAGAGTTATTTTGGCCATCCTTGTCACCTCCTCCTTCCTGCCTTTGAAAATGATTTTATGAAGATTGATGCCTGACATGATGGCAGCCATTCTGTAGCGATGAGGCAACAAGCCTGGGCATGAAAAGCCCACATATATAGGGCGGTAGAACAAAAGGGTGGAAGAAACCTGGGTCCTTAATAACATAGTTGAGCTGCTGAATCACCTTTCATGCCACCCTCCTCTTAACTTTTTGTGTGAGATAAGTAAATATCTGTATTCTTTAAGTCTCTATTAGTTAAGCATTCTGTTACGTGAGATGAGCAACACAGACCAGTTCCTGCCCTTAGGTAACCTACAGTTACCAGACAATGAGAGCTAGTGATGATTAAGTGCTTTCTACAAATTCCTCATAATAACCCTATAAAGCAAGTGCTCTTTTTATTACCGCCCTATATTTCAGATGAGAAAATTGAGGCTCGGAGAGGTTAGGGCACTTGTCCAAGGTCACTCTGCAAGTAAGTAATAGCACCATTCTGACTCCAGAATCCTCCTCTGAGCCACAGGTCACACTGCCATCTGAGTCATTTTGCCCTGAATCCCTGTTGAGTGAATGAATGGACAAGTAGTCACAACAGGGCTGTTAGCTGAAAAGTGACAGAGCCATTTCCACTGCCTGCACTTGCAAGCTCCAGGCGTACCCAGATGTTCTTTATCTGAATCTGGAGCCACGCTTTGTAAATATCGGGCTACTGGTGGGGAAGAATCTGAGAGATGTGGAACATGTAGCACTCGCCTTGGGCTTGGGGACCTTTGTCTTCCATTTAATTAACCTAAGGTTTCTCAATCTTGCCACTATTGACATTTGGGCTGGATTTATTATTATTATTCATTTATTTATTTGACAGAGTCTTGCTCTGTCGCCCAGGCTGGAGTGCAGTGGCACAATCTTGGCTCACTGTAGCTTCCGCTTCCCAGGTTCAAACAATTCTCTTGCCTCAGCCTCCTGAATATCTGGGACTACAGGCATGCACCACCACACCTGGCTATTTGTATTTTTAGTAGAGATGGGGTTTCGCCATGTTGGCCAGGTTAGTCTCCAACTCCTGACCTCAGATGATTTGCCCGCCTCAGCCTCCCAAAGCACTGGGATTACAGGCATGAGCCACCACGCCTGGCCGAAAATTCTTTATAGTGGGGGGCTGTGCTGAGCATTGCGTGGTATTTAGCAGCATCCCTGGCCCCCACCCACTAGATACCAGTCTCCCATCAGAGACTTGTGGTTGTGAAATTGCCCAGCCATCGTTACCACTATCATCACAGTCCAAATATCATTACCTTTGCCCTGGACAATTGGAGAAATCTTATCATGGGTTTTCCTGCCACCGTCTTTTATCCTCAAATACTTCATAGTGCACACCAGCAGCTGGAGCCATCGCCTCAAAACGTATCAGTGCATGGAACTTCTTTGCTTAAAACACTACCATGGCTTCCCATCACAATTAGAAAAAACTCAAACTCCTCCCTTAACCTTGAGAATAAAATCTCAACCAGGCACTGCATGGCTTGGTCCCGGCATTCATCTGTTCTTAGAACACACCAAGCTCATTCCCACCTTAGGGCCCTTGCTTGTGCTGTTCCCTTGCCTGTACCTCCTTCCTCAGAACTTCACATGGGTGGCTTTTCCTACCTACAGGTTCTCAGCTCAGACATATTGCCTCCTCCAGGAAGCCTTCCCTGACCACTCTATCTAAAGTTGCTGATGTCTCTCTCAGGCTCTATCACTTCCTCCTGTTTACTTTTTTTTCACTGCATTTATCACAAGCAGAATGACTTATTTACTTGATTATTAACTGTATCTCCCACCAGAATATAAGTCCATGAGCACAGGACTGTCTATTTTATTTACACTGTAGCTCCAGTGTCAAGAGTAATGCTTGGCACATAGTAGGTGCTCATTAATCACTGAAGAACGTTGAAGAACGGCATTTCCAGACTGGGAAACACCTTTGCCTTCCATCTAACTCATGTAGGGTTTCACAATCTTGCCACTATTGAGATTTTGGGCAGGAGAATTCTTTATAGTTGGGGCTGTCCTGGGCCATGCATGGTGCTTAGCACTATCCCTGGCCTTTACCCACTAGATCCCAGGACAACCACTCTCCCTCTCCCCTGCAGTTATGACAATCAAAAATATCTCCAGACATTGTAACGTATCCCCTGTTTGTTTAACAAATAAACAAACAAACATAATAACATCAAAATATTCTGTTTCACTCGTTTTTGTGGGGAAATTGCTTTCCTCGGCTTTCCAGCTGATTGGAAGATTGGCCCCAGGTTTCTTTCCAGGGACCTGGACCTGTCTGTCCACATTTGTATTAGTCAGGGTTCCACAGAGGGACAAAACTAATAGGATAGATGTATATATGAAGGGGAGTTTATTAAGGAGAATTGACTCACACAATCACAAAGTGAAGTCCTGCAACAGGCTGTCTGCAAGTTGAGGAGCAAGGAAGCCAGTAGTGGCTCAGTCCAAGTCCCCAAACTTCAAAAGTAGGGTAGCTTACAGTGCAGCCTTCAGTCAGTGGCCAAAGACCTGAGAGCCACTGGTGTAAGTCCAAGAGTCCAAAAGCCAAAGAACTTGGAGTCTGATGTTCGAGGGCAGGAAGCATCCAGCATGGAAGAAAGATGGAGGCCAGAAGACTTAGCAAGTCAGCTTCTCCCACCTTCTTCTGCCTGCTCTTCTCTAACCATGCCAGCGGTTGATCGGATGATGCCCACCCACACTGAGGGTGGGTCTTCTTCTCCCAGTCCACTGACTCAACTGTTAACCTCCTTTGGCAAGACCCTCACAGACACACCCAGGAGCAATACTTTGCATCCTTCAGTCCAATCAAGTTGACACTTAGTATTAACCATGGCAACATTCCTTAGGAGTTTCAGTGGGCAGAGGAGCTGTGGGTAGGCTTCGGTGGCAGGTTGGTGATCAGGATTAGGAAATGAGTGCAAGGGAAGAGAAACTGTCCCATAATAAACTCACTAAAAAGTTTGTAGAGAGGATTAAAGGTTCACAAATAGCCAAGTCTGCCCTAAAAAAGAACAAAGAAGAGACAAGGGCTACAGGCACTAAAGCACACTATAAAACCATACTAATAAAAACAGGACCACAGTGACATAAGCACAAGTGGCTCAGTGGAGCAGAGTCGGGAGTGCAGGAGGCTTCATATGACAAAGGTGGCCCGCAGATCGGCTGGGGAAAGGACAAGTTATTTCACAGGTTCACAGGGGGTTTTCAGAAAACCAGTCAACTATAGGGAATGAATGAAGTTGGCTCCCTACTAAATAACACCCACAGACACACACACAATTGATTAAAGACCTAAAGTAAAAAATAAAAATGTAAAATGAATAAACACAACTGTTTGCAACTTAGGGGCGGGGCAGGACTCAAATAAAAACTTTAAAAGCACAAACTATACAGCCAAAAATAGATTATCTTGATCACATTAAAAAGATTTCTGTTTAATAAAGGACACTGTGGACAAAGTTAACAGGTAGGTGACAAAGCAGAAGAAGATATTTGCAATGTCTAAAATCCACAAGGGACTTAAAATCTGCATTATACAAAGGAATCCTGCAAATCATCAAGAATAAAACAGGAATCCTGATAGCAAAATGGGCCGCTATGTGCACAGGTGATTTCTACTAGAGAACAACAAGCACACGAAGAGAGTCTCAGACTCATTAGTAATCAGAGAAATGCAAATTTAAATATACTGAGATGTTACTTTGTACGTGTTAGACTGTCAAAACCTAGATATCTGGATAATACCAAATGCTGGCTGGGGTGTGGCGCTGTAGGAACTCCCAAGCACTGCTGGTGAGATGCAGCCTGGACCAGACATCTGCAGAGAGACCTGGTACGCTTAGTTAAATGAAGTGCATACGTACTCTGTGATGTGTCAAATCCAAACCCGCAGGAAATGTGTTTTTAAAACCTCATCATACTGGCTCATAAGCAGACATGTGGGAGGATGCTCGTGGATGCATTCACTGTGGTGGTGGGAGTTGGAGGTCATCTGGGTGACCACATAGCGGGTGGACAGTGGAGAGGGGACATGTGCCATCAGGAACAACTGTGCAGCTATTATGAGCTGCAGGCTGGGTGTACCCACAGCGACATGGATAGATCTTAGAGAAAAATAAACAGAATGTGATGTATAACACAAACCATATATGTAAGTTTTAAAGTGCACACAAAACATCAAACAGTTTTCAAGAACTCACACAAACGAAGCAATATACAGGCTGGGCGCAGTGGCTCACACCTGTAATCCCAACACTTTGGGAGGCCGAGGCAGGAAGTTCACTTGAGCCCAGGAGTTTTAGGTTGCAGTGAGCCATGATCATGCCACTGCACTCCAACCTGGATGACAGAGTGAGTCCCCATCTCTAAAAGCAAAAACAAAAACAAACCCAAACAAAACAATATACGGTTGACACATGACAACCATTTCCTATGGGTTAGAAGGGTAATGGGAGGGGAATGCAGATAAAAGGGAATTAAGAAATGAATAAAACAATACAGAAGAAAAACAAGTATCAGGTTTTCTGTCTGTTCTTGGCCTTGGCAAGAGAGGTGTGTAGCTCCACGAGGACAGGGACCATGTAAGTGATTCGCCCTCAATTCCCAGCACCAACGCCCATGCTGAGGCACATAGTAGATGCTCAGTAAACATCTGGAATGATTCCATTAATCAACAAATGAATTGATAGAGAAAGGACTTTGCAGAGAGGCTGCTCTGGTATTTGGATAGCCTGTTGATTCTGGAGTCAAACAAGAGATTCCCATATCTGGTTGTGCCAGCAGTTGCCAGCAAGATATCGGGCAAGACACCTTCTCTCGGAGCTTCAGCTTCCACAGCTATAAAAAACCTCATCTCTTTTTCCAGATGTGGAAGCTGATGGATGTTATACCTTCAGAGGACTATTCGTAGTAGGTGCCTAACAAACATTCATCCCCACTCCTTGGTTACATGGAGTGGAGAAGAACCACACTTTCTAGGCGTTATGTTAGCTGTACCTGGAAGGCACAGTCATGCCTGCAGTAATGCCTGGAAATTTCACCATTATAGAGTCATTTTTTCCCTCTCATCAGGAAGGATTTATTGTTTTCTGCAGCCTCCTGTGGGAATGCCCAGATCTCTGGGGAAAAGTTGCCTTCAACAGATTAGGCTTACAGAGGGGCCAGCTGAGAACCTTTCTGACCCTAGGAACACCAGCTTGAAGCAGGATGATGGTTCACTGTCTCTCACACCCCACATCAAATCATCAGAAAATCCTTACAGCATTACCCTTGATATAGATCCTGCGTGACCACTTCTTTCCACTACCACCATCCTGGACCAAGCCACCATCATCTCTCGCCTGGAAAACTAAAACAGCCTCCTTGCTGGTCTCCCCACTCCTACCCCTGCTCCCCACTGTCTGTTCTTCAGAGAGTCCTGAGTCTAACCTAAGTCACTCTGCTCAAAACTTCCAGTAACTTCCCCATATTTCACTAGGAATAAAAGCCAAAGCTCTTGCCATGGCCCATATGAGCCTGCATGGTCCCTGCCCCCCGATCATGGTCCCTCCTGCCTCCTCTGCTCCGATCTCTCTGGTTGCCTTGCTGTCCCTTAAACATAGTTCATTTCCCCTTTCCAGCCCAGGGCATTAGCACTTGCTATTTCCTCCACCTGGAATGCCCTTCCCTCATTCTCCCCATGGCTAGTCCCTTCATATCTTTCAAGTCTCTATTCATCTCCTCTGAGACACGCTTCCTGACCACCCTGTTTAAAGCTAGCAGCTTGGTCTCTTTCCACCCCATCATGATGTTCCATATCCTTTATAACACTCACCGTAGCCTGAAACTCTCTCTTTAAAAATTCACTTTTTTAGTTACCTGTCTTCCTCCACTGGTCTACAAGCTCAGACAGGGAGGCAGGGCTGAATTAGGGCAATAGGTCAGAAGTTTAGGTTTTAGTCTAAAGCAAGGGAAAGTCTTGGGAAGGTTTTAAGCAGATGAGAAACATGGTCCAATTTATGAAATGTAGCAGTTGTTTTGGTGGCCATGGGGAGAATGAACTGTAGGAGGCCACGGTGGGAGCCAGGGACGCCAAGTTGCAGGGAGGTTGCACGGAGACAAGACAATGGTACACTGGACAAGAGTCATGATGATGGAGACGATAAGTGGACAGGTAAAAAATATATAATAATACTATGTGCAACTCTATGGAAATGAACTCCTTAATTTTAGAAATGAAGAAAAGGGCCAGAGAGGAACCCGTGTTGGAACCCTGCGTCTTGTTCAGTTTTCATTCTCCAGGGCAGGGGCACTCACTGCTATACCCGTCCCTGGCACTTTTTTTTTTCAACAGGGTCTCACTCTGTTATCCAGGCTGAAATGCAGAGGTGCCGTCACAGCTTATTGCGGTTTTGACCTGCTGGGCTCAAGTGATCCTCCTGCCTCAGCCTCCTGAGCAGCTGAGACCACAGGTACGCACCACCATAGCCAGCTAATTTTTTTTTTTTTTGGCAGAGAGGGAGTCTCACTATGTTGCCCAGGCTGGTCTCCAACTCCTGGGCTCAAGCCATTCTCCTGCCTCAGTCTCCCAAAGTGCTGAGATTACAGGCATGAGCCACTGTGCCCGGCCCCCAGCACCTATTTACTTATCATGCAGTAAATTTGAAAGAATAAATGAGCAAATACAAGGCCCATCTGTGGCATCCTTAGAGAACCCTTGCCTGCCTCTCCAGGTACCTCCTCCAGTTTTCATTTCTGGGATTATCTGATGGGTTTTGCCTGGATGGGGAGCTCCAGGAGAAAGACTTTTCCTTCACGGAGCCTGGCATTCTGCTTGCACATAGGAAGCTGTCAATAACCAGATGTCCAACTTAACATGAATAAATGAATGAATGAATGAATCACCAGACTATATAAACCAGCTCGCTCCTCACCCTCTCTTCCCCCCACCTCGCGTTATTTTTCTTCTTAGCGGTTATCACCACCTGCCACATTGCATATGTACTGATGTTTTCATTGTCCGCCTCCACACTCCCCCCGACCCCCCGCTAAAATCTAGAATGGAAACTCATGAAAGCAAGGGCTATTTACAGTTCCGATCTGCCCCCTCCCACCCTCTGACCCTCCCTGCTGCTTCATTATTTCCCCCAGCGCTTGTAACCGCCTCATATATCCTTTCTCTTTTTTGTTTATGATCTGTTTCCAACCAGCTCCACGAGGGCCGGATGTTTGCGTTTGATTCACAGCTGTATCTCAGACGCCTATCACCCTGCCCCGCACCGCGGCTCGTGCACAGGAGGCGTTCAACCCACGTTGTTGACGGCACGAAGGAAGGCGGGATCGCGAGGCCGGCTGTGCAGGTGGCCCGAGTGGAGAGGGATGAACGGCCACGCGCGTCTCCTTGGCCCGAACCCGGAGCCCGCCCCTGGCCTCCCCGGCAGGCTGGGCCGGGCAGGCAGGAGTTAAGCCGCGCGCGCGCTTCCGACCCGCAGGTGGCGCCGTCCCGCCTCGGTACCCGGCTTTGGGCGCTCCGAAGTGCGGGACAGAATAGCAGCGAGCGCGGAGCCGAAGCTCAGCCCCGACTTGTTGATCTCGCCCAGGCAGCCGCCGCTGCCGCCGCGGGAGCAGGAGGAGGAGGAGGTGGAGGAGACTCCGCGCGGCCGCGGTCCTGCCCCCGCGCCCCCGGCGCCCGCCCGCGTCCCCAGCTTCGGAGAGCGCGCCCCGGCCCCGCGGCGCCTGCAGCCCGGGCGCGTTGCCTGCCCGGCCGGGGTAGGCCCGGCCCAGCCCGGCCCCGGGACCGCCGCTGCCCACGGGCGGGGGCGCCCGGGCGGCCGGGACGATGCGCGGTCCCTGGCCCCAGGAGGCGGCCGCCCTGGGGGTGAGTGTTGGGGAGTACGGCCTTCCTTGGGGGTGCATGGGGACACGGGCAGGGGGCTTGCCTGCCGCAGCTCGGCCTGTTGGTCTGCTCGGGCTCCGCAGCTCCAGGCTGGAGGGGAGCGGGGTGGGAGGCAGGCAAGGGCTGGGGCCTGGGGGGGCGCGCGATCCCCTTTCTGGGGCTAAGGCGTGAGCCCTACATGCAGGGGGTGCTCACGGAAACCCCCCGAAATCACCAGTGCGCGGTAGGAGGATGGCACGTTTTGAAAAGGCCAGAAAATTTAGCTCATTTCCCCGCCTCCCACCTCCCCCACCCCTTCCCTTCCAAACCCGGGGAAAGGCGCAGAACCCGGAGTTATAAAAAGCCATCGCAGGAGAGGAACGAGGAGGAGGAGGAGGAGGAGGAGGAGGAGGAGGAGGAGGAGAAGGGGGCGGGGAAGGAGCGAGGGGCGGACGGAGCAGGCGGATCCCGAGGACTCTGCCCGCCCCTCCTGCGGTAGGGTTGGGGGCGCAGAGGGAGAGGCGAGAGTGGGCTTTTCCTCCTCGCGGCTCACCTCGTCGCTGGAGCGACCTCAGGAGATGCTCCGATGTTTGGGAAGAGGGGTCGCTCCAGGACAGAGGGGCTGTTGTGCACACTCCGTCTGTTGTGACCTCGGACAGGTGGGCACCTGGAACCCCCGGAATTCCCCCAAATCTTTTAAGATTTAGAAAAAAGCCCGCTGCCATTCCCCACCCCCAAAATCTTGATTATCTCGAGCAGGGGAAGGAAAAGAAGGGCACTCGTTAAATAAAAATTTAAAAAAAAAAAAAAAAAAAGAAAGAAGAAAGAAAGAAAGAAAGAAAAGAAAGAAAAAAAAGAAAAGAAAGAAAGAAAGTTTTCATGCAGCTCCCCCTCTCTCCCCATGGTGGGGCCAGGTTCGGGACTCGATCGGGAGACCCATAAAGAAGCGAGTTTCAGCACTCTAAGGGGCGGACAGCGCCCCGGGCGGCTGGGTCGCGCCTGGGCCGCAGAAGCCCGGGGTGGGGCCTCCCCGGCTCCAGGGGCATCTCTTGGGGCTCTCTCCCCGCCCCGAGGGGCAGCCCCTCCCTCCGTCCATGGGGTGGGGCGGACTTCAGCACCGGCTGGAGGGACAGCGCCCATCCGTCCTACCCCACTGAGCTGCTTAAGCGCCGGGAAGGTCAAGGCCGGCTGGGAGCCTGGTGGAGAGGTGGGGGGCGGGGGGACAGCATGCCTAGCTCCCCGTTTGCTGACCCGCGTCCGCTTTCGCTTTCTGCCTCGCAGCCGTCGGGATGGAGGTGAGAAGACGGCCGTGAGGCGCGCCCGCGCGGCCCCCTGCACCCCCAGCAGCCCACAGCGCTCCCTGCCCCCCTCCCCCGCAGCAGCGGGCCTTGCCGTCGACTGACAGCGGCCTGGGGGGGCAGGGGGGGCGGGGGCGGCCGGATCAGCGATGCCGGCGGGCATGACGAAGCATGGCTCCCGCTCCACCAGCTCGCTGCCGCCCGAGCCCATGGAGATCGTGCGCAGCAAGGCGTGCTCTCGGCGGGTCCGCCTCAACGTCGGGGGGCTGGCGCACGAGGTGCTCTGGCGTACCCTGGACCGCCTGCCCCGCACGCGGCTGGGCAAGCTCCGCGACTGCAACACGCACGACTCGCTGCTCGAGGTGTGCGACGACTACAGCCTCGACGACAACGAGTACTTCTTTGACCGCCACCCGGGCGCCTTCACCTCCATCCTCAACTTCTACCGCACTGGGCGACTGCACATGATGGAGGAGATGTGTGCGCTCAGCTTCAGCCAAGAGCTCGACTACTGGGGCATCGACGAGATCTACCTGGAGTCCTGCTGCCAGGCCCGCTACCACCAGAAGAAAGAGCAGATGAATGAGGAGCTCAAGCGTGAGGCCGAGACCCTACGGGAGCGGGAAGGCGAGGAGTTCGATAACACGTGCTGTGCAGAGAAGAGGAAAAAACTCTGGGATCTACTGGAGAAGCCCAATTCCTCCGTGGCTGCCAAGGTGAGTCAGGGATCTGGGGGCTGCTGGGCTGGGGGGGATCTGCCTGCATCCCCATATTGAGGACCACTGCTGAAGGACTCTGGCTTAGTTCCCAAAGATGAATATTAGTGATGGGGAGGGGCTAGGACTGAGTCCCCAGAGGTGAGGACCAACCCCCTCAGACTTTTCCCATGTGGCACTGGTCACTCCATCTTTTTATTATCCAAGATGTTATACCCCTACTTTGTTGGAGAGAAGGTTTTACAGGGACCCATAAAAAGCCACAGCAAGAAGATGGACACTAATGAAAGAGAGAGCACAGAGAGACAACACAGGCTTGCTGGGGTGGAGTAGGGTTTGGTTCCCTGTGAAGTCCCAGACCTAGGCTGGATTGGGTCACCCTGTGATTTTAATATCTCCATATTTATAACCTCACTCTGCCCCAGGAAGGGAATAAAAGCAGCTTACAGACATGCTTACAGGACATTGAGATACTGTCAGGTAGTTTAAACATAAGTAAGAAGGGACCCAGAGGGGTGGGTGTGAACCCACATGAGACATGCAGTTGGTTGTGGATGCTTGTGGGTGAGGGGTCACCCCCTGGTTATTTATTTGGTGACATTATTTCAAGAATGGTTGGTGCAGCTTGTAAAGATGCTTCAGCTCTTGGAACAAGATGTAAATTTCAAAATAGGAGAGAAAAATGAGGCAATGTGAAAAATAAAGGAGGAGGAGGAGGAGGCAGGAATGAGTTTGAACACAAAGAGTGGGCAAGAGTCTTTGGTGCTGCTGGGTAATGGCAGGGGCTGGAGGGGACTGAGGAAGGCTTGGGGTGGGAGCCAAGGCAGGGCTGGAGGGCATTGGTTGATTAGCAACTTCTCCGTGTCAGGCTGGGATTCCAGGTTGCCTGGGAGAGATGGGGCCTGTCTTCATGTGCCCGAAGTGCTGGGTGCTGGGAACAAATGATGCAACAGTGTGTCCAAACCTGTAAAAGAGGTTGTGTGAGGTTCATGGAGAACCCAGAAAAGATAGATGATATTGAAATCCAGCAAGACCAAGTTGGGAAACATGGAGAGAATGTAACTGAGTGTGGGGCCTAAAAAAAGGGCTCAGATACATAGATTTATGGCAAAAGAAAGAGGAGAGGAGGAAGCCTAAACATCCAGACATATCTTACTAGCTAGGGCTGGCTTCTGTCCAGCCCAGCCTTTCATTGTGGGGTCTCTGGCTCAGTTCTCACTGAAGGCCCACCTGAAGGTCCCAGTCTGAAGGGAGACTCTGTGGGGTCCTTCCTCCAGATCTGGCCACCCAAGGAGGGACCCCTGAGTGGATGGAGAAGGGGTTGCTGGTAAGAGGGTGGAGGGAGCCCCCACATGTTTTTTTCGTTTCCCTGTTGGCCCTAACAAGGATGTAAAGGTTCCTGGGCCTGGATTCCTCCTCTGAGGCTGTGGGCTGTCTCTCTCCATAATCCCACCCCTGATTTTGTGTCCAAAATGCCTCCTCCTAAGACAGAGTCACTCACCCTTAATCAGCTTAGGATCAACAGACTTATTTTGCTATTTCCAGGCATGACACAGGATCTCCCACTCCACATCCCATTTAGGCCCAAACATGACTCTCCCTCCCTGTCCTGTCCCTAAAACATGAGAACAAGGTACAGGGAACTGGATGATTTGCCCTCCCAGAGAAGAAGCAGGCACAGGGCCATGTTTTGTTCTGGTAGCAAGACCCAAGCACTGAGGCTTGCAAGAGGTGCTGTTTGGGAATAAAGAACCTCTCCTCTCCCTTGGGTTAATCCGCTAGCAGGGACAGCCTCGTGACCTCTCCATGATCCCAGTCTGGGGCTGCCGGCTCACATTCCTGGCAGATGGACCATCTAGGATTTTCTGTAGCCAGAGCTGAAATCGGGAGGCAGGCAGGCTCACTGGCCCTCAGAATAGAAATCCTGGCTGCCAATGATCAAACACCTACTGTGTATGGAGTGTAACAACACAGCTCTGTTATTATCCCACCTTTCACAAACAGTGAGGCTGAAAGAGGTTAAGTAACTTGCCTAAGGTCACACTACAGGCAGACAGGAGTAGCCAGAAATCCAAACCGAGTGTTCTTTCCATAATGATCAAGTGCCACAGCCTCCTCCCCAGTCTCCCGGCTTCCACTTTTGCCCCTGCAATCCATTCCCCACATAGCAGCCAAAGTGAGCTTTTCAAAATGTAAATTGGATCACATTATTCATCTGCTTAAAATCCTCCAGAAGTTTCCCATCACACTCAAAATAAAATCCAGACTTTTCATCCTGGCATATAAGGCCTGGGCAGAATCTGCCCCCCATGACCTCTCTGAGCTCATCTCTTTTGATCTCCTCTGGTTCACTCGGCTCCAGCCCCACTGGCCTTGCTGTTTCATAAACAGTCCAGGGTTTATCTGACCTCAGGACCATTGCACTTGCTGTTTCGGCTGCCTGGAATGCTCTTCCCCAGATTCCCCCTCGGCCAGCCCCTTCTCCCCCTTCCTCATTTGAGCAGGTCTCTGCTCACATTTCCCTCCTTAGATAGACCTTCCTTGACTGCTGTTATAAACAGTTTCCCTCCCCTCACTCTCTGTTGCATCATGCAACGTCTTTCCTGCAGAGGCCTTAAACGCCATCTGAAATTATGTTTGCTTCTCTGTGTTTCTCTGTTTCACACCCACAAGAATGGGAGTATCATGAATTGATTCACTGCTTGATTCCCAGCACCGATGATGGTGCCTGGCACTGAGAAGCATGTGGAATGAATGAATGAATGAATGAATGAATGAATCAAACAAGCAAGCAAGCAGTCAGTCACTGTGTCTCAGGGTTTAGGAACCTGTCACCCCTTCTCACTGCCCACCTGCAACCCAGGTCCCTGCACCTCTGGCCTCCTTTCAGTCACCTGCACCTTGCCCACCCATCCCCACCCATTCCCCCCAGCTTGGATGCCTTGCTTGTCAAAACAAGCAAAGCCTGTGGAAATTTCTTAGAACTCACAGAGTGACAGGACCAAATGGAGGATCATTTCTAGGTGATTTTAAGATACAAAAGTGGCTGTATATCATATGCTGAAGAGCAAGGATGTATCTGGTTCTGTGCTGCTCCCCACTTCCATAGTTTTTAGCTTTAGGTAATTTCTCCAACTTTCCAAGTCCCAACCTTCCACCTATAAAATGGAGATAAAAGGCTTACCTTACAGGGTCTTCATTAAATCACATTTGTCAAAATTTTGCTCATAGCCTAGCACATAGTAGGTGGGGATTGTTGTTATAAATGATAAGGAAAAGAGTCTTTTTTCTAGGGCTGGGTGGGCCGAGTTGCTGCAAACCCTTTCCTTCTGATAGCAGCAGTGCCAGGGAGACTGAGCTGACGCTGTTAATAATTGATGGGATGTTCTGGCAACTCGGAGACAAACCAAAGCACAGGCCCTAGTTCTCTTTGCCATCATGGGAGTGAAAATCAAAACCCATTAGGCAAAAGGCAGTGTGATTGATTCTTGTTTAGAAGATGGAGTCAGCACCATTGGTGTGACAGGGTTGCGGTGCTGGGGCTACCACGGGGCTTTGGCTTTCTCGGAAAACTTGACAGGCTTTTCTCAGCAGGAGAGACAGGGAACTGATTTGCCAGCTCAGGCATGTCTGTGATCCCTGGGATAGTCTCAGTGTTAAAGCCCTGAGATAACTTCCTAATTTCCAGAGTAGCTGATGTTTGTTGTGCCCAGCACTGATTAGTGGTGCTCTATATCTGCTATCTCACTGAAATTCCTCCAACAATACAACCAGTAGTATGCCAGTTAGGGATGCTTTGGGCTGCAAGTAGCAGAATAGAAAACTCAAAGCAGCTTCAATAAGGAGGAAGATGTATCATTGAATACAATATGAAGTTCCAAGGCATTTGGTTTTAGGTTGAGTAAATGGCTCAATGATGCCACCAGCATTCTAGATTCTTTTCATCTCTCTGCTCCTCTGCTCCCCAACCCCTTCAAGTGGCTTGGTCCTCATGTTTGATGCTTCATATCACAAGATGGCTGCCCAATTCCAACCCTCAGACATAGATTCAGTGATGTTTAACCCATGAAGACAGACATTTTCTCCTATGCTCCACTTTCTTTCTTTCTTTCTTTTTTGAAATGGAGTCTTGCTCTGTCGCCCAGGCTGGAGTGCAGTGGCGTGATCGTGGCTCACTGCAGCCTCCGCCTCTTGGGTTCAAGCAATTCATCTGCCTCAGCCTCCTGCCAAGTAACTGGTATTACAGGCATGTACCACCATGCCCAGCTAATTTTTCAATTTTTAGTAGAGACAGAGTTTCACCATGTTGGCCAGGCTGGTCTCAAATGTCTGACCTCAGGTGATCTGCCCGCCTTGGCCTCCCATAGAGCTGGGATTACATGTGTCAGCCACAGCGCCTGGCCCACTTTCTTTTTTTTTCTGAGAGACAACCCTTTCCCAGGAGCACCCTAGCAGACTTCTTTTAAAATCCCGTTGGCCAGGACAGGTCACATGCTCATGCTTTAGCTATAGGGGGACCTGAGAAAGCAAGTGTCTGGTATTTTCAGATTAGAGAGGGAATGGATTTGATGAGTGGTATGAAGACTTTTACAGAAGAGGAAATGGAGACTCTGAGAGGTGAAGTTACTTGCCTGAGCCCACACAGCTACGTTCTCAGTAAATATTTGTCAAAGGAATGAAAATGGCAGAGTCAAGGTTTGAACCCAAGTTCATCTGGTTCCCAAGCCTGTGTTTCTAAATCTTGGGACCTTGGGTAGATCATTTTAGCTCTCTGAGGTTCAGTGAATTCATCTGCCCAATGGTGATAATAGTCATAGCTCCCTTTCAGGGCTCTTTTGATGATTCAATGAGATTTCAGATGTGAATGTAATTTGTAAATGGAAAGTACTTTATAAGCATGAAGTATTATTGTATTCAAAAGTGGGAGTGGCCTTTATTTATTTATTTTTAATTTTTAAACTTTTTTCAGAGACAGGCTCTCACTCTGTCACCCAGGCTGGAGTGCAGTGGTGCAGTTAGAGCTCATTGTAACCTCAAACTCCTGGGCTCAAGTGATCCTCCTGCCTCAGCCTCCTGAGTAGCTGGGACTACAGGTGCACACCATCACTCCTGGCTACATTAAAATTTTTTTTTTGTGGAGACAGGGTTTTGCCACATTGTCCTGGCTGGTCTCAAACTCCTGGGCTCAAGCGATCCTCCCATCTAAGCCTCCCAAAGCACTGGGATTAAAGGTGAGAGCTATCATGCCCAGTTTAGAGTGGCCTTTATTTTTTTTTTTTTTTTTTTTTTTGAGACGAAGTCTGGCTCTGTCGCCCAGGCTGGAGTGCAGTGGTCAGATCTCAGCTCACTGCAAGCTCCGCCTCCCGGGTTTACGCCATTCTCCTGCCTCAGCCTCCGGAGTAGCTGGGACTACAGGCGCCCGCCACCTCGCCCGGCTAGTTTTTTGTATTTTTAGTAGAGACGGGGTTTCACCGTGTTAGCCAGGATGGTCTCGATCTCCTGACCTCGTGATCCGCCCGTCTCGGCCTCCCACAGTGCTGGGATTACAGGCTTGAGCCACCGCGCCCGGCCTAGAGTGGCCTTTATTTAGGAACAGTGGTCAATATTTTTCCCATCACAGACTTGATTAAGAATCAGCTCTGAAGTCCAACAGACAAGGTTGATTTCTTGTTTCCTTTGCTTACCATGAATATGACCTTAGGCAAGCCCCTTTCCTGCTCTGAGTGTCATTTTACTTACCTAGGAAATGAGAATTATAACAGAGGCAACCATGAAGGGCTGTTAGGAGATGCCCCTAATGCAAAGAGCCCAGCCCAGCGCCCGACTCATGGGAAGCATTCAGTAAGTGGCAGCAACGATGATTAGTGTTATCATGGAATTCCTCTGCTCCAGCTACATGTCTCTAGTGTAATGAGGTTCCAGCTTCCTTGACCTGAGCCACAAGGATCTGTGTATTATCATCAAAAGCAATGCGGGAACCAACTCAGAATCCATGGGGCCCCTTCAGTGTGATGAGTCATCGGCTTAGGCTCCTGCTGGCCCCAGCTTGGTCAACCCAGATGCCTGTTTTTATCCTGGCAGATAATATGCCAGCAATTCTGAATCCCGATTGTGGGATTGTGGCTTTGAATCCCAGCCCAGCCTTGTCCTAGCTGTGGACTTTGGCCAATTTGCTTCACCTCTCATCACTTCCATTCCCTAATCTGTAAGTGAGGGTGATAATAAAACCTACTCTACAGGGTTGCCTGAAGGATGAAGGATGATAGTGCATGATTAGTGTTGAAGCTGTGCCTAAGAAATCCTACATCCCCACAGGATAAAGAAACCCAGAGACCCAGGATGCTCCAGTGACCTGCTGAGGATCACATAGCCCATCATAGCCTTTCAAACCCCCTGAGAGACCAGCTGCTAAGAGATGATCCTGGTCAAACATCCTGGAGTAACAGAAAGATCCCTGAGCCTCAGTGGGTACTGGTGGCAGGGCCAGAAAGGCCTGGGCATGGCCCCTGATCTTTCACCGACTTGCTGTGTGAATGTGAAATGCTAGAAAGAAAAAGGCCTGGTCAGATGAGCAGGTTGGCCAAAGCTTAACTAACTGCAAGAGAAGAAGCATGCATTAGGCACCAACTCCACACCCAGGACTTTGTGTACTTCCCGTACTTGATAACATCATCAGGATGGGAAGTGCTTGACCTTAGTGCTGGATTGCCCCAGTTCAGAGTTTGGCTCCTCTACTCACTAACCATGTGATTTGGGGTCAACTATTGCAGCCCTCTGTGCCCTAGTTCCTTCAGTCAACAGCAATTTGAGGGCAATCACTGTACCTGCCTCATTGGATTGAGTTACATGTGTTAATGTATGCAAAGCACTTAGACTAGGGCCTGGTATGTAGAAAGCCCTCAATAACTGTTGGGATTTTTTTTTTAACTGTCCTCTCATGTAATCCTCCTGACAATCCTGCAAGATGAATAAGCTCCTTTTCAAAAAATTGCTCTTATAAAATGATACCTGCTCATTGTAAAGTTAGAGGCTTTTTCTGGCCACTGGAGTCCAGGAAAGGCAGGGCACTAACACCCCAGCAGGAACTAGTGGGATACTCACCTGCCAACTGATGGGGAAGGTGTGTATGTGCTTCTCCCCTGGCTGGAGGTAGAACTCAGAGGTGTGTGTTCTACACCGGTCCCCAGAGCGGCTCCAGTTGCTCACAGCAATTACTTGCTTGATAACAGACCCTGTTTGACCTCTTTCCTGTCCCTGTCTCAGGTTCCCTCTCCCTTTCGAGAGTTTTCTGGGATCACTTATCATATAAGCCACTTGTATTCAGAATCTTGTCTTAGAATCTGGTTCTGTGGAAACCAACCAAAGCTCTGTGGGACACATTATTTATTCAGAATGACCTGGTGCTGTATTATAGACAACCCACCCCCGATAGAGACAACCTCCTTTGGGGGTTGTCGTAAAAGAAGAAATTCAAGGTCTGGCAGAGCACAGTCAGCCTCATCTCCGTCACTTAGATAAAATGAAAACCACAGCAGTGGCAGCAACAGCTAACACTGAGTGCTTACAATGTGCTTCCCTGGCACAGTGCAAAGGGCATTCAATGCCCCATCACATCTGATTTTCACAGCCCCCCCGTAAGGGAGGGATAGCTATCCTCATCTTACAGCCATGGAAACTGAGGCTCAGAGAGGGGAAGTATCTGGCCCATGGTCACACAGTGAATGGAAGGTTGGGACAGATCCCACCCAGGACTCTCTGACTGCCCAGCCCACGACTTTGATCTCTGTGTTGTATGACTGACCTTCAGAAAGTGAGAAGCAAGATCCCAGCGTTCCCTTCTCACACTGGGACAGTGCTGAGAGGTGAGAGATTTGTCCAGAATTGCCCTATGACTTGAGAGTGTTCCTAGCTCTGGATCTAGGATGACTTTACCCCCAAAGGCTCCTGGATGGAACTACGGGAAACACAGATTTAGCATTAAGCATTATTTTAATAGATAAACTAAATGCATAAGGTCCTCCTACTTTCTCCCAGAGGTGAAATCATCTTGATTTTGGTGTCTCCTGCAGGAGTGAGCATGACTAGCTGGGGCCAGAGACGGGAGGAATCTCTCAGCCCCGGTATTGGGAGTGGGCAGGGTGGCAGCTAGAATTCTTATGTTAATATCCAGGGCGCCAATGCTCCTTAAATGTTTTCTCTGATGACATAAATAACAAATAAGACATAATGTTGCCATGTGAGACACACTTCTGTGGACCCGGGTACAGGCCTGGGTTCAAATTCCACCTCCTTTGCTACCTGGCTGTATGAGCCCCCAAAGCGCCCTCTCTGATACTGGGAGGTGGGGATAATACCTGGGGCACACCTCACAGAGTAGCACTTCTCCACACTGGCTGCACACGAGGATCACCTGGGCTTTGCAAAATACTCATGCCTAGGCCCCACAATGGAAACTCACCCCCAAATGGTTTCATTTTAGTTCTGGTAAAATACACATAATATGAAATTTGCCGTCTTAACCATTTTTAAATGTATAGTTCAGAAAATATGTTCACATTGTTGTCCGAACAATCTCCAGAACTTTTTCATTTTGCAAAACTGAAACTCTGTGCCCATTAAATGCTGTCTCCTGGGCCCACCTCCTGGGCCCTGGCAACCCCCCTTCTACTTTCTGTCCCTTTGAACTCAACTGTTCTAGGTACCTCATATAAATGGAATCATACAGTATTTGTCCTTTTGTGACGGGCTTATTTCACTTATCATAATGTCGTCCAGCTTCGTCCATGTTGTAATTTGTCAGAATTTCCTTCCTTTTAAAGACTGAATAATTTTCCATTTATGTATACACTAGATATTGTTTCTCCGTTCATCCATCGACAGACACGTGGTTGCTTCAACCTCTTGGTTATTGTGAATAAAGCTGCTATTCACATGGGGTACAGGTATCTCTTAGAGTTCATGCTTTCAATTCTTCTGGGTATGGATAAGCAGAGGCCGACTAGAATGTTTAAAAATTCTTTTGGGTATATACCCAGAAGTGAAATTGCTGAATCCTATGGTAATTCTATTTTGAAGTTTTTGAAGAACTGCTGCACTGTTTTTCATAGTGGCTGTACCATTTTACATTCCCACCAATGGTGTACAAGGGTTCCAATTTCTTCCTGTCCGTATTAGTCCATTTTGCATTGCTATAGAGAAAAACCTGAAGCTGGGTAATTTATAAAGAAGAGAGTTTTATTTTGTCTCACAGTTCTGCAGACTGTACCAGAAGCATAGTGCTGGCATCTGCTTCTGATGGGGCCTTAAGAAGCTTACAGTCATGCAGAAGGCAAATGCGGAGCCCGCGTGTCACACGAAGAGAGAGGGAGCAAGAGAGAAGCCAGGCCTTTTTAAACAAGCGGATCTCACATGAACTCATTACCGCAGGGAGGGCATTAAGCCATCCGTGAGGGATCTGCCCCCATGACCCAAAGGCCTCCCACTAGGCAGGCCCTTCTTCCAACATTGGGGATCACATTTCAACATGAGATTTGGAGGGGACAAATAGCCACTATATCAACATCCTTGTCAATGCTTGCTTTTTTTTAACTTTTTTTTTTAAGTAGCTATCCAAATGGGCATGAGGTGGTATCTCACTGCAGTCTTGGTTTGCATTTCCCTGATCATTAGTGATGCTGAGCATCTTTTCATGTGTTTTTTGGCCATTTGTATACACTAGCACCCCCTTATCAGGATGTCTAAACCTCAGATAGCATCAAACCCTATATATTCTCTGTTTTTTCCTACACATACATACCTATGGTAAAGTTTAGTTTATAAATTAGGCACGGTAAGAGATCAACAAGAAAAACTAATAATAAAATAGAATAATTACAACAAAATACTATAATAAAAGTTATGTGAAAGTGGCCTCTCTTTCTCAAAATATCTTATTGTATGTAATATTTTTGGACCACAGCTGACTGCAGGTAACTGAAACCTTGGAAAGTGATATTGCTGATAAGGGGGGA
Source organism: Chlorocebus sabaeus (assembly GCF_047675955.1). NCBI lineage: Eukaryota > Metazoa > Chordata > Mammalia > Primates > Cercopithecidae > Chlorocebus > Chlorocebus sabaeus. The sequence goes on from NC_132905.1 coordinate 14,719,428, forward strand.
TTACTGTATTTCCTTTGGAGAAATGTCTACTCAAGCACTTTGCCTCTTTTAAAATTGGTTTTTGTTGTTATTGAGTTGTAAGGATTCTTTGTATATTCTGGATATTAATCCCTAAAAAGATACACGATTTGCATATATTTTCTCCCACTCCATAGGTTGTCTTTGCACCCTATTGATCGTGTGCTTCAATACACAGACGGTTTTTTTTGTTTTGTTGAAGACCGAGTTGTCTGTTTTTCTTTCGTTGCCTGTGTTTTGGTATTATATTCAAGGAATCTTTGGCAATAGGGGGAAATCATAAAGCTTTTCCCCTAAGTTTTTCTGAGAGTTTGATAGTTGCAGGTCTTACTTTTAGGTCTTTGCATGTGATGTGTAAGATAAGGAACCAACTTCATTCAATTACCTGGGACATCCCCAACTTCCCCACACCGTTTGTTGCCCTGGGTGATTCTGCACACGGCCAGGAAGCCCAGCCACAAAAGACAACATGGGATGGCAGAGATCAGAGGTGCTAAGCTGTGGAGCACCACGTGCAGTGCTGGGAACAGAGGGAGTCGCCATCTGGGGCAGCTGCTGTTATCGTTGCCGGGATAAGAGGCAATCTCTGACACACCCAGCATGGCTCATCCCTTCCTCTTCCACTCAGGACAGCTTGGCAGAATGCAAGTGAGAGAGTGAGATCCAAGTGTGAGTGACATGTGTCCAGGTTGTGGCCACTTCTTACCACCCCACTGCTGCCTTCCTGATCCTATCCTCTCCCTCCTGGACCATTGCAGGAGCCTCCAGTCCCATCTGCTGCCTCCAGCCTCCCATCCCCAGTCTCGTTTCCACACACAGCAATGCACGCCCCTGCTCAAAATCCTTCTATGGCTCCTGCCTCACTCAGAAAAAGCCCAACTCCTCAGTCCCACTTACAAGACCCATGATCTGGCATCTTTCCCCTTTTCCCAGTACCCTTACAGCCTCCTTCCCTACAACTGTCCCTCTCCGTCACTCCATTGCACCCAAAGTGGCCTCCTTGCTGTTCTAGGCACCCTCCCACCTCAGGACCTTTGCACTTACTGTCCATCCTTTCTGCCTGGTACGGTCTTCCTGCCGATGCCACAAGACTCACCCCTCACGTTGTTCAAGTCTCAGCTCAAATGTCATCTCAGCAAGGCCATCCTTGACCACCACATATAAAATAACACTGTTCATTCCCCATGGCTGCTTTATTTGTCTCAACCTGACATGTAATTACCTAATTACATGATTCCTTTCTCTCTCTACCACTTTGATATAAGCTTCAAAGGGCAGGGATTTTGTGTGCTTTGTCCACTGTTGTGTCTTCAGTGCTTGCCATAGAGCAGGCATGAAATACATGCATTGAATAAATGAATGAATGATGTTATCCCAGAGATAACTGAAAATAATAATTGATAAAAAAGGAATTTGTTTACAAACTTTGGGACGTTCACTCTTATTACTAACACATTGCTAGAAGTCTGACTCTCAGCTGCTTCTGCCAGGCTCTGGATGAAGAATGTGTCCGGTTTTTCAACCACAGCCCAGTTTCTCAACCTTAGTGTCTCATCCCCTTTGGGGATGGAGAATTCTTTGCTGTGGGGCTGTCTTGTGCATTGGAGGATGTTTAGCAGTGGAGAATGGGCATTAGAGAAAGAAGGGATGAACTGCTGCCAGGAGGATATTGCATTATTCCAGGCAAGAGAAGAAAGATGACAGCCCAGAAGAGGGTGGTGGCAGGGAAGTTCGGTGAAAAGTGGCTGGACTCTGGATATAAGGTGTGGAGACAGCTCCTGGGAAGCCACAATGCCCCTGCCTCCACCAGTGGTCACAGACCCTCAGGCTGTGCAATGGGTCTTAAGCCTTAGCCTTTTTTTTAGCTGTGAGTCCTTGGGTCACGTGGCTGTTTCCTCATCTGTAAAATGGACCTAATCACAGCATGTACCTCATAAGGAGATTGTAAGGATTCGATAATTATGGCAAATAACAATAACAGATACATAATGCCCAACAGGTCAATAACAAGCTTTTATTATCATGATTGGTTGTGTATATTCATTCAGTGGAATTTATTGAGCACCTACTATGTGCCAAGCACTGTGCTGGGTGCTGGGAAACACAGTAGAGATCAAAACAAAGATCCCAGCTCTCGTGACACTGATATTCCAGTAGGAGAAGGAGCAAGACCATTAAAAAATAAACATAGATACTCATTGGACCAAAACAACCATGAAAAAGAAATCATGAGACTGTAAGACCATCAGGGAAAGAAAGATAAATGCTAACTGAGTATTTGATGTTACTGAGGAATGAATGCTGTGTTTTGAGATGTGATAAAGCTATTATGACTATGTTTTAAAATCTTTATCTTTTAGATACACATACTGAAGTGTTTATGGATGAAATGACAAGATCAAATAATTATGTAATTTTTTTTTTTTTTTTTTTTTTTTTTTTGAGACAGAGTCTTGCTCTGTCACCCAGGCTGGAGTGCAGTGGCTCAATCTCGGCTCACTGCAACCTCTGCCTCCCAGGTTCAAGCAATTCCCCTGCATCAGCCTCCCAGGTAGCTGGGATTACAGGCACCTGCCACCACGCCCAGCTAATTTTTTGTATTTTTAATAGAGATGGGGTTTCACCACGTTGGCCAGGCTGGTCTCAAACTCCTGACCTCAAGTGATCCACCCACCTCGGCCTCCCAAAATGCTGGGATTACAGGCGTGAGCCACCGCGCCCAGCCTGATATGATATTTTGGATGGCGCTGTGGAGAAAGTTCTGCAGGGAAGGAGGGGAGTGCTGGGGCTTAACCAGGCTGGTCAGGAAGGGAGAAGGTGCCAAGTAAGCAAAGACCTGCAGAAACGGAGGGAGACAGGCATGTGGGCATGTGGGGGAAGAGTGCTCTGGGTGGAGAGAAAAGCAGTGCTAAGGCCCTGGGACAGGAACATGCCTGGGGCACTCAAGGAACATTCAGGTGTCAATGTGGTTGGAGCAGAGTGTGCCGCACGCAGGAGAGTAGAAGGAGGTGAGATCAGAGGTGCGACCTTGTGGGTCACTGCTGAACTCTGACCCTTCCTGTGAGCCTCTAAGCCCCGAAATAGGCTCCCTGCTTCCAGCCTTTCCCATCCAGTTCAACCTCTGCAGAGCAGCCAGAGCCATCTTTCTCAAATGCAGTCTGCTCAACTTCATCATCCCCTTCCCAAAACTTCCATAGTTCCCACTGCCCCAGGATAGTCCATGCTCCTTAGCCTGGCTTTCAGCATCCCAGCCCAACTCTCCACTTTCATCTCCTCCCCGTCCCTTCTTCAGACACCCTCTGTGTTCACCACACTAACCTTTCTGCATTCCCCAAATATTCCAGTCTTCCTCAGTGCTGGTCACCCTCTTGCCCAAGCTGTTCCTCTGCCTTGCACCCATTTATTCCTCTTCTCTGCCTGCAGCCTCTTTCTTTCCACCTTCAAGGCCCAGCTTCCCCACCACCTCCTCTGTGAAGCCTTCTTTAACCATCCCCCGCCCCCCTACCACCACCTACACTTCCCTTCAGGCAGCACTGACTGCTCCCTCCTCTGTGCACCGGAAACCTGACGTTCATACCTTCCTCGCACAAAACATTGTGAAGATTCACTTGTGGGTTGTTCTGTGGATGCCAGGCCTGGCCCACAGAGAGACAGGGAAGCTTAAGCGTGCAGGCTATGCAGACTGACTGCCTGGGTTCAAATCCCAGCTCAGCCACTTTTGAGCTGTGTGCCCTTTGGGGAATTACATAACTTCTCTAGGTTTCAGTGTCCTGATCCGTAATTTGGAAAGCCTCATAACAACCAGGGTTGTTGGGCAAATTCTATATGAAACACTTGAGCCGTGCCTGGCACTCAGCAGATGTTCGGTATATTTCACTATTACTATTGTTATCGCGGGTAGGTGTTAGTAAACGTTTGTTTACTAACAAATGTGCATGATCTTGTGAAGACTGATCAGAGGGGTCTTCCTTAAAACGTAAGGGTCTCCCAGGTACACCCCGCTCCTTCCACTTTTCTTGTCTCTACCTGCCTGCAGAAAGAAGTGGCCTTTTGCCTTCCATTTACAGAGAGGAGACACACAATTAAGTTAGACACTTGAGGTGTTCCCTCAAGTTCCCTGACTGTTTTTGAGACAAGGTCTCGCTCTATTGCCCAGGCTGGAATGCAGTGGCACGATCATGGCTCACTGTAACCTTGGCCTCCTGGCCTCAAATGATTCTCCCACCTCAGCCCCTTGAGTAGCTGGGACTACAAGTGTGTACCACCACCACACCGAGCTAATTTTTGTACTTTTTTTTGTAGAGACAGGGTCTTCCTATGTTACCCATGCCATTCTCAAACTCTTGGGCTCAGGCGATTCTCCCACCTTGGCCTCCCAAAGTGTTAGGATTACAGGTATGAGCCACTGCACCTGGCAGCTCCTCCATTTTTGCTCTGAAATGAGACTGGTTTCTACCACAGCTGCCCACCACGGGCTGGCAGGCAGATACTGTCTTTGAGAGAATAATGTTGCATTTGCCAATTCCACACCATCACTTACATCCACCAGGTAATGGGCCTAGAACCAAACAGTTTCTAAAAACAGATCATCAGTTGTCACTAATCACTCCTTACAGGCCATCCCTGAGTCTTTCTAAGGCTTTGTGTGATCCTTGGAGCCCGTGAGCTTGGCCAGTCCCACCTCTAGAGTCTTTGTAGACTCAGTTGTACCGAAGAGGCAGCCGATGATTGCCCTGTCAGGGGCATATGAGAGGTAAAAGGAAAGATGGAGACAAGATGAGGTTGAACCAGCCTTTCATTTGCGTATCACTTGTCTGGAATTCCCACTGTCTCTGTGAATGGATAGAGTTTCTTTTATCTCTTTTCAGTGAATACATTTGCACATCCTTTATTGTTCCTTGAAATAGTGACTGTAATTTGACTCAGCCATTCCTCCTGTTTCTAGATCGTTCTTTCGGTTTCAAGGTGGCTTCCTTTCTAGGCTTCTCTGGTTCTTTTAAGTTTAGGTGGCAGTATGTGCATGCTTTGAGGACCTGTTTCAATCCTACCCGTGGTTTGTCTGATAAACGTTTAGTGCATGTTACTGTGGGCCAGGCAACCTGCTGGGTGCTTGAGAAGCACGTATCTATTTGTTAAGATTCTTCTAGTTGCAGGTGACAGAAAGGCAGCTCCAATGGACTTAAGCAAAATGTTTACAAAAAAAAAAAGTCTTGGGTTGGGTGAGGTTTCCAGCCAGGTTGGATCCATGGGCTTAAATATGTCATCAGGACTTGGTATCCTACATCTCTAAGCTCTATTCTTCTTTGTCATGGCTTCTCAGCAGGCTGCACCAACAGGGCTGGAAAGATGGCTCCCTCAAATCCAGGCTTTCTTCCTGGCGCAAAGCAAGTCTCTTTTCCAATAGGCCCAGCAAAATCCCAGGGCTGATTTTCATTGGCCCAGCCCTGAGCCAATCACATAGCTGTGTCTGGGTCACATGTCAATGGCTGGAGCTGGGATGGGATTGAGAATGGGAAAGAGGTGATTTCCCAAAAAGAAATTGAAGTCCTCTTACCATGAGTGGGGAGAATAAATATAAACCGGCAGAAACAATCCATGGCCATCAAAGAGTTTATAACCTACTGGAGGGAGATACGGATTAAACAAATTAAAAGTTAAATGAAAGAATAATCACACTAAGTGTAATATGTATGTTGGAAGCAGAGAAACAAGGTGTTTTGACAGGGACTAACGGGGCAAGGTCAAAGAGGGCCTTTTAGTGTATGTGAACTTTTCTGGGAGACTGAACTTGATGTATGTCTTGCTGAGCTACAGGAGTGATCCTTCTTCTATAAGATCTTCATCCCGCCTATCTTGCACTGTTCAGTATGCTTTCTCTCGTATTCTGTTTTCTTCTTGTTTCACTTCTCCAAGTAAAACAGGATGTTCTCAAAGTCTAAGACTGTATCTCACTCACGGGTGGGCTGCCTGTTTTGTAAATAAAGTTTTAATGGAACACAGCCAAGCCCATTCATTCACCTGTCATGTACAGCTGCTTTTGGATGTATGGCCATAAAGCCTAAAATGCACTTATTATCTAAACCTTTATAGAAAAAGTTTGCTAACCTGTGTTCTGAAGTTGCATCAGGGCCTGGTGAAGAGGAGGGGCTTATTGGGTGTTTGTGGGTGGGTGGGAAGATGCAAGCTAGCTGTGTGACCTTGAGTGAATCACTTAACTTCTCTGGGCCTCTGGCTTCATATCTTGCAGTGCCAGCCAGCCTCTTGTTCTTCAGATCTCAGCTCGTAGGTCGCCTCTTCAGAGAGGCCCTCCCTGACCTTGAATGGCCAGTTTGGACTTGGTTATGTTTACAGTCTTCCCATCATAACATGTTTCTCTGGTTTATTTTGAGATTATGCCCACTTGGAGCAGGCATCTTTCCCTTTCTCTGCACCAATGTTTTTTCTCCTCTCATGTGCCATCTCCCTGGTAGGGCAGGTGGAAAGAGCTCTGATTTGGAACTCTGGAAGTCTGGGTTCACAGTCCCCACATGTGAGCAATGAGACCCTGGGTAGGCCCTTTTTCTCTCTGAGTTTCCGTTTCCTTGGCTGGAAAATGGGCGTGGTGACTTTACCAAGCAAGGATACTGGAAAGACAGGTGTACTCATCTGTGCCAGAGAGCCCAGCACGGTGCTGGACTGAGCACAGGTACTTCATTCATGTCAAGTTGTTTTTCCTTCTCTCCTTCCTCTCCTCAAGAGAGTCAACCCCTAACCTCACTTTAGTCCAGCCCCTGATGATACCCTTGCCTGCTCAAACCCTTCATGCAATGACTGTGCCAAGGAATGGTTGGAGAGGAAGTGTTAGATTCTTCCTCTACCTCCCCACCCGCAGGCCCCATCACATTCCCCCATTCTTTGATGGAACGTCCTCCATGTTACATAAAGCTCTATGCAAATGCAACCCAAGGAAAGTCCCCTTGTTCCCCTCCCCATCCCAGGTTACCGTCCCCAAGCACCTCTTGTATAAAAATTTGGGACCCTTGCTGGCCTCATGCCTGGGAGAATTGACCAATCCAAAGAGGTGGTTTTCCAGATAGATGAGAGCAGTCCTTGGGGGCAGGGTGTATGGGGGACTGGGTGTCCCTAATTACCAAGTGACCTACTGGCAGGGCTAGCTACAGAATTTGTGGGGTGCAGTACAATATAAAAATGCAGTCCCCTTGTTCAAAAGTAAGAAAGAATTTTGAGATGGTGATAGCAGAGTAGCAAACCAAGCATGGAGCCCTTGTGAGCGCAGGGCCCTGTGCAACTGTGCAGGTTGCACATCCATGAAGCCGGCCCTGCCCGTAGGGCAGAATGACTCAGAGGTCCTTATGGGTTGGGAGGAGAAGGCCTTAACCTCCCTGCCTAGGCAAGAGCTGGGGCCTCAGACTCTGATGGCTACCGGAACTAGGTAGCCCTTGTCACCCAGTGAAGCAGTTTCTGGAAGAACTGCAGGAGGGCAAGTTCAATGAGGACACTGGTCAACACCCAGCCTAATGTGCCTATTCCATGGCCAGCCTCTTCTCAGGCAGGGAGTGGAGGGGGCTAGTGGTGAACTGGAGCAGAAGCCTGCCTGAGAAAGCAGTAGCCATTCAGCTCCAGGCTGGGTCTGGGCTTAGCCAGAAATTTTAATTTTCATGGGAGATATCTCAGTTTTTCAATGTTGGCAAATCATTTTTAAAAATTAAAAACATGCCCAAGAGCAGTGTCTTACGCCTGTAATCCCGGCACTTATGGAGGCCAATGTGGGAGGATCCCTTGAGCCCAGTTTGAGACCAGCCTGGGCAACCTAGTGAGACACCCCATCTCTACAAAAAGTAGCCAGGTGTGGTGGCATGTGCCTGCAGTCTCAGCTACTCAGGAGACTGAGGTGGGGGGATTGCTTAAGCCCAAGGGGTCAAGGCTGCAGTGAGCCATGATTATACCACGGCAATCCAGCCTGGGTGACAGAGCAAGACCCTCTCTCAAAACAACAACAAAATCTCCAATACTGTGGTGACTGTCTTTGCACTTAACATCTTTGTGTGTGTGTGTATGTTTGTGTGTCTGTGAGTATATCTGTGGGAGAAATCTCTGGAATTCAGATTTTATAACAGATTTGTGCATTTTACATTTTGATCCATGTGACCAAACTGCACTTTGTAGAGGTTGTATCAATTTATTCTCCCACCACCACCGTATGAGGGTGCCTGTTTCCCTGCAACTTCATCAGCACCATGTGTTGTGAATTTTCTGATTTTTTTTGTCACTCTAATAGATAGAAGCAGGTATCTCGGTATGGTCTCAATTTCTGTTTTAAAATGAAGAGTGAAGCAGAGTACCTTTTGCTTGTTGAATGAAGCATAGCATCATTGTCACATGTCTAGAAGCTCCATTGTTTTCTTGTCTCAAAAAAAAATTAAAAACACTTTGAGTGGGCCAAATAGAATATGTTTGGAGCCATATGCAGCCCTTAGGGCTCTAATCTTTGACCTCTGGAATATACAGCCTTCATGTGGCTAGAAATGTTGGGGAGTGGCATTTCTTGCCTCTGAGGCCCCCACCTGGAAGGGAGGAAAGGAATAGAGCTTGGATGACAGAAGCAATAGGTCCCCCGTATTAATTAAGGTTCTCCAGAAAAACAGAATCACTAAGAGATTTGTTTATTCATTTATTTGAGAGACAGGGTCTCGCTCTGTCATCCAGGCTGGAATGCTGTGGCACAATTATAGCTCACTGCAGCCTCGAACTCCTGACCTCAAGCAATCCTTCTGCCTTGACCTCCAGAATAGCTGGGTTACAGGCGTGAGCCCCCATGCTCAGCTCCCCAGTAAGACATTTATTCTGAGGAGCTGGCTCACACGAGTAAGGAGGCTGAGAAGTTCCACAATCTGAACATTCAGGAGAAAGCTGGTGATGTAATTTGGTCTGAGTCCCAATGCCTGAGAACCAGAGAAGCCAATGGTATAAATCCCAGTGGAAGGGCAGGAGAAGACCCATGTCCCAGCTCAGAAGGCAGGCAGGAAGCAAAAGGGGCAAATTCCTCTGCCTCTGCCTCCTTTTGTTCTATTCAGGCCCTCAGAGGCTTGGATGATTCCCATTCACACTGGAGAGGGCCAGGTACTTTTCTCAGTCCGCCGACTGAAATGCTAATCTCATCCAGAAACACCTGCACAGACACACAAATGAAGGTTTCATCTGGCCACCCCATGGCGCAGTCAGATTCACACATAAAATTAACCATCATATCCCCCCTTCCTTCTTCTTATTTCTGGCATCAAGCACAACCTAGGGTGGCACATCTTTGTTGAATGAATGACTATCCCCCCAAGGTGGGACTTGGCTCCAAAAAGCAAGGCAGTTCATGCCTGATCGATGCCAACACAAGTCAGGGAAATTCTCGGGCAAATCGTAAATTGATTAGCTAATGGGTTACAACTTCCCACACCCAATCTCCAACCAGGGCAGGGAGAAAAAGCTACTGCAGAGGCTAGAAAAAGCTCTCGATGTCAAGTCAGCAAACTGAACTGGCTCTAGAGCTCAGGTTCCCAATCTGTAAAATGGGAATAATAAGATCCCTGGGGTGACCCAGAGGATGGATAAGATGAAACATGTAAAGTGCACAGCAAAGTGCCTGATGTGTAACAGATGTAAGCCAGTATTATTTGTGTTGTTATTTTCATCGTCATCATCATCATCATCCTTGAAGCATTTGGCTTATTTCTAGGGGCTGTGGGACTATGGGAAAGCTTATTGTGTAGAATTAAACTCTGTATCCTGTGGAGTAATGTCAGCTCTACTATTTTACGCTGGAAAGCTTGGGCATTGAGAGATTCAGTAGAGATTAGGGGGCCCAGGATTGGGGTTCTGGTGCTCAAGATTGCTGCTGTTGTGTCCAGTATTGGAGCAACATCATTCAAGGTCACAACTGTGAAGTTCAAGGTCAGACGACTGCCATCCGAGGTCAGAATCCTCTAATCCATCATTGGAGCCAAGGAGTCCATGGCCAGAGAGTTGCTCTTCATAATGAAAACTCTAGCAGGCAAGGTCAGAATGCTGATGTCCCAGGTTGGAACTCATGGATGGAGTTGGAATTCTGAGGTTCAAGGTCAGAACACTTCAGCAGCGTTCATGATCAGAATTCTGGCAGGCACGTTCCGAAGACTGGTGTTTGGAGTCTGATGTTTGGAGTCGGAAGTCTTATTCCCTGCTTGTTATATTGGGAGTCTCATCCTTTCTGTGTGTCCTTAACCCTTCATCATCCGTCTTCCTGGCAGCAGTTATTGAAGAAATGCAAATCTCAGAAGATCCCCAAACCCCCATTTATCCAGTGGGGTCCTGATACTTAGGCCTCTCTCTCTTACTGTGTCTGATGCCCATCCACTCAGGTCGTACTGATAAAGGTGACAGGATCCTCAGGAAGGCGACCAAAGTGTGGCCCCCCTGCCCCACTCCTGCCAAAGACCCTGGAACCTGTCGTCAACTCTGTTTAAATTCACCCTTAAATCCATCTTGTTGGCTGACCTGGAGCAGATCCAAGGAAGCAGCTCTGCCAAGCCCCTGGGGGGCACCTGGATGATCTCACTGCTCCATCATCCAAAGAAAGGCAAACACTGTCAGGCAAGGGGCAGAACAAAGTGCCAACGGCTTGTGGCTTTCCAGCCCGGGAGATGGGCTGGCAACAGAACGTGGGGAAGTGGAACAGTTTGTTGGTCACTGTGGTCACCACAAATGTACTGTTGGTGCCAACTGGAGAGGGAGCTTTATTGCTTATGGGGTGTGTTGAGGATGGTGCAAGTAATGAGTGCTCAGTGGAACAAGGGTGGGCAGGAAGGATTGGCTGGGTCATGTCCCCAAGGAAACGGTTGTAACACATCTCCCCTCCCTACCTTTATGCTCCATTTCTTGGCCTTCCTTTATTTTTTTCATAGCCCTTTTGCCACGTGTTACGTTATAGGTTTATCTGGCTCTTATCTGTCTCATTTCATGACAGTATCAGCTCCATTAGAAAGGAACTTGGTCAAATTTTACTGCTGACTCCCGAGTGCCTAAAACTGTGCCTCACATAGAGCAAGTAATAAATATTTGTTGAGTGGATGAATGAATGAATGGATGGATGATTATTACCCCTTCAAAGACAGTATTAGAGAGTTTTCTGAGCTCCCAAATCGTTCCATGCGTAGCCCACCTCCAAGCCGGTTCACTCTGTCTCCAGATTTTGTGGATGGGGGTGAGGGGAAACGGCAGGAGAGAGAGGGATTGGTCACTCCACGGCTTCTAGTTGCTCTCGGGATAACTTCCAAACTCTTTTTCTGACCACCAAGGCCCTGGAAGGTCTACCACCCTACCTTCATATCACATGCCTGTTATCTTGCCCCCTTTTTTCTCCCAGCTGTACTGGAGAGCTTTCTCAGAGCCTCGGCACGTGGTGCTGGGTCACACCTCAGGGCCTTTGCACATGCTGCCATCTGACTAGGACGATCTTATGGCCCCTACCCTGGCTCCCTTGGCCTCCCTTACTCATGCTTCAGGGCTCTGCCTAAACATCCGACCCCTAACTTCCTGAACGTGACGTCATTCCCTCCATGATAGGCCCTGGTATTTCTTGCAAGAGTTTATCCGTAGACCCCTTTGGTCACTGCTTTTGGGTTCCAGTGTTCATCACTGTGGGGATAAATCTTCCATGAACTGGAGGTTCTTTATGAGGGAGGTAGCCAGAGCCCTTTCCCTGTCACTAAGAAAAATGCAGAAACTCGTTCCTCCTCCCAGAAATGAGGCATTCTTGCTCTAGCGGGGAGGAGTTTTGGTCTCCCAGGAAGATTTCTTAGCTGCCTCTCCAAAGCCTGTCCCATACTAACCCCATCACAATGGGGTTTGCTGTTTCCTCTCACCCTCCAGCTGTCCAGGCCAAATCAAAGGCTTCCCCGAAGACACAGCAGGAGTTAGAGGGTGCAACGAAGCCTCTGAAGACAACAGCAAAATAGCTAACACTCATATACCATGTTTTACACACATCACCTCATTTAGCCCTCATGACATCCTATAAGGAAGGTGTTATTATTATCCCTATTTTACAGATGTGGAAACTGAGTCCCAGAGAGGTTAAGTAACACATGCAAGGATGCAGCTAAGAGGTCGCAGGGTAGCATTTGAACCCCAGCAGTTACCCCCAGAGCCTGGGCCCTGAACCACTACACCCCCTCCCCTGTCCACCCCTTTTCCTCCCCACAGCCTTCTCCTCACTTGCTTCTTCCTTTTACTCTTAGTCTTCTTGCCTTTCTCTTTGCTCTTCTTCCTTTTCTCCTTAAGTAACTCAAACTCCCCAAGTTATAAGCAACCCCAGTTGTATGGATGCGTTGTTCTATTTTTCAAATTGCAAAAATCATAAGAGCAGTGGAATTTTTTCACATCTTTATGCTATAAGCGAGGGTGGATGGAAAGGTGGGAGTTTTCTGTTTGATTTGCTGCAGAACGGGTTGGGAGGAGAGGGTAAATTTCCTCACAGAGGCCTATCAGACTCCATGAGGCCAGAGTCATTTAACACTCTCTGACTTCATCTTCCACTATCATCTCCTGCCTCCCTGTGTCCAGCCATGCTGATCTCATACTTACTATTATAAATTCCTTCCTGCCTTGAGTCTTTGCACGTGCTGTTCCCTCTGCTTCGAATGCTGTTCCTCTCTTCTTCACCCAGTTATTTGCCTCCTCACCCTAAAGCTCCCAGATAGAATGCCACCTCCTCCTGCAAGCCTTTCCTGATCTCTCAATAGGTCAGATCCCCCAGTTATGGATTTTCAAAGTTCTCTGTGCCTCTCTTGGGTGGCCTCCATTCCAGTTGTAATTTCACATAGGTTTAAGCAACGATCTGATTAGCACCTGCCTCTCCATCTGGGCTGTGATCTCCCCAATAGTAGGACCTTGTCTGCTGTAGGCATGTCCCTCCGGTATCTAGCACTCTGCCTACCTCCATGCAAATCTTCCATGAAATTTTGCTGGATGAATGGATGGATGAATTCAGAGGCTAGTCAAAGTTGGCAGAAACCACAGTTCACCTTCCTTTGGTTGAGGAGTGTGAGATGGTCTGAAATGTTCAGCTCAAACTCCAGCCAGAAGTTTCTTATCATCCACTGAAAGCACAGGGCACCAAATTCTTTACAAGTGGCCAAATACCTTCTCTGGTGCCCAGAATGATTGAATGATCATTACAGTGTCTTCCATCAGCTTTTCAAAGGTACCTATTTGGGTTATATTTTACGGGGTGCCATTACATTTACTTAAGTAAACCCTACATATGAAGACTCAAAACCCAGGAAATAGAAGTTCTGAGGGAGATTTTAAAATGAAGAATCTGGCCGGGCGCAGTGGCTCGTGCCTGTAATCCCAGCACTTTGGGAGGCCGAGACGGGCGGATCACGAGGTCAGGAGATCGAGACCATCCCGGCTAACATGGTGAAACCCCATCTCTACTAAAAACACAAAAAATTATCTGGGCGTGGTGGCGGATGCCTGTAATCCCAGCTACTTGGGAGGCTGAGGGAGGAGAAGGTGTGAACCCAGGAGGCAGAGCTTGCAGTGAGCCGAGATTGGGCCACTGTACTCTAGCTTGGGTGACACAGTGAGACTCCATGTTAAAAAGAAAAGAAAAGAAAAGAAAGAAATAAAATGAAGAATCCCAGGAAATTCACCAGAAATGTGGTTTAGCAGGAAGTTGTACTACCTTTGTGGGCAGGTGGGCCTGGTTCAAATCCCTGCTCCACCACTAATGCCAGTGGCCTCAGCAGGTTATTCCCCATCTCTCAGCTGACATTGCCTCCAGATTTCATCCTCCCAGCATGAAGGCCAGCAGAGAAAATGGCCGTTTTTTCCTGACTCTTCCCATGAAAGTCCCAAGACTGCCTCTGACTGGACAGACTGGAGCCACATGATCATCTCTGAGCCAATCCCTGTGGCCGGAAGGGATCATGAGTGAGGGGACGAGCTGGGGTCAGAGACCACCATTAGGTCCAGGGGAAATACCTGGAATAGGATTTGCTTAATAGTCTTCTTTAGATTAAGTCATTACTTTTACTAAATCAAGTTGTTTTAACAGGAAATTTGATATCATGAAGAACTGGTGCCATTTGCCATAAATCATGTCATAAAATTCCAGCCAGATGCTGAAGCCTGACACCAACTCTCTGGGTTAAAAGGGAAGATGTCTGTTAGAGAGGTGTTAAAATGTCACTGGCTTCATACTGGGACTTTCCCCTTCGGGGTGTCTGGGAGTCTGAAGACAATTGGAAAGGGTAGCTCCTTCTCACTCTGTGAATCAATGTGATTCTGATGGCTTACCCCTGGGCAGCTAAACCAGTCTTGGCTGCGCATGAGAATCAGCTGAGGATCTTTGAAAAATCCCAATGCCAGACCACCCGCCAGACCTGTTAAATCGGGATCTCTGGGGATGGGACCCAGGGATTGGTATTTTTCAAAGCTTGCAAGGTGATTCCACTGTGCAGCCAAGGTTGAGAAATCCAGATTTCAATGTATCTAATACTGGTGGTGTGTGCCCCCCATTGCTACCCACAAGGGTTCAGCACGTCCACTGGGCTGCAGGAAGGGGCTTATTGCAGACTGGGGTGGCCTGGCTGGCCAAAGAGTGTCACAGAGAATGGGCTCCTGTTTCTCCCAAGTATTAGCTGAACAGGAGTCTGGGAGAGTCATTTAACACTCTCAAATGGGAAGAAAACATATGTCTATCTCCCAAGTCCAGAAGGATTTAATTCCCAAAATGAAATTCAACTCTGACCTGAATCCTACCCCCACTGTCTGGATCCAACTGCTTGTTACCTAAACCAGCTGTTACCTTTCCATCTATCCATCAACCATCCCAGACCCAGCTCTGCTGCTTCCCAGCTGTGTGGCCTCAGGCAAGGCACTCAGCTTCTCTGGTCTTCAGGTTTCTCATTTGCACAATGGGGGCAGGCTGCTGGTTCTCTGTGATCTTTAAAGGTATTTCCACTTGGGAACCTGCAAGTCTTGAGAGGCAGCCACAGGCTCCTTAACTGGACACCCAAGCCCTAGCTCAGGAGTTCTCAAACCCCAGGCAGTTCAGATTCCCGGTCCATCACCCAGAACACAGAATCAAAGTCTCTAGAGGCAGCCCAGGATCTGCATCCCCAAGGATCTCAATTGATTCTGATGCAGGTGATCCTCAAAACACTTTAAAAGTATATGGCCTATGCCTCGGTGTTCACCGTAAAAGCCCCTTATCCAGAGATCCAGCCCACATGAAACATGCCCTCCTTTTTGCAGGTGAGGAATCTGAGGCTCAGAGTGTCTAGTCCTTCTTCACCCAAGGTTCTGCAGTGAGTCCACGGCAGAGCTGGGATTCAAATACTGACCCTGCCTAACTCCAAAGCTGGTGTCCTTCCCCTGCCTATGCGACATTCCTGAAACTTAACATCTCCAAAACTAAGCCCCACGTCCTCCCACTGCGAACTCGCTTCTGCCGATTTCCCCCCATCTATCTCTTTCCAGTCACAGACGCCAAAAACCTGGGAGCTACTCATGACTCCTCCTTTGTTCACACTCCGTGTGGGACCTCTGCATAAATCCCAGGGCCCTGCTTTCAAAGTGTATCAGGCTCCAACCCCTTTTCATCACCCCCATGAACACTCCTGACCAGGAGTCAGCATACTTTTCTTGAAAGGGCCAAATAGTAAATATTTCAGGTTTGCAGGCCAAGAGGCTAAATTGAGGATATTCTGTAGGTACTTACATAATCACTTAAAACGTAACCTTTTAAAAATGTGAAATCTGCTCTCAGCTTGCAGGTTGTACAAGCAGGTGGCAGGCTGCCTCTGACCTGTGAGCCACAGTTGGCTGACTCCTGTTCCAGACCAGAAGTTCTCAGCTGGGGGTGCTTTTTGCCCCTCAGAGGACATTTGGCATTGTCTGGAGACATTTTTGGTTATCATACCAGGTGGGGTGGTACTATTGGCACCTAGTGAGTAGATGCCAGGGATGCTGCTAAACATCCTACAGTGCACAGGACAACCCCACAGCAAAGATTTATTCAGCCCAGATGATGATAGCGCCGAAGCTGAGAAACTCTCCTTTAGGACCAGGCACGGTGGCTTGTGCCTGTAATCCCAGTATTTTGGGAAGCTGAGGCAGGAGGATCACTTGAGCCCAGGGGTTCAAGACCAGCCTGGGTAACATAGTGAGACCCCATCTCCACAAAAAAAAAAAAATTCAAAAAATTATCTGGGCATGGTGGCACATGCCTGTGGTCCCAGCTACTTGAGAGGCTAAAATGGGAGGATCACTTGGGCCCAGGAGGTTGAGGCTGCAGTAATCCATGATTGCACCACTACACTCCAGCCTGGGTGAAAGAGTAAGACTTTGTCTCAAAAAAAAAAAATTCTACTTTAGAGCAAGCCACTGTCATTTCTCACCTGGACTATTACAGTCACTTTCTCACTGGTCACCTGCATCCACACTCACCCCTGCTGTCCCTTTTCCCTGCAAGCCAGAGGGATCCTGCGAGAACCCAAGTCAGGTCACCTCACCTCTCACTCAAAGCCTTCCAGTGGCTCCCACATCACTCAGTGTAACAGCAAAGTCCTCACAGCCCTGCAGGACCTGCCCCCCATGACATCTCTGACCTCATCTCTCCACCTCCCATCACAAATCTACCTGGGGGAGCTTAGCATTGGCTATTCCCACTGTTCCCTGCACAACTTCTCTCACCTCCAAGTTCTTATTCAAACATCATCTTTTTAGGAAGTGACAGCTTCCCTGACCCTCTATTTTCAAATGGCAGTTTCCACCCCCGCCTTCCTTTTTTTTTTTGAAACAGAGTCTCACTTTGTTGCCCAGGCTGGAGTGCAGTGGCACCATCTCGGCTCACTGCAACCTCTGCCTCCCAGGTTCAAGCGATTTTCTCGTGCCTCAGCCTCCCAAGTAGCTGGGATTACAGGCATGTGCCACCATGCCCTGACTAATTTTTTTGTACTTTTAGTAGAGATGGGGTTTCGCCATGTTGGCCAGGCTGGTCTCGAACTCCTGGTCTCAAGTGATCTGCCTGCCTTGGCCTCCCAAAGTGTTGGGATCACAGGCGTGAGCCACTACGCCCGGTCCTCTTGCCTTCTTATCTCCCTTCCCTGCTTCATTCTTTTTTTCCACAGCAATTACTACTTCCTTCCCCTCCCCCACCTCACCTACCTGAATATGTGCTCCATGTAGGCAGGGGTTTCTCTTTTGTTTACTGATGTATCGCAGGACCTGAATTAGTGCCTGGCACAGAGTAGGTGCTTCATCAGCATTTGCTAATGAATGAAGTTAGTGCACTTCTCCAGGCCTCAGTTTCCCCCTGCGTCAAATTTAGCCCCCAACTCACCCACTTCCAGATGCTGAGCTAGTAGACTGTTTGCTCACTGTGCAGTGCTGTGCCCAGGTGAGGGGGGTTCAGTTTGGCATGGGTGGTGTTGAAGTGTGGCCTTGCTCAGAGCCAAAGCATCCAGGTCCTTTTGCAGCTGGGGTCAGGGCTGCAGCCAGGTCCTCACCTACCCCAAGGTCTCTCCACTGGTACCTAATCTCCTACACCTTTTCACAATCTCAGATCTTGCCATCCTCTCCACCGCCTGTCATGGGGCCTCCCGTGAGACCTGGTCAAGCTGCCTTGTCTTTCCTCACCTTGTAACTTCATCTGCCCAGCCTGGTCCTCGAGCCAGGCCCCATTCTGTCTTTCCCTGGGGAAGCCCCCTTTGTGGGTACATTAGCTCAGAGAGCCTGAAAGCTACAATTCTGAAGTTCTGCCCTCAGTATCTTGAAGGTTCTAGAGTCCTACAACTGAAATAGGCACAGCATGCATGCTGTGAGCCTAGATGTGTGAGCAGGGCCATTGTTTTGTTCGTACACTGGATTCAATGGCCTGTGATGGAGGGTGGTGGAAACTGAATCTTGGTTCAGTTCAGTCTCCCTTTTCTTCTAAGGGTTGACCCTAAGTTTGGGAGGTTTAGGTAGTGATTAATTAATACAATAAGAGGACATCCAACATTTTAAAATAACTAAAAGAGTGTAATTGGCTTGTTTCTAACACAAAGGGTAAATGTTTGAGGGGATGAGTACCCCATTCTCCATGATGCAATTATGATGCATTGCATGCCTGTATCAAAACAATTCACGTACCCCACAGATACCCGTGCTAAGTACCCGCAAAAATAAAAAATACACAGATTTTAAATTTAAAAGAAAAGAGGACAGCCAGTGTGGTGGACACTGTGAGTTCCACACCTGTACTCCATTTACAAGCTGGTGCACCCACACCCCAACTGCTGGCGGTGCCTGCTGCTAACAGCTCGCCACTACCCCCTTCTCACGACTCCTGCCTCTCACAATTGCCCTTGGCCTATGGGAATCGCCTGCCAGGGGATTTTAACCTGTGGCAGCTCTCCCCTCCTCCCACCAGGCAGCGTGTGGACTCAGCCCTCTTTCTGCAAGGTGGGTCAACACCTGGTGCAATTCAGGCTGAAGCTAGACCTCAGCTGAGGCTACATCCTGGCTTAGCTCCTCCCCTGTCCTGTGCTGCTTCTCTCTCTCCCATCATGTCTCCTAAAGGAGACATGGGGAGAGAATGAATCACGTGCCTAAGAATCCCTGTCTCAGGCTCTGCTTTTAGGGATGCCCTGATGTGAAGGGAGGTGATCAGTGTTATTTAAAACTGACCTCCATGCCCAAGGACTGGGGACTGGCAACTAAGAGTTACCCTCAGGATGGGATGGTCTCCCCCTACCTAGCTTCACCATCTTCCTGCTTTTTCCCTTCCATCTTCAGGGTGGGCTCTCACTGGCACTGTCCCCATACCCACAGACTCCAGTCCATTTTCCATTGTCCCTGCTGGGCTGAAGAACTTGGCTGTTGCTGCTGACTTGGAGGGGACAATGACCAGAGTGGGCTGCAGTCCAAGCATTTGTTCATGAAGGGCTTTGAAAGGCTGGCCTGGTCCTCCCTCCCCACCTTCTTTGCCAGGAATGGTCCCCATCCCTGCGCAAAAGCTCTGGCAAGCCTTGTTTCCTTTCAGCCGGCGTTTTCTGAGGTTTAGCTTGGCAGGCTTTCGTGCCGACCTTGGATGGCTTAATGAAGTTGGGAGTGGCTCCATGCCAGCTCCCCATTAACGTGGCCTTTGAGAGAGCCTCAGGGGCTCCCAAATCTTTTGGCTCGTTCAGCTCCGAGGGTAGAGGAGGTGAGCCAGGCAAGGGAGAAAACAATAGCCTCGATGGCACCAAGATGCTGGGTGACCTTGGACAAGTCACACCCTCTCTCTAGGTCCTGGGTCCCCCAACTGTAACGGGAGGGCATTGGGCTGGGTGATTCCTCCTGACTCCCTGCTGTACTCATTCATTGGAAAAAACATGTATTGAGTGTCAAGTATGTGCCAGGCACTCTTGTAGATGCTGAGGACATAGCAGCAAACAAAACAAAGCATCTGCCTTGTGGAATAGAATATCCCAGGCTGGGGGAATAGAAAGAATGTGGGATTTAGAATCAGAAGACTAGAATCTTTTGCCACTGACTTCTGAACCTCAGTCTCCTCATCTGTTAAATGGGGCTGTTCTGAGGCATCAGTGACATAGTGGATGTAAATGTTCTTGGTAGTAACCATATGCAATACTTATTGAGCACCTACTGGGTTCCAAGGCATGGACATAATCAATAATTCTCATAATCCCCTCATAAAGAGGGATAATGGTTGCAGGTGAAGGCTATGGAGCTGCACCAGGTCCAAATCCCAGCTCTACCTCTTCCTGTGTGACCTCGGACAAGCTGCTGGGCCTCTCTGTGCCTCAGGTTCCTTTCCCATAAGACAGATAATGACGATACCTGGATTATAGGGTTGCTGGGAGGACAGAGTGGACTCGAACTTGCGCAGTCCTTAGAACAGTGCCTACTGCATAATAAGTGCTCAATACAGGGGAGTTATGAGCTGTATGTTATTATTATTCATTTCATTTCACAAGAGAAAACAGATTTTCAGTTCTTGTCTGAGGTCATTCAGCAAGAGAAGCTGAAGGAGATGGGGAAGGAGCCCCCCACGGCGGCTGGACCCAGCGTCAGGGGCTCTCCCCACCTCCTTTAGCCCCCTGGACCCAGAGAGGCTTAGCTGAGCTGCAAGCAGCCGAGGCCAAGGGATTTACAGCTCAGAAATCCCCATTTCTGAATGAGTCTGACTGAGTATCCATGCACATGTGTGTAAGTGTGCATGGCTGTGCGCACATCTGAGCATCCATAATAGGCATTGCCAAGAAGGACACGCCATATGATTCCATTTATATGAGGCTCAAGAACAAGCAAAACTCAACCATAGTGAGAGAAATCAGAACAGTGATTGCTTTTGGAGGTATTGACTGGAAGGGAACCCAAGAGAACTTTCTGGATGATGGAAGTGTTCTGGACCTTAACTAAGGTGGTGGGTAGAGAAGTGTATCTATTTATCAAAAAGGCATTGCACCAAACACTTAAAACTTGTGCATTTTATTATGTGTAAGTTATACCTCAATAAATAAAAGAGCACTGGGAAAAAATAAGAAGAGATCTAATTTACTGAGGAGTAATTAACCACGTGCTGGGCTCTGTTCAAGATGCCTTACAGGTGTTCTGTAATCCTAACACAACCCCATGTAGCACTGCCTGTTATGTACATGCATGTACTCCATCCTGTGCATGTGTCTGAGGCTGCTTCTTAGCCAGCATATGAGCAGTTCACAGAATGCATGTGCACACGTGACACTGACTCATTCCTATACTTGGGGGCTAAGTGGGCACATATGAGGGTGCACGTGTCCACAGATTTGTCCATGGGAATAGATTTCTGCCAGCACCTGTTTGCTCCCCTCAAGAGCATTAATGAACTGTGCTTCATGCGCCGTGCTGGCTGGTAGTTAGATGCTAACAGCATGCATGCAGGGGCCCTGGTCTGTGTAGACAAATCAAGCACTGTTATCAGACAATAATGGCAGGGGATCGACAGCCAGCTGCCTGTGCCAGGGAGGAGTGGGGACGCATGGGCACTGGCAATTAGCATCTCTAAAGGGTGTCTCTGCTGAATGGTAGCTAATTTGCCGACACGGCCCCATCAGTCAAACTCAGCAGTCACTGAGGGGGAATGCCGGGCCTCTCCAAAGATTTGTGAGTTGCTGCTGTTGGTGCCAGCTTTTGCACGGGGAGCAACTCACACCTTAAGAGGAGATAAGGGTGAACACAGCCTGTCTGCCCACAACAGCCCCGCCTCTGACCTCTCCGCCCCCTCTGAGGATGGCTGGCCTTGTGAGCTTGGGAGGATGTGGAGGCTCAGAGAAGGTGAGCAACCTGTTTAGAGTCAAACAGCCAGTGGGCCACCAACCCAGGAACTGAGCTTGGGTTTCCAGACTTGCAGGCATTGTACATTTCTCAACACCATCACTCACTCACATGACATAGCGTTCACAATATTTTTGCCATTTCTTTTCACCAAAGGTACCATTAGTTTCTTGGTATTTTCCCTCAAGTGGCCCCCTTTTTAAATTTTTAAAATTATTTTATTTTTATTATTATTATTTTGACACGGAGTCTTGCTCTGTCGCCCAGGCTGGACTGCAGTGGCACAATCTCGGTTCACGGCAACCTCCACCTCCCAGGTTCAAGCGATTCTACCTCAGCTTCCCGAATAGCTCGGATTACAGGCGCGTACCACAACGCCCGGCTAATTTTTGTAGTTTTAGTAGAGATGGGGTTTCGCCATGTTGGCCAGGCTGGTCTCAAACTCCTGGCCTCAAGTGATCTGCCCACCTCGGCCTCCTAAAGTGCTGGGATTACAGGCGTGAGTCACAGCGTCCGGCCCCTTTTTAAATTTAAATGTTTATTTTAAAAGGAAGCTGCCATCAGTGGAAAACCAGTATCTGATACCCGTAAGTTGAAGCAGGGGTGACCAACCACCCCTGCCTCCATTCACCTGCGAACTTTCAGTTTTAAAACCTGGATGGTTCCAGCAAACCGTATGAAGTTAGTCACCTTAAATTGAACACAGGTTTTAAAATGAATACCGTGAAAATAAACTAGGTTATTAAATTCTAACTGGCAGCTCTGGGCTTGGAGCCTGTCCTTACCTGTGATGAAGGCAGAGCTCCATTAGAATCCTGGAGCGTCTCTTTCCGGGTAGTCCCAGGACAAGTGCCAGGGTTCACTCTGATTGGCTTGATTGGGGTCACATGCCCAGACTCAGTCAATCGTTGTTGCCAGGGGAATGCACAGTTCTGATTGGCCAGACCTGGAGCCAGAGGTGACGCCAGGCTCCAAGCCACGTGGCCTGAGAGCAGGCAAGGGATAGTTCCCCAAAACGTGAGACCGTTTGTTACCAAAAAGAAGCCCCCTCTTCCCCCAGGTATGAGCAGCAGGTGACTCCTCTGCCCTTGCAAGAATAATCTCCTCTTGCTGTCCCAGGCTCTGGCTCTCAGTCTGCCTCCTGCTCCTTGTGTGTCTTCCCGCCTCTGGTCCTCAGTCTCCCGTTTGTGAAGTGGAGAGTTGCGCTGAATGGTCTCTAAGCGTCTTCCAGGCTTTGATGTTATGTGATTAGTCTTCCCCAGGATGATTATTACTGGAGTTTGGTGGTGGCTGTTACTGTTTTACTCCCTCCCACTTGCCCAGAGATAGATGAGAAGGGAGAAGGTCTTATAGCATGGTGAGAAGAGCATAAGGCATTTCCAAGTTCAAATCCCAGCACTGACAGTTTCTGGCTGTGTGATTTCAGACAAGTCACTTCACTCTCTGAGCCTCGGTTTCCTCATCTCTAAAACGGGAAGAACAATAGTATCTATGTAGAAGAGTCATATTGAGGATTAAAACTGGCAAGAAGTCTAGACCGTTGGGGTGTATTTGTGTCTTTTGGGGTGTATTTGGGTGCAAGAAACTGAAAGTCAAATGAAACTGGCATGGACAATAAAGGGCATTTATTGGATAGTGGAACTGAAAAGCCCAGGCAGTGTGTAGCAGGGGTAGGGAAGGGATCATGATGTCATCATTGTGTCAAGGATTTACTCTGCTTTGAGCTCCTCTGTGAGCCAGTTTTTCTCTTGGGTTGACTCCCCTCATGGGAGTCCCAAAGGCTGCAGCATTTCTAGATGTCACACATGCACACTGCGTTATCCAGAAGAGAAGGGAACTCCCAGCATTCCTGGCCAGAGCTCAGAAGTCAATAAATTGGCTTAGCTTGAATCACATGCCCCACTCAGCAAGCTCTCTAGCTGGGGGATGCCATGTGCTGACTGGCTTATCCCTGGGGCAGGGGACAGGGTCAGCTTCCTCAGAACCACAGGGATCCCCAGGGAGTAGTTGGGGAGGGCACCTGCATGCTGGGAATGATGCAATCAAGTGTTGAAGATCACCAGGGACTCTAGACCTGAGGCTCTGAAAGGGCTCTCTGAACATCTCCTGTCCAGAGCTATCGTTTTACACAAGGGGGACACTGAGGCTCAGAGAGAGAGGGGCTGATTTCAGGATGGTGTCCCTTGGAAAATGACGATCAAGATCTGCCTTTGGTTGATTGCTGTAATACCCCAGTGAGATGAAAATAATGCTTTGAGAAAGAAAGAGAGAAAGGAAGAAGGACTCAAATAGATCACAGACCTACTAGGTGGTAGATTTTCTGTACCTGTCATGTCATTTAGTCTTTGTAGCCACACTGGGAAGCGGGTTTTGCTGTTACTCCCGGTTTACAGAGGGGAAATGTGAGGCTGAGAGAGCTGAGGTGACTTGCCCAGGGTCACACCCTAAGAAGCAGTGCCAAGGGGCTGCGAAGTTGGCTCTGTATGATTCTGATCCAAGGACACTTGCATTTAGTGTGTGCCTACTGTGTGCTAGGTGCTTCCCAGGCCATCTCTTACGTGAGTGCTCAGTGGGTCTGCCTGTAGCGGGGGATGTGTTCTCAGGAGATAGCAGGGATCCCTTCTTGGCCACCAGAAATGGTCCATTTTTCAAGTTGTCTTTGCCAGCAGAGACTCTGTGACTTCTTTCTTGTTCTTTTTGTAACCTGGTTCCCTCCCCACCCTGAACATTTTCTGGCCTGGCAGCTCCACTAAGAGTCTCAAATCTTCCAGGTACCTGTACCTAGCCCTAGGACTGGATGAGAAGGTTCTTCTGGAGACTCCCAGGCCTTTGTCTCCCTGGGCCCCAGGGCTCCGTCCCACCCCTGGCTGCCCCTTCCTGGGCCCCTCCCCAGCACTGGTTTTGTGCCAATGTTTGGGCTGCTACAGCCCTGGCCAGGCTCGAAAAAGGAATTATTTCTGTCTCTTGCATAGTTCTCAGCCCAATTCCCAAAATGGGAAGTGGCCTGGGAGGGCCGCCCAACCCCCACTCCAGTGGAGGAGGGAGGCGAGGAGAACTTGGCAGAGCTGAGACACACACACACACACACACACACACACACACACACACACACACACACGGCTCCTTCTCTAGGCCTGTGGCCTGTAGAGGGAGGCCAGGCGCTTCAGAGGGAGATGGGGGATGGCTCTTGGGGTGCGGTGCCTCTTCCCTCCTCTTCCAGAATGCTTTCCCTGATTGTCCAGGGGCTGTATCACACTCTTGAGAGGGGTGTTGTTACCCCCAGGTTATTCTGTGAGCTCAGGACCCCCGGTCCCATTTCTTAACATCCCTCATAGCATCCAGTGTTTGTCTCTGCCCAGCCTGGACGTCTGTCATCATGGCCGGCTGCATCACTAGCCAGAAGCCAGGTTGGTTCCGACAGACACTGTCTGACTGACTTGTCCACCGCAAGGCTGAGAGCCTGACGGACAGGACGGCTGACTGACTGGATGAAAGGCTGTGCCTGTCTGCCTGCCTGCCTGTCTCCGTGTCTGACTGAATGTCCCTCTCTGAGACAGAGAGACTGTCTCTCTGTCTACCTGGCTGCAGCTCTTGCACCTGACTAATTAGATACAAAACAAATTGCCTTTCTCTCCATCTCCTCATTTTGGAGTGTCTGTCTGTCTGTCTGTCTGTCTTCCTGGGTATTTGGCTGACCGTAATTAGTTGAGTAACTAAGCCTAGCTGTCCATCTCCTGTCTGACTGACTGACTAGCTGTCTCCATAGCTGACTGACAAGATGGCTGACGGACAGCCTGTCTGTCTGTCTATGTCTGTCTGCCTGTCTGTCTGCTGGGTATCTATTGTATCTGACTAATAGATGAAGAAGCCTGTCTGTTCATCTCCTCCTCTGACTGACTGACTGTCGGTCTGTCAGCCTGCTTCTCTGACTGCAGGCCTGATCAAATGGCTAAGTGATGGCCTGCCCATCTGCCTGTCTCTACGTCTGGCTGACAAGATGGCTGTCAGGCTGACTACCTGTTTCCCACCTCAGTATCCAAATGACCAGCTCACTGGATACTTGACTGTCAACTTTCCTAACTAGACACAATTCCCAGGCTGTCCTAGATGGTCGGAAGGGCATGGGTGACACCCATCTGAAAGCCGCCACCCAGCCTCAGCAACCACACCTCTCCCCTTCCTCCAGGGCTCCCTGGTCCAGAGGAGCGAAAGTCGTTTACCTGCCAGAGCAGGGAAGGGGAACTGAGTGGAAACCTCAATGCCTGCCCATGTGTTCTTGTTTCACATGTTTGCACTGCCTGGAGGTGGGGATGGAGGGTGAGCCCTGTGTTCCTCATTCATCCCATACCCCTGTTTTCGGGGGTCTTAAGGGGGAAACAGCCTTCCCCGAGGAGGACACAAGGACTCTCCCAATATGTGAGGCTCTCCCCGGGCCCTGCAATCCTGGAAAGCACCTTGGGGAACCATTTCAAACTCTTCACCCCTGTGTTGCTCAGACACTAGGGCAGATTCCCAGGACAGGGGCCAGGTCTGGGGCAGGCAGCCACCGGTGGGAGGGAGCACGGGCTCCCTGGTCAGCATCAGCAGGCGTCCACCACCTCCACCTGTCAGGAGCTCCACGGCCCTTCAGAAGGAAACCAAGCTGGGGAGAGTGAGTAACACTTTGCCAGGAGGGAGGGCGCAGTCCTTCCTGCTGGCTGCATTTCCTCCTGATAATAGAATTCTGCCCAGCTGCTGGGCCGGCTGCTGTCTGACCTCCCTTCTTTAAAGGCAGAATTTGCTGGTGAATTTTGTTTCAGGAGAAATATGTGTCGAATGGGGAAAGAGATAGGACAGAGAGAAATAGGAAGAGTTTGGGAGCCTCTAGATGGAAAACAGCCTCTC
The DNA here is from genome assembly GCF_047675955.1 of Chlorocebus sabaeus. NCBI lineage: Eukaryota > Metazoa > Chordata > Mammalia > Primates > Cercopithecidae > Chlorocebus > Chlorocebus sabaeus. The sequence goes on from NC_132905.1 coordinate 14,745,669, forward strand.
GAGAATTTAGCTCTGTCTAAATCACGCCTTCTCTGTCTTTTTTAGAGCCTTCTAGGTCCCCCAGATGAGCCCTGGGGATGACAGGCTGGGTGACCTCTGCACAGGCCAGTGGAATTACTTTAAGCTCTGGGGTAAGGTGGGAAGAAGGCATTCTGGGAGTCTCTGGATTCCTGGGCAGTAGACAGCAGCAGTTGGAGATGGCTGGGCATCTAAGGCCGGGGCTGAACCCGCTGTATAACTAAGGTTAGAGACCAATATGTGACGTAGGTCATGGTTCACCCTAGGACCAGATTATGGTTGACTCTATGGCCAGGATCAGGGATCAGTCAGTGATGAGGGCCAGGGCTCAGTGTGTCTCCAGGATCAAGGTTCAGTCTGTGTCCTGGGTCAGAGCTCAACCAGTGAGCAGGGTCAGGACTCAGTATGTGATGAGGGTCAGGGCTTATTCTTGACAAGGATCAGGGTTCAGTGTGACACTGAGGTCAGTACGTGACCTGGGTCATAGATCACACTAGGAGTTAGTCTGTGATCAGAGTCAGGGATCAGTATGTAACTAGGGTCAGGGATCATACTGGGTCAGTATCATACTGGGTCATACTGGATCATACAGTGTCAGTGTTCCATCAATTTTAACTTTTTATTTGCTCTGAAGTCATGGAGGGGTCCAACCTCGTGAACTGCCCAGGCTCGAGGAGAGAGGGCTGGAGCCCAGGCTCCAACCCCCAGCCATCTCCCTAGACCTGCAAGCCTCCCCTCTATTAGGTTCCAATGCCACCATAATCCCCGAGTGTTGTAACACTAATGACATTTGCAGTTACTTCTCTGATTCCTGTGTCCCCCCAGCTAAAGCACCTGCTCCCTGAGGACCAATTTTTTATCTTTCTTGCTCACTACATATCTTCAGCACCTAGCAGAGTACCTGGCACACAGTAGGTACTCAAAAGACAGTTAATAAATGTTTTATTATTATGATAATAATAAAAGCAACTATTTGCATTGAGCCAAACAGTGCTCATTGCCTTCTCTCTCATTTTTTTTTTAATCTGGTCTTTTAAAAACTGATCATTAAAATAAATGCATTCAGCTGGCTGCAGTAGCTCATACCTGTAGTCCCAGCACTTTGGGAAGCTAAGGTGGGTGGATCATTTGAGGTCAGGAGTTCGAGACCAGCCTGGCCAACATGATGAAACCCTGTCTTTACTAAAAATACAAAAAAAAATTAGCTGGGTGGCACATAACTGTAATCCCAGCTACTCGGGAGGCTGGGAGAATAGCTTGAACCCGGGAGGCGGAGGTTGCAGTGAGCTGAGATTGTGCCACTGTATTCCAGCCTGGGCAACAGAGCAAGACTCCATCTAAATAAATAAATAAATAAATGCATTCACACAGTAAGACTAATTCAAATACCAGAGGGCATACAATGGAAAGACAGAAATCTCACTCCCACATCTCCAGGCTCAGAAGAAGCCATTTTATTGCACATCTTTATATTAGGTTGATTTCATTTGCTTTTGCACCAACCCATAGAACCTCCACATATTTGTATATTCGTCTTCGTATTCCACCAGCTCCATGGAAATAGGAGTTTCATTTTATCCACACTGTATTTCTCCTGCTTACTCCAGTGCCTGGCAAGCAGCAGGTGCTCAATGAGGCTATGTAGAAAGATTATTTTTATTTCTAATACCAATGAGATTATGTCACATATACTGTTGGGTACCTTACTTTTTAACTATTAATAAATGAATAAGCCACCGGGCACAGTGGCTCACACCTGTAATCTCAGCACTTTAGGAGGCCAAGGCGGATGGATCATGAGGTCAGGAGATTGAAACTATCCTGGCCAACATGGTGAAATCCGTCTCTACTAAAAATACAAAAATTAGCCAGGCATGGTGGCGTGCGCCTGTAGTCCCAGCTACTCAGGAGGCTGAGGCAGTAGAATCGCTTGAACCCAGGAGGCAGAGCTTGCAGTGAGTAGAGACTGTGCCATTGCACTCCAGCCTGGGCAACAGAGTGAGACTCTGTCTCAAAAAACATAAATAAATAAATAAACCTGGGGCCGGGCGCGGTGGCTCAAGCCTGTAATCCCAGCACTTTGGGAGGCCGAGACGGGCGGATCACGAGGTCAGGAGATCGAGATCATCCTGGCTAACACGGTGAAACCCCATCTATATTGAAAAAAACACACACACACACACAAAACTAGCTGGGCGAAGTGGCAGGTGCCTATAGTCCCAGCTACTCGGGAGGCTGAGGCAGGAGAATGGCATGAACCCGGGAGGCAGAGCTTGCAGTGAGCCGAGATCGCGCCACTGCACTCCAGCCTGGGCGACAGAGCGAGACTCCGTCTCACACACAAAAATAATAATAATAATAATAAAATAAACCTTAAAGATCTTTCCATATCAGCAAAAACCAGATTTACCTCACTCATTGTAATGGCTGCATAATCTTTCATGGCTTAGATGTACCATACATTATTTAACTAGACTCTTCGTGGATATAGTTTTCAGTTTTGTTTTTCTTCACCCATCGTGACAATACTTTATTTAAGCGTCACACCTCAACTCTACAAGGCTTAACTCTGATTTTGGCTAAGAAGACTGCATCTGAGAGAATGTAAGGCACTTGCCTAAAGTCAGAGAGTCTCAGCACTTGCCTAAGGTCACTCAGCCAACCTCCAAGCCCATTCCACCACCCAAGCTTTTTCTTTGCTGCCCACCAATGCCCCTCACTGAGTTGTCCCACCGCCAGCCTCAGAGAAGGCTGCCCTGTGATGCTTCTATCACCTGCGCAGGGCGTGGCCCTCTGGCAAGGTTCTTCTCTAGGCCTTTGTCGGTGTCTGTCCAGAGCCTGAACCAGGCTCAGAAGGGTTAAGAGTTAGCTGGGTGCGGTAGCTCATGTCTGTAAGCCTAGCATTTGGGAGGCCAAGGTGGGTAGATTGCTTGAACCCAGGAGTTCAAAACCAGCCTGGCCAACATGGTAAAATCCTGTCTCTACAAAAAATAAAAAAAAAAATTAGCCAGGCGTAGTGGTGCATGCCAGTAATCTCAGCTACTCAGGAGGCTGAGACACAAGAATTGTTTGAACTCGGGAGGTGGAGGTTGCAGTGAGCTGAGATTGCACCACTGCACTCCAGCCTGGGCAGCAGAGCAAGACTGTCTCAAAAAAAAACAAAAAAACCCAAAAAACCAAGAGTCCCCCGGTGGGCGTAGAATCCACATCTCCAGAGCTGTGTTAAGACAGTAGTTCTCAGCTGGAGGTGATTGTGACCTCCAGGGGACACTTGACAATGTCTGGGTCATTTTGGTTGTCATAGCCAGGGGGCATCTAGTGGGTGGAGGTCAGAGATGCTGCTGAACATCCCAGGATGCACAAGGCAGCCTCCCACCTGAGTGAGCTGACCCAAAATGCCAATAGGTCGAGGTTGAGAAATGCTGGGTGAAGGGCACAGATTCTGGCACCAGACTTCCTGGGGCCAAATCCTGGCTGCCACTTCCTGGCCGAATGACCTCAGGCAAGTTGATCAATCTCTCTGTGCCCCTGTGTCCTTATCTGTACAATGGGGATAAGAATAGTCTCTCTCTTCCAGATTAGATATGTAAATCACTTTGGAAAACACTCAGTATATGAAACCATAACTGGAATATTTGTCCTCAGAATCTGGCCGTCGGAGCTGGGAGAAGATGTGCCCTACAGAGAAAACAGGGCAGCGGACTGTTGCCCCACTACGACCCAGCCTCCCCCAGGGAATGTGACCTTAGTCCACAGATAGAAATAGATGCCCCTGACGCTGCTGACCTCTGCTTGGTCAGGAATAGAGGAAAAATCGCTGTTTCCATTTTGAGGTCTGAAAAGCAGCTCCCAAAAGACTCTCAGACTTGGGGGTTTTCAAGACACCTAACATTAAAGGATTTTAGGAACCAGCAACTCCAAGCCATCCATTTGACAGGTGGAGAGACTGAGGCCCAGAGAGAGGGTAGGGGGCCGGACTTGCTCACACAGCAAAGCCATGACAGATCTGAGCTGGGATGCAGCCCAAGACAATCACGAGCCTCCCCACTGCTCAGCCCAAAGGCTCTTCTCAGGTACAGACCAGCACCTGGGTCAGATTTGTTCTTCCCTCTTTTCTGAAAGTCTCTGGAATCCAGCCTGCCTGAAAAGCAGTGTCACGTGTTTACAAGCACAGTTATGACATCGGACAGACCCTGGTGCAAATCCCCATCTCACCAGTTGCCCGTGATGACTTCGGGCAGGCTGTGTACAATTCTCTGAGCCTCAGCAAAATGGACACCATCATAGTTTGTTGTTGAAAGGATTAGAGACAACGTGTGGGTACATTCCCACGTTGCTGGTGGAATGCACGTCAGCTAGACCTCTTTGCAGGGAAATTTGACAAAATCTAAGAACACTGAAAAAGCATCTGCCCTTGCATTCAGCAGTTCTTCTGAAGACAAACCCTCACATGTGGGATATGAACAATGTCCCTGTTTTGTCTCTGCAGTATTATCTGTGACAGCAAAAAGTTGAGAACAACCCACACCAAGAGGAACCTAGTTGAAGGCTCTAGGGAGCATCTGTACAAGGTCTTAAACACATTCGTTTAAAAGTTCAGGGCAGCTCTGTGTGTACCTATTTGTAACAACCTCCAAGATATATTGTTAAGTGAAGACATAAGTTCCTGAAAGGTAGATGGAGTATATGCTACCATTTTAGTGAGGAAGAAAGAACATAGATAAATGCAAATACTTATTTAGGCACAGTTTCAGTTAAGAATGCGTGTAGCTGCAAGGATGAGAAAAATCCAACAAACGATGGCTTGAACAAACATGGTAAGTCCAGAGCTGGGCAGCCCAGCACTGGTGCAGCTGCTGAAGGACTCAAGTATCTTTCTTTCCTTTCCCCCATTCTGAGTATGTGTCTCTGATCATTAGTCTCAAGGTGGTTGCTCCTCCACCTCCAAGCATCAAGTCCACATTCCAGGCAGGAATTTTTTTTCTTTTAGATTGAGACAGAGTTTCACCCAGGCAGGAAATTTTTTTTTAAGGGCAAAGGGCAAAAGTAAAACAAAAACACAAAAGTCGTCTTTTCCAGGCACTTTGACTTTTGAGGGAGTGAAAAGAAATGCCCATGCCAGGGACTTCCACCTACATCTCCTTGTACAGACCAGGTCACATGGCTGCTGCTAACTGCAAGGGAGTTGAGAATGTGAGTGTTTTTATCTGGGTGTATGGCCACCTGTGAGCAAAACTGGGGTTCTGTTAGCAAGGAGGAGGTGGAGGATGGATATTGGGTGGGCAACTAGTAGATTCTGCCATTCCTAGTCCATCACTGGAGAGATCCCTGAGAAACAGAATAGTAGTCACTTCTGAGGCAGAGAGCTGGTTGACAGGGGACAGGGGCAGGAGGGAGATCCCCCTTTTTAACTGTGTACCCTTTTGTACCTTTTTGATTTTCAAACTGTATGCAGGTGCTGCCCTACAAAATTAATATAATTTATATAAAAAGTGAAATTTTTAAAAACGCACTGCAGGCTGAGCACAGTGGCCCACGCCTGTAATCCCAGCACTTTGGGATGCCAAGGCAGGCTGATCACCTAAGGTTGAGAGTTCAAGACCAGCCTGGCCAGCATGGTGAAACCCCCGTCTCTACTAAAAATACAAAAATTAGCTGGATGTGGTGGCACATGCCTGTAATCCCAGCTACTTGTGAGGCTGAGGCACGAGAATCACTTGAACCTGGGAGTTGGAGGTTGCAGTGAGCCGAGATCGCACCACTGAACTCCAGCCTGGGTGACAGAGTGAGACTGCTTCAAAAAATAAATTAAATTAAATAAATAAATAAATAAATAAATAAATAAAAACATAGTGCACATAAAGATGCCTGGAATATAACATGCACTCAATAAAACTGGCTTTCCTTCTTTTATCACCTGGCTTAGCGTCAAATGCACATTGAATTCTCAGCTCTGCTACCCCTAAGTTTTGTGACCTTGAGCCTAGTTCTCCAACTTTCCATGCTTCCATTTCCTCCTGGATGTGTTATGAGATGTAGGTCAAGCATACTGTTTTAGTGGCTGTCAGGAGAATTCCTCCCAGGGTCCCACTTTTGTTGAGAAGATGGCTTCTTAAGACCTGTTGAAATGGGAGAGCCCCTTCGGATGTGGGTGGCTGGGGCCAATGTTTCCCAGAAAGGAAGCTACCTACCCATTATCCCTTACACTAGCCACATGATAATAATAGGAGCCAGGACGGGACACGGTGGCTCTCACCTGGAAGCCCAGCTCTTTGGGAGACTGAGGCGGGAGGATTACTTGAAGCCAGGAGTTCAAGACCAGCCTGGGCAATATCACAAGACTCTGTCTCTAAAAAAAAAAAAAAAAATTAAAAATTAGCTGAGCATGGTGCTGCGTTCCTGTAGTCCCAGCTACTCAGGGGGCTGAGGCGGGAGGATGGATTGAGCTCAGGAGTTCAAGGCTGCCTTGAGCTATGATTGCACCACTGCACTCCAGCCTGGGTGACAGAGCGAGATCCTGTCTCTAAAAGAATAACAATCTGCAGCCATAAAAAAGAATGAGATTACATCCTTTGCAGCAACATGGATGCAGCTGGAGGCCATTATCCCAAGCGTATTAATGCAGAAACAGAAACCCAAATACCACATGTTCTCACTTATAAGTGAGAGCTGAACATTGGGTACATACGGGCACAAAGATGGGAATGATAAACACTGGGAAGTCCAGAAAAGGGGAGAGAGGGGAGGGAGAGGGGGGCCAAGGATTGAAAAATTACCCATTGGGTACCCTGTTCGCTACTTGGGCAATGGCATCATTAGAGGCCCAGCCTCCACATCACAAAATATACCCGTGTAACAAACCTGCACATGTACCCCCTGAATCTAAAATAAAAATAAATAAATACATAAATAATAGGAGTGAGCCTTCGTTGAGTGCCAACCATGTGCCAGGCATTGTTCTAAGTGCTTTTACATACATTAACTCATCTAACCTGGAGAAGAATCTTACGAGATGTTTACTGCTATTGACTCTTCAGTTTAGTCTGCCAGAATGATAACATGTTTGATGGGTTGAGTTTCTCATGGAAATTGGTGGCAGACGCTGAGATGGCACTCAGATGGGTTCAGGACATTTGAACCCAAGGGACAGAAGCAGCAAGGACCCCGGCGTTTATAGAGTTCTGGGGGGGGGGGGGGCTGTGAATCAGGGATTGACCTTGGCGATTGGGAGGGATTCAAAGACTATTCATCAGGTAGGAAGCTTTTGATCTCAGCTGACATCTGGGTCAAGTTAAATAGCAATAAAAATCCCTGCAAATGGAGGTTCCATGGATAGAATTGCTAGTCCACAACTAGCATCTGACCACTTCACACCTCCGCCTCCACCCCCTGGGCCCCCTTCGTCTCTCGCCTGGTCTATTTCAGCAGCCTAGGAAGCTGGTCTCCCAGCTTCCATCCTGCCTACATCCACCCCACAGTCCATTCTCCACTCACAGCCAGAGAGATTTGGTGCAAACCTAAGTCAGAGCATGTCCCTCTTCTGTTCAAATCCTTCCATGGCTCCCGCGTCACTCAGAACCAAGCCACAGGTCTCAGCAGGAGTTCCCTGGCCCTCCAGGATCCAGCCCCCATCAGTTCTCCCTCGTTACATCTTAGCTTCCTCTGGCTCCTTAGTGCTGCCACCCCAGGGCCTTTGCACTTACTATTTCTCCTGTTGCAAATGCTCTTCCACCCAATTTCTGTGCCGTCCCCTACCCCCCCGCCCAATCTCTTCATTAAAGTCTCTGTTCAAAAGCTACCTCCTCAGAGTGGCTTCCTTGAACCACAGTGCCTCTCTTCCATCTAATGCAACTCTAGTCCTGGCCAATCCTAACCCAGCCTGCTTTATTTTTCTTAAAGTCAAATTGTACTTTTCATATTTCGAGTCAAATTGCACTTTTATCTGTTCCTCTGTTTCTTCATGGTTAGCTTCCTGAGCAAGCAGAGATTTTGTGCTGTTCACTTGGCTCATATTAGATGCCCTATAAATATATTTTATTCAAATTCATACACACATACATATATAACAGCTTTATTGAGATATTATTGAGATGTTCTATTTACCCATTAAATTAAAGCCACAATTTACCCCCATTAAAGTGTACAATTCAATGGTTTTTAGTACATACACGGAGTGGTACAACCATCATCATAATCAATTTTGGAACCTTTTTATCATCCCAAGAAGAAACCTCTATCCCTTAGCAGTCACTCCCCATCCCTCCCCACCTGCATCCCAACCCTGGGCAGCCACTAACCTAATTGTTACCTCTCTACATTACCCTATTCTGGACATTTCATGTAAATGAAATCATACAATAAGTGACCTTTTGTATCTGGCTTCTTTTGCTCAGCATAATGTTTTCAAGATTTTAGATCCATGTTGCAGCATGTGTCAGTACTTCATTCCTTTTTATGGCTAAATAATATTCCATTATGTGGATATACCACATTTTGTTTATCCATTCATCAGTTGATGGACATTTGAGTTGTTTCCACTTTGGGCTATCATGAATAATGCTGCTATGAACATTTGTGTACAAATTTTTATGTGGACATATGTTTTTCTTTCTCTCCGTATATACCTAGAAGTGGAATTGCTGGATCATATGGTAATTCTATGTTTAACCTTTAGAGGAACTCCCAGCCTGTTTTCCAAAGTGCTTTTGCCATTTTACATTTCCTCCAGCTATATATGAGGGTTCCAGTCCCTCTACATCCTTGCCAGCACTTGTTCTGTCTTTTTTATTCTAGCCGTCCTAGTGGGTGTGAAGTGGTATTTCACTGTGATGTTGGCTTGCATTTCCCTGATGGTTATCATAGTATTTCTTGAAAGAGTGGATTGAATGACATGCTGTCAGGTGAGAGTCCACATAGGAGTCTGAATGGCTGAGCCCCTTCCACTGCGCTCTAGGCCAGGACTGGGCTGAGGTCTGGAGCCCAGGTGGTCCCTAGGAAGGATACTCTATGAGGCTGGGCAGCCTCCCAGGTCAGACCCTCTATGCCATCTGGTGGCTAGTAGCCAGCTGGGGGTGAAAATCCGAGGTGGGCACCAAGTTATGGCACCCTTAGCCGAGCCTGGTCTGTTGACTGGCAGCTGTGGCCAGATTTGCAGGCCAGGCTCTAGGAGCTGTGATATCGCTGCACTCCCTCACCAGCTCACAGTGCCTTTGCAGGGTGTGGCCTCCTTTCATCTGCTCCTCAGCCTTTGCAAGAGCTGCTGTTACCTCTTTTTTACAGGTGAGGAAAGGGAGACTCAGAGAGGTGGCTTCCTGGCCCCAGGACACACAGCATCACTGCCCCTCTTTTCAAGATTTGCATGTACATTCTGCAAATATCTATTGAGTGTCTTTGATGTGCCGAGCCCTGTGCTAACTCTGGGGTTCCAGAGTGACTAAAACGAAGTCCCTGTCCTTGTGGAGTCCACCCTTCGGTCTGGGAGACAGACAGCACACAAGCAGACAGATATACACTATAATATCAGGAGGGGACAAGGGCAGAGAAGAAAAGTAAAGAAGAAAAGGGACGAGCTGAGTGATAGGAGGGGGTGGAGTTTGCAAATTTAGATAATAAAAATAATAATACTACTCAATACTTCTGCTGTGTTTAGTGTTTAGTTTGGAGGCTATGCTGGCCATAAGCACCTCCACTTCTGCCAATCAAAAACCATAGGCCAGGAGCAAAATAAAGGATCACTCTTTCTGGGGGAAGGTGGAGAGGGAAGAGAGAGGATCCAGGGCACAGCCCCCTGGGGAGGGATCGTTACCAGGTGCCAAGCCGGGCCCAGTGGTCCAACTTCCACCCTGGTGGGGACAGGCCTCATCTGCCATGGTGGGCCCCATGCTAGGGAAATGAGAGAATGAACTAGTACTTCTTGAGCACCTGCAACATGCCAGGCACTGTACTAGGCACAGGTGGAGTTGGGGAAAATCAAACATCATCATCATCATTGCTGTCCCCTCCCCAGCCACTGCCACACCCATCCTCCCAGCTGCAAGCTACCAACAGGCTTTGGCACGGATGTGCAACCAGTGCGGTAGCACCAGACGCCACTCTCAGAAGGGCCCCACATTTTGTTTGAGGCTGTGCTGTCACTGTCATGAAATTCATAATTTTTGAACAAGGGGCCCCGCATTTTCATTTGCACTGGATATTGCAAAACCCAGTGTGTCCAGTCCCCACAGTAAAGGAACAAGGAGGCTCCCAACTCCCTACCCTTGCTGGAGCCCATCATAATGGCCATTTTCTTTCCATTGGAATTTAGAGGCATTATTTCATCCATCTAATATAATCAAGTGCCTTGTGAGTTTTCTCAGAGGGTCAAGAAAAGCATTTGCTCTTTAGAGAAACCAGGGAGCCCAGGAAGATGGGACAGAGAAGGGCCTGGCGGACGGTGCATTTAGCTTGGGGAGCCCATAGGGAGCATTACCAGGGACTCTATCTGCTGAGATTTTCAAATACATCACTCGCCTGACTCCCGGGATCCCAGAGCCTTCTGAAAAGGAGGCAAACACCACTTTGTGGCCAAAGCTTTTTCCAATATTATTTTACTTCATCCTGCTTGGGAAGGCATCACCATTACGAGCCCATTTGCAAAGGATGAAACCGAGACTCCGTGAGGCAATGCTAATTGCTTAGGGTCCCATGGTTAGTGGGACGAGGGGGCAGGGAGCAGAAAGTAGGGCCATGTGATTAATTCTGTGGGCCCTCGGCACTCATGCCTCTCTCCACGAAAAAATAATCAAACATTCTATATTATGGCTGCATTTGTATAAAGATGAATATCACATATTAATATCACATACAGTATCACAACATTTTCTTCCGGCTGAAAGTTCTTTTTTTCTTCTAATTATAAAAGAAATTAAAACTTTGGAGAAGGGGCCCTAGAGGTAGTGTGAGCCCCAGGCTGTGTCTATTGGGCCTAATGGAGAAGTCAGCCCTGGCAGGAGAAGAGGAGAGGAAGAGAAGGAAGATGGAGAAGAGGAAAAGGAGGTAGAGGAAGAAGAGAAGGACTGCGTCGCTTAGCAAAGGTGCCAAGGTCTGAAGTGAAATGCCACAGGCAGCAGATCAAAGCATGGCCCTCTGCTCTTAACCCAAGTGTCTGAAGTCTTGGTGCCACCTCCCCCTGAGACGCCCTCTCCCTACCCACCCAGCCCCATCTCTTCACTCCTACCTACACCTAGTGCCCTGGGAGCTCCATCTGCCCCAGACATCACTTGTCTAAAGCGGGCCCCTGTTAGATCAGATTGGCCCAAGGGCCTTGCATGGGATGTGGGACTGCGGCCACACTCTGCCCCGTCACTCCACCTGCCCCCACGCCACTGCCTGTCTTCACAGATTGGACCTGTCCTTCCTGATTTATACTGTCATCCTGGCAGGCATCACCTGGCACGCAGCCAGGGACGCTGTTACCTTTTGCTGCCATTAACGTGGCTATTTACTCCACAGAAAATGACCTTAATTTACAAGGCATTATAACTAATACTGGATGATTACAGTTATTAATATTTATGGATTGACACTCCCAGGAGGGGACCTGGGTGCTAATTGGCACTCCTCTCTGTGCTTCTTTTCTGAATGAGATTTCTTCTGATTTCCGCTGCTGTTTCAGCTCTCGGCCTCTTAGTTTCAAAGGAAAATACCGCACGGTGTCCTGCCTTATTTCTGGCTGATTCTCTTATTTCAGTCCCTTACTTCCTTCAGGTTCTGTAGGCAGCCTAGAAACAGGCCTGCTTCCCCAGGGTCTCCTGGCTCCTGGGTATTGGGAAAGGTCTGGGGTCCTGGCTGAGGGGAATTTGACTGTGAGGAGTGGTAAGGGGAGGGAGTCTATACGTCTGCTTAGAGGACGTGGAGAGAAGAGAGGCATCAGGGAATGTGTACATTTGCCCAGAAACAAAGCACTGTCTCAGACTCCCACACCTTCCTCCATCTCTAATCAAAAATGTTCTGGTCTTTTTATATAAGATGGAATCTAAATCAACCCCTCCCAACGCCTCATCTCTGGGTTGGTTGAACAAATGGGGGTGTTTGGGGCATCTGCATTTGGGGCCCAGATTGGAGAAGACAGATCACACTCCCCCTTCTCGCTCTTAGGTTTTGGGGGGTGCCAGGAGCTGATGTTGCCTGGGCTGAGAAGAGAGATGTACTTGTCATCTCCTCTCCTTTTCAGGTGGAAGATGTGTTACAAACAGCAGCATGTTGCCACGGTAACCAAGGTGCTTCCTTCCCAGAGAGGGAGAGTGTCCTGCTTGTGGTCCCTGCATGGCCTCACCCACTCACACCTGTGTCCCATCAACTGGGGCTGGGCTGCAATCTGAGACTGTTTCTTGGGGGCCAGGCAGCCCTGTATGAAAGTGATGTAGCCAGGAGGGTACTGGGATGAAATGGGGAACTTGTATTCTGACAAAAGGGGCAGCCACTGCCCAGCTCCTGTAAATAGCTGTCATGCAGAAAAATGGACACAGTGCTGTCAAACCTTCTGATTACCGAAGAGAAGAGGGAAATTTGGATTAAGGCACACTGTACCGATTATTTTTATTGTTGGCAAAGAATGCAAATAATATATTTTTTTTAAGAATTAAGCAAACATGGGCCAAACAAAACGTGTCCATGAACTGGCCATTTGGGTTGGGCAGTTTGGTAACCATTTTGCCATCTAAGCAGGGTACACACTCACAGAAGGTGGCCCCACTCAGCATCCTTCTGGGGTCCCAAGGTAAGTGAATCCAGGAAGAAAGCTTTCTAAAAAGATAAGAGGTGGGAAACGCCCAAATTCCCAAATTCAGGAACTCGGAACTGTGCTCAGCTGGATCGTGAGTCTCTAAACAATTGTTCAGGATCCGATCCACCAGTTGATGTTGATCATGGGTTAAAAAATGGGCACATGGGTTCTGGCTGCGTCTGCCACCAGCTTTCTGAGTGACCTTGAACCATTTTCTCCCCTTCTGTGTGCCTTAGTCTCCCCATCTGTACAATGATAGGATTGAACCAAATGTTTTCTTGGAGTTTCCTCATGTTGACTGATATCCTCCTATACTTATCCCGGAGTCATTGCCCCCAACATTCACTCTGTGTGACTGCCAGGAATTTTCAGAGTTAGGGCTTCAGTCTCCAGAGAGGGTTTCTCCCCATTTTAGTCCCTTATTATTTGACAACAATGTGTTGAGCAACTGTGGTAATGGGCATCAAATGGGAATGGGGATAGAGAAGTGAATGGGACCGGGCAGGTCCCTGACCGTATGGGGCTCACATCCACTAGAAGAGGCAGAAAAGAGGGAAGGGCTGTATTTTTGCTCATCCATGTGACCAGCTGGTTAGATTGACTTACTACCTGGATTGATTTTGCCAGTGTCCATCTTCCAAGACTAAGTTGAGCTATTACATCATCCAGGAAAGCTTTCTTAAGCAATTCCCCTACCCCTTTCTACTGTGTGCCCCCATGACTCAGGATTTTGTTCTAACTGGTCTAAAGCAGGCACTATTGACATCTGAATAATTATCTGTTGTGGGGTCTGTACTGTGCACTGTAGGATGTTTAGCAACATCCCTGGCCTCTACCCACAAGATGCCAGTAGAAGTCCCCCCAACACACACACATAATTATGCCACTGAAAATGTCTCTAAATGTCCCCTGGAGGGCAAAATCATGCCCAGTTGCAAACAGCTGGTCTGAGACAATCGCGGTGGCCCCATTCCTTTTGCTCATGATGGTTTGAGTATGAATGTGGGCATATCTTCACCTGATGGCCAGAGCAAAGGCAGCTATCTTGTGTCCATGAAGTAAGCCAGCCTGGGAATGAAGCCAGTCCTCTGAGGGTGGTAGAGTAGATGGTAGAGAGTCTGGATACTTGACAATGTTGTCAAGTCCCTCGGTGATGGGGTACCCCTATTTCAGGACTTTTGGTTGTGTGGGATCATAAACAACCCGAACTGCTGGAGCCTCTTTTGGTTAGCATTTTCTGCTTCTTGAACCAAGAGCATTCCTAACTGATAAATCATAAATCATACTTCAGATCTCGTCTTAAATGTCAACTTTCTCAGAGAAGCCTCCCCCATCTCCCAGTGGAAATTAGGCACCTTTATTATTCTGAACTTTTTTTGGTAGCTTTCACCTCAATTTATGCTTACATTTTGTGTGTCTATTGAGGCCCATCTTCCTTCAGTGGACTGTGAGCTCTATGAGGAGGAGGACTTCATTTTGTCTTTTCTTCCACTGTATCCATTGGCCAACACAGTGCCTGGCATTTAGTAGGCTTTTGGTAAATATTTATTGAATTAATGAATGAATAAAACAGATGGGAAAATAAATGAATGGGTGGATAGATGAGTAGATGAATATATGATTTAATGGGTGTATGAGTGGATGGATGAATGAGTGGATGAATGGATGGATTAGTAGATGGATGAATGGGTGGATGGATGGGTAATTGGGTGTGTAGATGAGTGGATAGATGGATGGATGGATAAATGGATGGGTGAAGGAGTGGATGGATGGATGGATGGATGGATGGTTGGATGGATGGATGGATGAGTAAATGGATAGATGGGTGAATGAATGGAGGGATGGATGGAGATATAAAAGGGTGTGTGTTTGCATCTTTGCCTGTATGCTTTGATGGAAAATTCTCTACAAGTCTACAAACTCCAAAGTTGAACCTAAAGCTTCAGAAGTGAACGAAGGGCCCCAAAAAAGCACCTTATTTAGTGCTGAAGAAGAAAGCCTGTGAAATCACATCATCTGCCTTGAACCCAATGGCAGGCAACATCAGGGTTTTTTGAGAAGCAGTGCAGCGTGCCAAGCACTGGAAGGACAGAGTGAAGAAAAACAGCGTAGATGTGGACTAGGATCCCTGGGCAGGTGGGGCACTGAGAAAAGATGTTTGGCTTTGTTCAAATGAAATCTGATGAAATGTGAAGCACCATTATTTCAGAGGCAGGTGATGATGCTCTGGCTGAAGCTCCCACCAGGGCAATGGAGTAAGCTGGGATTTCATGGGACAGATGGGGAAACCAAGGCCCACAGTGGTCAAGGAACTTGCTTGGGTTCCCTCGGAAAGTGGCCTCAGACCTTACTCTGGGTGTGTCCCATGTACTGTGATGTAGTTGAGAGAGCCAAGAGCTGTGTGACCTGGACCAGTCATTTTATCTCTCTGAGCTTCCACTTCTTCACCAGGATAATAAGGGTGATAGTACTACCTCACATTCAGTAAGGTTGTTGCATGGCTTCAGTGAGATATCACAAGCAGAGAACCAGGGCACTGAGTAGTTCCCAGTTATCATAATGAGTTCATTTTCTTGTCTCTGGTTGGGATATCTGGAAGAGCTACCTGGAGGAGGTGTCCTACAGACTCTGAACTCCATAGGAACAAGCCCTCAAAATACTTTCTTGAAATTCTTCCTGGGACATCCAAGAAGACAGAATGGAGCTGTCCATGTTGGGGACCCTTCCTCATTTGTGTGTTCCCCCTTCTAAAACTCCCTGGCCGTGGAAATGCTCGTCTTGGTCTTTTTATTTTTTTAAAGGGTTTGATTGGGGTATAATTCAAATGCCGTAAAATTCACCCATTTAAAATGTACAATTCAATGGTTTTTACCATATTCAAAAAGTTGTGAAGCCATCATCCCATCTAATTTTAGAACATTCTAATCACCCCCAAAAAAACCTGTACCCATTAACAGTCACCCCCCCATTCCTTCCTCCCTTCATACCCTGGCAACCACTATTCTATACTTTCTGTCTCGTTAGAGCTACCTATTCTGGACATTTCTCATAAATGGAATCATACAATATGTGGCCTTTTGTGACTAACTTCTTTCACTTGGCAAAATGTTTTCAAGGCTCGCCCACAGTGCAGCCTGTATCCGTTTTTGTTCCTTTTTGTGGAGGAATACTACTTTATTGTATGGATAGGCCACATTTTATTTATCTTTCATCAGTTGATGAACATTTGGGGTGTTTCTACTTTTTGGTTATTATGAATAAAGCTGCTATGAACATTCACATATAATTTTTTGAATGGACATAAGTTTTCAATTCTCTTGGATATATACCTAGAAGTGGACTTGCTAGGTCATATGGTAACTCTTTTGAACGTTTTTGAGGATCTGCTCTCTTGGTCCCCTCACTCCAAATGTTGTAGTATAATTAAGGTCAGAGTTGTCCTTGTAGACCAAGGCTTTTACCTCCTGGCTAGACATTTCCAAGGTGTCTTTCTCTACCAAAGTTTAAGGGATGCCCCAGCCTGCATCAAGATGACATGGATTCAAATTCAGTCTCTCCCTAGGCTGTGTGATCTTGGATAGGCAACTAAACCTCTCTGAACTTCCATTTCCTCACCTACAAATAGGGACAAAAGCAATTTTTGGCTACAAAGACAATCATGACAGTCAAAATGAGGGAATGTGTGTGAGAATTCTTTGTGAAAGCTGAAAACAGCAGTAGAGATGTTGTTCATTCATCCAACATATATCAAGGGCCTATTATTTGCCATGTACTATGTTCTGTGATGGGACACGATGTTGACCAAGCCAGATAAGGTACATGCCCTCCGACATTTTATGTTCTGGTCTTTTTCGTCATCCTGGTTTGCCACCAAATGTTCTATAATCCTGAGCAAACTATGCTTCCTCTTCAGGCCTCAGTTTTATCATCTGTAAAATGGGTGGGCTGGATCCACACATTTGCAGTAAAATTTCTACTTCTGCTTTCAGCCCAACAGTAAAATGAGCGCAAGTGTCTCATACAATGCAGATTTCTAAATTCTATCGCTCAGGGGATAGCGAGCAAGGGTGGGCTCTTCCTAGCTGCTCAGGATAGTCGAAGAGGACAAATCAAAAAAGGCAGTCTGTCTGGGATGGGCATGTGGATGGGGATGAGCTACTTTCCCCCTCACCTCCACATCTTCTGGAACTTAATGATAACATCATCCCCACGCAGCTCCTGGCCTAATTGGCATGATTCCATTACATCTGCTGGTTCTTTCCCATAACGGAACCCAGCCTGGTGGTCCAGACCCGACTGCCAGGCCGCAGCTGAGGAAAGGACCCCCCAGGAGTGCGTGTTCCTCACGAAGAACAAAGATGTAGGCAGCAGCCTAAAATAGACACGGAAAAACACTGCTTTTTGTTTTCTCCCTGGAAGGGTGGCTGAGTGATTCGCGGCAGGGAACCCAGAAGGTCTGCATTGAAAACACTGTTATTATAAGACAGTCAGGAGGGACTTGGCACTGCGGGTGCTGGTGGAAGACACCCTCTCTCACCACTGCATGCACTCCGGGCTGGAGTTGGATCCCAGGAGAACCCTGAACAGGACTTAATATCCAGAATAATCCTTACTCCCACTGCCCCACACCATTGCCAACTCTGGCAGGTCCTTTCCTTCCTCTGAATCTTCTATGGCTCCCCGTTACCCTTAGGATAAAGTCAAAGTGACGTAGCAAGGCATTCTAAGCTCCCCAGGTTCTGGCTTTAAGTGACTTTACTGGCCTCTTCCCACTCCAGGCTGTTCGGAAATCCCAGAACTCGTTCTGCATTTTCATGCTTCTGGGCCTTTGCTTACCCAACGCCTTCACCTAGCATGCCTGGAGGAGTCCAGAACCTTAATTCTAGCAAAAAAGAAGGAAGGCAGAAGGGATTGATTGTAACTTATGTTCAGCTTATGTAACTGAAAAGCCCAGGGGTACATGGCTTCAGGCTCAACTGAATCAAGGTGCTTAAATTATGTTCTAAGGTTTCTGTTTTCTTCCATCACCTGGACCTTTTTTCCTTTGTGTTGGCATCCTCTCAGGCAGCTCCCCCAAGTCATAGCAAAAATGGCTCTCAGCAGCCCCAGGCTTGTATCCAACCAACCCAGCAGCTCCACTGGGTACCAGTAGTTCCTAAGAGCCCTGTGGTTGACATGCATTGGCCTGGATTGCATCATATGGCCATCTCTGAGCCAACCACTGTGGTCACGAACCACATGCCCACACCTGGGGCCATTTCCTGGGGATCAGAGGAGGGATGGTGCCAGGGAAAAATCACGGAGTTATTACAGATAAAGGGCAAGTAGATACTGAGCAGTTAAAAGCAGTTGCCCACAACAATGCCCATAACTCTGGCCCACACTCAGCCAATTCCAACTTTAAGCAAATTTCACCAGGAAACAAATACCCGGGGGAGGAGTGGTTAGAAACTCTTCTGGGCAAGACTCATCCTCTGGTCTTGGTTTACTCACCCGAGAACAAAAAAGGTTAGACTTGAAGCTTGTCCAAGGTCTTTCCTGTTTTGACATTAAGTGAATTGCAGCAAAACAGCCTTTCCTTGTCTCCCCAGTTTCTGATCGAAGAGACCTGGTGAGTCAGGTCAAGGAATGGACTGTCATTAAAGACCAGAAAAAGCTTTTTATAAGTTTCCACTTATTGTATTCTATTTTCTAGGCTCTTTGTTAAGCATTTTTCCAGGTACATTGTTTTGTTCAGTTTGCACATTAACTCTCTGAGATTCCATACTACGTGTGAGGAAACTGAAGCTGTGATCACTGGAATGAGTGAGGATTCCAGCCCCACCTGCCTGACTCTTAACCACTATGCTGCACTCTTTCCATCCCAAACCAAAGACCCTTAAATACCTCAGATTAGAGACTTGGGCTGCAAGCCCAAAGACTTCCATAGGTAGAAGATGGCCACCTAAATGAATGAAGAGGGCCACACAGGGCCTTTGGCGCTGGAATGCTCATGCCCCAGCCAGTTGCTGTTACAGATGCAGAATGTGCAGCTTAATCTTTTTCTTTCTTTTCTTTTCTTTTTTCTTTCTTTTTTTTTTTTTTTTTTTTTTGAGACAGGGTCTTACTCCGTCTCCCAGGATGGAGTGGCAGTAGCATGATCATGGCTCACTGCAGCCTCAACCTCCCAGTCTCAAGTGTTGTCCACCAGCTACTTGGAAGGCTGAGGTGGGTGTGGTTGATTCGCCCTAGGTTCTGAAGTCTTGAGAATTATCCTGGAAGATGATCTTGGTTACATTCCTAAGTTGCTGTCAGTCTTCAGAGGTTGTGACACTTGAGTAGAAGCCTCAAATGGGGTAGGGCCTCTGGGAGAGCAACTATGAGAGAGACAGACAAACCAAGAGGAACTAAGGCGGGAAGAGATGGTGCTCACCAAAATACCCATCATGCCAAGTGTGCTCATTCCCACCAGCCAGGGACCCCAGGCTTCCACAGAGTACTGTGACCTGAACAGTGAGCCCATGAATCTCCCTTGTCACCAAGTCCTCACGTCCCTCCCATCAATCCCTGGCAAATCCATCGGGGATGCCATGCAGGGGGCCTGCTCCTGTCCTCGGCCGCACTCAGCCTGTGAGACTATTTTGTGCCTTGGTTCAGGCACTGGCATCCCAGCTGCTGGCAAGCAACTCAGATGGGGTTGCCATGGCGACCCTCGGGCACGGATTTCCAGAGATGCTCCCTGCATCCTCCCGAGCCTGCCACTGCTGATTGCTGGGGGAGAGCGTGACTCACCGTTAAATATATCACGGTCGTCCCAAATTGGCTGCTCAGCCCTAGCAGCCGGATGTAGGGACAGGCAGCATCTGGGGGTGTGTGGGTTTGGGAAGCTGAGAGGCACGACCTTCTGTGTACCTTTGGGGCCTTCAGCTCCTGTCATTTCCAGTGGTTCTCTTCTCCAATCTCCTACTCATCTCTCCTGCCTTTCCCAATCGGTCTGGGTATCAATCCTAGCTTTGTTACTTGTTAGCTATGTGATCTTGAAAAAGAAGCTTCAATTCTCTGGGCCTCAGAGTCCTCATGTGTAAAACAGGGGTGGTGTGAGTATGACTGAAGAACTATGATGGGTCCGAGATTGTGCACTGCTCACAAGCTAATGAGTTAGCCTGCTGCAATTCCATACATGACCGCAGAAGACACGAGATCCCAGGTCAGAGACAAAGGACTTTATTAGTCACAGTATAGCAGGCAGCACAAGCTTCATATTTGTGTCAATTCTAATTGTCTCCCAAGTTCCATGAGAGCAATGCAAAACAACCCAAATGGATCCTGCACACACAGCAGCAGATCTGGGTCACAGTGGAGGTTCCCAGAGCTTAGGAAACCTGCAATCTTATAAGGGGTCTATTGCCAAACCTGTCTAGCCTTTGCCTCAGATGGAGACATTATTGTACTGCTTGGGAAACAACTCTATCCTCTTCCTTCTGCTCCAGAGAGAGATATTGTCTCTGTCCTCCAAGTGTGTTTGCTATACAGATGTCCTTGAGATGATAGTCTAGAACAAAGGTCTCAGTGTCTTTTGATCTGAAGACATGTAGACCTTGGAGAGACCCATGGAGAATTGTCTCCCAATACCACTTCAAAGGGCTCCTTGGAGGAGCAGATGGGTTCATACCTGTAACATGCTCTGCATAGTTGCCTGGCGTGTGCCTGGCACTTAATCAGTGTTAGCAGTTGTCATTATTACTCTTAGCTTTTATCACTTTTCAGCTAGTAGGAACTCAGAGGCCTCCTGTTCTGGGATTTCCCCAGTTAGGTGACTAAGAAAATCACAGCTTCTATCCTTTCCAGCCAGTACATATTCATTTATCTCCTATACCCCATGAAGCTCTACCAACCCCACCCTCCACCCCTTGTCTCCTTCCTCTGACTCCCCTCTGTTCTTTTTTGTTTTGTTTTTTAAACAGCTTCATACCATAAATTTTTTTAAACAGCCTTATGGAGTTTTATACCATAACATTCATTCATTTTAAGTGTGCAATTCAATAATTTTTAGTAAATTTACAGCATTGTGCAGCCATCACTACAATCCAATTTCAGAACACTTCCAAAAGAAACCTCATGCCAATTTGCATTCACTCTCCACACCCTTTTCATCCAGGCCCAGGCAACCACCAAGCTGCTTTCTTTCTCTATGGATTTGTCTCTTTGGGACATTTCACATAAATGGGATCACACAGTGTGTGGCCTTTTGCATCTGGCTATCTTCACTCAGTGTCATGGTTTTGAGGTTTATCCATGGTGTGGCATGCATCAGTAGCTCATTCCATTTTATTGCTGAGTAGTATTCCTTTGTATAGGCATACCATATTTTTGTCCAGTCACCTTCACTGGATTCCCAAAAGGATTTTCCAAGATCATGATGACAAAAGCTCTTGTGCACCATCAAGTGCAGAGCAGACATTGACTGTTATTGCCCACATCACCACTAGGAGCTTGTCCTGCCATTCTGGCCCCTTGGGGAGTTCTAGCTAACATAAAATAAGACAGAGGGATAGTTTGGCAGGCAGAGTTTTAGAGACTTTTAAAAATCACATGACAAACCCACTTCTATGAAAAGCAAGCCAAGAATCAGTCCAAACCCTACTGCAACAAAAAGAAGCATTCACAATTTTTTTTTTTAAGAGAGGAGGTCTCAGACCAGGCGTGGTGGCTCACACCTGTAATCCCGATACTTTGGGAGGCCAAGGTGGGCAGATCATTTGAGGTCAAGCGTTTGAGACCAGCCTGACGAACATGGTAAAACCTCATCTCTACTGAAAATACAAAAATTAGCCAGGCATGGTGGCATACGCCTGTAATCCCAGCTACTCAGGAAGCTGAGGCAGGAGAGTCACTTGAACCTGGGAGGCAGAGGTTGCAGTAAGCCGAGATCATGCTACTGCACTCCAGCCTGAGCAACAGAGCAAGACTCCATCTCAAAAAAAAAAAAAAAA
Organism: Chlorocebus sabaeus; assembly: GCF_047675955.1. Classification (NCBI taxonomy): domain Eukaryota; kingdom Metazoa; phylum Chordata; class Mammalia; order Primates; family Cercopithecidae; genus Chlorocebus; species Chlorocebus sabaeus. Next base: position 14,767,422 of record NC_132905.1, read on the forward strand.
GAAAAAAGAAAAAAAAAAAGAGATAGGGTCTCATTCTGTTACCCAGGCTGGAGTGCAGTGGTGCAACCAGAACTCACAGGAGCCTTGATCTCCTGGGCTCAAGCACCCCTCCCACCTCAGCCTCCCAAACAGCTGGGGCTACAGGCATGCACCACTGCACTCAGCTTCACAAAGATTTTGTAGGCTGAATTTCCTCTGTCTCTTCCCAGCTCCATCTCCATGGCAGCCCCACACAATAAATAAAACAGGAAAGGAACAGAAGGAGAGGTTTCTGATGCTTGCCTATAGAGCGGCCTTATTTTCTTTGATATTCCAAGTAGGACGATAGCCACCAGGTAATTCCACGTTCTGTGAAAAATATGTAAGATCCTGAATTAAGGGAAAATATTTGTTCTCCACTTTTGCCACCTCCACCCTGGCCATAGAGGATCCTGAGGTGTGTTTGATTAGCAGAAGATTCTATCTCAAATAGGGAAGACTCCTAGACTGTTCTCAGCTATTCTCATTGACAAGGCTAGGGAGTGCCAGAGGGAAGTCAGCAGATGATGTTTTCTGACCTGATTTGTGGTCTTCCTTAAAATAACCCCCAGGCCTCTCTGTTATTATTAAAATCCTACATCTGGATTGGGTTCCTGCAGGGTCCAGGAAATTCCTTCCCAGTAGGGAAGATGTTCTATTTCTCTACAGCCACGTAACACTCCACCCTCCGAAACTTAGTGACTTAAAGCAAAACATTTATTTGCTCATGAATCTGCAGTGTGGGCTGGGATGGGCAGGGCTGGTTCATTTCTGCTCTGCACACAGCCTCCCCTGGAGTGGCTCAGCTGAGGCTCACTTGCTCGCAGAGCTGGAAAGCAACCTTTCCGACAGTTCCTCTCCATGAGGTGGCTTGAGTTTCCTCACAGGAGGCATCTGGTTCCAAGAGTGATCATACCAAGAAACAGGAAATGAAAGATACTAGTTTCTCAAGGTCTGGGTCCTGAAACTGGCACTGGGTCATTTCTGCCATATTCTACTGAACAAGCAATTACAGAGCCCAAACTCAAGGGGAAGAGACAAAAGCCTAGTCTCTTGATGGAGGAGTGTCAGAGAATGTGGGGATTATGTTTTGAGACTCACATGGTTGGCAAGTCCATGGCATGTCAGTAGGCCAGAAGGTTTTGGAAGAAAATGCTCTGCAGGACTGTTACACCATAAGTGCTCATCCCAGAAGAAGGTATTTCTTAGAACTTCACATTGGCCAAAGTTGGTTTGGGCCAAATGTCATGTTGCCTAGCAGACCAAATGTGAAGTGGTTCCCCAGCTTGTCTGTACTCTGTCCTCAGGCCAGTGTCCCTACCCCCCACCTCCTTGAGGGCCTGTGCAGGAAATCCAGACCTTCTTGCCCAGCTTTGGCCACAGGTTTTCTCCAAACTAGGGAGACCCACAAGTGAGTCAGCAGGACATCGTGCACATGGCGGCCTGGGTCCCAAGAACACCTGCTTTAATGGAGTTCAGAGAATGTTTCCAAACACGTATTCCCTTGCCTCTCACCAAAGCTTTTAGGAGAAAATGGCCAGAGCTCTCTGGATGTCTTCCAGGAACACATTGACAATGAGTTGTAACCTCAGCCTGAATTCATAGTGCTGCATGACTGGTCACCTTTGTCCTTTGGAAGACCTAGAATCCTTGTTTTGTTCAGACCCTGGCCAGCAGGCCTGTGCTTATCTGCATGGTTGTCTTAACAACAAATTACCAGTGCCAGTGTCCTTTGAGGATTTTTTCTTGGATTCAGGGTGAGAAGACCAGAGTTTGAGGGCTGACTTTTCCTTTTAGTGGTGTGAGACATTAGGCAAGGTATTTCACCTCTCTTAGCCTTGGTTTCCTTTTCTGGTAGGAAAGTTTGGAGCTCACAGTTTCCTTCGAGCTCCACGTAGTTCTCATGGTGTTTGTTTGACTACCTTGAGGAAACAGAGTGTACCTTGCCTTCAACCACAAAAATACACTGACTAATGGGTATTGTTGCTACAGCCACCTGGACATGTGGCCATAAACTGCCCAACCCATGGTGTAATGCTGGGTTTGCCTTTCATGGAGAGAGAGATTCATGAGACATTTCAGCGGACTCTCTGTTGGCCCAGAGTCCTGAGGAGTCTGCCCGGAGTCCTGGAACTCATTTGTTTGTTCTTTAGTTTGTATCTACTGTATGCCAGCCCCTTGCTAGGCATGAAGGACACAACAATCAAGAAAAAGAACAAAGGCCTATGGCTCCTAAAGCTTACATTCTAGAAGCAAAAGAAGAACACTAAAGAAATAAGAAGACAATTAAATGTATAATATATATGCATATATGTAAAATATCAGGAGTAAGGAGACTGATATTGATGGGGTGTGGGTGCCATTTGAAATAGAGTGGTCAGGGAGAGCCATTCTAGGGATGTGAGATTTCAGCAGAGACCTGCAAGACTCAAAGAAAGGAAACAGCCCTATATATGGGGCTGGAGTGTTCTAGGCAGAGGGCACAGCAAGTGCAAAGGCCCTGAGGCCAGACCATGCCTGTTGTGCTCCAGGAGCAGAGGGGAGGCCAGCATGGCTGGAGGGGAGTGAGCAAGGGGAGGAGTAAAGGGGATCAGGCCAGAGAGATACGGAGGGTCCAGGCCCTGCAGAGCTTTGTGGGCTGTTCTAAGGACTTTGGCTGTTGTCCTGAGTATGCTGGGAGATAGGGAGGCGTTTTGAGCAAAGAAAAGTGCCCTGGTCTGGCTTAGGTTCTAGCAGGATCTGTATGGATGAATCTGGGGAATGGGCTGTGTTTTATTGTAGGGGCCAGGATGGAAGCAGGAAGACAGTGAGGAGGCAACTGCAATCATTCAGGTAGAAGAGGATGTGGCCTGGCCCAGGGCAGATCTCTGGGGGTGGTGAGAGGTGGGCATGTTCCAGGTGCCTTCTGCAGGCAGATCTGGCAGGTCTTGCTGATGTGGTAGATATTCTGAGACTCCCTGTAGCTGGTGGCTCAGTGAGCCTCCCCCACCACCAGCCTCAGCAGGACAGTCTAGACTAGAATCATCCACCTCTGCCCTGCACTCTGCCTGCCTGGTGATGAAGGGCCTCTCCCATCCATGTCCTGGGCACTGAGGCACCGAGCTAGGCACCCCCCGGGCTTCCCCAGGGGGTGAATCAGAGGGAGCTATGGATAGGAGATTTTACTCTATGCATGACACTCCTTAGCTCTGTGACCTTAGACAAGTTCCTTCCCCACTTGGAACCTCAGCTTTCTTGTCTGTAAAATGGGAATTATGAAACCAATACTGCTACCTCCTAGGGTGGCTGGGAGAATCAAGCGAGATACAAGCTGGACATAGGGTTTGAAGACAGCGCAGGGGATGCTCATGAATGGGTTAAGTGTGTGTACATTATTAATAGTATCATTTCGTCCTTTCTACCATCTCATGGGCTGTTGGGAAACTTTAACATTGATTCAGATCAGGCCATGGCCACACTAAGTCAACATCTCTTTGATTTAGTGGCTAAAAAGCCTGGGCTCTGGAGTTGTTCAGAACTGGGTAGCCCTCCTAGCTCGGCACTGTGAGATGCTGTTTCCAGAGGAGGCAGCTTAAAAACCACAGACATTCCCCTCCAGTCCACAGCAAGACCAGCTTCACAGGCTGGGAATTTTCTCTTGCCCACGTTCAGCAGAGCTACATCCCCAGGGGCAGGCCTGGCCCTGCCTCTGTGCCCTGGTGAACCTGTCCCCATCCCCTGGGAGCACCTAAATTGGGACTGTGGGCTGCTGTTCCTCCTGAGAACTTGGGTTTACTGTCCCTGTTCTCGGGCCTCCGTTGTCTCTCTCGCTCCCTAAGGAGAATTGGGACAGAGTCCCTCCGGCGGAGAGAAGCCTGGAAGACTTCTATTTTTTGAGACTCTTGGAATATTAATTTATAAAGAAAACAACAACAAAATGAAGACATCTCTAAAGTTGTGGTCCATTTAAGATGTAACATTGAGCAAATCGTGACAACCTGCATAAAATTACAATGTAATATAAACGTGAAACTCACAAGATAACCCCAGGATTTATTCGATTTATTTATATATTCATATTTTAAACCCATGGTGTCCTCTAGGAGTGACTCAGTAAGGGATGCAAGAGTAGCGCTGTTTGAGGAATGCGGTTTTTTTTCATTGTTATCATTCTGTCCCTGTTTGTGTACATAACCCATTTGGAGATAAGGTCAAAATTCTAAAAATACTGGAATGTCAGTTTTCTGAATAGGTACTATATTTCCCTAGTATGAAAGTCAAAGTGTTCAAAAGGTCACACGGTGAAAAGTTCTCTCCCTTCCTGTCCCCCAGCCACCCCATCCCCCTACCCAGGGGCAGCCACTGTTACCAATTTCCTGTGGTCCTTTCCACAAATAACATATCCATATGTAAGTGAATGCATGTATGTACGTATTCGTTTTTCCTTGTTTTATTGAAATGGGAGTTTGTTATACATTCTGTTCTCGCGGTGCTTTGCTTGCTAACAGCATCCCTCAGAGACTGTTCCCTATTTATGCATATTGAGCCATCTCTGTTCTTTTTTTACAGCTGCATAGTATTCATATTTACAGCTGCATATAAATGACCCTCTGTTGAGTTAACTTTTCCCTGTCGATGGACATGAGGTTGTTTCCAAACTTTTTGATCAAACAAACAATGCTGCAGTGAATAATCTTAGACCTACATCATGAAAATTCTTGTTTGAGATCCTTAGAAGCCAGGCACATGGGTCCTGCCCATAGTCCCTGTACTCGGGAGGCTGAGGCAGGAGGTTCCCTTGAGCCCAGCAGTTCGAGGCTGCAGTGAGCTATGATTGTGCTACTGCACTCCAACCTGGGTGATGGAGTGAGATCCTGCCTCTGAAAATAACAAAAATAAAACAAAATAAAGATCCTTAGGAGTTGTGAGGTCCACAAGGAATGGCACTCCCTTTTGCCCAGCACAGCCCCTTCCTGGGAGCGGAGGCTTGAATGAGGAGGGCAGTCCCAGAGTCGGGGAAGAACATTCCAGGCAGAGGGAGCTATAGTGCAAAGGCCTGAGGTAGAAATGAGCTCAATATATGGGAGAACAGCAAGAAGGCCATTGTGGCTGCATGGGGCATGTAAGAGAAGGGTAGTAGGAGATGAAGTTAGAAAGGACTTTGGGGGACAGGTGAGCTTTGGTGAGATGGGAGGGAATGAATGAATGAAAAGTGAGTGGGAGGAAATGAATGAATGGAAAGGGAATGAATGAATGATAAGTGAAAAGACATGATATTCCAAGAAAGAGGCGTGGTCCTCCCCTGACTTTTGGTTGCTGGGAAGACTGGCAGTCCCTCCCCAGCTGGATCCCCCAGGCCTTTTCCCAGCATCACCCATAGAGAGGAAAGAGCTGTGTGCCCTGTCACAAGGCTGGAGCTCACAGCCTCACAGCCCCCACCCCCTGCACGCCCCCCCCATAGCTTCCTTCATTGGACTTGGCTCTGGCCTCTCCCAATACCCACGCTGGCCTGGGCCAATCACATTTTAGGTGGATGGGAACTCGTGGGACCACCAGTTCAGCCACCTTGGCCTCCTTGCTGTATTTACATTCTCAAGGCATCTGCTGCTTCGTTATTCCTCCCTCTGTCCTTCCATGGCCAGAACCCCTGTCTCAGCTCACAAGTCACCTTCTCAGGCCACTGAATATCAAGTTGCTTCCCCACCTTCTTTCTCCCACCACCTACCCAGCCTGTCCCATCCCCTTGATGTTTGGAGCCACCATGAAGCGCGATAGTTAACAGCTTGAGTTCCAAAGCCAGGCTGCTCGAGCGAAACCCGGGAGAAGCTGGGAGCAACCTGCGTTCCAGCTCATTCCCTCATGGGATGGAGGTGATAGAGCTTCCACCTCTCTGGCCAGAGCAAGATTCAACAGGTAAATGCACACAAGCCAGGCAGATGGTCCTCAAAAAGCTTAGTCATTTGCCTTTCCACCTGGTGCTGATCCCTGTCTTAAATGATCTGTCTTAATTTTTAGTAGGGACAGGTTCTCACTGTGTTGCCCAGGCTGGAGTGTAGTGACACAATCATAGCTCACTGCAACCTCAAACTTCTGGGTCCAAGTGATCCTCCTGTCTCAGCCTGCCAAGTAGCTAGGACTACGGGCATGTGCCACCACACCTGGCTAAGTTTTTTGTGTTAGTTTTGTTGTGTTTTTAGAAATGGGGTCTCACTATGTTCCCCAGGCTGGTCTCGAACTTATGATCTATCCTTTTATGCATTTATGCATGTGTTGTCTGTCTCCCCTCTGAACCATGAGCACAGGAAGCGTGTATTATCATTTGAGTTTAGTTCTATGCCTCAAGTGATATTTAAATAGGCCTTCAAGGAAGAGCTAGAGTTAGCCCAGGCAAGAGTAGGGAGAGAACACAGCCCACGTGAGACCCCTGGGGTCCGACTGGTGTGGGGAACAGGGAGTCGTATGGCAATAGGGATGCCGTTAGTAGGACTCAGATCCCGTAGGGCCTTCAAACCTCAGTGAGAAGTGTGGATTTATTCTGAAGGCGCTGGGGAGCCATAGAAGTCTCTAAAGCAGAGGAGTGACAAGATTAGATCTTATAGAAAGATCCTTGGGATTCTCTGGAAAAAGGAGTCAGAGGAGACAAGAGTTAGAGCAAAACCAAATCGAAACATTCTTGCCTTGGTAGAGTCAGACAGCCTCTCTCCCTCTGCTGGCGCTCTCCCTCCGCCCCTCTCCATGAACAAAACGGTAACTCATTTTCTCCCTCTGGCTGGCCCTGGCGCCCTTCCTCTAGTACCACTCATTATTTTAATTAAACTCTGGGATCTGTTTTACTAACCTGACATCTTGCTTAGGAAAACCAAAAGAGGAGTTGCCCGGAGCCAAAGAAAGGAAGTTGCCAGAGAATCGAGGAAAGGTTTCCATCTGCCCTGTGGCAGGAGGGGGCCCCTCTTACCCAGGTCCAGCACTTAAAGGGGCAGCCGTGCGCCATGCTTAAGGATACGAGCACTGCAGTGGCCTCTGAGCTCCATCACTTACTG